>NC_089852.1:23900206-24524456 GCF_036373705.1 Amia ocellicauda | reverse complement strand
GTATTAAAGCACTTTCAGACCACTTTTATCAGATTTAACAGTTACTAATTCCATTTACCACATGGAAAAATTCAAGCATTTAGTTTCTTATTAGATTCAAGTCTTTACCATTTCCCTTTATCACTGTTCACTGTTCAAAATTAATGTTGCGAATTGATGGTAAAGAGGATTGAGGAATTCAGGGCAGGGGTTCTGGGGGTCCTCCCCGACAAGATTTTGACAATTGTAGACCTGAAATGTGTGATTCTGAGTAATTACTAAATTGAAAAACTTAGCTCAAAATCTCCATGAAATCCATGAAATCAGGCAGATTTGGTCTCAAACATATCTTTGCTTCACAACCACATATAGCCAGCGAAAAATCACATATAATACATGGTTTCTGGTGCTTGTCAATCACAGATCTATTTCGGTGGAGCTCTGTAATTGTGAGGGTGAGGATGCACAATTTTCTGTTTGTGGGCCTGCTAGAAATATGTGTCTTCATTGGAAATAAGCTGCTTCCACCACTGATGTAGGAGTTTCTAGGTGACTACAGTCTTGCCCCAGTCCAGAACGTGTATAGAAACGCCCGAACCGGAAATCTGCGAGCAATCAACAACTAACTAACATGAACACGAGCTCTACATAGGACATCTCATATAATACGTAACATCCTATTGGCTGATAATCAGGAAGGGCTGCTACTAGGTTCCACACAATAACAAGCACTGAGTGCAACAATCTCCATAACAATACATTACAAAAAATCAAACATGATAATAAGTTCATTAAAAATATTCTCATGGTCTATCCAATAGCGTCTGGTGTTCCGGATTTGGCCTGCGGTCCACCTATTGACTACCCCTGCCATAGGCCTTCCTGTATAGCACACTTAAAAAGCACTGAAGAGTTTTGGCAGATTTTGAATAAGTCCGTAATATTATAATCCATCTTATTATTGCTGGGGCTGAGAAATTGCCTGAAAATGAAAAGAAAAAGTGAATTGTGACATAATTTTTAACAAGAATGTGTTCTCTTACTCTCACTTAAGTCTGGGATACCCCTGCTGACAGTACAGTCACACAATCCCCTAAGCTGGTCAGTCCTGTGCTTCTGCGTGGGGCTTCTCCCAGCTCTCCAGGGGAAGAAATAAGAAAGGGAAAATCTCTGGTCTGAACTGGTTTTGTTTTCCATCTTTGGTGCCATCCCCATCTCAGGGACTGCTCTGAAATCCTCCACACGCCGCTCTGATTATGCATGTCCTTCAGCCTCCCTGAGAGAGTGACTGTGCAAAGTGAGGAAAATAATCTGTACAAAAGATGTTTATCTGTGCTAAGTTCAACATTGCCTCGAACAACAACAATAAAAAAGCACAAGCTAAAAATTACATGAATAATGCATGGGAACCAAAAAAGGAGGAGAAAGAAGAAAAAAAAACAGAAAGTTGAAGGTTGTTCTCTTTACAATCAGAAAAGGAGGCCTTCTGGGAACTGAATTGTTTTCTTTTTCCAATATTTCTCACCTCATCCCTTTTACCTTTTAAATTAGATGATTGCTTTTGGAATAGAGCAATCTCCCTGTTTTGCCTTTATAGAGCCTGGGGCGAACGCATAATAAGCCTCTGTTTAAAAGAACAGCTACGGGAGAAAATGAGGAGGTTTTCAGTGTGACTAATGTGGTCAGTCTTGGTGCTACACCCAACCTGGCACTTTTGTGTTTGAACCCCTCAGGTAACGACATCCCTGCTGGTTGCCTTTCTTTTCTTTGTCTGTTGGTTCCTGGTTTCATTCTTTCAATTTCATTTGTGCTTTCTTTTCCTTATTCACTTTTTTTCTATTCATATTTATTCTCTCCTTCCTCTGGGAAACAAATGTTGTTTCTTTCATAAGTTTTCTGGGGATGGTGAAATATTAGAAGTCTCTCAAAAGCATAATTTGGGAGAATATTTACTCATTTCCACTGTGGAGAAAAAATAGGATTAACGTGTTTATTTTTGTACAGCATCTTATGTGGCACATAGACTCCAAAAAATAATAACAAAAAAAAAACATTTTTGTCTTCTGGATTAATGCAAGCACTGAATTAAAACTGAGAGAAGGGGGACTTTTTTCTAATGGAAAAAACTATTTACTAGAAGGTACTTTTTAGTATCCACATAATTAAGTTTAGTAGTGTTTGGGCATTAGAAAGAGGCTTATTTAGGTATTGTATTCAATGGAGTGAGTACCAATGGGCACTGGGCTTCCAAAGTAACTCTTCTGTGAAATCTGCATATCATTATTATAGATACATATATATAGTTTGTTTGTTTGTTTGTTTGTTTTTACATATATACATTTAGAAGCACAAATTATATCTCTCCCCTGTGTATCCACACATTAGGAATAGCCAATTACACCGTGTAACAATATATATATATATATATATATATATATATATATATATATATATTTTTTTTTTTTTATTTTTTTTTTTTGTTCCTGGGAAGTAAGTGTTATTTCCTAATTATACTGTAAATACCATATAATCATAAATCTCAAAACACTACTCACTGCTAAATCTTTTTTAGTCATTTTTGTATTACTTTTGTATAAATACATGTTAATTTGGATTCAGATGTTGTCTTTTTCTTACTTTATGTGAATGAAAAGACACAAATTCGCCCGTTTTCTCATTGGAAATAGGTAAATTTCAAAATATCACTGTCCTGGTCACAAAAGCAAATTTTGTGGGGAATAATAACATTTTCTATACTTTTGAGGCATAAGCAATTAGGAAATAACACTTACTTCCCAGGAACAAAAATTGTGTTATAATTCAAAACATTTAACCTCTGCAGCCCCTGCACTAAATGGGCAAAAAGAAGACAATATACACACACAATTGCACATAGTCCCAGAATGCAATGAGATGGGTCTTCTACGTCAAGGGGAGAACAAAAATCTTCTCATTTATAGTCACTGAACTCTTATTGTATGAGTTTATAGAATAGCTGCAGATATATCTAGAAGCTGCACTGGAAGAAAATACTTGTACATATGGAGGGAGAATTTTGTGGGCTGTAAACCAAGTCCAAATCTAATCATAAATCATAAATCATAACTAATCATAATAATGAAGGACACAGCAGTGTCTATTCTGACAGGATAGTGAATGTGGCTATTGGGCCTTTTCGCCATCATTCTGGACTGGCATTCTACCTTAGGGCTCTGACAGAAACTCTCTGAGATTCCCCTGACACGGCACCTCACCGGCATGCCAGAGTTCACCAGAACAGCACACTGACGGGAGAGAGATGCTTCCTCTCTTTTCAGCCCTCTTGTAATTCAGGGATTTGTGTCAATCTTATGCGGCCAATTTACTCAGTGGCGTTTCATTTTGTCAGGCTGCTGTTGCCGTTGTCACCATCTCTCCTGTCAGCCTGTACTCTCCGGTTGTTCTGTATGTACCTCAGGATTCTATTATGTTTGGAAGGCCTAAAGCACTAAGTAGTTTGCAGAAGTTTCATAACAGAACAATGCCGCCCATCAACACTGTTACTTTACTCAGATGAAAACAGCTAATAAAATGACATGGATCGCTCACGCTACCATTATATCAAACTGGTTTAATAAGCATGAGAGAGGTGCTAGCATCTCATTACATGAAACCCCCAAGCAAATGCAAATATGTGTGGAGCAATGTAAGACATTTATAAATAGTTTCCCGTTGCTCATGAGAACTGCATACCCTTTTCTTGTCATGCCTGTTCTCCTTGCAGTCTTTTCACTATGCTAGTCAGGTGTAGGGGGCAAAACCTAATAAATCTAGTAATAGTGAATTCAGTTTCTAGTCTTTGTAGCAGGGAAATGTCAGACTATGTATTTTTCCAGAGAGTATATTTTTTCATTTTTAACATGAAAAGCAATAAAGGTTTTTTGTAATTTTCCACGGAGCCAGTGTCACCGTTTTCATTATTGGTTTAATAACTTTTCCTGGCAGCACCTTGTAGTGAACATTACGTGGATGGCATCCCCCTGTTGTTTGTAGTCTTGACTATGCCAGCCAGCTTGTGGGCGTGGCCAGGTTCTAGTGCTGAAAAGAAGAAATTAACTGTACTGGAAAAGGCCATGACAATACAACAAAGTATCCGCACTGCACAGTAAGAACTGTCTCATCACATTTTAATGTATTGAATAAATATGGTTTTATAAGCCATACATATAAGGAAAATGACTGTCGTAGGGGCAGTGAAAGTATTGTATTGGTTATTAATGCAAACATTAACATGCCGGATTTGTGTTTTGTAGCGCACGCTGTACGTGAGTCATTGTGACAAGAGCCATCCATGCAAAAGATAGTCATGTATTATTGAAGCTCTGCTGTGTGCTTTCAATGAAAATAAGATGTAAGTGAATGTGATTGTCCCTTGGGAGTCCCTTGACAAGATTTAGTTGTCTTTTTTTCCTTCTGTCTCTCGGAGAGCAGAAGGTATTATGTAAAGAAAAAGAAAGACATTTTATTTTACCCACAATTCACGTTTGCCGTTCAGGACTGACACATGAAGCACTTTTACATGTATGTTACTGCCCTACTTTATGCTTTACTCTATACAACCTCAAGTATTATACAGTTTTTTTTTTAGGTGTATCCGTTAAAAGCCTTTGTGTGTGTTCTAAACGCGGGGTGGTGGGTTCAAATCCAATCTGTGTCATTGACTGACTTTGCTTGTTTTCTCCCAGCTTTGTAGCGTGAGTGGTGTGGGGTTGGCTAGGCAGTCTGTTGTTCATCAGAAGGGACCTGCGAGTCTGGGTATGTGTATGTTTCTGGCTACTAGTGCAAAGAAAATTCAATGCCTTGGCAATGCACATGTATTGAAGGATTCAAGAGAACTGTGATAATCCCCTGCATGTCTGGCATAGACTATAATAATTGGGGGATGGTAATTATAGCTTCTGAAATTTGCTTGATCTTATCATCTTCTGATCTGCTGTAGACCTTGCATGGGCAGATGAAACACTAAATGAACCCCCTAATATGTTTACTGACATGAGTTGGAACTTCACTTAGAAATTCAATTTTCACTCATTTGATTAGACATAAGAAAAACCTAGATTTAATTGCAACAAATCCTTGCAGGCTGCTTGTCAATCTTATATGATAGTGGAGCATTGCTTTTCTTTAAATGGACTAGCTTGCAGCTAACTAGCTACCAAACTATTAATCTTTGATTATTTGTACATCTATACAATCCTGTTATATGATTATTTTATAGTGTCATGCAAACCACTGAAATCAGAAACACAGACAATTAGTCTCTTACTGGAAACATCTTTTTAAAACACTTTTCTCTTTAAAGATTAAGATGGTAAGGCTGCCTCCGAGCCTGTTGTCTAAATTAGGTTACCTCATGTAAACTAGAACTTCACATACCATAGAACTTTCTTCACATAAATGATGGGAAGATGAAATTATACACTTTGCAGATGTGACATGGAAAAGAGAAGCTGTAGATCGAAGCAAGAGGAAACGTCTTGGGGAGGTCTTCATCCACCAGTAATGTAAACTGATGGTTTTATATATATATATATATATATATATATACACACAAACTATACAATATACTGTTGAATATCTCTTTAGATAATCTTTATCTGATAGCCTAATATTTAAATACTAAATAGGCAGTGTTAGGTGCATAGACAGAGCCAGTGAATTAAAAATTACATAATTACGATGATTGGAAAATTCAGGAAGAAGAATGCCTTCAGGTTTCGTTAAAAAACGTTAAAGGAACAAATGTGCTTGAGAGATGCTTTTCAGTTAAGTTTTAAATTAAGTGTGACGGTGAGACCTGTGTGTCTTGTTCAAACACAAGATTGCCTATCAAGATACATCAGTTCCACGAGCTTCCTGCAGCCTCTGATGAATAAATGTCAGTTCCAAACCAAACCCAAAACAACAATAAAACAACAACAAAAGCACATTTTCTGAAATCATGTTTGAGAAACAGGCAACTCTATCCTGGAGGTGGAGGCCCTTTGGGTTATGTTTTTTTAGTTTATTTTTGTATGCCTGTTAATAGGAGAGCAGGGGATTATTCAGCGCAATACATCATTGTTAATATTTCCTCAATTAACATCCTAGTAGTGTACTGAAATCTTTCACTTGGATTAGTATCTGGACCTTTCTTTGTTTCACAGGTGCCTTATGACTTCCAATAGCACAACATTTGCTGATATATGACTTACCATCTCTCTGAATTTGGGATTTGGACAAATTCCTACTGCTTTTTTGTTGTATTGCTCTACTGCAAAGCAAACCCTGGTTTTAAACTTTCCCATTTTAAACTTTTAAGCTGCCTTGTACCATACTTTGTGTGTCTTTTCCTTATTGGGCTCATATTTGCATATTAAAGTGGTTATGATGTTAATAAAATACAATATACAGCAATATACAGGATCAATCTTAATTAATGTGAACTAAAAACAAGTACCAAATACAGTTCGGAGTCACATCCCTAATGCGTGCAGCCAGGTAGATCAGGCATAATGATTAATATTACATTTAAGTTTGTAATTATAATTGATTAACAATTTGGCCATGGTTTAAATAATGGCTGATGAAAATGGGTAACACTATAATAAGGTCCCAGTATAAATGCTTTATGAAGCCTTAACAGATCATGAAGAACTCATTTATGAAGAATTAACAAATAAGTTACAATCATGAACAGATACTTTAATACTGCAATTATTTCTAGTTTATAAAGCACATTACTAAGGATTTAACTATCACTTTTTAAACCATTAATAAATGCTGCTGTCGATGTTAATAAAGCCATTTACGATTGAGTCTATTTATTCAACAAATTCATGCGATTCTGCAAGTTATAACTGCCGTAATTAACGCTCTGTAAATGTAAGCAATAAACACTTTATTACCCCCTTCCTTCACATATAATAGTTGATGTATCAAATACTTTTGATTGTACTATGGCTCTAGGCATCTTATTTTACCCCAGTGCTGTGATGATGCTCCATTAGATTCATTCATATATGCATGGCTCTAATCCGCTACCAGTATGCCGCAGGAAGAAGGTGATTGTGACTGGATACTATTACTGCCCTGTGTAGGTAATGCAGTACACATGCTTAGCATTAAAAACAAGGGCCGAGCAGAATAAGGGAAACTGAGTGGTATTGCTAGACCAGTTACCATCCTCTACATTCAGATTCATCCAAACACTATCGCTGGCTTCAGGACCCCCCCGATCCTCTGTCTGCCGGGGGTGCTGTGCGAGCGCGGGGTTGAAGGTTGGAACAGGAGTACGTTGGATTTAAGGTGGTCTGAAAGACGTCTGGTGCTTAAAGTAATGCACTACTAAACACGTATGTCCTAACAGATCTATAAAGTCTCAATAAGGCAGTTATAGGATGTTTGTATATCTTAGTAGACATCTATAGGCTATATATAAATCAGCTATAACTAGGGATGGGAGTTGGTGAACTTGCAACAAACAAGCTTCACACCTGTACAAAAGACACAACAGGACAGAGAAAACTACTTTTTCTTTCGACTTTTGATGAACAATACTCAACCTCAGATTTAAGTTAAGTGAACCTACGGTACTGATTTCAGAAATAAAAATAAAAATACAAACTTCAGATGATGTGTCCCAATTTAATATTATACAGATGTTCTACTGAAAATCTATTAACATTCAACTAAATTACAAAATAAATAAGCATATAATGTTACTGTAATATCTAATATGTAATATCAAAAACACGGTGCGCATGAGAAGCGTGAGCTCCACACCCATCCCCGGGCCCTTCTGCTCGGGACCCGGATATGATTGTGAGCAGCAGCGCGGGGCTGTGCTGTGGGGTATCACACCTCTGTTGATCAGGATTAAATCATAAATCAGCGTTTTATGCATTAACTTTAGCATACGTAAAGTATTTATCAGTGCAGTTTACTACAGCTTGTGTCAGTAAGGTCCAGTAAGGTCCCAGGACTAAGCTGGAGGTAAGTATACTCATACTAACAATGAATAACTGAATATAAATTGAATACATGAGGTAATGAATACATGTTTTACACTATCAACCGTTGTTACATTCTGTCAGGTGACTATGCATTTAATTCTGAGAATTGCAGTTAATAACCTAATCACTTAGTGAGAATATTTTACAGGAGACAAATGATTAAAATATCTGCAACTTTGGTACTGTGCGCAGTTATAATCCTTGATTATTATTGCTCAGGTTAACTATGCTCAGGTTACTATTCTCAGTAATCGGGTGCCATACAGTAGTATATGGAAGTGCTTGTCTGTTGATTCGCAGTGGCGTTCACATCTGTGTGAACTGGAAAATGTCGAATCAAATATTGTATACATATTTTACATATATAAATTATTCCCATTTAATATAATTTTGACTAATATAAGGTATGCGCTAGACATTTTAAATTCATATGGCTTATATAAAAGCTTTAATTCATGCCTTTTTAAAATGATTTTTATTATCGAGTTTACTGCTGTATACGGTTTGATATTTAACATATGTGCACACTATCTTCTGCTTATTTGTGTATATGAAACGCACTATTATTATTATTATATATGTGTACATTAAAACCTTACAATTGTTTAAAATAGTAAGCTATTTTGTGATATGTACTGTAATAAAATCTTAAAACATCGATTGTTATTTGTTTTTCATTATGAGACTTTATAATTTGGTGTGCTTACTACCACTAGGTAGATTGTTGCCTGACATTGAGAAGGACTAATGTGTTTGTTTTCCTAAAACCACTTTTACAGGTGTGTGGGAAAATTTACTTGTATTATTTTCTTTTTATTTTCTTCATATTGTTAATAGTTTCATGTTATTAATGAATGTGTTTCTATAAAACAATCATTCAAACATTATCAGTAATGCTCTAATTTTCAAGTTGCCCTGGAAAAGGGCATCTGCTAGGAAATAATAATAATAATAATAATAATAATAATAATAATAATAATAATAATAATAATAATAATGTTTAAGAAGGTACACTAGCTTTATCTTTTTTCCTGAAACTGACCGTACAGGTGTGGAACTTGATACAAAACTAGATTTCTAAAGTTCACCTCTCAATTAATGTCAAACAAGGTAAAACAACATGTAAAATGATCAAAATGTTCTTTGATGGGATTTAAAAAAAAAAGTTGTCTTTGCCATCCTTTCTATTTATTTTGTGATGTCTATAAATATTGATTAAGGGTTTATACCGTTGTGGTAATGTATTGTAGATATGAAGAGTTTCACACTTTAGATGGGGTACTGCGAAACACTATAGCTGATTTATATATAACCTATAGATGTCTACTAAGATATACAAACATCCTATAACTGCCTTATTGAGACTTTATAGATCTGTTAGGACATACGTGTTTAGTAGTGCATTACTTTAAGCACCAGACGTCTTTCAGACCACCTTAAATCCAACGTACTCCTGTTCCAACCTTCAACCCCGCGCTCGCACAGCACCCCCGGCAGACAGAGGATCGGGGGGGTCCTGAAGCCAGCGATAGTGTTTGGATGAATCTGAATGTAGAGGATGGTAACTGGTCTAGCAATACCACTCAGTTTCCCTTATTCTGCTCGGCCCTTGTTTTTAATGCTAAGCATGTGTACTGCATTACCTACACAGGGCAGTAATAGTATCCAGTCACAATCACCTTCTTCCTGCGGCATACTGGTAGCGGATTAGAGCCATGCATATATGAATGAATCTAATGGAGCATCATCACAGCACTGGGGTAAAATAAGATGCCTAGAGCCATAGTACAATCAAAAGTATTTGATACATCAACTATTATATGTGAAGGAAGGGGGTAATAAAGTGTTTATTGCTTACATTTACAGAGCATTAATTACGGCAGTTATAACTTGCAGAATCGCATGAATTTGTTGAATAAATAGACTCAATCGTAAATGGCTTTATTAACATCGACAGCAGCATTTATTAATGGTTTAAAAAGTGATAGTTAAATCCTTAGTAATGTGCTTTATAAACTAGAAATAATTGCATTGATAAAGTATCTGTTCATGATTGTAAATTGTTAATTCTTTAAAAATGAGTTCTTCATGATCTGACACAATTACATTTAAACCAAACATTTTAGGGACTGCAAGAGTTCCCCTTGGTCTGTGTGAATATTAGTTACCATGTCATAATATGAAACCCTATGCAAATATCCAGATATGAATTTCGGTTTTTGCAGTCAGACAAACTGGGAAATAAAAGTTGATGTTGGTCTAATTTTTCACGGTACACATCACTCAGATTCCAAGCACTGGGTTTGTGTACTATATTGAGGGCAATACATATGATATATTGCTTGTGGAACACTTCAGAAATCTCTCCTGAATTCTAATTCAGACCTGAATTGCATCCTCGGTTCAGTGTTTCATGATTCTCTAATGCAAAACTGTCAGGAAAGTCTGGGATGCACTGAGCTGTGAAATTGTGGAATTGATTCTGATTGAGAAAGGCAGAAAAATATGGAGCGCTGCGAAAATGTGCATTCTCACAATTACATTGATTACGGAAATAAATACTCGAAGCAAAACACTGTTCAGGTGATTAAAGAAAGAACCTCAGATACTCGTGCTGTAACTGGGCTCCAGCAATTGCACAGAGTTTATCTGTGGATTTGCAGAACGGTATAAGAAATAATGAAAGCTTGATTTTATTGATCTTCTTGACAGTATGTCGGCTTCCTGGATCACTGACTGACTCTCTTATCAGAGGGGCGGTGTCTGGTGTGTCGGAAAGGTTGATGTTACTGTTGCTTTCTCCTCTGTTGCACAGCTCTTGTCCCCTAGCGATGCGATCTGATCGGCCTTATATAGGTCTCCATAAATGATCAAAGACTTCAAAGCTTGGAAGCTGTGGAAAGGGTTCATGTTTTTTACTTTGGCAAACAAAGTATTCAGCCCAGATGGAAAGTAATCTCACACACTGTTTAAATTCCCAAGCTAGGGTTACCAGCTCTAGTAGGATGAGATCTGAAAGCTTTTATCACAGAACATAATAGCTTGAAGGATCTTCGCCTAGCAACGTGAAACTGTTTTTATTGGGGTCTGCAAAATCCATTTAAAGTTTTAGAGTTTGTCTATGAGTTAGTATTAAGAAGGTTTCGATTTTTTCAATGGTTTGAAGTTTGATTTGGGGTAAGGGTTAAACTACCTACCCCATTATTAACCCTATAGCCAGAAGCCGACAAAGTGCCATCACCCAAATATGAAGCTACACCACTTCTCCAAGCATCAAAGTTTGCCAAGTAGAGATGTAATCGTAATGATAACAGAAGCCTACAGCTACTGGGGAACCTAACCCTAGCCTGAGCCAAAAACTCTAGTCTGAACCCTTAAAGTTTCTGACCCTAGGCAACACTAATCCTTAATTTTCTTGATCTATCGTAAGTATTGTTAGAAGTCCATACTACCTGAAAATGCCCCCTCCCCCCATTATGATAACTTTGGTAAACAATCCAATCATGGCCAGATTATACAATTCTGAACGTCCCCGCCAACAAAACCCCACCATGACCAAATTCAACCAGATCCGTGTTCTGCACTTATATCTTGCTATGTGCTGCTACCATATACATCCTGTTTTGTCAAGTATGTGTTGATTCTCTACAATGTACAGAGCATACAATCCTAAATTATTCTGAAGGCTTGACGTGGTCTGGAATCATCTTTTCAATGTTCTGCTCCAGGTCAGACTTTGCTGAGGCTCACTTTCGGGACACACCTCCATCTTATGTGGTGTGTTTGTGTCTGTTTCTTAGATTTTTTTGCATATTGAGCCTTGTCTGTTCCTTTTCCAATAGAGCCTTTTTTGTTTGACTGGGCTTATAATTAGCTTTGAGTCAATGCTTGTGAAGTGCTAGGCAACTCTGTGTGCTTTAAAACAGTTTTCTGTCTTTTAAGCCATTGGTTGCTGTAGATATCCAGTATGAAATGCCTTACAAAATTGCAGCAACAACAATTTAAAATTTTGACAGCGATAACTGTGTCTTTTGCTCTTGTGCTGCAAATCCATGGAACACATTTGGTGCTGATTGCTGTTTGAGTACTCTTTCAATTACCAATATGTGACTTAAAATGCCCACCACCATGTTTGATATTTGTCAGTAACAGAACTTTTCTCTCTGTCAATCACTGAGTAGAAAAACAAAAGAACATCCTGTGAGAGAGATTTGGACCCTGACTTTCCAAGAACAGTGGATGATGACATTGGATGTAACATTGTTCAGAATGCTCTTACCAGGATTTAGCACAGTTTGTATAAAAGCAAACACCTTTATAACTGTCAGTTAAGGATAATGTAGGTTAAAGTGTCCGTTCAAATGTTTCTTTAAATTTGGGATAAGTTTCCCTTTTTGTCAGACTCTCAGTTTTCTCAACTTTTCTCTAACAAATCAGTTTGAAAGTTTCATCCCATGGACATGCATACACCATCTTGAATTGTGTTGCATAGGCGATATTATAGCAGTTATAACAAATGTGTTTCCTAATGATAATCACTTAACATGATTAGAATTATAATTTGTGACTGAAATTGGCAAATTGGCAGACAGTGAGTCTGAATCCTACACGGTTAATCTGAAACAATGCTATTTTAAGTGCTGGCGGAAAAAATGAATCAAATCAATTATAAGCAGACGCAATTATGTGACCACCATTGGATGGAACCCGGATGACATTTTAAGTCCATTTAAAAAGCCTCCATACAGCCTCCATTATTCAATTTTAAAGTGTACTCTGCTCAGACAAATACACCAGAAGTTGGAAATCATTCAGTTTAGTGAAGGAACTGTTAAAGGGATTTACTCTTTATTTACATTTAGACAATAATGTTTGACTTCCTGAAAAAAAGAAAGAAAATAGCCAGTTTGGAATATTTGTTTTAGTATTTGAAAAACTAGGAACACTGAATGGCTGTTGAATCTCTGATGCTATCTGACTGTAAAGGTTGTCTTGTGTACCAGTAATTCATGATCTCTTCCGAAGCCTGAATTGAACTGGTTCAAGCCCCGGCTTCAAATACAATAATTCAGCCCAGGCAGCCACCAACCTATAATTCCCAAGGTACTGGGTTTGGAATAAGTGATTAGCAGCTTGAGTTTTAATATAATTTATGTATTTACTTCCCTCCCCGCTATAGAAAGCCCCTCTTTAAGATGAACCAAACACTAATCTGGGATTACAGTTTAACCAGATTTTACTGAATCTGGCAAAATCAATTGTCTGGATACAGGGAAGAAGTTGTTCTGACAGGCACACTATTATAAGAAACAAATGAGGTTGACACCAGCAGAATACAGAATACAGGGAGAAAAATAAAAACTTAAAAAAGTAGATTGAAATTTCAAACAAAGGAAATAAAAGAGAGAACTATTTAGTCTGCCAAGTGATTTTATTAAATCTAATTCACTGGGATCCTTCAAAATGCTTCAAAATCTGCTTTTATTATTTCCATTTAAGTATCCATGTCCTGCAGAATGATTTCATTTTCAAATTGACAGTGGAAGTCACAAGTAACTTATTCCTTTCAACAATTTGAAAAACTCAGTCAATTTCACCAGCTGAAGATAAATAGATTTCACTCTTTGAGTCGTCATGGGGCTGTGTCTGTGCTCTTCAACCCAGGAACTAGTCTTGCTGACCTGCTCTGAAGCTCCTTTGGTGATATTTATATTCTTGCCATGACTTGGTTACCAGAACTAAAAGACCACTATGAGATTGAAACTGGGCATTTTAAAACATCATCGTAAAATTCATGAACTTGTACTCCTTAAGTGCACTACAGTACTAAACTTAATGGGACTTGCAACCAGTGATGGATTGTACTATTTTTATGTTGAGGAAAGCAGTCTTGTTTACTGCCAGTTTTCATGGTGTTTTTTACCATGGGCCTACACACTTACTGACATGATGAGAGTGTAACCTTGTTACTCATGGATAATGGCCTTGAAATCATGTCATGGCCCGCTCAGAGTACTGATTTCAATCCCAAGAACAATTCTGTGATGAACTAGATTGGCGAACAACACTGCAATTTAGACAGTGTTGCAGGAGGACTTTTTGTGCAATTGCCCCACATTCCTCCAGCCACCTATCAGAGATTGCAGGACTGGGTCTACAACTCTATGAATTATATTGTGAAAAGATTTTGGTATTTGCCTGTTGTCTTAATAGTTTAGTTAAGTTACGACATAACACAATGTGCTACACGAGGCAGAACTTGAAATAATTCGATGGTAATTTGAAATTATGAACTATAATCTTTGCTGATTCACATAGTAATAGATAAATAAGTACATATATTTTTTTTACTAATTTATTTCAGATGTGTCAGGGAATGATTTCCTGGGAGAATTCATAAGAGCTGTAGCTGCTTTATTTTTCAATAATTCTTGCAAAGTTTGAGCATGAACAATTATCCATTTCTTAATGCACAATTCTCCCCAGTTGCAGCTATTTCATCAGGGGGAGACATTACAGTTCTGCGTAACCTAAATCAGCAAGACCCAAAGAGTTTTCTGCATAGTGCTATGTCCATTTTTTTTAAATAAATTGATTTAATTAGATTCCTACAGAAGTAATAATGTCTATAATAAAACAAGGAGATTAAAAATAATTAAACAAAAATGTCACATTACTGACGGTAGCATGCATCAGCCATGCATTCCTATTAGGGAAATATCATCTTTACTACCTATTACCTAAATTGATTTTGTTTTCATTGTTTATACTATTCTTATGGTACTTGAAACCGTGTTATGATGTGCTCTGATATGATATATTATTGATTAGATTTATTTCTCAGATGCTTACTAACACTGCTCCAGGTTTGTTTACTATTTTTGTTTTGAGCCAGACTTGACCTTTTAGAATTGATGTTAAAGAGAATAAGGCAGGGGGGAGGGGTTGTATAAAGCTCTCCAACATGAAGGCACAGTCTGTCTGTTGTTTGTTGTTCTATCGTCAGGTGTCAGAAAGCAGAACAGGATGAGCCTGCTGAGAAGGAGAAGAAGCTAAGCCAAACATAACTATCCCACTTCTTGACTTAGGAAACAAGAGATGATGCCAAAATAAAAATCAAAAGGGGGAACATAATGCATGTTTTATTTTATGGCAGAATAAAGCTTTGGAAACTGTCCTGTTAGTAATATCCTGGATGTCTCAAAGCAGTTCTGTAGTCAGGTTTTTCACACTCTCCAAAAGTAAGACCCTATGGATCTCTTTCATGTTGCCACCAAACTCATCTGTGAGATTTCTGCCCAACTACTCATGCTGCTCAGAGGGAGACTGGCGACCATTGGATTTGGAGTGGGGGGCACAGATGCGTGTGAGCATGAGTTTGCGATGCCCTCCCTGAACCACGACCTCTTGCCTTGCTCTCGCATGACCGATTTTTATTTTCTTTCTTTTTCTTTCTTTCTTTCTTTCTTTCTTTTGCTAATTTAGATGCAGTAATTGTAGCTCACTGGGCAGCACAGAACATTATGCAGATCAATTGAAGTCTCTTTAATGTCTTTCTAATTACCTATGACACTGGGTCCAGCGACACATCCCTCCAAGAAAGCCTGGTGACATACGATGCTGATGTGCTGGAAAGGAGCACCAGTTCGCAGTGCCATGTAGAGCGCAAAATTCCTCACTTTGCTGGATACCTACTCTGGTATTGCCCTTCAGGCAAGAGGCAGAAATATTTCCCGTGCTACAGTTTCTTTCTTTCAGATTCTACAGGCCCAAATGTGACACACAATATCACTGCTATCCTTATTTTAGTGTATCTAGCACAATGGGCTTACTTTATTGAGGTTTCGGAACAATCATGTTGTTTTCATGTGTGATCAGCTATGCAAACACTAATATTTTGCTTTTCCTTTAATGATTAAAAGGCTTTTTAAATAGCAAACTATTGTAAATATTGATTAAAGATATATGATTGTGTACATGTTAATAACCTTGAACATACATTACATTAACCATTACAGTTAAAAAATGTTAAAGAGTTTTAAATATGATTATAAATGTGTCTCAACCACAATACTTTTACAAGTCGGATTAAGTCACTGACTCTGAATTCCTGCCTTCTGAGAGAATAGGTGTATTTGTTTTTAAAAAGGGAACATGGAATTCTATATTCAGAAAAAAAGTTCATGACATGAATTTCAGGTGTCTGATATGCATTGCTGCTTATATAAAGTAGGGCAGTAGTGTGGAGTAGTGGTTAGGGCTCAGGACTCTGGAGCACAGGGTTGTGGGTCCGATCCCCTGGACCTGGATTACTCTAGTTAATGCCCAGCTGTGCAATTGGGTAAGATGTAGAACACAAATTGGATAAGGGTGTCTGCTAAGAAATCAAATAATAATTGTTATCCTCTAGGTACTAAGTATTAGTTATATATAATTCTTTATTTTCCAAAAAGAGTACTTGGCTTGAGAACCTAATGGAGACTCATTTTCGCCCAGGACCTCTTGACTAAGACTTATATCTTTATGCCCCTGTACCATATGGGATCGTTTTTAAACCTAATGTGTAAATCATGGTTCTGCAATAGTTATCCAACTGCGCATTGTGATGTATCTGATTGCTATGTGTTTTGCATTTTATATTTCATGCTATAATAATAAATTCACAGTAATCGACTGTGTACAAATGGCACTGCATTCTCTTTTAAATCATTCTCCGTTAATGATAATATATGGACTACATTAAACTTGGATGGAAATTATTCTGTCTGACTGAACTGACTGTTTTCCATGCATGCGTGCACGCACACACACACACTCTCGCTCTCTCTCTCTCTCTCTGTCTCTCTCTCTCTCTCTCTGTCTCTCTCTCTCTCTCTCTCTCTCTCTCTCTCTCTCTCTGTCTACTATGAAGGATTGCTCGGTTTGTCTGCATCATATGAAAGTATCACAGAAAACAAATGGGAGGAGGCCATTGCCGCTATCAAACTCCTCCAGTCTTTCAGTAGTGTATTGATCCGTGAATCTCATGTTTCTTGAATTGCTTCCATACACTCACAGAACACCTGCAGGACCTTGCGAACAGCTTTAATGTGTTCCATTTCTCCTGATGCTGGGATTGCAGCCGTGCACTTCATCAATATTGGAGCTGGAAAAGCTCATCTGGTTTGATGTGGTCGATGCCTTTCATGATTTTGAAGACTTGGATCAAGTCCCCACGTAGTCTTCTCTGTTTCAGGGTGAAAAGATTCAGTTCCCTCAGTCTCTCCGAGTAGGACATTAGTAATAAGTAATAATTAGGAATAAGTCTGGTTGCTCGCCTCTGAACTGCCTAGGTCTTTCTCATGTGTTACTTCTTCCAGTTTTATTCCTCCCATAGTGTAATTATAGTGGACATTTTTATGACCTGCATGTAATACCTTGCACTTGTCCACATTGAATTTAACCTGCCAGGTGTCAGACCACAACTGAATATTAACCCTAACCCTAACTCTAACCCTAGAATTTTGTTGCCACAAGACACTCGCCATAAAGTTAATTGTTGTGCTTCAGCCAACTATGAAACCTGTTAATTGCTTCGTACGACTGGTCAGAAGATGGGGACATAAACTGATTAATGTACTAACCTTCATTTGATTCAATATTTCAAAATTAAGTTGGACTAATATTAAAACATCAATTCAGGAATGATATGTGTCTGAGGGTTTTTTATGATGTGCTCCAAGCCATAAATTCCAATGAGTGACAATTCTGCATTTTCTTATTTAAATAGTGAGAGTCGTAACTCCAATGATACTGTATCACATTGTGTCCACATTGAGGACTAGTTTTGAAGGAGAATATATGTTTCTGGTTTAAAAAAAAGAAGAAGAAAAGAGAAGATACAAACTTCATTTGTAGTTACTCATAAGAAAAAATGTATTATGCATTATTACAATGTACTTAATGTACAATGTGTCAAAATGAATAATGGTGTATGTAAGTACACAATTGTTAAGGATGCCCACTGGGAGGCTACGTTTGGAGCATGGCCCACTTTTTACACATTAAGTAAGTGTAATAATGCATAATTACACTGTACTTATGAGTAACTACAGATGTAGACCTACTATGTAAATACACTAACTGGGAGACTTATTGTAATGTGTTACAATTTAAATTTTTCTGAGCATTCTTATAACTAATGGTTGTTATTAATAGGATGATTTAGGCTACTTTTGTTTGTTTGTTTGTTTGTTTTATTTCAGTGCAAATATTTACAGGTTCTCACACAATAGCTAAAGCAAAATCTCCCAACTAAGCAATGTACCCTTAAGTGATTCACCTGTATGGTTAGAGAGGTACTTGACATACATTTTCCTTGACTGCATATCTAGCTATCCCCACTGCAGGCATGTGTTATGTTAATGGACAGACATTGTTATTGCTAATTACTGTATTCTGCCAAGTCAAGTCCCTTGGGACATAGAACTGGCAAAAAGCCAGATGTACAGAGAAGGTGCCTTGAGTCAGATAGCTGCAACTCTAAAGGTCCACTACACAGTATGTAAATTGGATAAGGCATAATTTATATTTAAGGTGGAGAATAGGGAGAGCACTAAGGTGTTCACTAAGTGTTGAAGATGTATGGTGCACATAATTGACCTAGCTTAAATCAGTGTACACAACTACAGTATTTAAACCTTCCATGTAAGCTTCTGATGGTTTCATGCATGTTATGAAAAATGTCTTTCAGATCAAACTTGGGAGTGAAGATCACTTAAGCAGGGGAGTTGACTCTCCAGGATAATGCATTTAGTGCTCATCATAAAGTCAAAGTGTTTTTCCTGAATTTTGTTGCCTGGTCTCAGATTCCGTTAATTGGTGGCTCGTCCAGTAAACTTGGAGCGCAGGAAGAGTTTTAGAGTTTCTAGGTTTCTGGCTTAAATCCAGGCTTCCCTATATATTCATGTGCCTTGGAGGGTTCCACTAGTGGTCAATGATTTTGCTTTTCACCAGTAGGGTTGGTTGTGCCAGCTGTCTGGCCACCTACCTGGACTCTATCAGTAAATTGTTGTGTCTATTTGCCCATCTGGACCAAGGCCTGGCTTTGGGATGGACAAGATATGGTTGAGTATGGTGGTTGACTAACTACCTTGTTTGTCTGCACATGTGTACTTATTTCTAGGTTTCTAGTTTTTTTTTATACCATAAGCAAAAACTGAAAACATAGCAGAAATTATACAGAAAGTTAAGAATGTCAGTATTTGCAGGATACACTGGACATTTGAAATTGGGCCAATAATCCTGACATCCTGTAACTCTCCTTCTCATAAAGGCTTTTGATATTGTAAATCAAGTATCAAGTTAAATATCAAGTTTACAGATGGCGGCTTTTCTGATGTTGCATTTTTTGACTTAAAATCAAGTCTGATATATTCACAAGGATGTAATTAGTATCTCACACAGCAGAACAAGTAGCAGCAACAGCCTGTTGGAGGATTGTGTTTGTTTGTTTTTTCTGCTTGCTTTATTTTTAGAACAGTCATTCATATTTAATTCAGACACACAATCATTAATATTAATATTTTCTGATTGCCTGGTTAATTTTCACAATTGCACCTTAAAGCAACAATGAAACACTGAATTAAAAAAAAAAAAAAAAACTTTAATAAACCATTTCAAATGCACGGACACCTTGGGAAAGTATTTATAAAATTATATGAATTATGTTTTGCATACAAGTTCCTAATACAAGTACTACATAATCTAATACCCAGTGAGATTTGTAAATACTACTTATATCACTTTTACTATTAATACTACTACTACTGCTACAGTTGCAATTGGTAATATTATTATTGGGATGGGTGGAAGAGTGTGACACAATTTTCCACCTTGTTTCAAGTTTCAATTCAAAGCCATAGCTTAAAAAGCCTTCACCAGTAAGAAAGAATACCCTTTTCCTTTGAGTATGTGTGTAGACTCTGTCAAGGAGGGACCACTGACACACATGAGAGACAGTACTATTTCTAAGTTGTTACAAGTGCTAGCCCTAGTTTATTACAGTCCAATTTGATAAAGATACACTCAGCTTGAATGGACAGTTTTTGGCAACAGCATCCCTGCATGTTGATGGTGAGGTGATAAGGTGGCATTGGTAGTAGCTTCCTGCTGTAGGTCTTCTTGCTCTTGTTGTTCCTGATTGCCTGCTGTCTTGGGACATTGAGGATTTTTTTTAAGTTCTTTTTTTTGTTTTTGTTTTTGTTTTGTTTTCCAGATGTTGCTGGTTGAACAAGGCAGATGGCTATATGGGTAGTGGCGAGGACTATGGGAGTAGGACAGAGGACTCTGAGACCAGGGAGAAGGTGAAGGTAGAGCAGGGAAAGTGGCCGGTTGCCCTCCCTCCGAAAGATGGACTTGGGTCAACGCTGGGGGGTAGTCTGCACACACTCGCTGCCTCTGATCACGTAGAACTGTTTCCTTTTATTTTTTTCCTCAGAGGATTTACTACTTGCAAAGAGATGAGACTCTGTGAACTACTCCAAAATAAACGTTAACATCAACACTGTTTGCAAGAAAAAAAGCTGGAAGGTTTATGTTCTTGTATGTATTACTAGCTTGGGAGGAAACAATGTCAATATTAGATTTTTTTCTTTTCTTTTTATTTTTTTATTTAATATTTTAACAAGGGCTCTTGTGGAATAAATGTTCTTTGTCTTTGAGCTCCACAACAGTCCCAAAAAAAGCCAAACCTGCTCAACTAAAATGTCTAGGGGGAACTTGCTTTTCCAAGTCTAATGGAGTGAGTTCACCATATTGTGCCTTGTACATTATGAACTTCTTGTTTAACAGTAAGTGCACTGCATACGGCGGTATGGCCACTACTTTGTCACAGAAAGCAATAAAAAACTAAACAAACAAACAAACAAACAAACAAACAAACAACCTAGCTACCTTTTAAAGCTTTTTGTTTTGTTACTGAAAGCATTTTTGTACTGATGCTTTTGTAAAAGTGGCAATAAAACTTCAGATTTCTACTTGGAAGATGTCTCATTTTGATATTCTATTTGAAAATTATTTTTTGTTTTTAATGCCAGTATTTTTAAATTAAACTTTGGTGAGTGAACACAGCTGTAATACCCCTGTATTGGGACTCAAAACATAAATGAGCCCCAGCCTTTAACTCATTATTGAAAAATAACAGAAACATAGTCAGTATTCTCGAATATAACCCACTGCTCTTGATATAATCTTTTTCATTATATAACATATACTCTATATCTAACAACTTTCAGAAGTAGTGAATCAAAGGTTTGTTACTCAGTTTTGGTATTCTGAACACTGGAATTAAAACATTCATTTCCCTTGTGCATTGCAGATTTTATTTATTTTAAATAATTTCTTTTTTTTCTCTACTGGCACTTTTTTGGGCTTATTTAAACAACTTAATATTAGGTGACAAATCCATACAGACTTACTATGAAAGAATTATAGTTTTTCACTGCGGAAGATGAATAAGTAGAGGGCTTTTGTATTTCATGTATCAGATACATACAAAAATAAATAGCTTGGCACAGCAGCCCGGAGTACTCTTTTTATTTGATTTTCCCTTTTTCTAGTTTGTCAGAAGTGCTGCATGAAAAGCAATTGCAACTTTGCTTATGAGAGCCTGTTGCATTGACAATTCAACCCCAGCAGATGCATTGGGGATTTTTCTCATTCTGCCGATGTGTAATAACTCTAACCTAAAAGCATCATAATACATTTTTTTGCATATAAAACCATGCAGATTTCTGTGCTATACAATAGAGACCAGCAATCTAATAACTAGTGCCAGGAGAGGGGCATAGGAGGTTATATCCGGCTCGGCTGTCATTATTACTTTAATTATAACAATTATAAAACATTGCCTACAAAAAAAAAAATAGAGATTTATTTGTTCAACCAGATAGCTGCAATAATTGACACGTACACACACACACAAAAGGAACTGCAATGAAAAGAGCAATAAAATAACTGGCAGAGAAATGCATACTGGTGCAGTTCCCACTTTCTTCACAAAGCCAATATGCTTTCACAGGAGCATTAATAACACAATACACTTTGGCCTGCCTTTAAGAGACAATTCAATGTACTGCAGTTGACCAGTTTATTCTCAGCACTTACACTCCAGTGATATCAAGATCTCCTTTTCTGTGTGAATGTCTGCTGGCATTGTGTTACACAAATATTATATGTCAAGGCTGCCCATTTTTAGCACGACAGAGCTCTCGTTCCCGTGTTTGAAATCAAGAAACACCTTCATTCCAACTGAGGCGTCTCAGAATGATAAGCACATTGTAATACATAAAATAATTATGATAATAATACAAAAATCATGCAGCAGACTGAACACAATAGACCACCATGAATACGACATGCACCAAGAGGAATAGGATAAGGGCTGAGGTGAATACATAACTACTCTTGCGCATCTCATCCTCCTAAGTCTCTCTGATACTCATCTCAGTGTGTCACTTGTTTCACCGTTGACCTTAACCATATTTGATCTGTTCATATTCATTTTTAGTGCTTGTCATATTCATTTTTGTACCTATAAAAGATAAGTGTGCAAATGGTAAGATTTGAGGAGTGTGCATCTACATACTGCTGTAGTTTTCTTTAAATGATAATAACCTAGATGCGGGTGGTCCTGTATATTTTATAGTCATTATCTTCATCCTGCTCAATTTATCCACTGTTAAAATGTTAATCAACTGAGAGATATGTTACTTAATTAAAGGCTGAAAATCCTTTTTAATTTACCTGTGAATAACCTCATTAAGATCTCTCACATGATTGAACAGCATGCACACCCACAGAAGTGAAAAGGTGAAAATATGTAAGCAGGTTTCTTTTGAATATGCACTTTTAAATGTGACCGATGTAATTCGGCAGAGAGACAAATCTGTTGTTATTCACCAATAAAAGCCACATGAGAAAAGGAAATTGGTAAAGAAAGTCACAGAATAGCTTCTTCAAACAGAATGAAAATATAATTGTGAGCCCATGGTGTTTAATGTATTTTTTGTCATACTTGCCTAAGCAGCAAGACAATAATTGAATGAGGGTTGTCAATGTTTTTTACTTTAATTAAAACTGAGGTAACACAATCCGCATTGAGTTGTAAACATGTTCAGTATTGTGCAGATGCCTTTGTGTGCTGATAGTCGGTCATAGCTGATTGACTAGGGTTGTCCAAAATTCACATAGATACTGGTTCAGGGGCTTTAGAGATAGGTAATATATTGAATTGCCCATTTAAGAAGTTATTACACAGGATTTTCTCAATGGTCCCCTCTCCTGTGTTGCTGCCTCTAATCTACTGATCATTTCTTAGTTTGAAGAATGGCTGTAATATTTAGAAAGATTGAGTGGGGCAAAAAGAGAGGAAATGTTCCCAGATTCAAGGTGTTCAGCAGGCTGACTTATTTGTCCTGCTCTTAAAGTTCCTATTTGTCATGTTGTCATGTTAAAGATTAAATGAGATCGCACACAAACACCAGAGCAAAGTTTCTGCTCCTGACATCCTCAGCAAATACGTGATGCTTTTTGTTGTGGTGCGACACAAGAGCACTGAGCGAATAAGGAGCAACAAATTCACCCAGGTTTGTGTGAAGCAAAGCCAAAGCAGCTGCTCAGCGCTAAAGACAGGCTTGTCAAAAACACAGATTCAGCGGCTGAGGTTGTGTCACCGCTTGGGTAATTACTGTTGTAACAGCAGAACTCGTCTTGTTGCTGCCCCAGAAGTGTCCTTCAGTTATTGATTTCGCCGGATCTGCTGCCACTCACTCCCCACACAGACAACCTAACAGCCTCTGCAAAATAATAAATGGATAAGCAAGTAAACACAAATATTTTATAGCCATAATAATAATAAAGACTATAGATTTATTGCAAAAAAAAAAAAAAATGTTATAGGACATCTGGATAAATACAAGGGTTGGGCGATTTGATTGTTATAAATATTCCTAACCCCTGGAATACATCAGTTACACTGTTCCCTGACATCAGTCGAATTGAGGGGTTGTATGTAAAAACCAAATTAGCTTCATATGCCTTAAATGTCTGTTGAATATAGATTTTCCTTTTGTTATTTCCTCATAAAGGGTTTTGTGACTCTACACAGTATTTCCCTCCTTGTTTGCAATTCCAATGGCTATTCAGATGATTGGTCCTTGTGTGTTTTGTACTTTCTCTGTTGCTCTTCTGCTGTTCTTTAATACTGTGTCCTACTATGATTTCTGAAGTGCTTTTTAGATGGTGCTCAGCATGAAAAGACCATTTGATAGCTGCATTGAAGTGGAGCACTGAACTAAAAACAAACGAATAATAACGGAGCAATTGCATTAATGACTTCTAAGCAGATGTGCTGAATGACTGGGACCAATGTTTTGAAACGGCCTGCCGTTCATTATTCCTCTTCTATTGGGCTCTCACAGGCGGCTGCACATTTCTGCACACAGTGAATGACTGTACATTTACAAACACTGGAAGATTTACAAACACAGTCCAGACTCGAAACATTAAAAAAAAAAGGTAATTCGGTTAAAAACAAACAAACTGCAAAAAGGAGGACCCTGAGCAGACAACTGAAAACCTCCTGTTATCATCAGAAAGTTATTGAGGGAGAGAAAGGCGGAAATGGCATTCCCCTGTGTTGCTAGGCAACCATGCTACCCATCAGGCTAATAAAGCCACTGTATTTATCATGGGGAGCTGCACGCTTGCATCCCAGCACCTCTCATAGCAGAGCATACCAGAAGATATGCATAACACTGAGCTGGAGGCTAAAGCCCTTTAAAATGCGCTGGTTGATGTTTTGCAATGTCAAATTTGTATCATGGAGACTCATGACAGCTACCATAATTTAGGGAAAGTAATGTGCAGCTTCACGCTCAGATTAAGTGCTTAATACTTGCCAGTCTTTGTTCTTCAAACAGCCTGATAGCTGAGATGTTATTCTGGCAGCAAAGGAACATAAAGCGAACTGTCACATTTCCCATTTCCAATATTAAATATACATTAAGCTGGGATTTCAGCGCAGCCCCCCCCCCCCCGCGCTTTTTTTCCCTTTTTTACTAGACATTAGTACAATAATACAAGAAGCTTGTATCCATAGCAACCCGAGTTAAGCATCATACAATTTCTCATTCACTAATGTACACGGCCAGGCCTGACTGAGCTGTTTGTTTTTTCTCCCAACACCAATAACAGCATGTAGTATGTTGTAGATGTAAGATGCTTCAAGTTGATGGAAATGTTATACTTAGGTACTTAGCTTTTTAGTAACAATAATCAATTTAAAACAGATGGTAATGTAAATGGCTAGACTGTTTTTACAAGGCAACTGACATTTTGAAGAACTATTATATGAGGTATGATTTAAGCGGTCTTTTAAACTGAGGAAAAAGGATCACGAAATAAAGATATCTGAGATAGCTGGGTGATCTCCTGACCAGCGATAAAATACCGTCAGTAAACAAACTCTACATGAGAAGCGACAAGCACACAGATGTTGCAGTGAGTTGTGAGAAAATAATCCTGATGAAGGTATTATGATCTGCATGAGAGGTCACTGAAATAGTATATGGATATTTTTAACATTACTTCAGATCATCCCAACCTCTGCTGTGCACTTTAGTGACATATTGATTTCAAAAAGATTATTCCCCCCCTCTTTTTTTGGACTACTCAGGACACAAGTACAGGCCTAGTCTTTGTCCATCCATACATATATACCTAAACTGTCCCAGGCATTTCTCGGAGTAAGTGGGATGAGGATAATAAAAAAATAATCTTTGGGCCTTCATCCAGCTGTGGATCAAGGAGCAAAGGTTGATGATAATGAAATGAGCACTATGTGATCACCAAATTACCGTAGTGATTAATTTTATGAGGCACTGCTCACCCTTATCCACTGTCTTTTTAATATTCAGTTATCACTTAATTTACCACCCTATATTCTTTAAAAACCCAACAACAACAAATGAAACATATACAGTGACGAGAAATAAGTTAATTGCATAAGGATAATATGATCTTAACATGCCAATTTAGATTCCTTCCAGACAAAAAGGGTGCTCTCCAAACCGATGATTATTCTCTCTTTTACATAACGAACAAGATCTTAATGAGCAGAGTTTCGCAGAGAAAGATAATGAGATGAAAATAGAGAAAAGAGTTATCACTCCTCATTCCAAAAGGAACATATTCCCTGTTTTAATGCTGAGGCCAGTGGGAATGGAAAACCAAAGGGAAAAAAAAACAAGTATTTCGTAAATTCATTTTTTCCTAATGAGTGAAAAAGCACATGCTATAAATAGATGACCCATTTATCACCAGAGAAAGAGAAATGTAGATATTTTTGAAGCTGGCCTTATTTAATAAAAATAAGCTTTCCTACAAGAACTTAAGAGGGCATTCCATTTTAAATGCAAATTTATTTTGGAGTATCAGTCATGCATTACACATTGTGTTAGTATGCATCCTGTCTCTTTTTAAATAGGTTGTCAATGCATTAATGATATTGATCTTTCTTAAACTGTCATATGCCTAAAATAAACATTTCATTCTGATCTGGCTTCCTCTGTGTACTTTGTCCATAAATATATTGCCATTCCCATTATGCATGCCCTGTGCTTGACTGTGTGGAAATCACTTTATGCTAGGAGTTGATATTCCTCCTTAAAGAAAGGATTAAGTTACTGCACTGAGTGGCTGTCGACTTCTTTGCCAATTTATCATCGTCACTGGCTCTTGTCGACACCCAAGCTTAGGGGATAATACTGAACATTAGGAAAATGTTTGAATAGCTAAGCCTTTAATGTGATTGTGGCAAGGAAAAATGCTTTGTGTTTGTCTAATTTACCACAGAGTACTGCACAAGAGACAACGCCTTCTATCTCTCTAATGCATTTAGCTACAGTTTCATAAGCAATCTGAAATGGCTATGAAAATTAACAAATTAAAACCTACAAAAAAACTCAGACGCATAAAGAAACACACACACACATTTGAAAAAGATGTGGCATAATCTACTGCAAAGCTAAAGGATAAGATACCATAACTTTTTTCCCTTTTTATTTCTGGAAAACGAATGCCCCGTTTCCACTGGCAGACGCGTCCAGATGCTTAAACGGGTGTTTCCACTGGCTTAAGCGTCTGGACGCATCCGGACAGTTAACTATCTGCTGCCACATGTGGCCGTAAGCGTCCGTTACGCCCACTAAGGAAATACTTTCAGAAGGGGAGATGTGTGTTTGACTTGTAGACAGACAAGAGAAGAGATCAGCTACATTATGCAGGAAGATATAATCTCAAGTGCCATGTGGGATCACAAAGAAATAACAGTTTTATTAGTAGCATGGAGTGAAATCCACGAACAGAAACAATTACTGCTTACAGTTAATATCCAAGTGTATTAAAAACTTACCGAACATGGATTTCACAGGACCCCGGTGCATAGGGGAAAATCAAAATAAACCGTTCTATATTTAGTTCCAGTTTTCCGCAGCGCACCGGTTCCTCTTTGCCTCACGGGCAGCTGTTGCTTGCTTCGTGGGCAGTTTCTTGCATCACAGGCAGCTTTCTGTCTCGCGTCCATTTTTGGAGGCGTCGAGTCTTCCTGCCCTCTTGCGTTGCAGCGTATCTCTCACAGTTCCTCTCAACACCTTTCGGCGTTGTGAATTTTCCCGCCCTTTTTGTTCTTTTTTTTTTGGGGGGCGTGTAGAGGAGTGCTTATCATTTCTTATTACTTCTTTCTTAGCAGACGCCCTTATCTAGGGCGACTTGCAAAACACAAGAGCATTGTGTTTCCACAGCAGATCTGGATCTCCTTCTAAAACATTAAGCACTGTTTAATAAATGTGTCCATAAGTCCATAGACGCCATGACTGAAACATGTACACTTTAGTTAAATTATAACCTGCTATATTGTAGCTGCTGTTACTGTATGTGTGTATTTTGTTTCAACTGTAACTTGCCCTGGTTAAGGAAGTCTGCTAAGTAAATTAAAAATAATGCACAGTTACAAATCTGTAGTAAGAGTAATAAGTTAAGGGAGTCAAATTGTGACATTTAAAAGACATATCTACTAGCACATATCTTGATGATGATTACAATAATAACAATGATAATAAATAGCATTTTTTTTATTGAGCACGTGGTTTTCTTACAGTAACCTAATGCTTGTCTGAATATAATGTTGTCTATACACGTTTAACTCTTCCTAATATCTCTTAACAGAAACGTGTATTTATTACGCGGTCTCCAATCATGTAAAGCATACGGAATAAAATAGCCACAAAAGTCCTTTCTACATCAGGCTCTGTCACTCGTAGTGTTGTTTTCTGATCCACAATCGCTCTGCTCCTCCCATAAGAGGGGATGGACTTCACAACGGCCTGGTTTTACAAAAAGCTCTGGGACGCATCTGGCACGCCACGGCACGGATGCTTCAGTCAGTGGAACCGAGGCATTAGATACTTAAAAAGCTGGACATGGAAAATGCTCATGGTTTTACTGGGGAAATGTTTGTTACACAGAAAAAAAAAATGCCATGACGTGTGGCACTGCATCTCAAATTAGTGGCCATTTGGCAAGAGTGGTGCGGATTTTGAATGTTCAGTGAGCAATAAATGCATTCATATTTCTCTCTATTGATTATGCATGACTACAGCCTTGCCCAAATCAAGACTTTGACCCAGCCAGCTGCAAATTGCACACTACTGACTTGTATAGTGAGGGAAAAAAGTATTTGATCCCCTGCTGATTTTGTATGGCATTGAAAATGGGTCGTGGATGGGTATTCCAGCATGACAATGACCCAAAACACACAGCCAAGGCAACAAAGGAGTGGCTCAAGAAGAAGCACATTAAGGTCCTGGAGTGGCCTAGCCAGTCTCCAGACCTTAATCCCATAGGAAATCTGTGGAGGGAGCTGAAGGTTCGAGTTGCCAAACGTCAGCCTCGAAACCTTAATGACTTGGAGAGGATCTGCAAAGAGGAGTGGGACAAAATCCCTCCTGAGATGTGTGCAAACCTGGTGGCCAACTACAAGAAACGTCTGACCTCTGTGATTGCCATCAAGGGTTTTGCCACCAAGTACTAAGTCGAAGGGGTCAAATACTTATTTACCTCATTAACATGCAAATCAATTTATAACTTTTTTGAAATGCGTTTTTCTGGATTTTGTTGTTGTTATTCTGTCTGTTAAAATACACCTACCATTAAAATTAGACTGATCATTTCTTTGTCAGTGGGCAAATGTACAAAATCAGCAGGGGATCAAATACTTTTTTCCCTCACTGTATCTAATCATAGTTCAAATAATTTTCAGAAGTCACTTTCTATTACTCGTAAATAAGAAACGTGATAGGGTACAGGGTTGTAATTGCAAGTTGTAATAAGCATTTCATTACTAAATACAGCTTCAACCAGGAGATAATGAATGTGTTTCCTTAACTGCATGCAACTGCATTGGTATTCAGTTTTCTAGACTCTATGTCTAATAGTCGTCTCCATAATTTTTACTTGCTGCCAGGGACGTTGAAGTGTTTTTAATTTCTTTAATTATTACACTTTTTAACTAAGCTAAATGTAATGACAGTTAAATTGCATTTGATAAGGCAGAATAAAATAGCACATCATAGGTACCCCTAAAGGCTTTATTAATAGCACTCTGCAAATTCCTATGTGGGAAACCTGTTTTGTAAAATAAATAAATAAATAAATCTGTATTCATTTATTTATTAATTTGCTTATTCAAATTCTAAGTTGTTCCCTCGCTTGAATACCCATTGTGTAACAAGTCTGTGAGGCATACACAATGCCAGCATCAAAATGAAAGTGACTCCCAAGGTCTGTTTACAGTGAAATTATACAATTGAATGATGGCTGAATGCTTTTTAATTTTTTTTTTTTTATGTAAGCACTGTTTAAATGCTAACCCGTTCAGTGTAATTATTTTAACCAAGTGTACTTCTGCTCAACTGTGTTCTTTCAGTCTTTTCAGCAACCTTTAATGTATTTAATTCTGTGAAAACAAACAAACAAGGAAACAAAATGGGAAAGTTTCTCCTGCTAAAACACAGAGGCAGGTCAATCCCCCAGCTGAAAGAATGACACTTAATTACATCTCTATTACATTGTAGGATTAATGATTAAAGCCAATTTTTAGCTCTCTTATTTGTAAGTTGTTGAGATATTCAGAGCTTCTGTTCAATATATAATATATTTTCTAGAACAACTATTATCATACATTTTAACACTGTGGTTTCCAATTTTCAGTATTTTATTATTGATACCACTAGTACTACTTAAACTTTTGTAACAGGGAAAAAACAACAAGGGAAACAGTGCAATATAAATGGCTTTGTTATGACAACCTAACTCCATGATGGTTGGGCCAAAGGAAAACTTTAAACTTTATATTACGTTTTTTATTAACAAGAGATGACAAAGAACCGGATGAGCCAGACTGGTCCAAATATTGCTTCTCTTAACTGTAACCTTTCTGTGTCCTAAATTTCATGTGCCATGTGTCTGCAAACTGTTGGAACCTGTCCCACATCTCCCTTGCTTTGCTGCTGGGAGATTTTCGGCTGCAGCCCCTAATGTTTGATTCAGAAAATGTGTCAGGTTTTCTAATTATACCTCCCTCTGTTGAGACTGCTCCCTTTACACTGCTGTCTCTTTTTTCATTAATAACAAAGTAATTATCCACCTGCATGGCTTGCTTTGGATTCCCAATAATTTGAATTTAATGATTTACCTTTTTCGAGAGCTGAAACACTAGTTTGTTTAATATACATAAATAATGAACCCTTCATAACAGTCAAGTGTCATTCTTCCAGACAACAGGTTTTCTTGCCTGAATACCGGCAAAACAGAGCCTAGTATTGCTTAGGGAGACTGAGAGTTTGAAATTACTTTTCTTCCTAATTTTCTAAACTTTACTCTTCGTGGTGTTTAATACAAAATCAAACCATGAAAAATCATAAACTGCAATTCTCTTTTTCATTTTGTCATAAAACCCCATGCAGAAAAAATATCCATTCTATATTGTTTATGTTCCTAGTGTGGTTGTCTTATTATTTTTCTGTCTTTCATGTAAGTTCTGTAAACTTCTAACACACTGTGTATGCTTTGCAGATATGCCCCACAATATGTTTATGAGATGAAAAAACAGGGATTGCTATTTTGTTTGGCTAAATATCTTGAAAAATGCCAATGAGGATTAAATTAAATCTCACAGTGCTGCGATTCATACCATAGCCTGTGCCCTCTCTTATTTACAGGACAGGACACTTGGCAAATCCTTGATGCTCAAAGTAATTTTTTCTGGTATTCCTTTTATTATGATTATTTTTATTTTTTATTATTAGATTTTTCTCATTTTCACAATTCCACCCCAGATCAGTGTTTCTCAACCCGTGTGCGGCTGTACATCAGTTGTGCCATCAGGCATTAATGGGTTCGCCACAGATTTTTAGTTTATCATAAATTTAAATCATTAAATAATGTTCACAGTCTTTATGAACTGTGTATACTATGTTGCAGTGCAGAAAGGATATAACCTTTCACTATAACCTATTGTATTACATCAGTAGGTTACCTGCCACATTTTATGGCTAAACAACAGCTTGACCCTAACCCCTGCCAACAGCACAATTTCAAGCTATGCCCATACACATCTACACATGACTGAGTCAAGTCAATAGCAAAGTAACCTTAACCTTAACAAAAGCCTAAATTGGCTGGGGACTTTACCCTAACCCTAACATGGAGCATAATTTAGCATACATTTTCAGAAACACTGCTCTAATTGTAAGTAAGCAGGTGAACACATCAGAAGACCAGATGTCCAGGATTGCTCGAACGAAAAAACTTGGAACTCTGGGCTATATATATATATGCCAAATTGACCCTTTTTAAGCATTTATAATATGTGAAATACTAATTCTGTTAGTTGCTCACTGCGTCAGATTGTGTTGTCGTAGGCCACCCATTATAATAAAAAACGAACTGGAAGGATACAAAGTGATTGAAAGGGGAAGCGGGAATGAACCTCTCTCCTCTATCTGAGTGCACACTTGTGAAAAGATGAAGAGCCTTCCTTCTCAAAGCTCTTGCTGCCTGTGTGAGTGTCACCCGAGGACAGTTAACCATGGCAACCAGAACACCGCAGCCTTTACGTGAGAATTTTGTTGATAATTGTAACTTATGAAGCAAAAAACAGACAGACACACATGCAGTTGTGGACATGAACATGGACACGGGGAATTGCAGTGATTATGTTTCACTCAAGCAAAACTACCCTTTATTTTGTGCCAGATAAAATCATTGTCTTATTAACTCTATCGTTCATGCAATCCCGCCAGCGTTATTTGGGGTAACTTCTCAGCATCACATCTGACAGACAGTATCACTGCATGCTTAGAGACTGCAGCAAAACAAACTAAATACAACAGGATGTGGACATTTTCCATGAAGGCAATACAACTGCAAACATATAAATGTATAAATGCATACATACATGCATGAATAAATGTAAAAAAACACTGTGTTTTTGTGAATGCAGTTTAACATTTAACTCCATTGTGCATTATCCTGCTCTCTTTTAAAGTTAAATTAAAATCAAATGACATTGATCAATCTCTCACTTTCTGACAGCAGTAACTCCAATATAGGCTATTTGTGCTACAAGAAGTCAGCAAAGCAATTTGCAGCACCTGCCTGAATTGGACTGGATTCTTTGACATGGCAGTTGACCAAAAACAGGGCATTCTGTGTGCCTGATATGTTTAATTCTGTTCTGAATTAACTGCCTTAGGCAACTCAATAGGATACACCAGCCTTTTATCCCAAATGCATCAGCTGTGTTTGTGTTTCTCACCGCAGCACAGATTACAAAGGGCTGCCATTCTGTACCTCATTGAAGTGCTCAAACTGTTAATTATTGTTTGTTCATATATGACGTGGCGACTGAAGAGGTCTTGGAAAGATGAGATGGAAGAAACGGATATGGAAATGCAAGGTTATCAGCGTATTCTGCTCAATAGTTGGCAATTTCCATTTTATTGTCAACTGCAAAACTGAAATATTTGAACAAGTTGAAGCATTGATATAGATTGCCAGTGTGCCGAACAGTGCAGTGCAATATTCTATAACAATCCATGAATACACTGAGATCTCCTTCAGCTGTGCCTGGGTGTATAAATATGTTTTCCTGTATCATCATGAAATACCACTTCAGTACTGGGCTGCTTTCAAAATGCCATTACCTGCATTAGACTATTAGACAGGATGTGGGGGGGGGACAATCTAGCAAAGATTCAGGGAAATAAATTCAGTTTCTAGCCTCCAACTCTGTGATCTGTCCAAATCCTAGCCCACATTCCACAGGTCACCAACATATATAACTGAATATGTCTAATCTAATACCCTGCAGTAGTGGGCCTGTGGCAGCTGATTTGTTAAAAGGTTCCACATCGGTGGGCAATTTAAGAGGTCTCAACAGAGTGCTATGTAAATGGGGTTTATGAAGATCATATTTTGGAAGTTTTGACACTGGGTATTTATCCTTTCTGGTGGTGGTACAATCTTAAGTGCCCAACTGTACAGGTATCCCATGGGCCCCCTTTGAAAGTGAGATGATTTGTCCTTTCTAAAGCCCACAAAATGTCTAGATAAAGAGCTGAATCTGAATAAATAACATAGTGTAGAATATTGAGATCATTATTTTATGGTTTACTAATTAAGAATGTTGGCACTGTAATTCTGTAGTTCAATAGAAAAGTTTCTGGATTATGTGCTAGTGAACTGTTTTCTAGTTAAAGCTCTATTTTAAAATGCCTGACAGTGTCCGTCTGAGTTAATACATGACACACAGGCTAACGGTTATAAGTCAGGAAGGAAGGCTTCTGTTGCAATGACCAGTGTGCCCCAGAATTGTTTGCTGGGGTTCATTCACCCTAAGGCCCCATCCTCCTAATTATAATGGTCTGTGCTATACACTAGTCACCTGTGGGAAAACAGGCAAAGCAAGCAACACAGTAAGGTTCAATTTTATCTTCTTGGGAATGCAGACATGTCTGCTGTTTTTTTTTTTTTTTTATGCAATCATTATCTTCTGTGGCCCCACAGATGCATTTTTAAATATAAAGCCGATGAAAATGTAAGGCAAAAAGACCCATGAGCAATGATGGTATGGATTTTTATTTATCATGTCGATATCCTGTTTAATATTGCATACTGTTGGTGTTCTTTGATAGATTATAAAATGCACATCATATAATAAATAAAGGAGAACAAAACCCGTCAAATGCAATTAGATATTTCCTGACCTTCACAATTGTATTAATATAGGTTTTTCTTTTTTAATATATATTTAGACCAGAAAGAAAAACAAAACCAATAAATGTATGGTTTAATCTGTCAGCATGGGAAGTGAGAAGCAGTGTTTTGCTGCACCACTTGCCTAAAATTATTGATAACTGGATTTCCCTTATATTTTCTTCCAGACAGCCAGCCAAATTCACTTTATTATCAACTAGCTTGGCGCTGGGTTATGCAGGCCAAAATAAACTGCATAGATGTTGGAAACACTAGAAATGGGATACCTAAGAAAAGCTCGTATCCCATGCAAATTGGTGAGTAAAGAAGCTCAAATATACACATACATCTGGATTTACATTACTATCCAATCTTTCTGTTAAATAGATATAGGTAGTCTAGTGATTCTTAATAGCTCTGACTGCAGCATAATAATTAACTGAAACGGTTTCAAGCACCTACAGACTGTTATTCTTATCTGAAAGTTGTGGGATGAAACCCCTTTAAAGAGTGGAGAAAAACTCATTATTTGCTATATCTGAAGATCATCTCTTATGTATTTACAAAAAAATAACTCCACATTTTCAAATTTCATGCAAGCAGTATTACAGTTTGGGATGAACTATTACTATGGAAAAACAATTCTGTGTTTTATGCACTATTAAACATACAGTGTCAGCTGCAATTAATCACGCAGTGCTCTGTACTTGTCTGTTTTCTTTGTATACGGGTCATGCTAGGATATCTGTTTTTGTTTTGTTTTGTATGTGCTTACTGGAATTTAGTGCATTTTACATATGTAGAAAACATCAACGTGTTGTTTCGATCTTACAGTAGTTGTTTAAATGAAAATGTTTAAATTACCTTACATTCAGATATTCCAAAACACACACACACACACAAAACAGAATCTAGAGGACTATATTGTTTCCTGAAGAATAATGTGATGAGTCAGCAGCAGAGTATACTCTTTAATAATAGTACAGCGTGTACATGTGCTTGTAGGCTATAGAACTTAGAACGTAGGTAATTAAATATGTTAGTGTTTTTATTTAATAAATAGGATTATTTTTATATTTAAAATCTCGAAACGACTCGCATGGTTTTCTACACAGTGTTATAGACACATTATTTTAAATGAAAGGGGGATGTTTTATTTTGTTGATATGGATTATATGGATCTTCAATCAATTTTATAAACTAGCTAATGCGACGTCATGGGTCAATTATGCAAATGACCACCAACGAAGCTTCGAACCTTAATGTGTTCAGACTATTCGTATTAAAGACCCGCCAGCTGTTCGCGGAAATGCGCTTTGGATTTGGAAATCTAAATGATAGTATATCACAGATGCAATTATGTTCCAGGTAATACAGAACCATTGCTATTCATTGTGACAATGTGACCAGCACTGTTTGTTGACGTTTGTGGCTGACGGCTGTGCAAACACTACAAGGTATTTACCCAATTCCGTTGTGAGCCTAGGCTATTATACTTCATTTTAAATTATATTTGAATGAATATACCGGCCCGCAACGAAATTAGCTGAATACCTCTGGTAGTGTTTGGTTGGACTGTAGACTGTATTTTTGTTAAATAGCCATGAGAGTGATAGTGTGGTATGTCACAATGGCATTATTGCTGTATTACATTATCCTCACCGTGAAAGTTAAACTCAAAATGCAAAAGACGCTCAGCTTTCCCGTGCGGCTGGACAGTGAGGACACGGATTTTATATATTTTTTAACATTGGCGATGCGATCGTGTCTTTAAATAGGCACTGCGTCTGGGTTGTGTGCAATAATCAGCAAATTATTTATAGTACTAACTATAAATTAGCATTAGCGCTCACAAATCCGTGATTGTTAATCACTCCAAGCTTCCTTCAGTCTCAGCGGTCCCACCCACCTATATTTCCTGTGAAAATGAAATGTTTGCTAGTTTAACAATACCATTTCATTCCATTCCATTGATTAATTAGTGTTTCAAAGAGACAATCGTGTACATAACCATAATCTTTAGAAATGCCCGAAGAGTATACAAGAAGAGTGAATAGTGTGGTGATGTAGTGATATTCTTCTAAACACGTGTTGTGTTTAAGCAATCAATGCATACTTTCCTGGATTGTAACATTTTGTATGTCTGTCTGTTATTCATTTGCATGTTTCCTGTTTTGCATAGTGCCTTCCAACTGGAAAGTCAATATTGATCTTGTTAACCACATATATTTACATCAAGTGTGTTTGTGTTCAAATAATTAAGAAAAGCAAGCAAGCACGTATGCAATTTAATTGTTTGCCTACATGCATATAATGTATGAACCTCTATTGTGCTGGATTTTTTTTTTTTTTTTTTTGCATAGTTTACATAGAAGGGAAATAATTTTCTATAACTGTATGTAAGTTACATATATTAACCTAATTCAAGGCCGCCCAGTGCTTTTTACAGGAGAACAAGGTAGGCTTACACATTGGAATGAAGCTGTCAAGTATCCAGAAGGCTTCTCTTTGGGGTTCATTTTTCTTTTGTACTCATGTAGTAGATGTTCAAAAGACAATACACATTTCTGACAGATTGAAAAGGTGCTGAGAATGTAAAAATGCTGCCAAAAAAAATGCAGACAGGAGGGAAACTAAAGAGAAAAAAAATAACATTAAAAACCTTGAAGTTACAGTAGCATTTTATCCCAGTTTGATGATTGATTAATATGCCACATCCGCTGGAAACCAAAACAACAACACCACCACACACAAAAATAAATACAAGACATCCGCACATAACTAAAGCACAAGCCTGGCTTAGTTTACACAGAAATCTGCTTCTGTTATTTCTTTCTCGGTTTCTCAAACCCCCTCTTCTTTAGCTTACTCCACCCACACAGAGCTGGAATTAATGTGCACATCCATCATGACTGAAACAGACGCTCTCTATGCATAGCAGGTGCGACGGGGGACCCGGTGTGAATGGAGCTGTTGTCAGATTGCCTTTTACGATAATAATTGTTTGTACTTTATCTCGACTGATCGAAACCCTGATACATTCCCAGCTGCTGGCACTTTGAGCTGTGGCAGACCCCTTCTTCTGTTCTTTCCAGGGAAGACGGTGATGAAACTACAGTAGTCTTAGAACTGATAGCCTGATCATTTATTTCTGGTACTTCAGGCTTAATTGATTTTGTGAAAAAGACTGTGTGCTTCTGGTTTGTTCAAGGTGTGTTGGGTCCTCCCGTCCGCTGTATTTGCTCTTGTGGAAGGTTATTCTTTCATGTTGTATTGGGATCCTTTGATGTATTTATTAAAAGGTTATGAGAAAATGGTTTTGGGGCCAAGATCTTTCAGTGCTGATTGTGTGTAAAGGAGGCGGAGGAGCGTGTACACAGCACAGCCAGTTGAAATTAAGCATACTAGAGACTGTGCTTGACTGTTGCTGGTGGTAACAAGTGATCTCGCAGTGTAAGGCCCTCCCGTAGTCTGACCTCTGACTTCTTGTAACAGAAGAAGTCCCTCAGACAAGTATTCTAGCCTCTTAATGTAGTGCAGTCTGTGAAGAAAGGCTTTCTTAACATAAAATCCACAATTTATGAATTCTAATTAACATCTCCAGGCATCCTCTCCTTGTCACTCAAGCTGCCCTTGATTTCAGAATTGGACCTAATTTGAAAAACACTGATGCAGGCACGTGCACAGGGGGCGAAAGGTCCCTGCTACCCAGAAAGTGCCTCCCATAAAGCCCTCCCAGTTCTCCCAGTCCCCTGCACTGTCAACCATAACCCAGGTGTAGCACGGACAATGTATGTGTAAAGCCAGGGAATGATTCGTAAATGTTTGTACTGGTTTCGGTTTTCCTTTTGGGAATAAAATGTATAGCTTTTACATTAATTAAAGTTCAAATTGGATTTTAATAAAGAAAAGGAATTGTCAGTCATATCAGGTAATTCAATATAATAATAATAAAGAAATTGGCTCTTTCTTGAGATAACCACACAGTAATGAAGTTTTTTTTAAAAAGATAAAGCTGAGAAGAAAGTATGAGCAGTTGATATCACAGTTTTGGGGATCTGTATTAATCAGTCTCCCTCTTTCAGTACGGCTTCACAGGCATTGTTCTTTTCTTAATCCCCCCAAGGACATCAGAGAAGGCTTTACTGTATGAAGTTCCAGAAGCAAGCAGTTTATTTCTTTTCTACGACTGAGTCTCTTCTCCTCGTTTATGTGTTTTCTGCATTGCTGAGAGATGAAAAGTTCCTCTGGGTTTGAACTTGCTGTGATGTAGAGAGTGAAGGATCACCTGTCCTCTCTAACAGAGAGACATCCTACAGTGTCTGCTGGCATCATGGGGTTAATGGGAAGACTCTAGCGTGTCTTTGAAAACTTATCAGTTTAGTATATTTCCCAGGCGTGATACATACCGCATATCATCTTAACATTCAATCTGCCTTTCAGAGCTTGGTAGGCTAATTTAGTTTAAAATGTTTAAATATTGGAGATAAAATAGGCTCTCACTTCTTACTTCAATATTTTTGAATTATGAATTCCCCTATAACCTGACTCAGGACTATAAAGGCCTTTCTCTGTTTAGTTCTCAGACAGTCTTATTTTAACTATGAGGATAATTGAAAGGGTTTATTATAAGACCATGAAAAAATTATGATTTTAAATGAATGTGACCCATCACAGTGATCTGCAGATTAGTTACATTTGGGAAATAACCAAAGTTAAAATAAAATAATTTAAAAAAAAAAACTATGAATGTTTTATGGATTATAGTTGGAAACAATTTCGGGAGAGGGGCCGGAGTGCAATCTTAAATTATAAATCCAAGGCTCAAACCCAGGTTTCCCAGCATTTGTTACCTTAGAATTTAATCCACGTGGCCGGGTCATCGTTCCCTTAGCCGTGTGAGTTCAACCAAAGTCTAAATACATTCCACTCCATCCATCACAGTTTTATCAGGGTCTGGCCAAAGATCCTGAACTTCGACTAACAGAAAGAGTACATTAACCAATGTATCGGGCCATTATAGGCCATTAAAGAAGGTTCAACATGCAATTTGTTTTGAAATCTTAAGGACTGTGTTTAAAGTTGTAAGTTCAAATGTAAGCAGTTTAGTTTTGTTTCGTGAACACAGAAGGATTGGGAAGGAAAGGAAGTGATTGCCCTGTGGTTATCAGTTATCTGCTTTGGGAATACAGCATGCATCCTCTGAGCACACTACTTGGAAAAGTAATTTTCTGATCATCTGAATCTCTTTATGTTCCCTGCATGTGGGCCTGATCGCCAGGCTCCTCCGGGAGTGAGGAGAAAGCTTTTGCCACCTGCCAGGTGGATAATTAATAGTAGTGTTGCCACTGCTGTCAACAGCATTAATGGCTCTGCCCTTGGGTGAAAAAACTGAAAGCAGGTACAACCTGTATGCTTGGGATCAGACCTGTTAGATGCTATTTCTGAGTGCCCTGACAACAGAAATCAAGGGCTTCTGTTTGACAGTTTTGCAGGAAAGGATGAGGTATAACATAGGTTACTCCTAAACATTGCTGCTGCCTTTCATTTACAGTACTTGACCCTCACAGTATCCTCACACATAAAATTGGTGTTTTTAGTGTTAGCATTATATTATTGGCAATGAACATTATTATTATTATCTCTAAGTTATAAATTACTGAAATTAATCATTCAAGGTTAATGGTGCCTAATGGCTTATTTTTGTTATTTTAGTTTTGGTTGTTTTGTTTTTTTGTATTATCCTAGATTTATATTCATTATAATCACAAGCTTTATTTAATTACATATTTCCATATTTCTTTCCTCTCCCACTGAAAGCAGTGTTTGAGGAACACACAGAGTGTTAAAATGACAGTGCACAGTGCCTATTCCCCCACGGATGTGTTACTTTAAAGAGAAGAGCTGAGCTTGCAAGAGAGGCTTTTGGTGCTAATCTCCCTTTCTTAGAAGGTTTAATCCTGCTTTAATTGAGGAACTTGACTCTCTTTTCACAGTTTTCGTGTTGTTAACTATTGCGCCTTTCTTCGCCTGCGTTTTATTTGAGCATCTCCGCAGAGCTTGTGTTCTGTTTGCGATCTTCACAGGGAAGGTTCAGAGGTTCAGACAATTAAAATGTATCTGTGTGGATTACAATTTTAAGACATGCCTGTATGAATAAAAACCAAGCAATGTCTGCTTACAAAGGAGACTTATACGATGGGAAAACAAATGCTTGGGCATCTTTTTATAGCAGGTTACTCAATGATATTACTGTCATAATACAATCGTATTACTTGTAAAGAGCGTTAAATGCGTCTTGTAAAGACACAGCGGTTGTAAATCCAAGAAGTACCTTGTAGAACTTGATTTGTTTCTGCTGAATGATTGGTTAGTTTCTCAAAGTCATGTGTACTTCATTGATAAGTATGAACAAGGGAGTAAAACTAAATCTGGAAGCCAGTGTGGGTCAGTGTGAGTCCTTTTTATAATGAGATCACAGAGTCCTTGAATCTTCGGTCATTTGAATTCAGCTGTTTTGTTCATATTCTCTATATCTAGGCCTATGCCTTTGAAATAACAGAAGTGCAGGAGCATGTACCCACTGATGTAAGTTAAGGTGACCCACTCCAACACTACATTGACTTTATTTATCTCTGGGCTAAGTTGGGGGTTTGTATTACAGACTGTGGACTTAATCAGGATTTCATATCTGTTGCGGAACTGTGTCGGAATCTAAATTACTTTTAAGATGGATCTGCCTTTGAGACAAAACCGATTAATCTAAAGAGGAGGGATGTGGGTTTCGGGGGTCTGTTGTTTTGGAGGATGGAGGCTCTACAATGAATTCCTGGTAATGGGGCATTGGTAGGCACAAGTTTGAGAACCCCCTGACATGGTCATGTACAGTCTCTTTGTGGATATGATTTATGAATGAAGATGCCTGCAGTATGATACATTGGGCTCCATCTTTGGTTCTCAGCTCTTGTGATTTATACAAGAGACGTGAATGAGATGCATTTGCTTCTGTGGTTTCTGCACAGGTCTTACTGCTGCTTGTGAAGAGAACACATTTCAGTCACTGCTTTAGGAACATGCTTTATTGATCACTTGACTGTGGGTGCTGCACAGGATGACGGAGTAGGTATGACAGGGGAATGTGTTATTTTCAATTGTTGTCAAGTCATTGCAGTTCTACTTTACTGTTCAGCTCCATATATGGCTTAGTAAATCTCTGAATGGCTTATTTGGAGTGGATAGCCTATTTTCCCGAAATACCTAAACTCTTATATCAAACCCAGGCAGAAATCTATCCTACAGATAACCAGCATTTAATTTCCCATCATAAACAGGGAACTTCATGGAATATTTGGGTTTAGAATGAGGTTCTATAAATTCAAATTGTCTTTTATATTTGTCTCTCCCTCCCTTCAAGACACATTGACAGCTATTTTCAAATCATTCTAGTGAAAGGAGGGAGAACAGTAACTTGAATGAATTATTCCATAAAGCATTCGATATGAAAAGATCTAGATTGCGAGTACAGTTGAATGTACTTTTACTCTGATCTCATCTTGGTGTATGACTACTTTAGCGCTGTTCCAAAAGGACACACAAAATAGTGTATGGAGATTGTACTCTGAAATACAATACACAATGTCACCTAGGTACTGGCAAATATAGAACAAAAACTGTTAAATAGAACAAGAAGCATGCCAGGATTATGCATTTAATGAGCTCATTATCCTTCTCCCTGCAGTACACAATAGGTGTCATTTACATCTTATCTTATCCCAGTACTTCTTTAGGTTTGCATTGTAGTATCTCCCTGTTGATTTGAATGAGTTTCATTTTAAGGGCTAGAGTCTCAATGGGTGCTGTAATGATTTCATTAAATCCGATTGAATCTAAAAAACCTTTTCTTTTTGTGCAGGTTTACAATGACGAGCTCTGCTGTAGCTTGGAGTAGAAAAGCTCTAAATTAACAATACAACTCCTGATGTTAGGGTAATCTTTGAAACGCACACAGATATAGTCAATCCAAAAAAATACCTAATATAACCCACGATCAAAACGGTAAAATATTGTGACACATATTGCATATTGCATATGTGTATCGTCTGTAAAATTCTAAATATTGTGCATTATGTTTTGAAGCATATGGCCCACCTCTCATGGATTGACACAGGGCATCGGCTGACAGCCCGATGCAGGTTCCAAGTTCTAAAGGCAGCTTATTCACCCTACGGGCCAACGGGGCAAGTAATAATTTTACCTTTTGTCATCGTGTCTGATTTGTTTATGTCAGAAACGGACATGCGACATACAAAGTATGAGTTTCCGATGAATATGTTTGGCACTCGGCAGTCCTTGTAAATTTTCTGTGCCCCCCTATCAACAGTCCGTCAGCATTCCCCCCCGGTCGACAATACCAATTAGGACTGCCCCCAGTATCTTTTTTTTTCTGCCATGACACCACTGCATATTATCATGCATTACTTTCATGCGAAAAGTTGGGCATTTACATTTTTGGGGTGGGCAATCAGAATTTTAAAATTATGTTAGACTTATTCCAGAAAATGATAAAGACATTGAGGGAGACAGACATGGATGATGAGTGAAAGAGAGAGAGGTGAAATATGCTAGGCTGACAGAAAGACGGAGCGTGAGAGGTTTGGGGGAACCAGGCAGGGTTTTGGTGTCCAGAGTCTAGGAGGTGGGACAGATACCAGTGAAAGGTGGCTACAGGAAAGGACGGGTGGGAGAAGAGAAATCTTTGCCTGGCTTAGCTTCTGTCGTGCTTCTCATTGTGTCTTGTTCTCAACCGCACAGTCAACTGAATTTTCTTATAATTGATATGAAGATAGGAAGGCACGTAGAGGTTATTGAATACAAAGCCCTAATTAGAATATAAGAATAAGTACAACTGTGTACAGTTCTGGGCTCCACACTTCAAGAAAGATATCACTGCTCTAGAGGCAGTTCAGAGGAGAGCAACCAGACTTATTCCAGGTCTGAAGGGAAAGTCCTACTGAGAGACTGAGGAACTGAACCTTTTCACCCTGGAACAGAGGAGACTACGTGGGGACTTGATCCAAGTCTTCAAAATCATGAAAGGCATCGACCACATCAAACCAGAGGAGCTTTTGCAGATCAGTAGGGCACACACACCCGGGGACACAAATGGAAATTGGGCTTCAAGGCATTCAAGACAGAAAACAGGAGACACTTCTTCTTCACACAGAGAGTCATCACAATCTGGAACAAACTCCCCAGCGATGTGGTTGAAGCTGAAAATTTGGGAACATTTAAAAATAGACTGGATAGTATCCTTGGATCACTTAGTTATTAATGGACACCAAACGAGCACGATGGGTTGAATGGCCTCCTCTCAATTGTAAACTTACTTATGTTCTGATGGAAATGTTTGCTGTAATATATTGAAAGTGCATCTGCTGCAAGTTTATTCCCCGAGCCTGCGTCGTCTGTGTTGATTTAGTATTGTTTGATTTTTCCTCCAATCAAATATGTTATTTGGCTTTCCATTCTTCCCCCCTGAAGAATGGGACATTTGGTCCACTTACTCCCTTGTCGACTTGTATTGTGTTAAAATCTCGAGGTCACCCTCAATTGTCTGCCATCGGTCTTCAAAGGCTTGAGTAATTAGTTGCAATTTTCCCTAAGCTAGGCGTGTATCAAAGCATCTCTGGCTACCATAGAAGACACTTGCTGATACAGTGAGGGGGAAAAAAATATTTGATCCCCTGCTGATTTTGTACGTTTGCCCACTGACAAAGAAATGATCAGTCTATAATTTTAATGGTAGGTGTATTTTAACAGTGAGAGACAGAATAACAACAAAAAAATCCAGAAAAACGCATTTCAAAAAAGTTATAAAATGATTTGCATGTTAATGAGGGAAATAAGTATTTGACCCCTTCGACTTAGTACTTGGTGGCAAAACCCTTGTTGGCAATCACAGAGGTCAGACGTTTCTTGTAGTTGGCCACCAGGTTTGCACACATCTCAGGAGGGATTTTGTCCCACTCCTCTTTGCAGATCCTCTCCAAGTCATTAAGGTTTCGAGGCTGACGTTTGGCAACTCGAACCTTCAGCTCCCTCCACAGATTTTCTATGGGATTAAGGTCTGGAGACTGGCTAGGCCACTCCAGGACCTTAATGTGCTTCTTCTTGAGCCACTCCTTTGTTGCCTTGGCTGTGTGTTTTGGGTCATTGTCATGCTGGAATACCCATCCACGACCCATTTTCAATGCCCTGGCTGAGGGAAGGAGGTTCTCACCCAAGATTTGATGGTACATGGCCCCGTCCATCGTCCCTTTGATGCGGTGCAGTTGTCCTGTCCCCTTAGCAGAACCCCCCCCCCCCCCATAGCATAATGTTTCCACCTCCATGTTTGACGGTGGGGATGGTGTTCTTGGGGTCATTCCTCCTCCTCCTTCAAATACAGCGAGTTGAGTTGATGCCAAAGAGCTCTCATCTGACCACAACACTTTCACCCAGTTCTCCTCTGAATCATTCAGATGTTCATTGGCAAACTTCAGACGGGCCTGTACATGTGCTTTCTTGAGCAGGGGGGCCTTGCGGGCGCTGCAGGATTTCAGTCCTTCACGGCGTAGTGTGTTACCAATTGTTTTCTTGGTGACTATGGTCCCAGCTGCCTTGAGATCATTAACAAGATCCTCCCGTGTAGTTCTGGGCTGATTCCTCACCGTTCTCATGATCATTGAAACTCCACGAGGTGAGATCTTGCATGGAGCTCCAGACCGAGGGAGACTGACAGTTATTTTGTGTTTCTTCCATTTGCGAATAATCGCACCAACTGTTGTCACCTTCTCACCAAGCTGCTTGGCGATGGTCTTGTAGCCCATTCCTACACTCCTTGTGTAGGTCTACAATCTTGTCCCTGACATCCTTGGACAGCTCTTTGGTCTTGGCCATGGTGGAGAGTTTGGAATCTGATTGATTGATTGCTTCTGTGGACAGGTGTCTTTTATACAGGTAATGAGCTGAGATTAGGAGCGCTCCCTTTAAGAGAGTGCTCCTAATCTCAGCTTGTTACCTGTGTAAAAGACACCTGGGAGCCAGAAATCTTGCTGATTGATAGGGGATCAAATACTTATTTCACTCATTAACATGCAAATCAATTTATAACTTTTTTGAAATGCGTTTTTCTGCATTTTTCTGTTGCTATTCTGTCTCTCACTGTTAAAATACACCTACCATTAAAATTATAGACTGATCATTTCTTTGTCAGTGGGCAAACGTACAAAATCAGCAGGGGATCAAATACTTTTTTCCCTCACTGTAGAGCACTGGCTAGGTGTCACATTGATCTGTGCTAAGTGTGCATGATGTACGGCTCCATGCATTCATTAAGCAACAGGAGAAAAAGGGTGATCTATCTGTATGTTTAACCTTGCTGTTAAAATAACAATAATAATAATCATCAAACCAGAGATGTTTTTCTTTTAAGACAGTAACGCATACTTTCCATAATTTAAATGAGATTTCTATTTTGTATGCCTGGGCAGTATCCCTATTTTGCAGCACTGATTTTCAATTATTCTAGATGAGCATGACTCCAATCTAATCTGTTATGAGTTTTTGTTGTTATACATACTTATTTTTAACAATGTCGTTTTTCACCTGTAAAGTCCTACTGCATGTATTTATAATTTGGCTTTAGTCTTTTTGTAATAGAGGTCATCAAAGTAAGCAAAGCAGTTTCTACTTGAAAATGCAGTGTTTTCTTTCACTGTGGTTGTGTTGCTCTAATGCAGGGGGTCTCAAACGCCTACGGCTGGGGGACCTCTCATATTTTTAATGAATTGCTAGCAATGGGGATTACTCACTTGATGTAAGAACAAAATCTAGGAACTTGTAATGCTAATAATAACATTAAGGTCCTTAAAACAGTACTGCAGGCAAGCTAATTCCCAATTACATAATTTAAATTAAAACTTTTTTCCTTTCAATGAGTGTAACAATTATAATTGAGCGTGAATGTTGATTTTTATTTTACAAACTGTGAGGCCTAAATCTTTTCAGGCTTTTCATTGGACCCCCATAGGCTAACATCCAGGACCTGCAGCGCTTGTCATACAACAGATTGTAATTCACTGCTCTAAGGCTTTTATCATTTCGTTTTTCTCCTTTATCTAACTTGCTTCTAGTATAGAAGCCATAAGTAGGCATGACAATGTAAAGTTTTGTAAATTGAAATAAGTCAGCTTTCTTTCAGACCTTTCCTAATAGTTTCTTTCTTGTTCTGTTTTGAAGGGGCAGAACCTCATAATGCATTGATACTCCTCCTTGTCAAGACTTGCTTATTGGAATCTTTTAATGGAAGAGTACAGCTTTTTTTTTGTCGTTTTATTTTTCCCCCTCTTTTTCTTTCTGATGAGCCTGACAACCTCTTCAGACATCCCACATTTCAAACATAGTCCCAGGAGTGAACTTTTCAAAAAAATGTTTTCTCCATCAAAGCAGTCCCTCCCGACTCCAATGTATCAAGTCCTTTATTCCTCAAATTCATTTCTGTCAGGTTGAATTCTTCAAGGCAGACCTAAACCATTTCAGATTTCTCTCTTTGTCATCTCTCTTTAGGTTGTTTTCACACTCAGCCAGTCTGAAACTGGATTGGGATTTTTACAGGCATTTGAAGCAATATATTGAATTACTTATCAGCCAATAAAAGACCCAAGTTCATTTTCTCAGACTGCATTTTACCAGTCGAGTTCATTGTAGTTGTGTGGGGGAAGGCTATTGTAAATCCAGATTAGTTTCTTAGCCTTGTATCGCCTAGTTTGATCGATCAAACCTGAAAATATGTCACACTTATATTTTCATACGGTTTTCAGTTATCACAATGGTGTAGTAGTAGTGCAGTTTGCAGAGACCTACACATTTAACTGAACTTGATCTTATCTGCCTCATACATTTAATGTAATTAATTCACAGTCCTGTAGGCTATAACAAATCCAAGCTCAATTATTAGACCATCTGAAATGGCAGGGGAAAGACAAGAGAATGCCTTCTTTTTACATCTTTAGGTGGTCACTACAGATTATAAAGTAGGGCATTGGTTTCGAGGATATAGTCTTGGATTCTGAACTTAAACTACCAAAATGTGCTGTGTTTTTACATTGAATACTGGCATCAAAGTAGAAGCTTGTACTGTCAAGTATTCAGAAGCCATATTCCCTTCTGAGCAGATGTTTGATGTCACAGCAGAGGATTTTCTGCTTTTCTGTCCCCCTTTTAATGACTTTTGGACAGTTAAATGTAGCAGAGATTTACACTTTCAATGACAGCAGGAACAAAATTGCAGATGTTTGAAGATTGAGATCTTTTTCTTTTCCTGATTCATGGCTTTTGAATCAGTCAAGCCCTGTAATTCAATTCAATATTTCCCAAAACTGTCATTAAATAATGAGGGAAAAAAAAATAATAATGGATGAACAAGATGTTCACTGTTCCTGCCATCTAACAAAAATCAAGCAAGGGAACAGGCTGGAATTCTATACTCATTGTATTCTGCCGAGGTGGAGGTCTCATGTCGTCTATTGGCAAAGCAGAAGCTTAAACTAGAAAACTAAAAGTTTCTTGAGAAACTCAAGGTAATAGTGATGGGTAGAGGTGATGTACTGGACTTATCCAAAGTTCCCACACCACATGTCTTAATTCTGTTCATTCAAATGGAAACAGTTTTCTCCAGGTTGAATGGGCAGCCATTTTATTTTCTTGTGACCAGTCAAAAAACATTTGGAGCCTGCTAGCTATTTAAATCAAATGCTTACCTCTAGCACCTAGAAATATTGGGGCCGTGTTGTTTCCTTGGATGAGCTAGATTCTGTCAGAGACGATCAGAGCATTGGAAACGTCCACTGCTGTAAACTGAATGTAAATGAAAGAAATTTAAGTCATTCTGGAGATTTGCTAAATAACGCACACAGACGTTTTGTCAAAGGATATGCAAGCACACTAAAGCTTTTAACTTTTCCCTCTCTTGTGCTCACTTTGAGGAGGTATTTAAGCGGACATCTAAATGTCAGAAAGACTTTCGCAAACCGCATCAGAAACTGACATCTCCTCCCATCCTTGCCTGTGCTGATTACGGCTTAATGTTTGTTTTGCATACAGATGCCTTTTCTGAAGGGTTCGACTCTTATCGCTGTTAGCGCTGTTATCAAGAACAGGATGTTGTTCAATGAATTATTGCTCATGCCAGTCATGGTCTGATGATAGCAAAGAAAAATCATTCTGCCAGACACTTTCATATAGTGTCTGAAACAGCCATTTACAAATAAGATTTTATGATGATTTGTACCACAACAGGTTAACACTGTGTATAGATAACAATCACCATGCATGTGTAAAGTAGATGCTACTGTTTGACAGCTCTGTCTGGTTTCATTTAATAGATTAAATACAAATCCTGGGCTAGTGACAAAGACGTGGGGGATTTATCAGTAGGTGTCCCGGTGCTCAATCTGCAGATGGTACAATAGTACAGATTTATCAATTGGCAGTAAGGTAATGAGTCATGGTCAATGGGAGAGTGTTGTGGACAGAACAGCACTTCAACATTTATCCAAGTCAGAAAGATTAGGTTTCTCTCATTTCCATGAATTATACCTTTTATTTATTCAAAATAACAGCTAGTAATAAACATTTATATTTATATATTATATACACTACCATTCAAAAGTTTGGGGTCACTTAGAAATGTCCTTGTTTTCGAAAGAAAAGCACATTTTTTGTCCATTAAAATAACATCAAATTGATCAGAAATACAGTGTAGACATTGTTAATGTTGTAAATGACTATTGTAGCTGGAAACGGCTGATTTGTAGTGGAATATCTACATAGGCATACAGAGGCCCATTATCGGCAACCATCAGTCCTGTGTTCCAATGGCTAACCCAAGTTGATCATTTTAAAAGGCTAATTGATCATTAGAAAACCCTTTTGCAATTGTTAGCACAGCTGAAAACTGTTGTGCTGATTTAAAGAAGCAATAAAACTGGCCTTCTTTAGACTAGTTGAGTATCCGGAGCATCAGCAATTGTGGGTCCGATTACAGGCTCAAAATGGCCAGAAACAAATAACTTTCTTCTGAAACTCATCAGTCTATTCTTGTTCTGAGAAATGAAGGCTATTCCATGTGAGAAATTGCCAAGAAACTGAAGATCTCGTACAACGCTGTGTACTACTCCCTTCACAGAACTGTGCAAACTGGCTCTAACCAGAATAGAAGGAGGAGTGGGAGGCCCCGGTGCACAATTGACTAAGAGGACAAATACATTAGAGTGTCTAGTTTAAGAAACGGATGCCTCACAGGTCCTCAATTGGCAGCTTCATTAAATAGTACCAGCAAAACACCAGTCTCACGTCAACAGTGAAGAGGCGGCTCCAGGATGCTGGCCTTCTCGGAAGAGTTGCAAAGAAAAAGCCATATCTCAGACTGGCCAATAAAAGAAAAGATTAAAATGAGCAAAAGAACACAGACACTGGACAGAGGAAGATTGGAAAGAAGTGTTATGGACAGACAAGTGTAAGTTTTGAGGTGTTCGGATCACAAAGAAGAACATTCGTGAGACACGGACCAAATGAAAAGATGCTGGAGGAGTGCTTGACGCCATCTGTCAAGCATGGTGGAGGCAATGCGATGGTCTGTGGGTGCTTTGGTGTTGGAAAAGTGGGAGATTTGTACAGGGTAAAAGGGATCTTGAAGAATGAAGGCTATCACTCCATTTTGCAACGCTATGCCATACCCTGTGGACGGCGCTTGATTGAAGCAAGTTTCCTCCTACAACAGGACAATGACCCAAAGCACAGCTCCAAACTATGCAAGAACTATTTAGGGAAGAAGCAGTCTGCTGGTATTCTGTCTGTAGTGGAGTGGCAAGCACAGTCACCGGATCTCAACCCTTTTGAGCTGTTGTGGGAGCAGCTTGACCGTATTGTATGTAAGAAGTACCCATCAAGCCAATCCAAATTGTGAGAGGTGCTTCAGGAAGAATGGGGTGAAACCTCTTCAGATTACCTCAGCAAATTGACGACTAGAATACCAAAGGTCTCCAAGGCTGTAATTGCAGCAAATGGAAGATTCTTTGACAAAACCAAAGTTTGAAAGACACAATTATTTCAATTAAAACTCATTATTTCTAACCTTGTCAATGACTATATTTCCTATTCATTTTGCTATATTTCCTATTCAAACTCATTTCATGTATGTTTTCATGGAAAACAAGGACATTTCTAAGTGACCCCAAACGTTTGAACGTTAGTGTATATTTAAATATACTAATTATTATATGCATGTACATGTATATTTACATATACATCTACACTCATACCTCCCTCAGTGCTCTAACTTAATTAATCGAAACGCATAAACATCTTGGTAATTCCTGAATAATGTGTATTTAAGCAAATTATTTTTATGAAAAGAAATTTGGAGTTATAGACTTTGTATTGAAGTGTGTTAGTGTCACTTGATGGGTTTGCTTGTTTTCTTTCATGCTGTACAGTATAAAGCCCTACACTGATAGTCATTCTTCATCAGGGAAGATGTGCAAAGTAGGCACACATCGTCAAAATCAGCTCTAAACTGCTACCAGGGCTCCTGTTATGGATTGACAATACAGAACCATCATTGTGTAAGTGTCTGATCCATTGTTGTGCATTCGGCCTGAGAGATGCAGTGTGAAGAATTGCAGGCAATTTGTGTCATTATATATCTTCAGTTGCGTTACTAAACCTACAATAAGATGCATCATAAAGAATCCATGAGTAAGATTCAAAATTCCTAATGTGATTTGTCTTTAAATGAACAGATCTTTCTGTAGGAAAAGGCAAGACTGAGGGGGCAATTTGTAGTTACAACAATTAATGTGGAAAGCTTAGAGATCCCACTCATACTTCAAGATGAAGCAGGTTGCTTTCAAGTTGAGCAGCCTTTGGGCTTAATGAAGAGATGTGTGTTATGGATACTCAGAAGACATGGGTTCAAATCTAGCTCAGCCCTATAGCCGTACGTGTTTGGGAGTTTCAAGTATTACCTCTGTGAGCATCAAAGCACAAACCAGCACATTGATTGGAACATCTGGGAACCACTCAGCATGGTGAGAAACAGTCTTAAGAATTGATGTCAGGGGATTAACATGAAGACAGAACTACTCTCTCTATAGAAGCATATGCAGATATGTGCAGGTTTTTGAGGTGCTGGATGCCCTGTGCTTGACAAGATGGAGAGCTGTTTTGACCAGCGTTCAACATCCCATCAGTGATAGTATTTTAATGACTATCTATATTTTCATAATGCTATTATTATTTTTGTTATGCATTTGTGTGGGTATTGCTTAATGACCATTTGGACGGTTGGATGAACACTTTTTCGTTCCACATAAATATAATACAGTATTCATTGCTGTAATTGATGTGGTAAAGTGTTTAAGATGTGCCACTATTATGGTTTTTGGAGCATCATTAAGGGCCATTAATCTTTCATGCAGTCTATATGCTTTTAATGTGTGACTTTGAGAACAAACTGGTTTTAACGAGGTGCAGATCTCAATTGACTGGAAAAGCAGTTCAATAAAGTGCTGAAATGAAACTTTCCTATTTTTTTTTTAAAATCAGTTAAACAATGTTTTCATGCTCGACTAGTCACGAAGCCAGTACTGTTTATTACATTCTGTATCGCGGTACAGGGATCAGCTTTTATTTTAATGTGTGCTTAGAGGCCCTGAAATGCTTTGTGCTGCAGCTGTTAGATCTGTGGGAGACTTGCTTATTTTCACATGCTTAAACTAGGTTTTCATTGTTGTTATGATGATGATGATGATGATGATGAATGCTGTAAGAGGAGGGGCAGGGTAGTGGACTGAAGGAAAAATCAAATTCAAAGGATAAGAGGATGGGGGGAATATGCAAGAGGTTTTTTGGTGAGGTGAAGTGATTTAATTGAGGAGAACATGGCAAAGAGGCAGTCTTTGAGCACCATCAGCGAACAACTTAAATGAGAGGAGCTTAAGCCCTAGGTGGAGGTGCATGCGTAGGGGTTTAGAAAATGAGGGTTTCCAGCACCGCAGCAGAACATGTAGGGGTGTGGATGAGGGGAACAGATGCATCTGCCCGCAGCAGGAAGTCTAGTCTGGAAGTGTTAGAGATGTAGGAAAACAAAGAAGACTATGCATGCAGAAGTGGTGCAGTACTGCCACATACTGTGAAGTTAGCAGGTCTCTCACTCATGGCAGAGTACTTGGAGTGCTAATGGGAAGAATCGGAAGACATTGTGGCATAGGGCTTAGAGTTCAGGAAAGAAGGGAGAGGGTAGAAACAGTATTCAGGGTCTCCTGTCTCTTGAAGCACAAAGGCATTGAGGAAAGCTCAAAAGAAGACCGACAGAGTGGGTAGCAGTGGGTTTCTCTCTCTGAGGTTTATTGGGTGTACAGAGAGTAGAGCAGTCTCACACTACCAGATGTGTGGAAACAGAAGAGCATACAAGCTAAGACAGAGTGCACAGGAATGAGTTTCTTTGGGGGTGTGCATGAAGGGGGGATTAAGCCAGATCAGGGTGGATTGCTTTGGCAGATTAACATAAATGTAATCACCCTTTCCATCTCCACAATTTCCATCTCCTGGTGCAGATTAGACGAATGCACATGAACATAGACTTCATAAACTGAAGAAATTTGCAAAATCTAGCAAGGTAAGCAGCTCAATAAGTATAACATAGCAGTTAACACAGACAGAATTATATATTATATAATAGAATAACAGAATATATCATCATTCTTGTTTACCAATATGAAATCTAGTTCAATCTTGACATGCTTTACTGAAACACTTGTTAAGTGGAGACCTTAATTCTGAATAAGACTGAATTAGAAATATAGGCCTACTACTTTAAAATACTGCTTCCCAATTGTTTATGCTGTATGACAGCAAGAGATAGGATCCTTATTTTTCCTGTGGGCATAGTGTGAGCTAACTCTACACTCCATAGTGTATTAATTAGATGGACAGTTTGCACAGATTTTTCCCCAGAGGACAGTATTAGGCTGAAAAAAGTCACGTCTTTATTCAGATACATTTAAATAAAATGCAGAGACCGTTGCGACTTTTGCATTCATATTGATTAATTTATGATTTATGAATAAAATAATCTATGAAAGTAAAAATGAGTAACTACACATAGTATTATTTATGTAAAAAAAAAAAGAAAAAACACCCTGCAAGCACATTTAAAAAGCTACTCAAAGGTGATTGAATTGTTGTTGTTTTGAATGAAATAGTCAACAAAAATTGGCCTCCTCTGATAGTTATCTTATGATTATTCCTATGGTTATCTTGGGACCTCTGTCACTCTTTTGCATGGCTGTCTAACCACAGAACTGCAAATTTAAACTTTCTGCTGCCATTATCCCTTTGATCTCTGACTTTTCACAAGCTTCTAAACACATATCCCTCTATTTAATCATTCTATCTGTTTGCTTGTAGGGGAAGAGGGGTTCTCAAACACCACATGATGCACAATTTCTAAAAGAAAATATCTATCTTTAGTGCGGGGGGGATTCTAAGCAGGTCAGTAAATGGAGTGTGATTATATTAAGCAATTTGATATTACAGTTTTCTCAATTTCAGAATTATATTTGCACACACTTCAGTCCACCCAGTCAGTGCTATACTACCGTGCATTTTAAAAGGTTTTTTTTTATGCATAGGCTATACTCTGTAATTAATTCCTGAGACACGAGTCGCAGGAGTTGTTTTGTAATTCTGTGAAAGCCTGACAACTTGTCCTCTTCTAAATCTGTACATTTTGTGAAGGGAGAGATAGAGTCCATGAATAGGGACCATGTTTAATTCAGGGCCGTGGATTTAAGCATTCAGTTCATAATAATAATACATTTTATTTGGGGGACGCCTTTCTAGGTACTCAAGGACATCTTATACAAAGTTGACCTATATAAATGAATACAATAAACATAGATTATGATGGAGAAATACATAGGGACTGACAGTTACAAAGGAAACATCTGCTAAAATGTAGCCATAGGGCTATAGGAGGTAGGCTTACTTAAAAAGGTGAGTTTTTAAAAGATTTTTAAAAGAGATGAGAGTGTCTGCTTGTTTTATTTGTGTGGGGAGTGCGTTCCAGAGCCTGGGGGCCGAGCAGCTAAAGGCCCGGCCACCCATGGTGGTGAGACGGAATTGGGTGGTGACAAGGAGATTAGCAGAAGAGGAACGGAGGGAGCGGGATGGGGCATAGGCTGGGATGAGGTCCGATAGGTAGGTAGGTACCAGGTTATGAAGGGCTTTGTAAGTAAGGAGTAAGGACTTAAAGACGATACGGTAGTGCACAGGGAGCCAATGTAACCGGATAAGGACTGGTGTGATATGTTCAGATGATCTAGTGCAGGTGAGTATTCTGGCAGCAGAGTTCTGGACCAATTGTAGTCTATTGGTGAGTTTAATAGGGATACCAGTAAGGAGAGAATTGCAGTAGTCCAGTCGGGAAGTGACCAAGGCATGGATAAGGGTTTCAGTGCTAGAGTGTGACAATGAAGGACGAAGCCTGGAGATGTTGCGGAGGTGGAAAAAAGATGTCCGGGTAATGGCTTTTATATGGGGTTCAAATGAGAGCATGCTGTCCAAGATGACACCAAGGCTTTTGACTTGTGATGAAAGCGTAACTGAAAAACCATCAATGTTAATACTAAGGTTGTGCCGTTTAGAAAGAAGTAATGCTTATTGGCTCTAAATCTATTCTGTCTTGTTGCTGTTAAATTTGAGGAGGTTCGAGCTCATCCAGCTCCTAATATCTTGGAGACAGTTAATAAGGGAAGTGGGAGGGAGGGGAATGGTGGGTTTGTTGGAGATGTAAAGCTGCGTATCATCATCATAGCAGTGAAAATTGACTTTGTGATGATGCATAATCTTGCCCAGCGGTAGGAGGTAGATTATGAAAAGAAGTGGTCCCAACACTGACCCCTGGGGGACACCCTGTGAAACAGCTGCACACCCTGATCTGTGTTTTTTAATTTGCACAAACTGTTGACGGTCAGTGAGGTAAGAAGAAAACCAAGAGAGTGCAACACCCGTGACACCAACACCAGCTAAACATTCTGTGATGAGTGGATGGGAGATGGTATCAAAGGCTGCACTCAAGTCAAGAAGGATGAGAATGGATAGTACCCCTGAGTCAGCTGCACAGAGAAGGTCATTGGTGATTTTTACTAAAGCTGTTTCAGTGCTGTGGTTGGAGCGAAAACCAGACTGGAAAGGTTCATGAAGGTTATTGGAGCTGAGATGGAGTTGAAGCTGAGTAGCCACAACCCGCTCAAGTGTTTTGGAAAGGAAGGATAGGTTTGAGATGGGACGGAAGTTGTTCAGGTCATCAGGGTCAGCATTAATTTTTTTAAGGATGGGAGTAACAGCAGCAACCTTAAGTGTGGAAGGTACAATGCCAGTAGTGCGGGAGGAATTAATTATGCCAGTAATCAGAGGAGATATTGCAGGTAGACAGGTTTTAACAAGGCTAGTGGGCATGGGGTCAAGTAGACAAGTAGATGATTTGGATCTACAGATAAGTTCAGTGTTGGAATGCTCAGTGACTAGAGTGAAATCAGAGAGACAGGTAGTGTAGGCTGAGCCTTGTGGTGTATTCATCCAAGACAGATTATCACCAGGAGGACAAGGCAGTTTTGATAGATTATTGTTGGAAGTCATGGATTTTTGTGTGAAAAAAGTTGAGGAACTTGTTACATTGTTCAGGAGAGCGGTCAGAAGGGAAGTTATCGGGTGGCTGAAGTAAACGTTTTACTATGGAAAAGAGGACTTTTGAGTTATTTTTACCAGAATTGATGATGCTAGAGTAGTATAATGTTCTGGCAGCTGAGAGGGCATTCTTGTAGATCAACAGGTGATCTGTGTATGCTTGGGAGTGAATTACCAGGCCAGTCCTCTAGATGCCATCCACTAGTTATTAACTGGCGTAATTCCGGGGTGTACCAGGGAGCAGTGTGAGTGAAAGAGACAGAGCGGGTTTTAAAGGGAGCGAGGGTATTCAGGGAAAGTTCATAATGCTTCACTAGCTTGAAGCACAAATGACACCGAGCAAACCAGACATAGGCCGAGTTTATATATCGAGAGTGGTAATGCTTCAGCTTGTCCTGTTTACTCGAAGCATATATATGCAAGAGAACCAGAGATCATTGGCATTTAAGGTATTAAAAGCACAGCAGTGTCAATATGGAATATAACCCCTGACACACATTGAAGTGTACCTGCCACTTACTTTATAGCAGTGGATGAAAAATGTTTGTTTATGCACCCAAAGCCAACAGTGTTCTGTGTATCGGATATTTGTACAGTTTGCCGATCCTTTTGTCACGCTGTAAATAGAGTTTAAAACTAAAGTTCGGAAGGAGGACAACTAACAATCATGGCTCACTCTGCTGTTGTTTGAAGTACTGAAATTACCATTTGGGGAATTTTAGAGCAATGTGCTTTGTCTGCTTTGTTTACTTTCTATTTGCCATTTAAAAACTGCCTTTCATCCAGTTCTAACTACTGGCCCACAAGTTAATGATAACTCCCATTACGGGATAATGGTTTATTTGGTAAACCCATAATGCAAACTATAAACTGTGCAAACTATAAATGGTCTTACATTGCAACCCATAACACATTATTGAATTATTATCCTTAGCGAGTTCTTATGCCTCAGTTGCCTTGTTTGTTGTCAAATCCTATCTTGCTTCGGCAAAATAAAGCTTGCATGGGGCAGTTTGGTATGATTTGTAAATCTGTAGAAAGCAGGAGTCTTGCTAGTGGGAGACCTCAGTAGACCTCTTCTCTCTTCTGTTCTGGTTTGCACTGGGTGAGTGAAGTGAAGTGTAGAAGTAATGGAAGAATCTATGTATTATTGGTGTCGGTGGTAGAGGAGACCCCTTTTAATGTTAATGAGGTTGCCAAGACTTTATACAGCTAATATGTGTTTAAAGAACTAATTGAAAAAGGTAACCAATGAATAAAACATTAAGCATTCTCCTTTTTGTTTGGGTTGCAAGTAGCTTAGTGATCTAAGAACTTTCTAGAAGAACTCCTGAATTGGCAGGCAAGACTCTTACTTTGTGGGTAAGATGTGCCTCCTGTTCTCCTTCCTTTGCTTCATTCCCATTTGTATCCCTTTGTTCAGCCGTGTCTGTTGAGTGTAAACTAATTGTGTCTTGACTGTGAGTCTCTATCACGGTTTATTCTCCTGCTATCCACCCACCTCTTTGTGCTGAGAAGAGAGACGGAGAATGTTGCGGGGGTTTTTGTGTTTGTTGTTTACGCTCATTTTTAACTAATTTGTTCCTATTTACACTTTTTGGAAAAAGAAAAAACACACACACTCAAACCCCTAATCACTGAGGCAATGAATGCTCAATACAAAAACTAATTATACTTGCTCACAAACTGTCTTATTATCCAGAGAACACTGAAAGCACAATTAAAAGGCATTGATCAACAATGTATTTATTGTTTTTTAATCTTTGTGTCAGTAAAATTAGACGTTTCACTGACAGTGTCCTTAGGCCTCCAGCTGTGTCCCCAGAAAGAATGGTTGCATTGTGTTCAACCTAATGCAGGGACACCTATCGAAATAATAATAGTAATTACTTTTAAGTATTTCCAGTTACTGAGTCTTTCTGAATTTGAATTAAAATTCTTACTGTCTCCTTTCTTGACATCTGTTTTGGTTTGTAGAAGGATGTTTAATGATATATTTTTCTTGCTCTCAGCTCCATGAATGACTAAGTCATCATTATGCCAACACATTTTTAAAAACCTTCCTTAGTTGGTATTAAAACAGAGACAAATGTATTATTTTAGTATTGTAATAGTATAAGCCAGTTCATATCTCATGACTTATTTTTCCTTGTCACTGTGCTAAAATATTGATTTAAAATAGATTTTCTTGTTTTTTATAAACATTTTTCGGCTTCTGTTAATCTCCATGCTTGTCTGTCTATTAATCATTTTTTAATATAAAATGCTACAATAAAATTAAAGGGAAACTAATTAATGAAAAAGGTTACAGGTTCTACGAGTGTTACTCAGTAATGATATTCCTGTCGATTGTGACTTGCTCATTCCTCAGTCCTAAAATATATACACTGGCTGTAGACTAATGAGATAATGGGAGGAATTCCATTGAGTATCAGTTATATTTTCAGGTTTGTACAGAAGGGGAAAAAACTATTTCATAGGATTATTCTATGGCCATATTTGCCTTTTTATCCAAGTGTAAGAATTAAATAGGCTAGGCTTTATCTTATATTTTGCATGTTGTGCTTTCTTACCAATGCCATGCTGTGTTCACTGTTAGCCACTGCCCACCTGCTGCAGCTTAATATTGTATTTGGGAACAAACTGTGTTTCCAAGCCTGCTTCAAATGTGCTTCTGGAGAATCTTACAAAACACTCTTCCTCTTCATTAGAGAACTTTCTTAGTTGTTTACGCTAGAGAAAGGTTATCCCTGAACCCCCGCATTTCACCTCTCGGGTTCTACTGGGTGGCTCCACAGTCCTTATTTTTCCAGTCTTGATATTCAGAGCAGCCAAAAGCTTTCCTGGCATGCAGAAAGGCAGGGCTGTTTTGGAGGAGAAGCCGGTGGGCAATGTTAAGATAGAGTTTAACACCTGTCTTTCATTTTACAGAGGGTTGCCATTTCCCTACAGACCCTAGAAGTGGTGTGTTTGTTTCTGCCCTGGCACAGACTCTGATTTAAAGGGCTGCTTCACTTTTCTCTGGGGTAGAAATCAAGCCTCCGTACTCTTCAGCGAGTCTTATCCAATATTTCCATCGAATAGATTGAGGTCAGTTTCTTACTGAGTGTTAACCAGCCCCCAAGGTATTCACAAACTAAAAACAAACAAACAAATAAACAAAAAGCCTTTCTGAAATCTCTATGAAGAAAAAAGGGTTTTTCACAGTTGTTTGTGACAGGGATGAAACATTTCTGCTTATTCTCAGGCTAGACAGAATGAAATGAAACCTAATTGATTACATTTCTTTTCAAATATTGCAGTTGCCTGCAGTAAATTTTGAATGAGGGTTAGGAAGTAAGGACATGTACTGTAGGTGATGGGTCAAACACAGGATTCATGCTCAACCTTTTAAAATGTAATTGGATAAAGATACGATGTGAATGGATTTTAAAATCATATTGTTTTGTCCCATGCATGGTGACCAGATGGTGATGGTGTATTGAAAAAAATGATAAATAAACAAACCAATAAATAAATAAGAGACAGATTGGGATTCTGGGAGTAGGTTCCAAAACATATTTTGGAAGGTGTTAAATTGAACAAGCTTGACTTTGTGCACAATGGTGGTGATTTCTATATATTTTAGCATGAAAAAGCTGCTGAATTTGGAAGTGTCCAGCTAGTTGCAGATGTAGTTGGGGCCAATATTGGGGGTGGGGGAGAAGGCAGGGCCTTTTTGGGCTGAGTACCTTATGTCCTTAAGAGAAGCCAGGTAGGAGGACTAGGTTCAGGTATACCTAATATAAAGCCCCCAGAAGTTGTCTGATGGTTGAAGGAAACCTCTCCACGAATACAGCTGATGTACTCCAATCCCATGATCCTTAATTATGAGTTTTAAAAGGATCTGAAACCAATCTGCACGTGTCGCCTTTCCGAGTTGGGTTCATCCTTCCCTCCAGCCTTTGACTTCATGCTGTATGGCCTTTGTCTTACTGTAAACTAGGGACCTAGCAGTATAACTTGTACATTCTATGGCTTTAATGAATGCAAGTTATATCCCTCTTCATATTCAGGCGACATTGTCCCCATCTTAACAGAAATTATAAGTTTTTTTTCTTCTCCTGTTCTTTTTTCCCCCTAATTGTTCAAGTTATAATTTCAAGAGACCATGAGAAGTGTGCTATTGATTTGTGGCACTAGACTAGGTCTGCCGATCTGCAGGTTTCTCCATCGATCTTTCCGAGAGAAGCTGAAAGTTAAAAATGCCAGCTTAGACTCTCGATCACTTGAAGCAGCCCTTCAGAGCCCGCAGTCTCGGAATAGATGCAGTTGTTTGTTAAAGGTAATCTGATGCGGCAATGTGTTTCCACTGCATCTGTTTTATTACCAAATTGGAATAACCTTTGTGGCATCTTTGAATTAAAACTCCTAATCACACATTTTCGTTTACATGTAGTGAATATTCATGGCCTGCATTGAACTTCCACACTGGGTAATCAGTAAAAAATTGAACAGATGTACTTCAAATTCAAGGGCTAATTTACCCCTAATCAGTATTTAACCCCTCCCAGGCAGCTTATTATGCAAGGAAATGTAATTCCTGCAATGCAGTAAACTGGATCTGTATTTGTATTATTATTCTTCTGGTTTGCTTTCTATTCAGGGAAGAGCGACTGAGAATGTTCGCATATATACAGAGAAAATTCACAATTTAAGAGGATGAAAGGACTATGGGGGGGATTTGTGTCTGGTAGTCAAAATCAGGATGGACTTTGTATAATGCAGATAGCGTGGTTAATTTTCACTGTTTAGATCTGCCCACCTAACGGCATTGTAGGGTCATTGGAGACTCTGAGGGGGAACTTGTTGAGAACAGTGGGTCGGCTACCAAGTGGACAAGACAGCGCTCTTCTTGGTGAAATATTCATTTTTGTTCTCCAATCATTGACTTTCCTCTTGATACTTAATGGCAAAGTTAAATTGTGTGAGTTTATGAATTATTATTATTTATTTCTTAGACAAAATTTAAGCACAATACAAAGTGCAAAAATACAGTGCAGGACGTATCTCTCCTGTTCATTGGCTCTCAGTAAATGGATTCTTGTGAAGTGCTTTTCTTATACACCTAGTGCACCTTCAAAAGCAGCGAGCAGAATGGAGATGAGCTGTATGTCCTTCTAGCTGGGCGCTGTTACAGCATTTGTAATCCTTCAGGCATTGAATTGTAAGAATTCTACTTTATATTCATGTTTTGTTTTAGCGTTAATTATGAATAATATTGGCTGGCATTTTGGATGGACATTTTTTATCCTTCAGGGATACAAAGGAACTAAAAAGTGCCATGTCTCCAACTCTCTCACATGTTCTGTGATCTCGCTCTCTGTATGGTAATCCTTGTTGTAGAGGAGAGGGAAGGAATCTCATGAGTTAAATAATACTAAAATCACTGTAGAGTGCTTGGGATGTTGTTGGACATAAAAGCCTGTAGCTCATTACAAAGTTGCCATTGGCCTCTTGGCAGTCTCTTTGATCAGTCTCCTCCTTGTTTGGTCATCTAATTAACAGGGACACCCTAATCTAATAGGTATAACATGTAAAGAGGGTGGAAACTTTCATGTATTCATTCTTTTAACAGGAGAGTGTGATTAATGTTATTATTGAAACACAAGCATGGTTGAATATCATAACAGAACTTCAACTGCTATTGTCTGCATTCAGCAAGAAAACTGCCATCCATGATAAAATGTGCACTAATGCCTTGGCACTTACTAAAGAAGTTGCTCTGAAATGATGAGAACAGGTGCCATGTTTATTGAAAAACTATCAAGTTGAGTTGAGCACTTTTTATGTCTAGCCCCAAGGATTTTTTTTTTTTTTTTAAGAGAGCCATTTTATTTATTACTTAGCGTGACAATCAGCCCCCTCTGCCACCTCTTCAGTATTTGCAATTATAAAGAGGGCTCATGAAGAATCATTAACGATTAACAACACCTAAACAGAGCAATGAATCATACCCAGTAGACAGTGAACATGCCAAACTGTACCCAAAATATAATGGGTAAAATATGCAGTAAACAACAATAAGCCGAAAGATGTATTCGCTGTAGATTACTTTGTGACTGCATTTTAATGACATGGGTTCCCTTGTGAGCCTCCTTTGTATATTCATAATCTCTCTCCTGGCAAAAACCAACTTAGTGTGCACTCAAGAATTAAGTATGTGTAATGATGTTCCAGTTCTGCAGTGCTTTAACGTGATTGATCTAACATGTTCTTTGTGCTTTCAATTCTCTCGCAGTTAAACGGGAGCTCCGTGTGTCGGTGATGCTCAGAAAGGTAACCTAGATATTAGGAAATGCTCCCCTTTCTAATTCTTCCAAAAGCGTCCTTGCTCTAATCAATGTAGGGTTAATGCAATTGTAATTGAAGGCACTGCAATTACCAGATCCAGTTGAAATGGCTTGAGTCACATGTGCAGCTCTTTTAGTATGTGTGCGAGTGTGAGGTTAGTGTATGTGGTATCCCTTCTTACCAACAAGTATGTCTTGTGGGAAGATACTATGATATGGTGCATAATAGCCATCTTTTCTCCTATGTTCACTTTCTCCTATGTTCACTTTTCTCCTATGTTTGGTGAAATGTTATCCCAATGCTTTATGTGTTTATTATGTTACATTATCAGAAGACAATATGCTAAAATGAAGGTGCACAGTAAGGAATGGCCAGCTTCATTGCATCTGCTTCTTTTAAGTTCTTTGCAATATAAGTACACATTTTCTGAAAATGTATCAATACACTCTTGCTGATACAAAGGTCAATTCACTATTTGTTGCCAAGCAGCAAAAAAAAACAAAAAACGTTATTTCTGCTTCAGATATCCTATTTCCTGTTTCACCAAGACAAATCCTCTGACTTTCCAAGCCATTCCAGCATAGGCTTTTGGTTCAACTTAAATTGTGTAATTTAATTACTTATCAAACAATTAAAGAGCAGTTCAATAGCGCTGATAGAGAAGGGGTTTGGAAGGTCTGAAATTTTGCCACCACTGCTTTAGTATATATGCTCACTACATAGCCTATATAGTAAACATAACATCTCACTGTACAGTAATGGCATCCTCTAAATCAGCGGTGGCTCTGTAATCCACCACATACTGGATCACGTTCTGGTACTGTAGATACAGTTCTGTTTAGAATTTGGTCATTTAGCCAATTAATGCACAATATGTGCATATTCCACACATAATTATGTTGATCTGTGTACCAGAATGCCTCCCTTATCACAGTAGCAAATAATAATGAATATCTTCCATGCTGTGCCTGTGCCGAAAACTGTCAATACTGAAAACTGTCGCCAATGCCGTTGTATGCATGTGCATATGGGTCACAAGTCCTGACATCTAACTGCTGAAAAATGTCCCATGACACAAAAAACAGAAGCACATCCCTAATGGGCCTAATTTTAAAAAATTACATAATTTAGCCCTCATCTTGGTAATATCCAGCAGTCTGTATTAAGTAGGCTAGTGCTAAAGATGGAAGGAAAATTTTAACGCATGTGAAAATATGAAGATGAAAACAGGACTTCCTCACCAGAGTGGGGGACATTACATTTTTTTTTTAGATCAAAAAAAGTGACGTGCTAAAAAAGCATACTGCAAAGGTGAGTTTGTTAAAAAAAAAAATGCCTTGCAATCAATTTATTTCTGGACTGACAGTAGAGGCCATGAAGCCTGAGCTGCAGCAACAAATTCGCTGTGCTCCAGGCCTAACATTTGCACAGGTATTGAAGGAGGCCTGGGCACTGGAGGTGGAGGGATGGAGCAGAGAGAAAGCTGTGGTGCACACAGTTACCTCAGTTGCCCCCAAGAGGAGAACTCCCCCTAGCCCCACTGACTGGAAGGTCGCGTTTCACACAGAGCTCCAGGATGTGCTGCGGAAGCAGGTGCTGGAGCTCGGACAGGTGCTGTGTGAAGAGCTGCAGCGACCAACAGATGTACCTCTGGGAGCACAGAGACAGAGCCAGGAGGCCTCCCAGGGCCACGTCGAGGCAGGCAGGTACTGGACATGGGCTGAGCTCCAATGGGATGACCAGAGCCGACCCATCTGTGCCCAGTGTGGAGGAGGGGGGCACATTTGACGGCGCTGTCCCCAGCAACGTGTGAGTGAAACAGCTTTAAACACCTACCCCCAACCAGGGTAGGGCTCGTGGGAGGGGGAAAAGCAGAAGTTGCGTCCATTGTAGCAAGGCCCGACCTAGTGGGGGAATGCCCAGGTATCGAGGTACAGGTGGAGGGTATTGGGGTGCCCTGTGTATTAGATACAGGGTCACAGGTAACTTTGTTTAGTGAATCCCTGTTCCAGCGATACTTGGGGCCATGTATAGTCATCCCTTGGCTACGACTTGGGGCCCCTAATGGTTTGCAACTTCCATATATTGGATATGCCCTCCTGGACTTTGAAATTGGTGGGGGTGAAGATACCTCAGAAGGGGGTGGTTGTTGTGTCTGATGATAAGGTGAGTGCTACTTGAGGAATTTTAGGGATGAACGTCATTGGGGCTGTATGGAAGAAACTATTCGAGGGACAGGACACTGGTTGGGCAAAAATCCGGGGGGCAGCTGGGGTTACTTATGCATGGGAGCAGGCCTTCTCTCTTTGCAGGAGATTAGAGCTGGATGCGGAACAGGCGGTGGAACAAGGGATGGCATGCCTGACTTGACAAACAGCAGTACAGATTCCGCTCCTGAGCGAGATGGTGATTTGGGCACAGGTGCCGGAGTTCCCCTACTGCAGTGACCAGTGTGTACTGGTGGAGACCGCTGACAGGGCGACCGAGTGGCAAGTGGCACGCGTGGTAACTCAACTATGACATGGTAGGATCCCTCTCAAGCTTATTAATCCTTATCCGTATCCTGGAGATGTCCCTCAGTGGCACCCCCTGGCTACAGTGACCAGGATAGATGAGGGTGAGGTCCGTACCGAACAAGAGATTTCTATGTAGAACTGCCAGCCAGATGTGGTGGAGGCGAGTGTGGGGCCAATACAGACCACTAGCACTGACCAAGCGAAAGAATGGGAACCATTGATGAATGGCCTGACACAAAGGCAACAGTAGCAGAGAGCTTACTATAGAAGTGGTATGGTGCGTTCGCAATCCACAAGAAATGCAGTGTACCACCATATTTTCATGGAAACTGCCCTGCCTTCAAGAGAACGATATCGCCCGGTGCCTCCTTCCCTATACCAAGAGCTTTGGACACTGCTCCAACAGATGGAGGGTCAAGGGGTGATCCAATAAAGTAGTAGTCTGTGGGCTGCACCGGTCATCCTCGTCAAAAAGAAAGATGTAATTGACTAAACTCTGTCACGCTTAAAGACGCGTACCCCCTACCCTGTATCGAAAAATCACTCACCAACTTGACCGCTGCCGAGTGGTATTCTACTTTGGACCTGGCCAGCGGCTATTGGCAGGTCGAGGCAGACCTACGGGACCATGAGAAAACTGCCTTCACCACCCCTCTAGGCCTCTATGAATTTGAAAGGATGCACTTCGGACATTGTAATGCCACCTTCCACCCTGAGCAACTATGGTCTGAAACTACAGCCAAAGAAGTGCCTCTTCTTCCAGACGGAGGTGGGCTACTTGGGCCACCGAGTGAGCAACAGTGGAGTGGCCCCAGACCCAGAGAAGGTGGTGGTCATGGAGAGCTGGGGTGTGCCCACAACTATAAGGCAGGTGAGGTCATTCCTTGGCTTTGTGGGATACTATCTTCCTTTCATTCCTGCTTTTGCCAAAATAGCCGCTCCCCTACACAAACTGCTGGAGGGCGTGGCACACACTAACAAGAACACCTCGATAGTTTGGACTCCGACATGTCGGGAGGCTTTTGAGCTCCTGAAGGGTAGGTTTGTGACTGTGCCCATCCTAGCATATGCGGACTTCTCCCTGACTTTTGATTTATATACAGATGCCAGCCTGGATGGTCTAGGAGCAGTCCTGTCGCAAGTTCAGGAAGGAAAGGAGCGCGTTATTGCCTATGCGAGCTGCAGCCTGCACCCGCCCGAAAGCAATGATCAAAATGTACAGCTCCTTCAAATTAGAGTTGTTGGCTCTAAAATGGGCCATCACCGAAAAATTCAAAGACTTTCTCTAGGGAGATACCTTTATGGTGTATACCGTTAATAACCCCCTAGTTCATCTAAGCACAGCTCGACTGGGGCGGTTAAGCAAAGGTGGATGGCTCAATTATCCAACTTTGAGTTTGCAGTAAAATACAGAAGGCTGACATTTTATCCAGGTCGCCAGGAGAGGGGCTGGATGAAGGGGATGATCAGGTGCAGGCTGTGGCAGCAGAAGATGGGTCCATGCCAGTAGGGGTGGAGCAGTGTGAGGAGTTCCCCTGGGCCCATTGGCAGCAAGAAGACCTTGCAATACAGCAGGTAAGGGAGTGGTTGGTTGCTAAGCGGCGACCCTCCCCTGCTGTCCAGCGGTTAGTGTCAGAATTGAGAGTCCACCAGGGCCTACTGGTACGGGGGAAGTCCACTCTCCGCAAAGGGACTGCTCAAATTATTGTTCCCTGGAGCCATGGGAAGGAGCTATGGAGGAGATGGAGGCAGCTGGTCATGTAAGTAGCCTCTGGACTTTGTCAATCTTGTGGAAGAACTACTTCTGTTACGGAATGGGGGAAGGTTCCAAACGATGGGTGACCTAGTGTGCTTAGTGCTCCTGGGCAAAGGCATGGCCGGAGGTGGGTGCCCCCCTTGTCCCTGTAGTAACCTCTTACCCATTAGAGATCATGTCTATTGATAATTTATCGCTGGGGAGGCCCAACGATTATTATCCCTATGTTCTGGTGATGATTGATTGATTTATTCACATACGACTGGGCCGTCCCAGTTCGTGATCAAACCACCCGTACCACAGTGAAAGCTGTAATTCAACCATTTGGGTGCCCAGAAAGATTCCATAGTGATCAGGGGGCCAGCTTTGAGTCCCATTTAATGGCAGACCTGGGAAATATGTATGGGATCAGGAAGAGTAGGACCACCCTCTATCATCCCCAAGGCAATGGCACATTTGAGAGAATGAACCAGACCTTGCTCTCATTGCTGGAGACTATAGGGGAAGGGGAAGAATATAGCTTGTCCAATAAGCTTCCGGAACTGGTGCCTGCCTACAATAATGTAGTGCATGAGAGCACTGGCTACTCGCCCTTTTTCCTCATGTTCAGTGGGCAAACCAGGGCTTTCCATTAGAGGCGACACCTAGGTGTGTGCCATGCCCCGATTCCCCATGCTCCCGTAGGAACTGACCCCAAAGGCCCCCCAGTGATGGACATGGGGCGGTATCCTTTTCCTGTGTGAGTGGTTCCCAGTGTGGTCCCAGGTCCAGTGCAAGTTCCATTAGCAGCCCCAGAATTAGCTGGGCCTGGTGATGGAGGAGGGGATACTCTCGGGGTGGGTATAGCTCCTGCTCAGGTGGAGCCAGTGAGGAGGTCTTGGAGGGAGAATTTGGGTGAGACCCCAGCGATACTGGGAGTCAAGGAGTGGGAGAGGTAATTATCTTGCTGAGGGTGGTGGTCGTGACGACGTCTTAGTGGGGGGGGAGTGCCACGTGGTGCCTTATCACTTTATTATATACACTTGTTTTGCATTTATTGTTTTTACTTATTTTTCTATTTTGTTCACATGTTATTGATTTTTATACTTCACTGATTGCTTTATTGATTGATTATTCATGTTTTCTTAAACATATGCACCTGATGTGGCACACCTGCCTAATTAAGCAGGCATCCTATCCCCAACCCACGGCACTGCTACCACCATCTGATCCCACTCATGACTGATTGCGCTCCCAGCTATTTCACACTGCCCTTGGACTAAGGAAAGCAGGAAAAACAGAATACTAAGGATTGGGACAGACCGTGAGGAAGCTTGGTGGGTTGGAGACCGTGGGCAGTGCGGGAAGCTGCACAGAGACGGCAACTGCACAGACACGAGAGCTGCGGGATACTGCGCTGGAGAGGCAGGTGCTTCTACGGTGGAAGGTGCTCCAGAGACAGCACTCAGGCAGCTGAGAGGGAGAGACGGGGACGTGCACAAGTGTACTCCGGTTGCAGGGGAGGAGGGAGTGTTTATCTGCAGCAGTGCGTGCATTGATTCTGATTCCCCCGATCCTCTTTTCCTTCACCACTGGTTTCCCAGATGCTGGGTTTCTTCCCTGGTGATGCTCTGCCAGGCCTGTACTGCAGCTGTCTTTAGTTCCTGCTTGTTCTTGGGGTGTTATGAGCAACTATGGACTGAAACTACAGCCAAAGAAGTGCCTCTTCTTCCAGAAGGAGGTGGGCTACTTGGGCCACTGAGTGAGCAACAGTGGAGTGGCCCCAGACCCAGAGAAGGTGTTTTTGCGATCTCTTTATTACCTAGATTGGTGGTCACAGTGTACATAAACTACAAACATAGTTTATTCCTGTTACAAGTATCTGATATTTGTTAGCGCTACTATGTTGCAAAAGGCAATAATATTGATTTATAGACCAAAAAAAAGAAGGCTTAATTTTTTCTTATATTTTCACTGACAAACAAGTGCTGAGAGCCTGGGTGACTGTCCTGACCTCCCTCATTACAGTCTGAACCCACAGAAATTAGAGCCACTCATTTCCAGTAGAAGACTTTCCGTCTGTATAATTGTATCATTTTACTATCACTGATGAGTCATTAACAGCGACTTAAAGTTTATTATCAACCTTAGTATTAAGTCAGGTTCTCCAAAGTGTGTTTATTCATGTGACGCTTTTCAGTGGGCTGAATATTAATGCTGTATGAGAAACTGTGTGGCCCTTACGCTATTTCAGTTAAACTAATTGTTTGTTTCCCATTTCCCTTCTTATGCCATCTCTTACTAAAGTGGTAAATGTAAACTTTTTAAGTTACTTTAAGAAAATCTGGAACAGTTTTTTCTCTGGATAGACATGTTTTAGCAATTGCTTCAACCACACTTTAAAAGGCCTTAGTCGACCGCATCAGTTCTTTCCATCGCTTTTCGCAATTAGACATCAAGGAAGCAGACCTCAAGACACACTGTTCATTTTTAAAAAGCTTGAAGTAAGGCTCCCAAACATACCTTTTGTAAATTGATATGTCTGTGGTGTCCCATCTTACACTTACAGCTTTCACAAATTGTTGTGTGCTGTTGACTGTTTAGTGGTATTGTCTTTCTCCTTGGAGGCCCGTTTTGTCCTTGAGGTTAATACTTTTTTTTTTAATCTTGGTACTAAACTGTTTGTGATGAAGGGACAGAGGAAGTAACAGCTCCAGTTTTAAATGAAAGAGCCATTTGTGAATAGCTTGCTCCCTGTACTCATTATTCAGTAATAAGCGTATCAGGCATCACTGTTGGCCTCCTATCGGGAGCTGGCAAACTGAATGCCAGTGACATGATTTGGAGTGAAGGCCCATCAATAGAAAATCACCTTAAGCAACAACACAAAAAAGAAGAAATATACACAGGAGGTAAGGTGCTAGATTTAATTATTTTTTTCTTTCAAATACCAGTTGTTCTGTCCATTATTGAATATACTAACACCAGTCAGGTTTGTATTTTTATATAAACATTTTCTAAAATGATATGGGAAGCCATTGAGGTCAGTATTCATTTAGTAGGCTACACCTCATTAGACTATTCCTCTTCCAGCCCTAGGGGTTAGCCCAAGAAAATCTGTAAGTCCTTAATGCACTGGCTTCCGATTCCATTGAGGCAAAGATGCTTTCAAACCTGTTGATCTAAGGTCAAGTTCTTTATTTTCATGCTTTAAACATCTTTAAAATGCTCATTTTCAGTCTCCGTGCATTTGTTTGATTGTGTAACCCCTTGTGTTCCCCGGCAAATTGTTTTGGTCTCTCCTGCCGCTGTTGCCCCCAGCGAGTTGGCTCCTTCCTCATTCAAATGCTGCCAATACTGTCTGAGGCAGATAGAAGGCCATGTTCAAATTTAAATAAATCAGTGAAGATTTCTCTATCTAGTTTGCCAAGAGTATACAAACCTCCCCAGTGCCTTTTCCCTGCAACACTTCGGCACTGCAACACATAGACGCATACGCCATCTATTTCTGGCAATGAGATAAAAATAAATACCTTTTGTCGAAGCTAAACTTTCCTCCCTTTGCAGAAGTTACCAACGTTTTGTTTCTTAAACCGCGATGCATCAAGAAGTGACCTTATAATTTTTTTTTCCCCTTTGCCGGGGGTTAGCTGCTTTTTCGCGCTCGTGAAGTAATGACAGGGCACATTCTTTAGAATGTGTTAAACCTCACGCATTCCTGTCCTCGCCTCCCCTTCCCCCTTTCTCCCTTGCCCTTCATTTATTTGTTCTGCCAGACCAATTCCAACCCATAGCTATCTTGGCATTATAGAGAAATCCAGAGTGACAGCTAAAAGTCTGTAATAGGAGGGAGGCTGTCGTCTCTTTGCATTATGGTTTAGTGACAATCTGATGGGCAGGGAGACAGTCCCTGTCTGCCAGAGTTATCCTCAGTGCTGAGTCGTGGAGAACATTCTTCATTTGAAATAAATGACCCTGAATCTCCAGCCCTAAATGTGAAATGTGCGTTTCAGCCAGGTGCACTAAATCAATTGAAAAGCCTCAACAACAAGAAAAGCTTAAAATGGATTTGGCTTTACTGCTAAGGAAAATAAAAAAATAACTAAATGTATATCCCAGCATCATCACTTCTTGGCTTTACACTTCAGAGCTTTTGTTTCACAAATACCATAAGTGGTTGTAGTGACGATGTGATCTACTGCTGAACTTCCAACATCACAAGCCTGGACTTAAAGTGGCAATAGTCCCGTGCCAATGGGTTTAGTTGTCCCCTCTCTTCTTTTTACCTTTGATTATTGTTAAATAACAAAAAAACAAAGGTGTGCATTATAAGTTTTGAACATCTTTTTCCAGCACAGTTAATGGGGTATCGTTCTGCGAAAGCCTTGTTTCCTTTAATGATTGAAGAAAAGGTCTGCTGAAGCAACCACTTTTTTTTTTTTTGTTTGTTTGAAATTGTTTCCCAGATAATGCTGATCCAGCTATTCATTTTTATTTTTTTTAATAATTATTTTTGTCTCGACAATTTGTTGCATCAACTCTAAATGAAAACATATGCTGCACAGGTTGAAATTGCAAACCTTGCAGAACAATAAAACAGCCTGCTTTGCTAGAAAATATGAAAATTGAAAATATGAAAAGAAAATACTGTAGAAAACCCAGATTGATTTTTATGCCGGTACATTTCAACCTCTCAATTTTAAAGGTTTATAGGTTTCAAACAGGCACTTAATGGGATGCAAATGTTAGACATTGAAACAATTCCTCCAGATTTGTGTATACGAATATATATTTTTAATGCGAAACACAGCTCAAATATACTGCAAGTAATAAGTAAGGTAAGTAAGGTTTTGTAGCTAAATTCAACCTAAGTTATCAGTCAAATGGGTAAGATAAGGATAATATCCAGAATAATTAAATTAATTTAGATTAGATTACAGAGGAATATGGTTTGCCTTTCTTTTTAAATTATATTCATTCAGGCCGATAAGCAGCAAATCCCCCCCTATCCATTACATAGCAAGGAGCTTGATTGCTTAAGCAGGGCAAAAAATATGAAGAATCCCTCTGACTCCAGAACTTTGACGGTGGTACACATGACCTCAATCGTGATTATGATCTGCTTTGGCCCCACATGGACAGCTGCAACAGCTGTGTTCCTTCATTTCTCACAACAGAGATGTATGACATGTGGATTGCACATTCACATTGGTAACCTGTCCTCTTGGTAAAAGTATATATCTGGGGTGAGTAAATAACTCAAATCAACAGGCAATGACAGTTGCTTTGAAGATTTATGACATAACCGTCAGTGTTGGCTACATCCTGATTCATCAGTGTCAGCAGCTTGGTATGAACCTTTTGTCTATTACCGGCACGGTCCAAATCCCTCTTATTAGTGTTACAAATGGGAAAGTTTGGCGTAGAATCAAAATCTACCCCAACTGCTCCCTGCCAAGTAAGAATTGCAGTTCGAAATGACTGTCAATGTGAGCTGTTCAAAGCGGAAGAAAGGAATTGATTACTTCCTAAATCCTAATTTGTGAAAACAGAACATGAATGTATTTAACGGGAATGGCCTGGTTTATAATGAAAACATATTTAAGTGGGAAAATTAGCTTAAAAGGCACATGAATTTAATTCGTGTTTCCATGCTTTTACAAGGCCTTTCGTTCTGGAAAATGTCTTCCAGTCCAGACATCTAGGTTTTTCTAATTTCTATGCAAGCAAGAATTTCTTAAAAAAATGTATGCTTTATCGTTTGAGGATTTAAACATTTTTTTCAATTATTATATTAAGATGCTGTGTTGTCAGATTTTAGACTCCTCCAATCAATTTTGCACATAACTTTGAAGTTCAGTGTCCCATGATTCCTGTTGAGTTCATGGTTGAATATCTTGATGAATACCTTGTGGAATTCCCATCATTATATTAGGATTACGTCAAGTGGAGAGATTTATAATTCATGGTCCTTCTGCAGAGTTCATTTGACCAATTAACTATAAATCTTATTATAGTGATTCTGAATGTTGGATATTTAAGAATAGATGTTAAGGTCACATCTTAAAGAGACTGGTCATTGGTTCTCACTCATTGGGTTGCTAGGAGCTTATTGATCTGAGAATCCCATCAAGCTTGTTCTTGAAGTATAGCAGTGAGTCATTTTCTATAATATGGTTAGGTAGTTTGCTCCAGCCAAGCTTAAATCTCTATTTGAAAGACTTGTGCAGAGAATTATTAAAGGATTATTTTTCATTGTGATGACATTTAACGTTTCTTTCCTTTGTCCCTTTTTGAAGCAATTCAACCAAATTGAATTAGAGCCAGGCCAAATCAAAACCCATCCATGAATCATTAAAACACACTTGTACCCTATCATGTTTTTAATTTACAGGTAGTAGAAAGCATCTTTGGACAATAAATTAAAATGTGATAGGGTGTGGGTTTGTACTTTGTAGCTAGGTCAATGTTTAGATTTGGTCTAGACCTTAGTTTGATTTTGGCTTGCTGTGGAGAGAGAAACTGTACTTTTAAAGTTCTTGCAATTATGGCAGTAACAGCTGAATTATTTAGTAGCACCTGATGTCAGAAATTTAAACGTCTTTAAAGCGTAGTTAAATGTTGTAGAACCAGGAGCCAAAAAAAAAAGCTAGAAAATGTCTACAATAAAAATAACTTTTAGAAGTATGGTACAAGCACGTATTACTGACCCATTTCTGTCACTAAATTCAATACAGTGAGATTGGAAGAATCTGCAGCTGCACTAGCACTACACATTGCTTGCTCAGTCATGTCATAAAGCCTTTAAATCACAGGCTGGAAGAAAGCATAAATAATTCCTTTTCTTCACCAGATATTACAAAAGTAAGCCTCCAGTTAATAAAGCAGACCTTGTGCAGTCAAATGATATATATCTATATCGATTGATCGATTTATAACCGATCAGCCATAGCATTATGACCACCTGCCTAATATTGTGTAGGTCCCCCTTTTGCCGCCAAAACAGCCCTGACCCGTCGAGGCATGGACTCCAGTAGACCAATGAAGGTGTGCTGTGTTATCTGGCACCAAGACGTTAGCAGCAGATCCTTTAAGTCCTGTAAGTTGCGAGGTGGGGCCTCCATGGATTGGACTTGTTTAGCCAGCACATCCCACAGATGCTCGATTGGATTGAGATCTGGGGAATTTGGAGGCCAAGTCAACACCTTGAACTCATGATTCATCAGACCAGGCCACCTTCTTCCATTGCTCTGTGATCCAGTTCTGATGCTCACGTGCCCATTGTAGGCGCTTTCGGCAGTGGACAGGGGTCAGCATGGGCACCCTGACTGGTCTGCGGCTACGCAGCCCCATACGCAACAAACTGCGATGCACTGTGTGTTTTGACACCTTTAAATCACAGCCAGCATGAACTTTTTCAGCAATTTGAGCTACAGTAGCTCGTCTGTTGGATCAGACCACACGGGCCAGCCTTCGCTCCCCATGTGCATCAGTGAGCCTTGGCCGCCTATGACCCTGTCACCGGTTCACCACTTTTGATGGGTACTGATCACTGCAGACTGGGAACACCCCACAAGAGCTGCAGTTTTGGAGATGCTCTGACCCAGTCGTCTAGCCATCACAATTTGGCCCTTGTCAAAGTCGCTCAGATCCTTACGCTTGCCCATTTTTCCTGCTTCTAACACATCAACTTTGAGGCCAAAATGTTCACTTGCTGCCTAATGTATCCCACCCACTGACAGGTGCCATGATGACGAGATTATCAGTGTTATTCACTTCACCTGTCAGTGGTCATAATGTTATGGCTGATCGGTGTATATACATGCAGCTGTGATAGAAACTAAGTGAGACAGTGACCAAGGTGTCCGTAAGGTTGATAACGGCTGTAGCATCAACACATTTCCAGAGCAACTGCCTCTGAATGGACCTCAATGCAAGAGTATCGCCTACGGACATTTAAAAACCTATGTGGGGCTATGTCTCTTTTTTTCAACATATTGAAAAATATATAAAACTTAAGGGTAAAGCTTTTTCTGTAAAATACACAAATTGAGAGGTGTGATCACGGTCGTCCCTGAGCAAGTACTGCGAGAATTAAAGTGTCTTAAGCTTTACTCCTCTTAGCCCAATAAACCGGAAAATACATTTGGGCATCACAGTCATCTTATTTTTATGATTGTAGGCTATTTTAGGTTTGTAAAATTATTTATTATTTTTATGATAGCAGAGGATGCCTTTTTGTGTTTCAAGCTTTTATACGATCATTTAAGATTAAATTCCCTATTAGTTTAAAAAAATAAAGTTCTTCGCACAGAGTATCCACAAACAACAAAACTGGAAGCACACATTTGTTATATACATATAATGTTTATAGACAGGCTTCTGGTTCTGATTGACACAGCACGTGGGGGTGAGTTCTGTGTTGAATGTGAGTTGTGATTGGCTCTTCTCTAGGTCCGGGTCTTTGGGGGAGGGCTTTATGCTGAACACAGAGCTAAGATTGGTTGTTCCGGGTGGGAGTTTTTGTGGCTGTCTGAAATGTTAAACATGAATAAAATAAATAACGTTAAGTAAAGGTAAGCCACCTTTATTAGGAACTAACGCATAAACTGTTTTTTTAAATAGTTTCATTTACATCGAGCCATTGGTTTAATTGTTAAGGTTTTGGCATTTAGTTAATATTTTTACCCTGAATATAATATTTGTGGTGGTGAAGTGAGTTAGCTGTACAGTAGAACTAATGACATCTGTAGTTGCTGGTAGGTTTTTAGTAATTGATATATATATATATATATATATATATATATATATATATATATATATATATACACCTACATACATGCATGCATGCATGCATGCATGCATACATACATACATACATACATACATACACACAACATTTTAGGGTTGGCAAGATCAATCAAATATGCCATTGGTGGAATTTCCACACTGTTTTTAACTCGTAAAGTCCCGAGAACTCGAGAGAATCAGGTCACAGAGAAGGACAGGGTCAATCCCAAATACTCGAGTAAATGACGTAAAAATAGGAAAATGTGAGAATGGCGCATTTCCAGATGTAAACTCACATTTCGTGTGTAAATGCTACCGAGTTAATGGTAATGCGGTAATATCCTTATGATTGCATTAAAAAAGTGCAAGATAGCTGGTCAGTTTATTGTGGGTTCCAAGGTAAAGTAAGTTGCTGATGACCGCTTCATAGTTAGCAATTTTGCATTTCAGGTTAATGGCATTGTGGAGAGAGTGAGATGGGCATTTCATCTGTGACTCTAGCATATTGTCTCAAGTAAGGTCAAAATACACATCTGAACTCCGCTATTGTATCTGCTTTTTGAAGATCTCTCACTTTCTTTGTGTTCTGTGGATGGGAAGGGAAAGTTTGTAGTAACACGATTTATTTTATTAACTGTAGGGTAACTGCAAGTAGTCTATATAGGGATGAGTGCTGATATTGAGAAGTAGAGCATTTCTCTTTCCGGATGAGGGTCTTTAACTTTTTACAAACACAGACTTGAGTCCAATGCATCAGAAATAAACCTATGCTGAACTGAATTAAGTCAGCTGTTCTAACAATCACATATGTGTTTGGTGTTATGACTGGCTCATAATTGCTGAAATGATGTAGGCTACTGTTTAAATGTACATGGACCCAGGGTTTCCATATTCAGGCCTGCTTGCCCAAACAAATGTGTGAACAATAGAAGAAAGTGAAAAAATATAAAAACACAAGCGCCCTTGTTCTCGCCGCCCCCCCGCCACTCTCGTTGAAACTGACTGCCAAGCTCTGCATGTACCTTTGTCTAATTGCAAACAAAGATTTAAGCACTTATTTTATTTTAAATTTAAACTTACAAAACTAAAGTAAGTACTTACAAAAGTATTTGTTTTAAAAAAACAACAACGTGTATTTTAGTTTTACAAAATGTATATAGGACAGACCAAGCAATACATAGGCCTTTCTATCTATGCATATTACTTTCACTTGATTTTTAATTAAATGTGCATTTTATTTATTTTGTCTCAGTGGATAGTTGTTATCAAGTTTAAATCATTATTTAAATGTGGAATGTTCCATCCATCCATTTTCAAAACTGCTTATCCTGGCAAGGGTCACGTGGAAGCCAGAGCTGATCCCGGCAGGCATTGGGCACAAGGCAGGAATACACCCAGGATGGGACGCCAGTCCATTGCTGGGCAACACACACAGGACAATTTAGAGAGACCATTTTGTAATGTTTGCGTATTTCTACAATTAATTGAATGGAATGTTAAATGGAAATGTTTATCAACTGAAAAATATGGGCTACCAAAATCTGTGGTAGACTACCATACTTTAACTTCTGATAGCATTGGACTATCACACGAAGTAGTGATGGTGTGTGTTTATATAGTGGCACCGTGGTGGGTTGGACCCGGTGCCGGGGATCTCAGGTGGAAACTTGGGAAACCAAGAGGATGGGTTACGGTGCAAAGTGAGATATTTCTCAAGAAAGTTCTGTTCTCGTTCGTTTATGCTATTGAGTAATTGACTTTACTTTGGTGAAAACGAGTGTAGGCGAAACAGAATACTTATCCAGGAATTAGTTCTGAGCATTAGATGTATGCAGTTGCTTATTTGTTCCCTGCAAAACTCAACTTCCCTTAAAAGTGTATTTTGCAGCCAGATGTACAAAAGCTCATATGTCAAAACTTCATATGTGAGGACATAGTTGAATCATGATCAAGAGAAGTAAGCTAAGAGCAGGCTGCAATTAAGTGATCGTCCAAACTGTTCTTTCATCCCTTTTACAGTGAAAGGTGTTGAATGGTTAATATGGCACACAGTTCTTACTGTCTGAGGATCTACAGTGTTAAATATTTCAGGTATTGTTTCTTGAAGACAGTAAATGGGGTCTTATTTGCAGAAAGAAAGGTGGAGCGGCATACCACTCTCGCATAATATCCTATTTTTATTTCTAGGGGAAGTCATTCTAATTTCCCTAAAGAATGGACCAATTTCACATCATGCACATTGTTTTTTTTTTCTTCTTCACATTTTTAATTATTATTGGAGCAGTGTAAACACATTTAATACCAGAAGCAAGATAGATATACAATATATACAAATAAACAAAACAAATAAGCAAAAGCCACTGATGTGCTGTTTAATCATAATCATGTCAGCTGTTGAACTTTTTTACTTGCCAGAATAGTGTGAATATACTTGACTGCCATCTTTAACCTGTTTTGTATAGAGATAGTTGATAAAGGTCATAAATATATTTTGAGAGTAAGGCCTTGGATACAAGAGCCTATTACAGATATGCTTAAGGGGGAATAAATTGATGCCTGAATGACATTCCTTTTTCCTCTGTTTTAATAAACATGTAAACATAGCTGAAAGCCTATGACGTGATAGAGGAAGGCTAGACCAAAATGGGAAGGCTGTTTTTAAGCCATTTACAAAAGTCCTGAAAACAAAATGATTATTTTACAGTTGTGGGAGATTTAATGGTCACAAGTGATGTTATCTAATTGCTGTTGAGAGCCAGACCCATCAGGACCCACTTCACATGTCAGGCCTGAAGGAGAAGACTGGTGGTGAATGCCAATTTGCAAGTCTAAAGTGAATGCCAAAATTAATTTGCCCTATTGTATGTAACAAAGCATTTGGTCTGGCACTTTTCCTTTGCTGTTCGATCGGTATTTGATGATAAAATGGATGTGGATTAAGCCGAAAATTATATATGATAACATATTAACTGAAAGAGACTAGCTCCCTCTTCCACCCCCTGTTGTGCAGTGAAGTGAACAGTCATATAGCTATGGAGAGAACTTAAGGGTGTTTGGTTGATTGCCAAATAGGCTAATCATATGAATGGGAGTTACATTTTCAGACTTCTCAAATATCTATGTTTTTCAGCTTGTATGTTATACAGTAAAGCACAAGAAGCAATAGGAAAACAAAACAATCCAGTACCTCAATGTACAAGTGCTTTTATGCTAAACACATTCTAATTGTTTCTCCTCCTTGTACTTCACATGCTGCTATGCGAATCCAGGTAAGTTCACGCTTTTCCTCGCATTTGTTATTTAACCCTTGGGTAATGGTTGCCGAGCCCCAACGATGGTAATTTAACAGTGTGGCACAGGGACAGATGTACATCTAAGAAATGAAGGCGGGGAGAGTGTTTGAATGGCAAACAAGACACGTTTACAACCAAATGCAAGACCTTACAGATTTACTTTTTGGCGTTTTTTTACGCCATCACCATTGTGCTCATGTTAATGTTCATAACTTGACTGTGTTGTAAGAGGACACTTTAGTCCAATATGCTCAATATTGCTCAATAATGCCCTTTATGCCTCCATACATAGTTAATGTAGAGACTGCTGTGTGCATTATATATAAATGAGCTATACTGCTGGTACTTTTTTTTCTGGATGTCCTTTCTGTTCGTAGTAGATCCTATTGAATTCTGTTGCTGTGAAGACATTATTTCTTCAAATGGGAGAATCTTAATGTATAAATGAACCCCAAATATGCTGTGTCAGATCCAGTAAAGTTTCTTATCAAGCCATGTTAAACTGGAAACAATTCTAGAGTTTGAGTTACAGAATAATTTAAATTTAATGTAAAGCCTGGACTTGTTGTATGAGATTGGATTCTTATTTCAACCAGCATGTTTGGAATAAATGAATAAATTTGATAATAAAAAGCTTTTGTATTGTAAATGACTCGGTGCCTTGATTCTAGAAATCTCTCATGTTTAGGGTGACAGCTTGTGACTAGCTGAATAAGACATTCAACCTGCCCTGTGTAGTGAATGAACTGACCTATATAATCTTGGTTGCCTTGTTAAGACTATGGTTTGTCATGCTGAGTGACCCACTGTGGAAAGGTCACTCTATGCCCTAGAGAAAATACTCACATTTGCCTCTTAGTCAGAACTGCCCAGTAGAGTTAAGATCAGGAAAGTGCTTCAGGGCAGATATGATATTTATACAGCTGCCACTGCCTCAAAGAATATGCACAAAAGTTAGTGCTTTACTGGGAAGGACCTCTATTTATAGAGAGCCTGAGTAGCATTTATTTCACTAAACAGAGGAGAGGGGTTTCCCAAGTGCAAATAAAGCAATGCTATGAATCGAATGGAAAGATTATATTCAACGACTTGAGTAAGGTCAACAGTGACCCTTTGCAGAAGTCTTGTTCAAGTATGGTCTTTTGGTTTTCATTCCACTCTATAAACTTTAAATTAGTTCCTTGAATCGCTTAATCTAAAGCAGGTAAGGATTTAGAGAGACCTATAAAAGCTGCTGGATTGTGACCCTCAAAGGCTGAATTTGAAGAACACCACTTTACAGTAAAAAGTCAGCTCAATTGAATTTAACTCATAAAAAGGAATGTCAGGAAATGGCAGTTTGTATAGGTTGAAGTGTCCAGGATACAGGATAAGTTGGGTGTAACATTATGTATGTTTTGTGTATTGACATTAAGTTTGAATATTACTTTTTAGTGTTAAATGTTGGGAGTCAAATCTGTTGCATTCAGGAAGTCAATGCTGCATAATATGGTTATACTATGTTATAACTACATGGGGCACAACCTCCATCCATATATAGTAGATTGGTTTTGTGCTTTAAATAGCCACCTGAAGCTGACAATTGACTAGTGGCTGCCTGTTTTAATAGTACTGTGTTAAGTCATCATCTTGAAAGTTGAATCCATATATACAGGACAACCTTGGGAGAATGGTCACTTTGAAAGGGGTAGGTAGATACGTGAAATTATTTTTGGAGGTAAGTTGGCTTTGAGTATGTTTCTTTTGAAAACTACGTCGCCTTGAATAAGGGCATTAGAAAAAATAATAATGGATGAAAGTTTAATCTCTTTTTAAAAAAACAAAAAAAATACTTACAATCCAGCTGCTCACAACGTGATACCCTCCATGGAACATAAAGGAAATACATTTATCATTCACTATGGATACATTAGGTAAATTCAATACTTTCTGATTATTAAAAACTCTCGAGCTGTGGAAAGTCGGAAATCAATTTAAAAGAGCCTTTTGTTTTACACTCCAGTTGTATCAAAACAAATTGAAGAACATTGTGTGAGAGGATTAAAAAAAGACCAAAAATGAATCGAATTATTCTCTGTTCTCTTTTTCGAAAGGTTTTCCAAGGCGTGTATTATCAGTCATGCCTGACTGCTGTGCATCAATTAATTGTTCAGAGGGGAGTAAGGTCACGAGTTACATTGAGTGCATTGAATGAGTATTTCTGCTAAACACAAAGAAATCCACATAGCTTATTCAGTCTATACATGTATGTATATGACAGATCTCATGCATCGCCCTTTGGTGTTTTTACCCAACGTTCATTTGTGTATGTGTGCCTGATGACTAAATCTATAAATGACAGAAAACAGCTGTCTATTTAAGGTGTTGTTTTTCTCATTTTCCTGCTAAAGTGCTATTTACAAAACAGATACCAGAGAATGGCAATTAAACTAATGATTGATTATATCATTATAACTTCAACAAAATAATGTTTCTATGCATTTTGTGGTCCATTTAAGTAGAATCAACAGGGGCAAAAATATTATTCACTCTTTTGTTCTATGGTGAGGAAGGAGATTAGTTTTACACCTGTGGAAACAAAATATTCCAATTTAATTTTGCTTTCATCTTCACTATTATCTCTAAAGGCAGATGAAGGGAAAGGTGGCTTTGCTCGTATCGGTTATATTGAAGTGTAAATGTAAATGTACATGTAATTTATTTTTCTTATTACATTTTTTATGGTATATACCAGCAGTGTTCTCCCTTATCTGTGACCCTTCTGGGGGTTGTTTAATTTGCTTTTAATCTAAAGCAGTCCTATACACTCACCTAAAGGATTATTAGGAACACCTGTTCAATTTCTCATTAATGCAATTATCTAACCAACCAATCACATGGCAGTTGCTTCAATGCATTTAGGGGTGTGGTCCTGGTCAAGACAATCTCCTGAACTCCAAACTGAATGTCTGAATGGGAAAGAAAGGTGATTTAAGCAATTTTGAGCGTGGCATGGTTGTTGGTGCCAGACGGGCCGGTCTGAGTATTTCACAATCTGCTCAGTTACTGGGATTTTCACGCACAACCATTTCTAGGGTTTACAAAGAATGGTGTGAAAAGGGAAAAACATCCAGTATGCGGCAGTCCTGTGGGCGAAAATGCCTTGTTGATGCTAGAGGTCAGAGGAGAATGGGCCGACTGATTCAAGTTGATAGAAGAGCAACTTTGACTGAAATAACCACTCGTTACAACCGAGGTATGCAGCAAAGCATTTGTGAAGTCACAACACGTACAACCTTGAGGCGGATGGGCTACAACAGCAGAAGACCCCACCGGGTACCACTCATCTCCACTACAAATAGGAAAAAGAGGCTACAATTTGCACAAGCTCACCAAAATTGGACAGTTGAAGACTGGAAAAATGTTGCCTGGTCTGATGAGTCTCGATTTCTGTTGAGACATTCAGATGGTCAGAATTTGGCGTAAACAGAATGAGAACATGGATCCATCATGCCTTGTTACCACTGTGCAGGCTGGTGGTGGTGGTGTAATGGTGTGGGGGATGTTTTCTTGGCACACTTTAGGCCCCTTAGTGCCAATTGGGCATCGTTTAAATGCCACGGCCTACCTGAGCATTGTTTCTGACCATGTCCATCCCTTTATGACCACCATGTACCCATCCTCTGATGGCTACTTCCAGCAGGATAATGCACCATGTCACAAAGGTCGAATCATTTCAAATTGGTTTCTTGAACATGACAATGAGTTCACTGTACTAAACTGTCCCCCACAGTCACCAGATCTCAACCCAATAGAGCATCTTTGGGATGTGGTGGAACGGGAGCTTCGTGCCCTGGATGTGCATCCCACAAATCTCCATCAACTGCAAGATGCTATCCTATGGGCCAACATTTCTAAAGAATGCTTTCAGCACCTGGTTGAGTCAATGCCACGTAGAATTAAGGCAGTTCTGAAGGCGAAAGGGGGTCAAACACAGTATTAGTATGGTGTTCCTAATAATCCTTTAGGTGAGTGTGTGTGTGTATATATATATATATATATATGTATGTGTCTGTCTGTCTGTCTGTTTCTACAGTTTTTACAGTGCAGGGAGACATGATCTTTACTAGTTAATAAAATATATTTTACAAGAGGAAAGAAAGGTAGAAATATCTCTTGCTATAGTCAGTGATCCATGTTTCTTCTTGTTTTTCCGGAGCATTCTTCTGGAAACATAATGAATCTAAATGTCCCTACTCACTGACATATAATTAGGACAGTAGTGAGTTGAAATGGAATGTTAGATAACTGGCTATTGGCTATTCATCTGCATGAAGATGAAAGCCAACAAGAAGCCACTTGTAATGTGGTGTAATAAGAGAACCTCTCTGGAATCCATATGTGACAGTTAAAAGAATAAGCTTGTTAGAATTTTTGTTACTTTTAAAACTGTAGTAATTTTACTTTAGTAAATCGATACTAACACCTGTTGAATAATATGTTATTTTTATTGCCAAAACTGGCAGTCAAGAAGGAGGGTATTGAGCCTTTTCTTCACTTTAAAATTCAATTGTGCTTTTTTTTCCCTTTTTCCTTATAACAATACGCATTACAGTATTGTACAGATGGCTTTTCAGAGCCAAACATGAGCAAAGCAATTATCACAAGGATTCCACAACTGTGCTTTAGCCTGCGCACAATGGGATTAAAAAGTATTTAGCGATTTATGTGGGCACATTTGGTGTACATATTAATGTATCGATTAAGTCTCAGCTTGCTCTCTGTTGGTAGGATAACTGATGTTAATACTAGGTTATTCGTTTACCAAAATAAAATAAATTAAAAGTTATTGAGCACAGGTTGCTCTCTTATTCATTACTGTAATTAAAGCAAAAGAGCACACCACAGTACTCAACACCTCAGGGCAATTAAATCTGTAATTGGATACATGAGTCAGTAGTTTTTTTTTTTTTGTGCATTGATGTGCAGAAACTTTGGAAACTGAGATGGACCTCACACAAGCAGATGAATTGCAGTCCAATGAAATTTTATAAACTCCCTACAGAGGGAGTGTGTGATTTTTGATGTTCTGCAGTGTGGATTTGTATCCATGTTTGTGAAGTGTTAATGAACTTTTAACGCTTGGTTTTCAGCCTCACCAAGACAATTGAGGTGTTTTGTAGTTCTGTAGTAGAAGGATGTAGATAATTGTCCTGGATAAGTAGTTTGTGTGTCATTCTGGCATGCTGACATTGATTTGTGTATATGGTTACATGGGTGTGAATGTATATGTTCCCTTTTCTATTTTTATTCAAGTCCTAAGAAGGGTGATAATGGTACATCTAAATACTTAATGATATCTGAAGATTTTGAGATACTGAAGATTAATGTATATCTTATCTAAACGCTAGACTTTCAAGGTTGTGTGATAAGTGAGTTTCTGGCATTGGATTCAAATTGTTAGTCAGCTGGGCCATGTGAAGACTCTTATTTTGGGTATCATTAGTCAGAAGAGAGCTGACAAAAACACCAGGCAATCGAGAGATGTGTCAGCCCCATAGACAGAGATCTAATTTATTTATCCTGAGTGTATTAGACCTGCTCTGTAGATTTTCCTCAGGATCCATGAATGAATAGACAGTTGTATAATTATTGTATAATTAGCATTTAATTTCCTCTACACACAGGAAAAACACGTTTCATTCTTGTTTTCCTGTCAAAATGAAAGCTCTGGATGATACACTAACTCATATGTCGACAGATTTTCTGTAGGAAGTTCGAATCAAAGATGGCTAGGGATAAAAAAAAAATGTTAAAAAATAAAACATGAGATAACTGCATTTAAAAGAACATAAATCAGATTACACACACTGAGCTGCAGATGGAGATTAGGAAATCAATCTGGGTAATGTATGCTGTAACGAAGCATTCAAAATAGACATGATCGTGAATAGAAATTTAGGATTGGCTTCTCTCTCGTGATGCATGGGAATGGCTCAACCTGTGGACCTAGTGTGGTTCTGGGCCTGTCTTTGGCCTGCTGCGATAATAATAATTGGGCTTGTGAATGATGACTCGGGCATTAAATTCATGTCAGCAGTGGCTATCAGTATTCCAAGTCATTATTTGGGTTTCTTATCTATGCTTCGACATCAGTCCACTTTCATTCAGCACCTTTTAATACTATTACTTTTGATTGGAAGCAATTTGAAATAACTATTTTAAAATAAGCAAGACAAAAGTAGCAGTCCAAAGTGACAAAGCTGAAATGTTGTAAAATACCGCCTGAAGTGTAGTGTGGCCTCAAAGTTCTCCATCTTTGGTGAGCCAAATAACATGTTGCGTTGTGACAACAGTTATGTTCAAATTTTCAACAGTTATGTAGGAGACCAGCCCGATTTAATGGAAGCAACATTAACGGAATAGGGCTTTAATTCTGTTTACTGCCAAAGAATAATACACAGCTGCATTTAACTATTATTCAATGTATTAGCAAGTAAAACATGATCGATTGGGGAAAAAGTCTGAAGATTGTTTCTGTTCTATTAGGTTAATACAATGAATTGTTGTATTACAATGATGCCACGAAGTGTGAAAATTGCATTTGATTAGGACCACTTAGTACAGTAAAACCTGAAAACAACGTTGAGTGAATAATTAATGTCATTCGCTGTTTTCTTCTAGCAGTGTTGATTAATCTGCTTAGTCTTGCAGCTTTTCTTCCATTTAGAGAGTTAGTCTCCGCAGTCACAGCCATTGTAACCCCCTTCATGAAATCTCAATCCCCAAATTGAAATCATTGTTTCATGCAGCTCTTTTTATTCACGTGAGGAAAAAAACAGGTCATATTGTTAAGTTATTATTGTAAAAAAAGCTTTTTTTTTTTTTTTCTGTAAACTGCTTTCCAGGAGGAATTATAAACTGTAAGTTGTGTAAAGGTAAGGTATGTAATTGAATTTATTTAGGTGTCACCTTGTTACAGGCTTGTTACAGGCAGATGGTGGCAGTGTAACCTAGTTTCGACATCAAGATTGCTGGTGTCCCTGCAGCCAGGAATCTACAAAGCAAGGACCATGGAGGGTTGTGTCAAACAGATGTTCTGGGGTCTCACTGAATGGAATGAAATCCATTTTTGTTTGGAAAGGACACAAAGCAACAGGTTGATGGACTTTTTTTATTTTTTCCCCTCTCACTTTTAGCCTTGTCCCCTTATCAAATCCAAGGTTTATGCAAAGCCACAAAAATCCATAAAATTAGTCTGCGTTCCCTCTGCTAAATCCTAAAAGTCAGTAACGGATTGCACACATATTAATTTATTCTGTGCTTTTGCCCAAGTTATATGCTGGCCTGGGAAGTTAGATTACACTGCTTCCTAAAAAATGTAATGCTGCAAACAGAACCATCTGGGCAATACGTATTGAAATTTGGCCCGTTATATTTTGATGAAAAAGCTCAATGTTGCTTAACTATGGATCTGTTACCAGCTCTGAAGTAACAGCTGTTGAAGCTCTATGTAATGTGTTCAACAAAGCTCAGTTAAATAACCAATTAATGCTTAGAATTAAGTATATTTTGGTGGGGTTTACATTGATGTCTGTTACAGTAGCAGCAGCGAAATAGCGACCTGCCTCCATTTAAACTCTGTTAGTCAAATGTGTACCCTTCATAAGGGAACTCCATTTCATTGTTTATTTTCTTTTGAGCTTCAAGCATTTGGAAGAATGGAAGAAGAAATAGAAGTTAAGGTTAATTTTGAGAACAGATATAAGTGCATCTTACAGATCAACAATGTTTTGTTTCATAGGGATACAGTTGAGTTCAAAGGTTAAGTGAAAAGATACAATTTATTTAAAAAAGTACCAGGGCATTTTGCGACCATTTTTTAGACACATGTGCGACCTGCAAATTTGACTTTTTTTTTAAATTTCATGTTGAAAAACGAGGAGGGAGCGAGTCTGCCAGAGTTGGCCAATGTGTATGAGAGGGGGAGGGTCTGTGAGTGATTAGTCAACTGAGTGGGAAACGTCATCAACACTCGTGTGTCTCGCTTTCGTGGCGTCACACTCATTGTCTGTAAAAGTCAACCATGGTGAAACGAACCATTGACGCATTTTTTCCATCTACTGCTCCTCCTGTACCAGATCCAGGCCCTTCACAGCAGCAAACTGCAGAGGTCGACGAGTTAGAGTCAGAAGAGGCAGTGGTGAAAAAGGCAAGAACACACTGCTAAATCTAAGCCATGTAAACTCCCTCCTGTCAGAAACAAAGATACCAACACCATGAACTGTATCTACTGCACTAGATGGGGTCCACAACATGCAGGGAAAACCAAGTTTGCCGAGGCAACTGGCACCGCACTGTTTAACACGACACCGTAATGAAGCATAACAGCAGCTTAAAACATAAAATATGCTGAGACAGATATACAAATGAAATGGCATCGCCACTTCCAGTAGCATTTCACAGGCAGGAAGCTACCCGTCAGTCATCTGATGAGGCTGAAATGGTAGTGAAATTCAACACGGCCTATTTCATAGCTAAGCAGGAACTACCATTCACCAAATTCAAGGGTCACATTGAATTGTTGAAAAAGAACAGTGTATAAGTTAATCCTACATTCAGTAACGACACATGTGCCCAATTCATTGGCACTATTGCAGATTCACTCAAACAGAAGACCCATGAGAAGATTAAGGATGCCACATATCTCTCATTCATGATTGATGGTGACACAGATGTTTCAACTAAAGAATGTGAAATAGTATATGCAAGGATCCTGCAACAAGGGAAACCAACAAATATTTTGATTGGCCACATGGAAGTCCAGCATGCACATGCTCAAGGTATGTTAACTACAGTAGCTGATAAAGCAAATAATTTGACTCCAATTTAGTGCTTACTCAGAATAACACAACAGTCACTTCAGAAATATATGCCAGGAATGACTACAATAATGAAACTGTTTCTGTGCTGTGCATTTTTTTTTGCCTAAAATAAATATTACCTCATGTTTACATTTAATGTATTTGTTTTGTTTTGGTTTTTGCACTGTAATGACAATAATAATACATTGTTTATGTTTCTGGATGTGCATTTGTTAAGCACCATTCAATTAAAATGTGACTGTGAACTAAAATAAAACAGCATATTGTAGTTTATTTATTACCAAAGCATTTATCAGTAATACAGTAAAATTGGGGAAAATGTGAAAAATTACGTTGCAGGTCGATTTTAAGGTGTGTGCCCCTAAATTTTCTGCCTGTGCCCCTAAAATTTTCAGTAAGGGTCTACAGTGCTCCTAGTAAAAAAAGTTAGTCTGGAGCCCTGTGTACTCTTATAAGTTTTAGAGAGGAGACGTGAGCGAAAGACTGTGAACTATAAATAAAGCTCCTTCTGCTCCCCATCCCCCCACCTTCCAGCCTATTGAGTTACATTTTCTGTTGCAGCATCCTTGAGCTACACAGCCCTCTATCTCCCCTTTGCAATCGCCTTGGTGATTGTTTTTGGGGAAAGTATATCATAACAATTCCCACATTGTAGATTAGATCAACTTAAAAATGAATGAATAAATAAGCAGACAAATAAAGTATGACTTTGGTGCATTTTCTATTGCTGCCAATCATTGTGTTTACTCACAGATAGGCTAGCTACATTATACCTCCAGAATGTGTGCACCTTGGTATAAATTTGGCCCGAATACAACTTTGCAGCTTGATTGATGTTGCTGATGTGGTGGATGCCAAGCTTAGTTGCTATACTACCTTTAAATTTGACATGATTTATCTAGGGCACCGAGCTGATGTGTGCCGACTCTGAAAAGGGAATACTTGATGAACCTCAAATTCGTACTAGCAGCTGAAATACCAGAGTCGTGATATATCTTGAATGTTAATGTAAAAAAACAGTAGAAAGAGCAACAATTAGTCCTTTCTTCAACACCCTTATGATTAACCAAGTGTGTGGGGGGGAGCAAAAGAGAGAGAACAAGACAGTGTTATTCTGCATTCCGATATTTGTTTTAGTTATTTTTGAATCTGTAGGTCTTTTCTCAAGGCAGTGGTTTTCCTTTTTAAATGTTTAATTCATATTTGTGGCGTCAATAACGCTATACAAACATCACTGCTCATCAAAGCGAGAACTCTTCTTTCCCGTGCTGAATGAGATCTGTTAATGTATTTTCAGATGAGGGTGCATAAACCGCTGCAGCTATCACAAATCCATTTTGAACATTGATTTCACTGTATTATCTATAAACCGTGGTATTGACTGAATGTGATTATTTGTTTCCGCTCTCAAATGTCCTCATTATTTTGAGAGAGTGAGTACATGTGTGCCCAAGAACACACAGGCCCCCCATTCCATTGTGGCCGGTTTATGAGATTCTCTTGTTTTTGTTGTGTTCTCCACAGTTATTAAAATCTCAAAGAAATGGGGTGGCCTCTAGCATGAAATCTGAGAAAATAAAAAATGTTATTCCTCAAAAGAGCTGAACATAGCAGTATCTGGGGAAAAAAAGTGTTTTTTCTTTATTTTGTTAAGGGAACAAGTCTTGCGTATTGTGCCTCTCTGGTGTGGTGATTAATAACTTTCACAATCTAGTATATAGAGGGCTTCTGCTACAGCATGAGGGCTAATTTGTGCTGAATATGTACGTTTCGGTCTTCTATAATACCAATACATGAATCCTCTCCTTTACATTAAAGGGCTTTTTTTTTTCAGTTTTCTGGTCATGAATAGTGCAAGATATACAATTTATTATTGTGCAGTAAACTGTTCTGAAGCCAAGAGGCCTCCCCTACGTGAAGCTTTACTGCTAGTGAAGCATGATTATTTATTTTGGTTAATTGCAATTTAAATTGTAATTGAAAAACATATCTTGCTCAGTGTTTAGATAATCTATAAAATAACACATGATGTGTTGTCCTTATTTAAACTCAGTAATGTTAAAAAAAAAAAAAAAAAAAAAAAGTGTTCAACATCACAGGTTTTGTGTAGGAATATTCTTTCATTAACACAGTAATGTGCTAGTTTTACTCAACATGTTGGCCTATTAAAGCTAAACAAAATATTAATTAACAAAGGAAAAACTGTGCTAGTTCAATGTAAACAGAAACCTTCATATACATTTAATATAAATTACTATTGAAAACATGTAACAGATGCCTTCACCCAATTAAGTAATTTATTAATTATACAACAAAATTACAATCACAAAAAAAATCATGTATGCGAGACATTATATAAACATGTTTTACTTATTTACTCTAAAAATGCTTTTCTGAAATTGTTAGGCCTATATCATGTCAAGTAATGGAAAAGTTGTTATCTACAAAATGTTATACATTAAACAATTGGTGGAATAATACACTTTTAAAATTAAGTAAAAGATCTGTTAAACTTTTCAATATGTAATTGACATATACGTATGAGAATGTAAATACACTAAATATGTTGTACATTCAATGTTGGCAAGTATAACAACCCAATAAATACATACACCGATTCTTCCATTGCTCCGTGGTTCAGTTTTAATGTTCATGTCAGCATGGGCACCCTGACTGGTCTGCGGCTACGCAGCCCCATACGCAACAAACTGCGATGCACTGTGTGTTCTGACACCTTTCTATCAGAACCAGCATTCACTTTTTCAGTAATTTGAGCTACAGTAGCTCGTCTGTTGGATAGAACCACACGGGCCAGCCTTCGCTCCCCACGTGCATCAATGAGCCTTGGCCGCCGATGACCCTGTCGCCGATTCACCGCTTTTCCTTCCTTGGACCACTTTTGGCAAGAGCTGCAGTTTTGGAGATGCTCTGACCCAGTCGTCTAGCCATCACAATTTGGCCCTTGTCAAAGTCGCTCAGATCCTTGCACTTGCCCATTTTTCCTGCTTCTAACACATCAACTTTGAGGCCAAAATGTTCACTTGCTGCCTAATATATCCCACCCACTGACAAGTGCCATGATAACGAGATTATCAGTGTTATTCACTTCACCTGTCAGTGGTCATAATGTTATGGCTGATCGGTGTATATTCTCAACATAGCATAGGTAAGACTCTCATCCTCAAGTGCAAAATAAGTATTTACAAGTTGCCACAGACAGACACAGGAGAGTACAGAGAGGCAGCCATCTTGTTGTATTCCTAGTTTCAGACCAGTCTTAGCATTCCTTATTTTGCCTTAAAGTTAATATTGTCTGTAGTTTGCCTTAATTGAAGTTAATTCAGTTCATCTGCTGAGTTGGTGAAAGTAAATAGGTTGTAGAAAGGTGATTTAGTCAAGGACTAGCAGGAATTCTGTTCCAGGTGGAGCCACTTAGGTGTGAATTGGTGGCAGGTAGACAAAAGCTACATAAAGCAGTTGTTCAGAGAGACCTGTGCTGTTTCTCAGTGACAAAAATTTCAGCAGTTGACTAGGGAACAGGAACCAAGAGACTGAAAAAACTGTAACATTTAGAAGCATGTGGCCACTACAGTGTCAGGTTTGCAGAATGATTGCCTTCCTGGATGAACTCATCCAAGAAGATTTCATTTGTGAATGTTGTTGGTGTGTTGAAATCCAAGAGATCAAGGTCCGTGATCTTGAGGCTCAGCTTGTTGGTCTGCGCTGTATTAGTGATATAAAATAATTGGTCAATCAGCCCATGAGAGGGCTGATGTGCATGCCAAAACCTAGTAGAGTTGAGACCTTAGAGCAGGAAACTGAACAGAACTGTTGGGTTACAGTAGGTCGTAACCGCAGAAAAGGGCGCAAACAAAGCACCTGGGCCAGATGGTATATTTCCAACAGTACTTGTATTAGAAATAGTGGAGTTCCACAGGGATCAGTACTAGGGGCTTTGCTTTTTGTAATCTATATTAATGATCTGGACTCTGGGATGGTTAGCAAACTTGTCAAATTTGCAGATGATACTGAAATAGCTGGCTTAGCAGATGCAATCTTGGCAGCACAGGCTATTCAAAGGGACTTAGATAATATTCAGTTGTGGGCCGACACCTGGCAGATGAAATTCAATGTGGACAAGTGCAAGGTATTACATGCAGGTAACAAAAATGTCCACTATAATTACACTATGGGAGGAATAGAAATAGATGAAGTAACGCATGAGAGAGACCTCATCTGGATACTGTGTACAGTTCTGGGCTGCACACTTCAAGAAAGATATTGCTGCTCTAGAGGCAGTTCAGAGGAGAGCAACCAGACTTATTCCAGGTCTGAAGGGAATGTCCTACTGAGACACTGAGGGAACTGAAGCTTTTCACCCTGGAACAGAGGAGACTACGTGGGGACTTGATCCAAGTCTTCAAAATCATGAAAGGCATCGACCACATCAAACCAGAGGAGCTTTTCCAGATCAGCAGGGACACACACCCGGGGACACAAATGGAAATTGGGCTTCAAGACATTCAAGACGGAAAACAGGAGACACTTCAACAGAGTCGTCACAATCTGGAACAAACTCCCCAGCAATGTGGTTGAAGCTGTAAATTTGGGAACATTTAAAAATAGACTCGATTGTGTCCTTGGATCACTCGGTTATTAATGGACACCAAACGAGCATGATGGGTCGAATGACCTCCTATCGTTTGTAAACTTTATGTTCTTCTTAATGCTATCTTGTCATTCCTGGCAATGATGACATACTGCTCCGCTGTTCAGATGACCAGTGAGACCAGATGAGGCTGAACGTGCTTCACAGGCATCTCTGTAGTTTCCGTTTATAGGGGATAGATGCTAGTCCCAGCCTAAACATGAAAAGGTAAAAAGAGTCCATTACAAAATGCTACAATACATTATTAAAACAATTTTATATTATCATAAGATTTGTATGTACCAAACTATTTTTAATATTTTGATTCCATTCAAATTTTGTATTATTGGTTTGTTTTTAATATCTACTCATCATACCCTAAAAGCCTGATCTGATGAGATTTCAGAAGCTAAGCAGGGCTGGGGCTGGTGAGTATCTTGGATGGCAGACATCTAAGAAAATCAAGTTGCCGTTGGAAGTGGTGTTGGTGGACTTATTCAATGTCTAGTACCACAGGTAGGCTTATGGATAAAGGTAGAAAGTGAAGTAAGTGCAACATAATATATCAGTTTCTTAAATGATGAAGAAAACTTCACTACTTTGGGTCTTTATAAATTATACTTCCCCTGTGGACCAAAATATATTATACATTATCAGCATATTGTACTTCAATTTTCTTATTTTACAGTGGGTATAAAACTACTACTGCTGCTACTACTGTAGACTGTCCTAAAAAGGTCGAATTGCCCATGTAACACTAAAACCCTTCTAAAAATAATCTCAAGCTGCACATTAAGCATTTCTAATAAATGGAACAGCTCTGGGGCCATGTGAAAAAAACAATACCTCAGAATTTCACATTTTAAACACAAATGTTTGAGATTAAAAGTTGAAATTTAAAGTGTTAGTCAAAATTCAGTGTTTTTCTTTCACATGACCCCAGGTCTCTTTCGTACCAGGTCTTTTCTGTACTAATACGATATATTGCATTTATTTTGTTTGGTTACAATTGTAAAATTAACTCAAATAGAACACAAACTAAGGATTTAAATAAAAATAACTATTCTCAGCTCACGACAGAACTAGTTGTAGAAAGTTCAAACACTGAGAGCAGTCCTCGAGCGAAGGGTGTCTTGGAAGGCGATTTGTTGAAATACATTTCGCAGAGGAGTATGGTTAATACTAATGAATACACTTAAAACAAAAATAGACAGTACCCTTCACACATTATGCTAATAGTTTAGTAATGGAAACTAATCAGCTCACTCTTTGCAATGTTATATTTACTTTTGCGTTTTGTCCTGATTTCGTCCACAGTCAGTGATGTTGCGCAGTGATAAAGTATGTAAAGGATATTATATCGCACAATGATTCTCCTCCAATGCATGCTTTTTCACTTGCCCGTCTGGGTGATGGGGGTTTGTTCAGTGTTCTGACCCCAAAGGCTGCATGTTTTCAAAGCAGAAAAGCTATACACACTGTGTGTCAGGGGGCTCTGCCTGAAGTTGAGTCTTGCGACCTTGGGAAGTTTGGTCTGAATCCATCAGATACCCATCGCTGTCGGCGCTTGAGAGCAGAGCTAAACTGTCCGAGCTTTGCTCAGATGAGCCGCAGTGCAGACGGTCAAACCGGAATGTGACCCCATTTCAGACAGGGCAGCCGGCCAGCGTTGGGGCAAATAACCTTTTGATGTCAGAGAACTGATCTGAACTTCCATTCCTATTTGAAAGCAAATGTTTGCACCCCATTTGCCTCAGTCTTGCATCATCTGTAGATCTGTTATCTGTGCTAATTGTACCAACGCCTAAGTCACTGATGTCGATGAGGAAGTGCAGCGTTCGGAATATTGATCCTCATTGGGACTTCACTAATTACCTCACCCCATGTCACATATTTCTCCTTTTGGTTTTCTGTACGTTAACTGAGGTTTAACCCACAACAAGGTCGTTGACAGGAGTACATCCTCTACTGCTACTGCTGTACTTCGAGGATTTCCAAATGGTGAGGCTCAAATAGTCTCCATTTTCTTAATCCATTCTTCCTGCTTCCCACAAAACTGTTGCCTTTCAAATAGATTTCGCTGTTAACAATGGCATAACTTTATACTGAAGCAATGCAAGATTTGTGTTTATAAATGTATGTTATATTAATGGGTCTTCAATCTACTATTAGTGATTCTTGTTAAATGTGGTTTGGAATATATATTCCTTGCTGAAGAGAGACCAATTAATGTCACTTCATCAGCTTGAAGTGATGCAGGATACTGTGGAAAAAATGAGTGCTCTTTGAATTGATGTTTGCAAGTCTGGTAAAAATCTATATAAAGAATAACATTTTTTTTTTTTTGCCTGAGATTTTCCCTCACCATTCCCGTTCCCTTTTTATATTGGAACAAAACACAAGAACATGATGGCCTACTATTTAACATTCCTCATAGCGTTTTTCTCCTCAAAATGTTTTTCTCCTCAGTGCTGGTGACATCTTGATAACCTTTTATTTATTTATTTGTATTGGTCCCAGCTCTTCCTCATGTTTCATAGTATATTAAACCACTTTGCCCCTTTCCTCCCTCCTTAGATGATCCTCTCTGTGAAAATAATTCCTTGGCTACAATTTATCTTCTGTACCTATAAAGCTTTTGCATTTTGTCCCATATTTTACAGGCAAGTGTGGTCATTCCTTCTGTCTAATCCTTCAGATTGCCATATATATTCCAATTACCTGAGGACAATGCAAATTGGTTTTAGAGCCATGGACTTGAAAATCAGGCTGTGATGAATAATAGGACAGAAGAACATAAGTAAGTTTACAAATGAGAGGAGGCCATTTGACCCATCATGCTTGTTTGGTGTCCATTAATAACTAAGTGATCCAAGGATCCTATCCAGTCTATTTTTAAATGTTCCCAAATTTCCAGCTTCAACCACATCACTGGGGAGTTTGTTCCAGATTGTGACAACTCTCTGTGTGAAGAAGTGTCTCCTGTTTTCTGTCTTGAATGCCTTGAAGCCCAATTTCCATTTGTGTCCCCGGGTGCGTGTGTCCCTGCTGATCTGGAAAAGCTCCTCTGGATTGATGCCTTTCATGATTTTGAAGACTTGAATCAAGTCCCCATGTAGTCTCCTCTGTTCCAGGGTGAAAAGGTTCAGTTCCCTCAGTCTCTCAGTAGGACATTCCCTTCAGACCTGGAATAAGTCTGGTTGCTTTCCTCTGAACTGCCTCTAGAGCAGCGATATCTTTCTTGAAGTGTGGAGCCCAGACCTGTGCACAGTATCCAGATGAGCTCTAACTAGTGTATTGCACAGTCTTAACATTACTGCCCTTGTTTTAAATTCTGCAGTTTTGACAATCTACCCTAACATCCTGTTTGCCTTTTTTATTGCTTCCCCACATTGTTTGGATGGGGACAGTGAGCAGTCCACATAGACTCCTAGGTCTTTCTCATGCGTTAATGCATGCTAAAATAAATTACAGAAGAATTATGTCAGGCGGTCTAATTGAATATTGAATCTATACCCTCAGATGGCCAGTAATTATGACTGCTGAAGTGAAAAGCAAACAAAACTCTAAAGCAAGTGACTTGGAAACTGAACAGGTTTAACCAGTGATGCATTTGCATATTAGGTGTCAAAAAAATAATTTACTGATAGTATAGTTCTATAACACATACTTACTACATTAAACTCAAATAGGCAATAGGATCAAAGTGCAGATGGTTCACTTGTTTTGCTTGCAAATGCAGCAAAGCACATCAGGATTCTAGTAAAGTTCATAATTAATGAGCACCAAGGAGGGCACCTTTCAAGTTTAGGATACTGATGGGACCACATCTGTAATTATCTGAATGATATAATTTAAGGTAATTTGCTTCTCAGATTTGTGAACTGTGTGGGATAAACGCTGTAGACTAAACAGTCCCTAATATGGGAGCAAAAGCCCTTGGTGAAGAAAAAAATAAAAAGGGAAAAAAAAAAATACTAGGCTATATTTTTAGTCAAGTAATCTGGGGAAAGGGAATCCTTCAGGTCACCACTGTAAAAAAGGATTCCAACCTTTATAACTACCATTACAACCAATACCACCCTGAGTGCATGGGCATTTTCAACATAAATAACATCCCTTTTTATTCAGCCCACCACCTTCCCACTCATCCATCAATTTGCTGGAAGAACATTGAGTTGATGCCCTTTGATGGGCCAATTTTCTCTTTCACTTGCATTGCTATCAGTCAGAAAGCAACATCATAACTCATGGCAAATTGGTGCAACAGTTCAAGTAAACAGTTTGCTGGGAAATGCCATGTACATCAAATGCAGCCTACACACAAACCACAAATACCTTTTTGGAGAAAAATAAATGACCATTGAAATGAAAGACCTGCGCCGATTGTCAATAAGTGGGTGGCAGTTTGATCCAAATCTGTAAAACACACATTCAGGAAAAGCACATTTTGATTTTGGTTGCCTCTAGACAGAAAATTGAATTATTATTAATTATTAATATAGGTATTTTTAAAGTTTTAGTTTTATGTTCAATGCTGTTCACTCTTCTAGGAAAGCAGGCTTATCCTATAGCCTATATGGTCAAAGTTGTCATACCAGACAGAAATCACTTTCACGTGTTGATGGTTCTTACGGTACCTCCCCTAAATGGTATTAGATGGAAATGCTTGCTTTTCTTTGTTCATACTTCATTGACAGGGGTTGGAAATACGGTTTGAACTCGACAGTTTCTGCTCTGAGGAGATCGTTGACATCTTGGGTCTCAAAATCATAGTCCTGCCTCAAGACTTTCAATCTCCTGCTTCAGTCCCTGCATTCTATACAGATTTGCTCATTGTAGACTGGGGAAATGCACACCTCCTCAACACTGTTTTCTGGCTCGTGTCAGGTCTGATGTGCTTATTTTTGGACTCTGCGTGAAAAACGCATGGAGAAGGAGCATTTGTCACAGCTTTGGTAGCAGTTGCACGTTGGAGTCCTAACTAGACACTGTTCTGGGGTGGTGGGGGGTGGACTGTGGAAGTACTGTGATGTGGTGCATCATTTTAAGCTGCTGTTGAGAAGCAATTGAGTGAGATTTGTAAGCTTCAGCTGGCACAGCATTGCCCACCATGCAGAAATGAGTCAAAGATCAGTTTAGCAATGGCTCATTTTCCTTAGTTTAGTACCACAGTGACATTTACACACACAAGGGTAATTAGCAGAGTTCATTTTTTAAGGTCTGATACAATTAGCTGCTGTGAAATGTCTTTTCCCTTGACTAACTGTCTTTTTATTGAATGGGATGGGGGGTTAAGGTTCTGGTTATTTTGTTATTATTTGTTTGTTTATTTGTTCATCTAATCGTGTTGAATAAGCCTGGAATGCGCTGAGAAATATGACTCAAATCTGATTGTTCATTAATAAATCTGATTATTATGTTATGTATTATGTTATGTAAAGCAAGTGAATTGTGGATTCTGTGGGCGCGGAGCCCGTGGGCTAAAACATGCCGTGTGCACCACCTGGAAGCTGTGAAGCAAGTGAATGCCAGCTTCTGGGGGGCCGGGTAAGCGTAGGCTAAAGTATCGTTTGTATGCCACTAGCGGGGACCTGCAGTAGTTGTTCTATACACTACAATGGGGGCTATATCGTGATGGCTCAATGCATATGCCTTTGTTTCCGGGAGCTACAGGGGCGGCCCCCACTCGCCCCGATTGCATAACATTTTCTTCTACTAGGTGCGTAGAATCGCGAGGATCGGGTGAAATACTTTAGTTGATCTTATTCCCTATTTTCTAGATACTTTGTAAAGAGTTTTGATGTTCTTTTCTGTACACAAAATGTCTGTGATCCCTTGAAAATGACAGATTAGAGAGACTCTTTACAATTTAAGGGTTTTCTTCAAAGCTTCCGTTGCTCAAATGAGTGTGAAACAAGCAGTGTATGTTCAGTATAGTTATAGTCTTTGTACTAGGCCAATGAGGAATATTTTTTGGAGTTTGTTCATTTCCCACAGTAGAACAACTCATTTTTCAAGTGAATTTCATAGGTTGAGAATCATTTTCTGTACAAAGTTTATAGAAGACTTACATATATTCTTAAACATATAAAGACATCATCAAAGAGCCTTACATTTTTTTTTAAAAAAGGTTGTACTCCTCAAAATTTCCTGTAGGGAACAAATCCGCTCCAGTGCTGATCACAGTGGCATATGATCACAGAAAGCAATTGAAAACTTGAAGTGAATGTTTTTGTTTGTTTCCTGTTTGCATTGGCACTCTCTTTGATCCCACCTCAAGTTGCTCTCTAGTTTATTTGGGTGAGGGAATAAACACGAAGCATCTGCCGACAAGATTCTGCAGACGTATACATTTAAGTAATTCAAGCAAAGCCCTTCACTACACTGTGTACAGCACATACATTCTGAATAGAAATGGGCCTTTGTTTCCTGCCCTGGCATTGGGCTGTATGGGAGGAAGTTGGGGTGAAAATAGTTAATGAGAGATGAAACAAAGGTGCCTCCTGCTGTCACAATAGTGTGTGTTTATCAGACCTAGCACAATAACTAGACTCTCAGTGAGTGGGTGGAGCACAGTGTGAAGCTAATGGAAATCAGATGTGATCTTTAAAAGCTCCCTTGTACTCAAGGTCACATGACGGTGAATGGAGACCTGGTTGGGTGACCAATCTTAGCTCTAAATCAACGGTGCTCAATGTTACTGCTTAAAAAGGCCACCATCTAGTTGTAGCCCTCTTTCCCCTCATCAGCAGTGTAAGATTGAAACTGGTCCATTAGGAAAGTAATGGCCTCAGATAAGTAATTAAGAGTTTATACCAAAAAGCTTTGCATCCCTAAAATAGCATTTGGGGGATGCTTAAAACCACACATTATAACACCAGTGTGTTGTATGATGTGAGCACAATTCAAATGGGTGAGTCAATGTCACAGTGAATTTCATATTTTGGGGTTCAGCCTGGAGCATCATATTTTCTACCCGCTGTGTCCCAGACGAATGTCTCTACTCAGTGAATGTGTTCAAGGCAGCCTGTGTGCTCTGAAAAGATTCTGTGGTGTTATACAAATTGCCTATAATCTGGTAAAAGGGTAGCCTTGTGCAGTGGCCAGTTCCCATTAACTATGACCCTTTAGATCAGTACCTCCAAAATTACAAACAAGATTATATGAATTTTCTTTTTCGATTCATTTTGCATAGCATTTTGTCACTTCCATTATAAGTTGTTCTACCCATAATGCAATCCAATGCACTGCAGGCCACAATTTGATTAATCAATTACTTGATTTACTTTATTCTGCTTCCCCTTCTCTGCACCCACTTGCACATTAATGTGAATAGTGTGTGTTTAATAAGACAGTGTGAGGTATTGGTTAAGAAAGAATAATAGTATGTATGCTAGGTTATGGCCTTGTGCCCTATCAAGGCCCTGGCTTATTAAAGCACAGCCCCACAATCTGTCATGTCTTGTTATGTATTTAACAACACCCAACCAGGGTCTTATCAGCATTCAAAGGGCACTTGCAAAACATACTTGATGTGTCCTATAGGGACTCCACAGTGCATTATTTATTTATTTATTTATTTATTTATTTATTTATTTTACATTCTGGAACATTAACCAAATGAAAAGACTGTTAAGTATGTCCCTGAATTGACAGATGATATATCACTGGACCAATTTTTCATGGAACTGAGAAAATTGAGAGGAGATGCTTTCTGTGTCCATTTTTTAGAATAGAAAAATGAAAACTCAAGACAAAAGGATCCCCTCCAGTGAACAAAAGGTTGTAATTGGGATAACCAAAGCCTTTTTTTTTTTTTTCCCCCGGGGCAGTTGCAGCCTGAAAGATTCAGAGGACCGCTTCAATTAATTTTATAAGAGGATTACTATAACAAAAAGATCAAAGGACATTTTGCCCCTTAGCTTTTGCTTCAATACAGCGCATACTGAACATCACCCATGGACAAAGCAAGTGTTTAATAAGAGAGTAGCATTCAAACTAGATAAACTGCTGGACATTAAAAGCTTAGCTAAGGTAGATGTCAAGAAATTACTCAAGGTGGCCTATTGAGTCACTGACGGCATTACCAGGGAAACCAGAATTTGCAAACCAAAACCTGTGATTTACATGTACAATTTACAAACTGAATAAGCCCAAGAGAAATTCAGGTACTACTAAGAAAGTCAATTAATCTTCTATACATTTCTATCCAGGCTGACCTCTGAGCCTCAGGTTTATGTTGTACATGAGCAGTCTAGTCTTTGAATTTTCAGCATGCACATATACTGCTGGCTGTCAAAGAGTGATTAATTTGGTTATTAAACCCGGGGTGGAAAATAAAGGAATATGATTTGAAACTTAATTACAATAGAGGGCTTGTGTAATTTCTTCCTTGTTCTGACAAGTGCTGGCTTTAACCACTAATGAATAAGTACTTATGGGAGCTGTGAGTATCACACTGATAGCAGGGGTGGAAATTGCAAGGGGGATTTCTGGGATTACAGTAGAACACAACTCTTAGTCTAGTAACTAAATTTAAGTGACAAGTTGTGAGTGCCTGTATTTTAGTGTATCTAATTGGGATTGGGAGACAACGCTAGTCTGAGAGCTAAGTTAAATACATTTTATATTCGAGAATTGGACAGATAGGATTTTTATCTTACTATAGACAGGTTATTTTGTCCCACACTGCTAGGACATTTATACATTTACTTTTCTTTTTTTAAATAAAACAAAACGTAATTGGGATTTTTATCTTAATACAATGAAAAACATCTCCATCCTGCCAAATATCAGTCAACTGTAGCTGACCTCAGCTACAACCCCATACTAGCCAGGCATTGGACTTCTGCTTTTGCAATCCTGGTAACCCTCAGGTGATAGCATCACTCCCATTTGAAACTGAGATCTCTGAAATGTAGGGCCCACCCCACACACTGAGCAGAGGGGCCTGCACCAGTTCAGGCACTAGGAACATATACACTCACCTAAAGGATTATTAGGAACACCTGTTCAATTTCTCATTAATGCAATTATCTAACCAACCAATCACATGACAGTTGCTTCAATGCATTTAGGGGTGTGGTCCTGGTCAAGACAATCTCCTGAACTCCAAACTGAATGTCTGAATGGGAAAGAAAGGTGATTTAAGCAATTTTGAGAGTGGCATGGTTGTTGGTGCCAGACGGGCCGGTCTGAGTATTTCACAATCTGCTCAGTTACTGGGATTTTCACGCACAACCATTTCTAGGGTTTACAAAGAATGGTGTGAAAAGGGAAAAACATCCAGTGTGCGGCAGTCCTGTGGGCGAAAATGCCTTGTTGATGCTAGAGGTCAGAGGAGAATGGGCCGACTGATTCAAGCTGATAGAAGAGCAACTTTGACTGAAATAACCACTCGTTACAACCGAGGTATGCAGCAAAGCATTTGTGAAGCCACAACACGTACAACCTTGAGGCGGATGGGCTACAACAGCAGAAGACCCCACCGGGTACCACTCATCTCCACTACAAATAGGAAAACGAGGCTACAATTTGCACAAGCTCACCAAAATTGGACAGTTGAAGACTGGAAAAATGTTGCCTGGTCTGATGAGTCTCGATTTCTGTTGAGACATTGAGATGGTAGAGTCAGAATTTGGCGTAAACAGAATGAGAACATGGATCCATCATGACTTGTTACCACTGTGCAGGCTGGTGGTGGTGGTGTAATGGTGTGGGGGATGTTTTCTTGGCACACTTTAGGCCCCTTAGTGCCAATTGGGCATCGTTTAAATGCCACGGCCTACCTGAGCATTGTTTCTGACCATGTCCATCCCTTTATGACCACCATGTACCCATCCTCTGATGGCTACTTCCAGCAGGATAATGCACCATGTCACAAAGGTCGAATCATTTCAAATTGGTTTCTTGAACATGACAATGAGTTCACTGTACTAAACTCGCCCCCACAGTCACCAGATCTCAACCCAATAGAGCATCTTTGGGATGTGGTGGAACGGGAGCTTCATGCCCTGGATGTGCATCCCACAAATCTTCATCAACTGCAAGATGCTATCCTATCAATATGGGCCAACATTTCTAAAGAATGCTTTCAGCACCTTGTTGAATCAATGCCACGTAGAATTAAGGCAGTTCTGAAGGCGAAAGGGGGTCAAACACAGTATTAGTATGGTGTTCCTAATAATCCTTTAGGTGAGTGTATTTCATTGTTTTAGGACTTAAGAAGAAACCTTCAACCTTTTCAAAGCAAGCAGATGTAATAAAGTATGCTCAGCATCTGTTATTCCTCATTTTTAAGCGTAACAGCCCAATCAACTCTTATCATTTCCAAAATGCAATGATTAAAAATTTAGATTCACAGTTAAAAATACCAGGTGGACTTGTAATGAAGCATAGTTTTCAAATCCCTTTAAATTATTTTAGTTCCCTTGAGCTCTGTGAATGATTCATGTGCTGTAACACCACTTACTAAAGAATTGTTACAGAGCTGAGATAGCAGTTTGAACCCTCATCCTTCCAACTTCAGAGACTTCCTCGTTAACTAATGGAGGATCTTCTTTTGTCAGATTATAGGCCATTCTTTGCTATGTATTTTCAATTCCCTTGTTGCAGGACTACATACAAGGCAGAGGGAAAGCATTTTCATTTCAAAAGCCAACTGTTCTATTTGGATCTCAAGTCTTGAAGCTCTTGCTGAGCTTGCAGGAGAAACTGAGTTTTTCCACTCCAGTCCCTAGCGTCTTTTTTTCATTTTTTTTAAATAACGAATTCCTCACCGAGCAAAGCAAAGAACAGAATGTTAATGTGTTTTCCCTTCGTCAGCTGCCACTTAGAGCTGGCTTGTTACTCCGAACAATGAGGGATAGCTTTTGTTGCCTGAAATGCTTAATTGAGATGTTGAAAAAATAATTGTGCCACAGAGTTTGTAGGCTACATTTGTGACATCATGTGGTAGACTCAAGCTCTGCATGTTGCATATTCAACAGAGATGGAATGTGGGATTTTTTAGGGAATCACTGAAGACCCAGATTCAGAACTTCTACAGTGATGCATAGGTAACTCTTTAGTAGGTACAAAACTTGTTGTGATGGTTCCTTCCCTTTATCTGTCCTCTTTCTTGTTTACTCAAAATGGGAGCAAATAAATCTACCCCACTCTCATCTTGACACAGTGTATTACCAAGATGTGGGTCTGGGTTTCTCACGGATGTTGGCCTTTGACCGTCAGTTCTGGCAGTGGGGAAAAACCTGTAGAATGTTATTTTCCATGTCGTCCATCTCCTGTTCCTTCCTGGATGTACCAGTTGTAGCAGGTCCAGTGAAAATTCTCTCATATATGTGGTTCAGGTTGCATACACAGCTGCCCTTCTGTTAGTCAACACTGTGACATTTGCTTGATTTGATTAGCCCCCCCAAGACCTGAAAAAAATGGTTTTGGTAACGTGTAATGCACATAATACTTGATGTAGATAGGAATGTCAAATGGAATTCACCGCTTGCTTTAAAAGAATCAGAAATGTCATGGCCGGGTGCTTGGTAACCGTGTGATTCTTGGTGATGAGGATTCACGCAGCACGTACAGCTGAGAGAGTCCTTCAGCTTGAATAGAAAGCTTGTAACTTCTGCTTTGGCATTTGAATACAACTTAATATCGTTACATGAGTCATCAATAGTTCTGACTAAGTTAGTAAGTCTAACTAAGCACAGAATCCCAATATGGACATCCTTCCTGTGACTTCAAGGGTGCCTTTTTTGACTGCAGAAGACTGAGAACAAGTTTTTTTTTTTTTTTTTTGTTTCTTTGTTTCACCTGGGGTGTGGAGTGTCACTTGTACCCAGTGCTTATGGTGAGTTTGGCATTAATGGGAACCTGTGGCTGTCGGGCTGGACAGACAGCCTCTCTGTTGCCAGCTGAAGATAATTAGCTCCTTCCATGCTGAACAGAATTGACTCTTACCATTGTGTTAACATAGCCTATTGAGGTTTCACTTGCACTTTGGGCACTGCAGAAAAAGATTAATCTGATTTTTCTTTTTAATTGCTTTTTTCGATTGCAAGGTTTCCCAATGACAGGAAAAGGTGCAAAGTGGTTTACTGCCCCCCCACTGCCCTTCCCCTGATTTTCTTTCACTTGCAGTTGGCAAGACTTAAGAGTTTTTACTGAGTTGTGCTGTGTTGTTTTGTATATGAAAATGTAAGGACCAGAATTGCCTAATATAAGGGGAATCATTTAATCTTCTCAAAGGGAACAGGAGAGCTCTTTCAAATTGCTTACATGTTTTTTTATATTTTATTCATTATGCATGTGGGATCTGTTGTTCTTGTAGTAAAATTCACATCTCTCTCAACTCTGTCCACTCATTGACAGCTTTGTTTAAAGATCTGTGGCACATTTAAACAGAAACAAATATAGTAACACTTATCAAAGAATGCTTATTTCCAAATGGTTTATGAGGTCTCTTCCCAAATCAAACCGCCATTATCTCAACATCCATTCAACAGGGAAGCTTAAGTAAGTTGGTTACAACATCCTTATGCGTGGTGTAATGACATCAAACCTATAGTTTCTAATTAATTACTGTAAATTCCTTTGGTAATCTTGAAAGGATGCCTTGTTATAGAGAACCGGTCAGAACTGTATTTAAGTGTTATAGTATGAAAAGAGAGTGCATTAGAGAAGCAGGAATACCACTGTGTAATATCGATTGAAGTGCAGCAAATTAGCTCGTGGATTAGAGAAGGCTACATGATGGAGGAAACCATGTAGAAGGATAACACCTGGACAACAAAAGAGCATAACAGAAGTGCGGAGTAGTATAAGAGTTAATGTGAGGGAGTCGGAATCAGACTGAAATAAAGAGGGTTCAGAAGCATTCGCTGTGTTGACATGATCACTAGTATTCACAATACTGAATTTGATTATATATTTTATGGCAGGGGTAGTCAGTAGGTGGACCGCGGGCCAAATGTGGACCACCAGACAGTTTTGAATACAACCTAATCATTATTCAGATTTAAAAAATGTAGCCTATTGTTACCATGGTTTGTTGCATTCAGTGCTTGTTATTGTGTGGAACCTAGTAGCTGCCCTTCCTGGTAATTAGTCAATAGGATGTTACGTATTTGCCGTAATATGGGATGTCCTATAAAGAACTAGTTTGAATTACGCGTTAGTTAGTTGGTTGCTCGCAGGTTCCCAGTTCGGACATCTCTGTACACGTTCTGGACTGGGGCAAGAGCGTCACTTTGAACTCTAAAACAAAAACAAAAAACGGTATTTGGATTGTTTTCCTGATTTCTCTAAATAAACAGCTAAACTGTGGATCGTCAACCTCGCCAAAATATAAAAGTGCATACACAAGACACATGATATAGATTACTGTAAATTATACGTATTGTCAGTTTCTTTTAATAATATAACAATTTAATAACAAAAACGATGCAAAAAACAAAAGATGACACTGACAATCGTTCAGCTAAAGAAGACTGAACTGACACTTATTACTTTTCATTTCAGTGTTTTCTGCTGTGATCGTGCTTTTATCTTGTTTTACTCTGGTACATGTGTGTTAGCCTGTACTAATCTGTACATTGGAACAACAAAAACACAGTGGAAATGCAATAAGTACTGTTGTTAATCCCAGTATTTATTATATGCAATATGTAAATATATAAAACGGGAAAAGTAATATAGCATTGTAATTTGAAAACGGTGAGTAAGCAGGCGATCAACTGGAAGGTCTTCATCGTGAATAAAATTTACAGTAAAATGTACTGTTTTATATATTTACATTTTACAAAAACTACTGGCATTAGCAACCATACTTATTACATTTCCATTGTGTTTTCATTGTTTCAATGTAGGATACATTTTTCAACATTAATTTTGTACATTGAACAGTGATTAAGGGAATGGGAAATCTATTGAATCTATTAAGACATAAAATTCTTGAAAGTTTCTGTTTCTGTTTATCTATATTCATATATGCCTACAATAATATTTAACAAAATAAAACAATTAAAAGTGGTCTGAAAGTGTTTTAATACTAATGTACAAGTATTTAACATTTTAGTTTTGTAGTTAGTCAAATTAATGTATTCAATATATAAGCAACAGGGTATTTTACTAATTCACAGCATTGTGTGTGTGTGTTGGAAAGGGGCATTTTGAGGTGCAATTTGTTTTCTTCTCTCTGGAGTCTGGACCTTGACTATACCTTGACCAAGAAATTTGGACCCTGACAAAAATAGACTACCCCTTTTCTACAGTGTAAACTACTAACAACACTATGGTTCAAAGTTATGAGCGCAAAACTCAGTAGCCCACTCTTGACTTTGTGAATGAACTATATACACTCACCTAAAGGATTATTAGGAACACCTGTTCAATGTCTCATTAATGCAATTTTCTAACCAACCAATCGCATGGCAGTTGCTTCAATGCATTTAGGGGTGTGGTCCTGGTCAAGACAATCTCCTGAACTCCAAACTGAATGGCTGAATGGGAAAGAAAGGTGATTTAAGCAATTTTGAGCGTGGCATGGTTGTTGGTGCCAGACGGGCCGGTCTGAGTATTTCACAATCTGCTCAGTTACTGGGTTTTTCACGGACAAACATTCTAGGGTTTACAAAGAATGGTGTGAAAAGGGAAAAACATCCAGTATGCGGCAGTCCTGTGGGCGAAAATGCCTTGTTGATGCTAGAGGTCAGAGGAGAATGGGCCGACTGATTGAAGCTGATAGAAGAGCAACTTTGACTGAAATAACCACTCGTTACAACCGAGGTATGCAGCAAAGCATTTGTGAAGCCACAACACGTACAACCTTGAGGCGGATGGGCTACAACAGCAGAAGACCCCACCGGGTACCACTCATCTCCACTACAAATAGGAAAAAGAGGCTACAATTTGCACAAGCTCACCAAAATTGGACAGTTGAAGACTGGAAAAATGTTGCCTGGTCTGATGAGTCTCGATTTCTGTTGAGACATTCAGATGGTAGAGTCAGAATTTGGCGTAAACAGAATGAGAACATGGATCCATCATGCCTTGTTACCACTGTGCAGGCTGGTGGTGGTGGTGTAATGGTGTGGGGGATGTTTTCTTGGCACACTTTAGGCCCCTTAGTGCCAATTGGGCATCGTTTAAATGCCACGGCCTACCTGAGCATTGTTTCTGACCATGTCCATTCCTTTATGACCACCATGTACCCATCCTCTGATGGCTACTTCCAGCAGGATAATGCACCATGTCACAAAGGTCGAATCATTTCAAATTGGTTTCTTGAACATGACAATGAGTTCACTGTACTAAACTGGCCCCCACAGTCACCAGATCTCAACCCAATAGAGCATCTTTGGGATGTGGTGGAACGGGAGCTTCGTGCCCTGGATGTGCATCCCACAAATCTCCATCAACTGCAAGATGCTATCCTATCAATATGGGCCAACATTTCTAAAGAATGCTTTCAGCACCTTGTTGAATCAATGCCACGTAGAATTAAGGCAGTTCTGAAGGCGAAAGGGGGTCAAACACAGTATTAGTATGGTGTTCCTAATAATCCTTTAGGTGAGTGTATATATGTGTATATATATATATATATATATATATATATATATATATATATATATATATATATAATTTATTTTTTTCTATGCTGGGTAGCAGAGCAAAGATATTGTTCCTGCAAGAAGAGACTGTTGTTGTTGTGCCTTGGCTTCCTATTTCTATTGTTTACTAGGAAGGATTTATAATTTTGTCTTTTGCTAGAAAGGTATTGAGTCCCTGAAAAATGTGTGTGTGTGTGCATGTGTGTGGTAGTGTAACACAATGTCTGTATCTTTGCATTTCGTAATGTGGTACACGTGTCATCTAAGTATGTAAGAATACCTCATTGGAAACAGGCACCTCAAGAAACCGAAGTGGGGAAAAAGAATGCGCCAGGTTTGTTGTATTGTAAAGCAGCGGCGATGCTCTTGTTTTGTATGGCAACTCTAATTCCTACCACTCAGTAATTGGGTAGCAAACTGCCAGGCCATTCTTACAGCGCTCTTGGCTCCAGTGATTACAGTCATTCCCTAATGGAAGTCAACACCTGCCGAAGTTCCCAAACTTGAGCGGTAGTTGACAGAAGTGTTGGCAGCTGCTCAGTTGGAGACTTTGTACTCTGCGTTTGTTTCCAGAAGGTCTGGCACAAAAAAATACATTTTTTTTTCTTTCCTCCCAATTACATGATTTTAATTATTATCTTATAGAGTATTGTAGAGCAAGTATTTATTGTGAGCTCCTTTTTTACAGGGCTGTTCATGGGCACGACCTTGGTAAATTTCTGATACAAAAACATCACTAACACAAATATATAGAATTGCAGCAAGTTATTAAACCTTGGTTTTAGTTTTCAATTTAAAGTTCATTAAAATATGTACCATAATATGTACCATAATCACACAAGTTTAGGCCTTATGAAATTCATAGATACATTGAGCATATGACAGTGGGGATTGCAGGCAGAAATTTCAAACTGTCAATCAAACCAGTGAAATGAAATGTTATATGAGGTAAATTAAGCTATCAAGTCACCTGGCTTAAAGATACCCTGAAAATAAGGAAGACTCATGCCAATTGTAAAATGAATGTGTTCATGGTTTATGCTCTAATTACACCTGCAATTACATAATGTGCATTACTCTACTTATCCTTCTGCGTTAAGCCATTAGCCGAATGAATATGTAGCAATTCAAATTATATATATATATATATATATATATATTATGTAACAAAATAAGACTGGCTTCACAGTACGGTTCATTTAGTCTCATGGTAAGCTCGGTGCCAGATGTAGAAAATCCAAAACGACTTAGATGCTGTTAATAGTATTTATTCATTTTGGTTTGTAAATGTAAAGACAGAGAAAAAAGAAAAAAGCCCTGTGATATTTTCTTTTCCCTTGCAGTTTTACAATATGAAGAATGACAGGAACATGCAATCTGTTTGCATATTCAGCTTCGAGAGCAAGCTGTATTATCTCTTTGTTTCTAAATTGCTGCAAACACTGACATATGTAGCTTGGACTGGCCTTAATTGCACAAAGACTCGTGCATTTGAGGGCTTGCTGGCCCGGATTACCGTATGCGACACATTGATTGCAAGGGTGTTGTGGTTTCTTGTAGCTCGGCGCATGTCATTTGACTAAGTTGATGCAGTCAAGTTGCTGCCGAAAGACACTGCATTGATACACCGCTTTGCTATGTTGCTCTTGTATCCGCCTCACATATTTGCCTGGAATTGATTGCTGTAACAGTCCTGGCTTTTATGGACAGTAGGAACAGCCCTAGTAAGGTTTGGAGTGAGTTTCATCCAAAGTGAAAAACAACTTGTCTGTGCACAAAATTTAAGCACGCAGTAGCCTTGCAGATTTTCATTTTCTATCATATCTTATCTTACATGACTCACAGTTTGGTTTTGCTATAATTAGTTTTATTTTCATGGCTCATAAAGAAGTGCAATTGATTTGTTTAAGCCAACTCGGACATCTGTCAATTTTGTGATTTTGTGGCTGTGGGGGAGTGGAGAGCATATCTATTTATTGTGATCGCTTGCACTGAATTAAGCGGTCGAGAATCTTAAAACCGCTCTGCTGTATTAGAGCCGAAGGCAGATGGATATTGATTCTGATGTGCTCAATATATTACATTTTTCAGGAGTCATACCCCATTGCAGTGGTGCTGTTAGTCACCAGCTTGTGATAAACAAATAGTAAAATCATTAGGCTGCTCCGATTATGTTGGGTCATTTAAAAATTTCAATTCAATAACTTTACATGACCATTAGCACTTTATTACGATAATCACTGCAATTTCTAAAATTGTTTTGGAGAAGCTAGCCTTATATTCCTGAAGTCTTCATATACCTTGCATTAGCTTTTTAAATGTTATTTCCTATACATCAATACACCAATACATCAACTGTATGCTTGTTTCATTAAAATTGTAATAGTGAAGAACTGTCTGTAAGCATGTTGTGTATTAAATATAGCTCAGTGCTCAGTTAAACATTTTTTAACGTTTTATAAAAGTTCTTAACAAAAATTTTTTATTGTGTTTATTTGCTGATAAGTCCTATTAAAATTAAATAAACAACAACTACAATAGCTGTAGCACTATAGTAAATTGTGATTATAAGTGCCTCAACAATACTTTTATTTCCACCTAACAGTGCTGGTAGGGAATGCTGGGTGAAACAAAATGTGAGCAAACATTCAATTAATTGTCCTTTCCGGCTCCAGCGCTGTTATCTCCAGGATTCTCCCTGGGAAAAGCCAAAACATGTATTATAAAAAAACAAAATCAACATAAAATAGAAATAAACTATATCAGTTTCTCACTCATTCTAGGATTTCTTTAGTACGTCGGATCTGATTGGCAGCTCAAGTAATCCCCAAACTGTCACTGAGCACTGTCGTGTTACACCGCTGAGCTGCAGGTCTTTGATTTATGTCACTGTTGAGTGGTACAAATCACATCTTTCAATCATTCTCTTCTCTATCCTCTAAAGTGAGCCCACTTGGAGCAACAACCAAAATTATCTACCAGTCTGCAGAGGTATGCCGAGGAAGTAAACTTACCTAAACAGGCTTTCAGTGAAGTAAATCTGCTACAATCCGTAAAATACATTTCAGTGCCACTTTCAGGAGGTTTCTGTGGGATTCCATATTCCAAAAAAGTCTTCTTTAGGAGTGAAGGGTGTTTTTTTTTTTCTTCTTTAGGTCTTAGCAGGGTCTTGTGTTTGATATGTTGTTGCACTAAAACAAGGGCTATCAAAGAGGACAAATGAAAGAGAAAAATTGAACATTTCGATGTGTGCTGTGAAAATGTATTTTACTTCCAGTGTTTTTATCCAATGCCAATGGTTGTAATTAACTGTTTGTAGAATTGCTCTGGTGATTCGTTTTTTTTAATGTATTGTATATAACAGCAGCTACTGTAAAAACACTTAAACACTTAAATAAACTCTAAGTGGTTGGAATAATTCAATAACAAAGCTGACCATAGTTTAAAAACTGCCGCAGTGGTAGACACTGATGTATATAGAGTTGTATTCAGCAGAGTGTTACTTATAAACAAAACTGTAGATCATGTAAAATCTCCACATGTAGCCCCATGGAGTATTTCTCTGTTGTAACAGGGCTCATTATAAAGGAACTGGAGACTGTTCCCTGTGAAGAGTTGCTTCATAAAATTTAAACTCATAAATTTTGACATTGACTATGCCTTATAAAAACATGACATGTAAAGTGTTCTGAAATTGTGCACACAGGGAAAAAGGCTCTCCATAAAACAAGTAATTAAATTGAATATATCACGACTGTTAACTTCTGAATCTCTGGACTTTAAAACCGTTCAAACATCAACAAAGGAGGAAATGTGCCAAGGAGGAAAAGGCTCTTAAAGAGACCAGCGGACAACTAAACTTTGTCAAATCCCGACAGTAGCATTAAAATATGAATTTGCAGCCCATTATGTCAGATGTGCATGAGACAAGGAGAAGCTGATACCAAGTGGAAGCCTGACTCTATTAATAGCAGAGACCTGCTTATTAGCTTTAAACGCACAATGAGCTAAAGTCCCTGATGTATCATTCAACTGCCAGAGAGTTAACTGGTGGGAGGACTGCAGTGTATATCTGGACAGTTTTTTAATTTTTCCTGCTCCCTTATTAATGTGACACGCCATTTTACAGAGATCCTCCCCACAGACCGGTAAGAAGGAACTCAGAGCAGTGTCATCTGGCATTTTATTTATTTATTTATGTATTTATTGACAGAGGAGACGTGTGCTAATAAAAGGCTAAGTGTCCCTCCTGTGCCCATTCAGGAGTTTTTAGTTTTGTTCATTGCCCCCACCAAGCCAAATTGTTTAAACAGTTATTAAGGGAATGGGGTTCTTGCAAGACCAGTAAATTGTAGCCCTTTGTCATGTGCTGCTGCTGCTGTAAATGAGAAACGGCCCTGTCTGCACATCTTATTAACGTTTACATAAGACACGACTGGAGAGTGACTGAAGACACCTATGAGACTTTCAAAGACGATTAGCAAAATAATGGTCTTGAATATAAAACTAGCATTTTCCTAAGAGGTTTCTTTTCCTTTTTTGAAGAATGTGTTTTGGGCATTCCTCTGACTGGACAATTTCAAAGACCTAATTATTTTAGCCAGTTGCACATTTGCTAGCACTAGTATAAACAGAATGTTGTTTTTTAAGGTTAAACAATAGGGCTTTGTGTGCTGTGGAGTTACAGAAGAGTAGGAGAGCACGTTTATTTATTTCCCTGTAAAACTAACACACCATTTACCAGATTTATGATAACATAAATGAAAAATTAAGACTACGTTGTTAATTTTCTGTTTATTTTTTAATGTTTTGTCCATTTATGCAAATTGATGCCAGATTTATATTATTTTTGTTAATAATTGTAATGCAGGATTAGATTAGACATTTACATTCCTATCTCTATATAATCATATATAAAATTGATGTATGAACTGACATGCATCCCTTTTACATAATGCAATGTATTACCATGTATAAATCACCTCGGATAAAGATGTCAGCCAAATGAATAAGTAATGGGAGAATAAATAGTATAATTGGAAAAGGTTTGCAGAACGGTAGCTGGGGATCTGGGCTTTGAGTAAGTTTAAGTGTGAGTGTGTGTGCACCTGGGGCATGGCTAGCATTCAAGTTTGTTCAAGTTACCCCAGCTTTTGGCAGCCAGATGGTAGAAGGCTTAGTTCCGTTTTGTTATCTCGTGCTTCTGAGCATCCAGTAATGTACTTGGCTATAGCGTGACACTGTTCTCAGAAAGCGTGGCCTTTGATAAAGAGACAGTCAGATCAACCCCAAATGACTGCAGTGTGCCCTGGGGAAAACATCATACAGATTGTAGGCTATGGGCCTGTGTGGGAGCAGTAATCTCCTGCCTGGGGCCACAAAAGCATGTCCGACTCATTGAGCCAAGGAGCATCTGCTGACAGACAAGTTCCCTTGGTAAAGCGTGCAGTTCAACACGGCGTTTTATTTCAGATGGTCAGATGGCAGCCCATTGAGGACAATGCATTTGTCAGTTTCCCTGGGCTTTGAGAGGCTGTTTGTAGAATTGCGGGAGGGTTTTCAATGAACGCCCATCTGAACCGCATGAGCATGTGCTCTCTCAACTTCTGACAGAGACTGCTGGTGTATTGCAAACATACTGTGGCATGAAGCAGCTTAAGCAATGCTATATTGCTTTTGCTCCCTGAGGGATAAGTAACCTATGTTGCTATACAAATATGTGCACATAAAATATCTTATGACCCCCACTTCCAAACCTCCCATAGAATTAAAAACTATTGCTAGCTGGTTTAATGTTGCTTCTACTGTTTGGTTATAAACTATTTATACAAATGTAATTGACGATCTATTAACGGTCTTTGAATAGCATATGCTAGTAATACTTATATTTCTCTCCAATTTTAACAAATTACAATATAATATTACTCTATGCAGGGATTTGCTATGCACCTCTCCAACATACATTGCTTGAACTGCAAGGAGGGGCTGAACTCCCACTGGCCAATAGATTGATCTTGTAAAGAAGTCTGGTTTAGTCTGTCATGTCATTACAGGATAATAGAAACCTCCAATGATGAGGACATGGAATCATAAAGACTTTGCCAACCAGACATTGCTATATTTAGCCCAGTGTCAACATCCTCAGTCTTTGCAGGCTACATGGTTTTCAGATTTTCTTTTAACCTTGATTACCATAGTTTGTGCTTCATTGGACCAATTTAAACTTCTCCAAGTTGATGAGGAAATAAGGAAATGTTATTTTTTTACACAGTTCGCAGACATGACTGCTGTTATTCACTTATACATATTAGTAATCTATTTCAGAATATAGCTCTCTAACAAGGTTCTGAAAAGAAGTCTTGAAGCCCTTGCAATGGAGGCATTGACACTTGCAGCTGCATGAGCCTAACTTAAATCTTCTAGGAGTCCTTTCAGTGTAATATGGATTTCTCCTAGGAGAGGGAATGACCATCTTCACCCCAATCAGTCGGTGCATTTAGAACAATAAGGGCTTTGTGAGTATCAGTGGATTTCTTCTTCCCATCCTTACAGCGAGACACCATAGAGTCCCTGAAGAGTTCACAGTCGGCAAAAGCTGCAGTCCTTGTACTTTTAATGACTGATAATTCACTGAAGTGATTTTCTACTGCTTAATAGCTGGGGTAAGGAAGAAAATCCCATGTTGCAGACACATCAGCCTTGTGTGTTTTTTTTATTTGTATTTCTTCAAATCTATAATTTGTTTTCTCTGAGCATCTGAGATAATTAAAGAAACAGTTTGCTATTACCATTTGTTTCCAACCACTTAATAAAAATAGCATGATTGGGAGCAGTCTGCATTTTGACACAAAAATATGGGCCAAAACACAGTAATAAAGAAGTACACTGTGCATTCCCAAATCCCTACAACAGGTGTAGTTTTTGGCTTCAATTATAATGTGTTCATTCTGAATACTGATTCTGTACTACACAGTCCTCACACACATGCACACACAAAAACAATATGCTTTTTTCTGGAAATGTAGATTACGTTTAAATATTGCAAACCTGAAATACACTGAGCAATTAAGTTATATTAATTTCAACATACTTACTTCATTTACTAAACTTTGTTTATGAGCTTCTAATTAACTTGCCCAGCCTACACTATAGTGGCTATACATAATCCTGTATATTGCACACACAAAAAAGACAATCTGGAGTACAATTAACATGGACATGAATACAATTACTGGAATAAGAAAAGATACACAGCAGCCCAATAACAACTGTCTCTGAACTGTGATGATTATAGTTCATGCTACATTTTCATAATAAAAAATATTTCCATGCCACAAATTCTGCTACAAAACCCTACAATTTCACATGCGTGTCCCATCTTGACTGAGGCCTCCTCATGTTTAATTAAACATTTTAATTCAAAACATTTGTATTAAATAAATTAAATCATTATTTGCAGTGCCAGGACTTATTATTTCTAGTACAGTACATTGCATTATATCAACCTAAGTGAAAATACTGTATTTATTTTCTGTGGAGTGCAGAGTTTGCTGTGGTAGGTAAACCTGTACCATATAATTATGTATACATACACAATCATGACAATAGGTCAGTCTGAGCCTACATTGACAGGAATTCTATGCTGTAAATAAATATGCCTTCCCCCTCATCTGAAGTAAACAGGCTTTACTTATCTCTTTCAGCTGCTTGTAGAGCCATCTGCTGGATATATTTTTAACGGGGACTGATTAAAGAGCTGGCCCCAAGGCATGCATCATGAATGTTTTAAGTAATGGCCCAGATTTTGTGACTGGTGATACACAGTCTCTCAGGAACCCTACAGTGAAACTTGAAGGCAGTATCATGCTTTAACAGCTCTTCAAATGCGTATTTTTTTTAAAGGACTGGCAGTTTATAGCAGGAGTGGAACATACTCTAAATCAGCCTCTGGGAATGAAGAAAACAAATGTAGCATACAGGCCTGTCTTAAGTGTTAGTAACGTATGTGTTCGTTGTTTGCATAACTGTTTATATATTCCTTTCAATATTTCACCACATATCTGTTTTTATTTATTTATTTATCAGGGTTGGAAAGAGATGGAAGTGTTTTATTAGTCCAAAGAAAAGAGGAATTCTTCTTGTGAAGATACCTCGGTCATGGATATGACATTTCTTCATGGAGTATATATATTTTGTTAATACTGTGTTTTTTCATTGAGGGGGAATAAATGCTTTTAACAGGTCTGTTTATAATTTAGTAACATCAGAGAGAATACATTCATTGTACTCAGTTGATAGGGTAATGCCAGATCAGTGTAGGCCTATAACCTATTTTCCATTAATACACTCAAATGCAAAAGCGGGTTTTCTATCAGAGAGCAGAGATGCAGCAAATGCTATTTTATCTTTTACATTAGGTTTATGCATGGTTCCACATTGTGGTATTTTAACATTTATTTCCGATACAGTGTGCTGTAGGTGTGGTCTTGTATTCTAAATTACTGTATTCTGAAGCTTTTTGCTTTTATTTATTTGCTGTCCTTTTCTGGTTGGCATGTGTATTTTTTTCAATGATACATAATATTTCCATATCCTTTATCAGGCCTTCCCTTTTTATTTTTGTCATGTTAAAAGTCAATCGATTTTACTTAAGACTTCAGTTAAGCAATGGCAATAACTATTCATAACTTTTATAGCACATTTTACAATTAGCCAGTAGCTAACATGTTTATTATTATTATTCATACTGGTTTGGATACACTGACATCTTGGGGTTGAAGAATGAATTGCAGGTTAGACCAGTCACCAATGGTACCCATTACATTCACTTGATGTGGGCAGTGAGTGATGGTCATCCATGGCTTTTTTCTAACTGTGTAGGACCATTAAATCTGTGTTTTTATTTTTGGAACACAAAACGAAAAAAAAAAGTTATAGATGGCAACCTTAAACTACCTTTCAGATAAGACATGCTTTACAAAATCTTTAAATGATGGACTGAACTGTAACTACAGAACGGGATACTGAGCCAGACAAAACAAATTCAACAATTAACCAATTAGAGGTAATTTGGCATGTGCTATTTTAAATGAAAGTATTTAGTTGAAACACTTCTTTATCGGTAGAATGGAATACATCTGCAATTATTTGCCTCCATACACAGGTACAAGTTACTCTGTAGTTTGTTGACCTTATATTTTTAGAAGAAAGATCTACACATACATTGATCACTGAATAGTTTGGTTCTTTTAATGCTGTAATGATTTGTTTTCTCTTGTGCTTTACCGATATATTCCACTAGATGGTATGACATTACAAAAAATGTAAGACACAAAATAATTCATTGCAGATTTGCAGATTCTCTTTAACACAAGGGACTGATCTGCAGTCTCTCTCTATAGCACCGATCCGTCTCATGAATACACTTGACTTAGTCGGCATGGCTCATTTTACATTGATTGAGACTGAGAAGTGCACAAATTATTTTATTCCTTTTGTTCAATTTCAATAAGCACGATGACACCAATAGGAACGCTAGATGGCTGGGTTCAAACATTTTTACGACAAGACTTGCGATCATTTTTGGCAAGTAAAAAGCACTGTGTTATCCTAAGAAATCAAATCTGTTTTATTGAATGATTAATGATTAACATAGCACTCAGTTCTCTAGTGGCTGGTAAGGCCTGTTTTTCGGCTGGTTCTGTGAGTAAAAAGCTGGGTAGATGACAGCCAATGCAGTAAATGGAGGCTGGACTGATCCTGGCCTAATGACTCGCACTTCTGATGTGTGTATCCATTACCTCAAATTAATTAACTTAATTAACTTTCAAAGTGAGTGTCCCTAAACTGGCTTACTTTTCACCATGTATTTGGATCATGGGCTGTTTGTGTCTAGATTTGAACACCATGGTTTCATTGAGTGTGACTTGTTGTAGATCACGCCCATTTTTTTCCCATTGTGCCCCACGTGGATGTTTGCCAGACCACAGTTCTCTGTAGGAGATTTTCTGCAGAATTGATCCACCACAGGATCCTCCAAATGAAAGAATAAAACTCAAATGTGTGCCTTTAACTGTACTGTGGCGATGCATGCAGTCAGGAGCTGTTGAAGAGCCAGAGATTATTAATGGCAATGTAATACATTACAATAAGTGTCTATTATACCAATGAAATTAAACAAGCAATGATACATCCTGTAATGGATGCATATAAAGTAAGCATGTATTTCACCTTTATTCCTATTCATAATTTTCTTCTGATTATGAACAGCTACAGAATTAATTCCATTAAAAAAAATAAAACCTCCCGCCCACATGCACAAATGCATGCACATTCACCAATGAAGGGGGGAAATTTTATCTCTAGAGGATAACCTTTTAATAATGCAAGAACCAAGTTTGGGGATTAATGAAATAACAAAATTGTATACATATTAGAACATAAGAACATAAGAAAGTTTACAAACGAGAGGAGGCCATTTGACCCATCGTGCTCGTTTGGTGTCCATTAATAACTGAGTGATCTAAGAATCCTATCCAGTCTATTTTTAAATGTTCCCAAACTTTCAGCTTCAACCACATCGCTGGAGAGTTTGTTCCAGATTGTGACAACTCTCTGTGTGAAGAAGTGTCTCCTGTTTTCTGTTTTGAAAGTTAATATATTAACTTAATATTTTTAATATGGAGAAAAAAATCAATATGGGAGTGAAGTGTATATCATATGGCTACTTTAATTGGATTGTTCCTACTCACTTTTCAATAATTCTTGTGATTATTAGTTTTAACCCTGCTGTTGAATTAAAGAAGTGGGAGAAGCCGATCTGCACAATTTAATTTTTAAATAATAATTCTGAGAAAAGGTTAAAGCAAATTTCCCAGTGTTTAAACTCTTGTAGTAATTCACCCCACATTGTTTCTCAATGTGTATGAAAATCTGTCTTGGTTATTGTAAAATCAATTTATTTTAATTGTATGCTAAGATAGCACGGAGAGGTGTTGCATTTTTTGAGTGCTCCTCTATAACCCTTGACTGCAAACACTGTTCTTTCAACTGCTTCTATTCAAATGTATGGGTAGATTGGATCCCTTTTTTAATATGCCTTCTTTGACTTCTCTTTTGGCATTTCAGCAACTGCCTGAAGCTGTCCTTCATCTAATAAAAACATATTTTTCTGCCCACTAGAGCCTGTACCCTACGAATTTGGTATTAAGATGATTTCCCCTGAAGGATTGTGCACTGCTTGGAGATTAATTGGGACATTGACTCAACCCCACTTAGCTGCATTTAAAATGCAAATCCAAATGACAAGGCAATATTTCTAAAATACATTTTGAAAATAACGTATTTGACAGGAAATGGTTTCTTTATTCCATTTATAATTCTAATCACAATTCAAAGTGTGGGGAATTGATTTTTATTATTTATTTGACTCTAATATTTTCAGATTATAAGCAGAGGATGTTTCAATATTTCCATCAATACTGTATACGGCTGTAGATTGCTCCAAGCTGTGATTGTGGTCACTTTCTAAGGAATACATCCCCTGTACAGTGAGACAACTTTCGAGAGAGAACAGATTTACTGTAATTAAGTCTATTATTTAATATGCCTTTGCTTAAAATGTCTGACGTAGTGATGTTAACCTTCAAGGTTGTATAAAATTTGTTTTTCAATTATTTTGGGATTAAACGCCTTCCAACAAATTAGTCATATGCTTTTTAAAGCCCCTTTAGCTGTATTTTACTTAAATTTGTTACCAATGTGTTTTTTACTCTTGTGTAAGCATTCTGTAGAAGAAGAATAAACTAAACTTAAACTCTACAGTACATTAGTACATTATATAGTATATAGTACATAAAGTACCTTACTGATTGTACTGTATTTGTGGAATATCTCTGGTATCATTTTTTTTTTTTTTTGTGGAAGCAGATGGATTTGGGTTTCAACCATTTCATTTTAGTTTTCTCGCATACTTTACAAAACTGATTTATCAACCTTGAAATGTTTTGATCATCAGCCTTGTCTGTGTATTGTGCGGAAGAATAAAAGATCACACTGAATTTGGGGAAAGATTGGTATAAAAGGCTTGATGGAAATCAGTCGTCTGGAGGCTTTAGAAAATTATACTTTGAGGGCAGGTGTGCTGTGTGCTGTGTCTGTTCATCAAATGCTTAATTGATTGCCTCATGGAGATATATTGGTGGCTTTAGTACCAGTTGGAGAGCCACTATTGCAAATCCTTACTGAAAATAATTCAATAAAATAAAATAGAATGAAATAAAAAGATTAATACTTAATAGGTCTTCTTACAAGATCATGGCAAGTTTGCTTTTAAGTCTTTTCAGTTTTTATTTCTTTTTTGGAATCACAGTTTGCTTTCTCTTATCCACAAACTCACAGCCTACAGGGTATGGATGATCGGTAGGTGAAGAAGCAACTCTATCACAGAACTCCTGCTGCAAGGCAAATAAGTGCTACCAGCATGATAGTGTTTTGAGGAACAGCAGGCCATGAGGTCTGAAGGGGAGCTGGAGCGCACAGGTATGGCGAAATAAAGACACGGTAGGAGTCTGAATTCTAGGATTAACGCCTAGAACAATATTCATCATTTGAGGTACATTTGAAAACAAATAATTCAAGACCTGTGTGTTTTATTTTTCCCCCCACACACACTTTTGATGCTGCCAGATGTGCACTGCGACACACTGATCTCGTCATCAATAGGCAAATAACACTTTACTTTCAACTACACCAGGGTTCCATCTGAACAAATGGTTTTCACTTGTACACTTGGCCAGAGCCCCTCTTATCCATTTGTGCGCTGCCAGGTTGTGTATCTAGTGTATGTAGCTCAGAACAGACCATTTCTGGCAGCTAGGAATTGCGCTGCATGTGAGAGCCATCATTTTATTAACAGAATGCTAGCCAGGAAATAACAGCAAGCTTTCCTTTTGAATAATTTTTTTACGTCCTGAATAACTGCCTTTAACATTCATCACGTTAGCTGGCTAAATGCAACAACAACAGCACTTATTGACCATAACCATGCTATGATTTTTATATATATATATATATATTAACTAAAAGAGATTAGATGATGGCAGCGAACTACGCGGTCATACAGAAGCTTGTTCGGACAGTACAAGATGATATCAGCCTGTGAAATGGTGTATTACAGACCTGCATCTCCGTCCCCAAAATAGGTGCCGCCGCTGTCTAAAAAGTGCGACTAAATTACATTGTCCATCATTGTCAGTCCTATCTACAAGCAGCCACAAAGCCGGCCTATGTTTGCGGAAATTGGATGGATAGCTGTTTTTACAAAGGAAGCAAACTGTGCCAGTACGATACATCATGATGACAAAAGATACACCATTAGCAGAGCTTTATTCCATATTACTCATAAACACCAGCCAGCCAGTTGTTCCGATTGGGAGGCAAAGAATCCATCTTAATTTTTCTTTTCTTTTTTTCTCTCAAGATTAGATTGGAGCTGCAATATTTTATGCACATTGAGATAAATATCTGCAAAGCATAATATGCAAAAGCTGGCAGAGAAAAGATGAGAATTTCAGAAAAAAAAAAAAGTCTTTGGAACAGCAGGCCGGTCCCCTGAGATACTCCCAGATGGAAGAAGTGTCTTTAGCCAGAAGCAACCCCTTACCCCTGCACAGGACAAGCTAGTGTTCAATGCAGAATCTGATTTTGCTTTTAAAAATAGGCTGTCAGAGTAAACAAAGTAATTATGGTAGAGTTATCAACCGGTTACTGTAGGCAAGTTGGATCGATTTGATTACACTACAGATACCACCCTTCATTGCCTTCAAACCGATGGGATGTATTACCATGATATACTGGGGCTGGGCTGTCCAATATGTGTTTTTGTCAGCTTTCATTTCGTAGTGGTTAATCACAGATATCACAAAATTTACAAAAAGATCATTTCTCATCTGCAGTAATGGCCTAAATATGTTTATGATTCAATCAAACGCAGAGGTCTATTATAAAGGTAATAAGATTCAATTCACCGGAGCTTGAATCTATAAATTCCAAATACAGCATAACAATTCAGCATGTTGCCTCACTGTGCATCTCACTCAACCCAAATGCTGCAAGGAATGAGTTCAAATAAGTTCAAGTTGCAGCATAGATGTTTTAAGAAAACTAAAAATGTTTTGTTTTTATTTTTTTCTTCTACTTCTGTAGTAAGATCAAAATGAGGCATGCTCTTCTAATTGCTTTCTATGAACTATTTTACCCAAACAGTGCTTAAAACAGCGTCTGTTTTTGTCCTCCTATACCTGAAACCTACATGTGCCTGTATGGGATTCTGCTTACTGTGCTGGCTTATGCTGATTTTGTTTATCTCCAAATCCAGCTCCCTCTCTTAGGAGATTCCTGCTTGGTTCAATCAGCAAGCAAGATGAGGCCAATTTATTCTTCCATTTCAACACTGCAATTCAGTTTCCTCAAAGTGCTGGCTTAAAAAAACATTTTCATTAAAACTGTATGGTTGATTTCCAATGACATTGTTGACAAGATTAAAATCAATATAACACCTCAATAAGTTCATTGAACCCTTAATGCAGTTTGTTTTCTAGAAGGAGTTTGTAAGGTTGTCTCCTGTAAATAAACGCTCAGCTGATTTTCTTTAACACACTATGAATTAAACTACTTTTGAATCCTAAACAGCATTTTTGTACCATGACTCCCTGGCTCTAAATGTTTAGACACTGATGTTTGCAATGGTTTACAGATCTTTGCAAAATAAATTCTGTCCTAAGTGTCAACTTCAGCCAAGACCAAGTGAGAATTTATGTTGTGCGGTTGGGCACCTGCTCCAGTTGAGCAACTAGACTCAAGACAAATGAGCTTCTCTTATACAAGGAGTTTGTTGTTTCTAAGGCTTTGCTTAGGTTGCAGAGAAACCTCCGGACTAAGTTATAATGAAATTTACTCAGCAGAACAAATAAATGAAGTCTGACAACCCTAGAATCTGAGGGAACAAAGACCCATAGTTATTTAGCTCCAGCCTTATGGGATTTTGTTTTCTGTACTACTGAGCACAGCATTGGGTCTAATGTGATATATCCTGACTCCTTAACTCCTGGGAAAGCTCACCATCCAAAATGGCAAAGTGTGGAGATAATGCATTACCTCAGAAGACATAAAGTACAACAGTCTTGTAAAAATAAATCAATATATATGGGTTTGCTATATTGAAAGGTGCATGCAGAAATTGTGTGAATTATACCTTTTTCCACACCAGTGGAACCCCTGGATGTTACTCATGCCGAGGTGTTTGTGCCTGTTTGTTCACATGCTTGGTCATATGTTACTGTCTCTATGTCAAGGCTGGTTAGTTTAAGCTACCAAGGGTCATACAAGGATTAAGTCCCACTAGCTAGAACATGAACAAAATTGCAATCTAGAATCTGGGTCACCTCTCTCTTTACCTTAAGTTTCGCAGAGCATTAACACTTGAAATGCAATGTGGCATTTGTTTGTATGATTGGGAGAGCAACTTGGTGTGTAGTGCAGTTAAGGTACTGTGGAGGGACACCTTCTTATCATAATGAATTCACACATCGGTCATCTGCCTCATTCCTCATTCCGTTTTGATTTAGAAAGTGGGATTGTATCTCTCTCCATGGTCCTGAAATGAGTTTCATTCTCTCCCTCACCCATTTTCAGAAGGAAGATGTCTCCTCCAATGCTGGAATCGTTTTATGCCAATTCCCTCTGTTCTTCCTGAAAGGTCCCCAGTTTACAATCAGCTACCACTTATTACTGTATTAAAACAGTATGGTCTTTCTCCCTTGAAATCCTGTGTGGATTTCTGCTTGATTTTAGAGTTTGGCAGGCCTTCCTTGCTCATCTAGTGATCAGAGTAACACATCATCAGGGAGTTCAATTAAAGATAAGCATTTTTTGCTGCCTTTTCAACCAATCCAAAGGTTTTGGAGCTGGCATAGGCTTTTACAGGCAAACATGACAAATGTTTCTTAAGAGCTGGGCCAAGCATTGGGATGAGTTTGTCCCCCTTTTTTATTGATTTTATTCAAACAACTTAGCAAGACTGTTTCCCTCAGGTAATTTGCCATCCTTTTAAAGTGGCTTTACACAAGGCCAAAACTCGCAGCTGATGATAAAATGGAGACTTGATTAGAATATGACACCCCAGCACTTTGACATTTAATTTTCTTTAAGCCATAAATTTCATCACAGAACCTGATGTAAGTATAATTTGTATGTCGGGAAGTTATTTCCCAATTTGTTTTCCCCAATAGGTTGATCATACCCAAATTTCATTTTTTTTCTGTTGAAATAAGCCCTTCAACCGTTGGAATTGACCATTGATAATCAACTTGGTTTACGGCTATGACCTGTATTGGCTTGGGAGAGAAAAAGACATCATACACACGTACTGCATCACACTGCACACACACGGAACAAACAAGGACGCTAAGGCATCCTAGGGAGGATTACCACAGCTCTGCCTGAAAACATTCACAATTGTCTATCAATCTCCAGAGGTCACTGTTGCACAACAAGTCATGTAAACCTTGGCCGTCTTTAAACACAGCCTGTCAGAAGGCAGTCACTTAATCGTGCGCTGAATAATATGCTTACAAGATGACAATAAACTTAGAATTCTATCAACAATATGATCATATCAGAATATCTGTTCAAAATTGCAGTAGTTTATGGATTTTGACACGAAACCAATTCTAAACTGGATTAAGTGCCTTTCAAACGTGTAGAATCCAAATTAAGCTGGTTGTTTTCAGAATTGATGATTACAGTTCCATCTATTTAAAATGTCTCTCCCATTACATATTAGTAACTTAGGCTTATTAAAAAGTGTGAACAGTTGGTTATATAAAACTACATGGCATCTTAACAACTTAAAACCAATGAAAGTTTTTTCAGTTTTTGTTTGTGTATCTATCTTCAATATTAAACCAGTCAGGGAAGATCTCTCAAAACCCTGTTTCTTATTTTGTGGCTTAATGCCTTATGTCATTCTGTGCAGTGCAGCTGTAGTTCACTGAAGCTCACGCAACAGAACAACAATCTTTGACAATGTCAGGCAAGGAAATGGCAACTGTTTGATGGCTCTGTAGCTTATAGGCTTTCTTGTCTTTGTCTGTACCTTATCAAAAGACTCAATTAATAATGTGGCCCGAAAAAGGTATCTTTGTCTCTTTTTGTGGCAAACTCTACTTAAGGAAAAAAAAAATCAATAAATAAACACATACACACCTGGACCTGGTGATAAGCAGCTGGCACTGTTTTGAAGCTAATGCTTGGTTTATATTTTCCACCAGAGACACCTAATCACAGAAAGTAATTGAATTATCTGCAGGAGGTGATATGACAGTGTTATTCAAAGTTGAAAATGAACCGCAAATGAGAACCTGTTCGCGATTGCAAAGTATTCTGAAAAGTGAAATGAGAAGCGGTGGGAACCTGGGAGGATTAGCGTAATCCTTGTGACCCTGCTTAAAGAACTGCTTTGTAATCAAAGCTCAGGCTGGTGTCAGGCCTGTGTCATTCTCTTGCAAAGAACATTTGGTGAATTATTTTATTTCCTTTTAACTGTCTATTGAAAACCAAATTAAATTCTCCCTGTGAAGCTTTAATCTTTTACTCATGTATTACAATATACCTTACAGTATTACTACCAGATTTGATTCTTATGTGTATTTTTTTTCTTTTTAGTAGAATTTACTTTTGCACTGATTTCTATACTTGTTTCTCAGAAATCAGCTGGCATTTAGCAGCTTGAGTCCCTACTATATCTAAAGGCCATAAGGCCACCTTATGGCAATCTGTTGTTCACTTGTTCAGCCCTGAATAGCTATGCTGTCCCCTATTGTCTAATTATTCTCACTTTATGCCCTAGCCCAGGGGTTCTCAAACTCTTTCAATTGATGACCCCATTTTCAAAAATGAAAACTGACCCCCAACATTATGTATATTAGATATGTGCTGCGGTCCGGTGGGGGGGGTGGTAGCACTGGCAAAGTGCGGTCCGGGGAAGGGGAATGCTGGTGAGGTGTGGTAATTTGTTTTATAAGTAAATTCCAGCCATTCTCTCACGTAATCATTTGCATGTCAGGCGACCCCAAGTTTGAGAATCGCTGACCTAGCCGTTGGTGCTCCTCTGCTGGATTTTGTAGACGAAGACTCATAATAATTGAATAGCAATTTTTTTTTTTTTCCATTTCTTTCAGTTTTCTGCTTTTCTGCCATTTTGATCCACCATACTAATGCTTCTGCAGGTGTATGTTAGTAAATAAAAAATAAATAAAATCAGCTTAGCTTTAGTTCTACTGCTGACCACTTTTCAGAATCACTTAATGGATCCGCAAACCTGTTCAATTAAGCCCTCCAATCCAATAATGTGGTCTCTGTTCATGGCCATATTCCATAGATTTCCCTTCTGTAGCATTGGTTTAACCAACGGCAGTTCCTTTCCCCTTTACAAGTATGGCTGGCTGGCCACAGGTAACGGAGTTTTGTCGTTTACTCTGTTTCATTTGCTTTGGTTAACAATTACAAAGGTCATTATTGTCCTTTGAATTACGACGACTGACACTGGCCTGCAATCTGGGACCATTTCCAAAAACAAATAAATATAGAACCAGCTTGATCTTAAAAGCATGTAATTGCCAGTTTGGTGGACTGTTACATTTTCACCAATACAGAGTAATCATAACCCTTCCAGTCTTCTGATGTTAGGGTAGGGATAAATGTCCTCTGCTTCATTAACAGGTCCTATTATGTAGTTCTAGTCCAAGGATTGCTGGTTGGAATCTAGGCCGTATCATTAGCAGTAAGTGACAGAGATTCACCTGTACCAATCCTTGCAATGGCCTTGAAATTGAGCATGTGTAAAATTCACACCAGCTGCCGTGATTGTGAAGGGGCTGAAACTGCCTGGATGCATCCAGTCTGCAATTAAGCTTGTTTGGTAAACGAGCAGCACAGCACTCATATATGGAGCAGAAAGTTATCCTCTTTACCATAAAGTCTCCAAAGTACATCGCGGAGAAATCAGTACTGCCTGTTACGTTAGACTATTGCTGTGGGAAATGCCTAAATTTTTTTATTAAAATGTATTTTAAAATGTAAATATGATACAAGAACGTCTTGCATGTAGTCTCAATTCAGTGCTTTCTGAAGCTTTGAATTCTACTACATTACGCTGTAGGGCCTGCAAGCACTTAACACTTAAGTAAAGGGGATTGTTTATTTATGCAGAAAATGTAGCTCTTAGTTACACGTTCTACTGCTAAACAGTGATGGGAGTTGAACAACTTAGGTACGTGAGTTGGGAAAGTGAAAATCGATGATGTTTCTTAAAGGAGTTGACATGTAATTTTCAGCCCTTTGAGTCAGGGACCCTCAGATGCAACTTTTCACAAATTAACTGTATACGATTGTATCGATGGTGCTTGACCATCAGGTGACTCATTGCAGTAATGTCTTGGACATAGACACTGTTTTGTGCCATAAAACACCAGCAGGTGATTGTGCTTTAATTTCGCTAGGCCACTAAAGCAAATGCAGTGATGCTTATGGATTTAAATGACTTGTGAGACGTGACGGACTCAAAGCAGTCATTTTGTTTGTTTGATCATTTAACAGGTGTTTTCAAGCAAACCTTTCTATTCAACTGGTCTTAAAATACTCATAATTAAACACTCCACACTCATTTTATTATTGAAAACAAAATCAGGCGATACTCACAGTATCAGTCAAGGAATAAAACCTACCTTTTTATTTAATCATTTTTTTATAGTGCTAAAATGTAACTACCACAAAAAAGAACATATTATGTGATCATAGTAAACTTTAAACTGTCTTTAGATTGCAAACTCAAAGGTACGTTTTCAAAGAGAGAATAACTCATCGCTAATTCAAAGCACACCATTTGCGTTTCTTTGCTATTTAGGCCCCAGAGGAATTCTTCACTACAGATTTTATCAGATTCAGTTTCCTCCCATCTGGAACGCTTTATTTTTCATGGCTTGTTTTGATTAACATTGATCTCCTTTTCTCTGTGTTGCACAGAAAAACTGTCTGTCTTGTGCCATACAAATTAGCTGGAAACCTGTAAGTTTTTTTTTCTTTGTGTGTGTTTATCCCCCCATTGATTATGACCCCCTTGAGAAAAGGCAACCTGTCATATACTGCAAGAAAATGATTGTGGCAGTACATTTTTGACCAAAGAATTGTGAATTCTTGTGTGTGTGTATGTGTATTTATTTTATTTTTTCAGCTCACCTCTAGCCCAGTTGAAATGAAACAGCAGTGATTTACAGGACATGTGTGTTTCTTCTTTTAAAGAGCCAAATGCTTACAGCTGGGCTTTTATGAATCAGGAAGAGCATGAGCACGGCCCTTAGTAACAATGCCCAGATGCACCTGACAGGGCACAGATGAAGCTTGTATGTGGTCCAGCCACCACCTCACTACATCCCACTCAACCACCACAATGCTTTGCCAGTTGTTCTCCAGCTCCTGAAATCTCCTGACCAAATTCAGCATTGAGGTGATGCCTGGATTTCAAAGGTTACCCTCAAAGTTGTGGGATTCTGGAAGTCTTTATTAGAGTCTTGTTTCCAGAATATCTTTGTGAAAAGTACTAAAAAGGTTTCTCCAGACACATCAGGCAAGGTCTTCTGTTGGAGAACATGGCCGCGGCAGGCAAGATCTCTCCTGTAGTGTTCTTCCTCCATTCGACAGGGCCTCCGGTTTCCGAGGAACCGCAGCATCGGAGTCACATGAGAGAGAGCCTCAGAATCTGTGGGTAATGCAGCTGTGAGTCTCAAAAATTAATTGAGCTCGGGGGAGGAAAAAAGAAAAGCGGATGGAGAATGCAGGAGTTAAAGGGCATGTCGGAAGTGCTAGTTACTTGAATGGTGTTAAAAGAGGGCAATTCAGCAGCTGAGCGTCTCCAATGGATCCTGACAGGGCTTTTCTCTGATGAAGGCACTTACAAAAGTGTTAACCGCTCAGGTCAGCGAGCCACTACCAAACCAAATAAGGTGAGGGCTTAATTATAAAGGTGGTATCTGAGCATTTTTAAGGACTATTAACAAAGGCGTATCAATTTAGAATAGCATTATAGATCACTTCGGTGCTTTAGGGGAAAGTCAGTGTCGGATTACTTAACATCCTGACAGTGCTAAACTGTTTCTCTACTGAACATACTGCAATAGCAATCATTATTTTGCACCAATCTATCGACAAATGCAGAGATCTTCCCAGAAAAGAGACAAGCCCAGTTCTGTTTGGCCAATTTACATTTTTATATTTGCTTCCTAGAGAAGCACTGCCACAAAGTTTGATCCAAATTATCTGTGTTTAATAGCTTCTTGAAGAACCCATGTTATATCTATAAATCCAAGTTGAACATTTGAACTCACTGAATTAAGGGTGATGGTTTGTGCCTTTATTTCACAGAGACATTTTTCTTGCTCCCTCACTTGCTTACCTAGAGAACGTTTATTTTGCCTTGTGATAAATCGTTTTGGAGCCTGTGGCAGGAAGTGGATGGATGGTTTTGTGTTTTTGTATCTGGTGAGAAAATGGCTGCTGGAGTCTTGGTACTTTGTGAAAATGGCACACAATGTCATCCAATGAATGACCAAATTAACCTCTATCTTTATACTCTTTATGTTTGCAAATTAAATGGTTTGAATTCTATATAACTGGGAATAAAAAAAAAAAACGTCTTGTCTTTGAAAGAAATATCAATGCTGTCCAGCAGGATATTAATATGTCCTTCAGTTGCCCTCAGCCTTCCTGAACTTGTCCACTTTCTAACTGATTCTAACTGTGTCGATAGGTCTGCAGATGGGATGTACTTACAGGACAAAGGTCAAACGACAACAGAAACCTTGTTTTACATAAGGGTAAAGGACATTTTGAAGGAGACTGGAGTATAATATTGCTACTCTTCTCATTCGGGTTACTGCAGGATATGAGGTTTTCCAGATATTTATTTAGTGTAATTGAACCTGGTTCATGACATAACACAAATTCTGGAAGAGCAGTTTCAGCACAGCAATTTTCTTTTACATTACATGATTCTGGGCAAGGCATGTCAAGTCACGGACAAAACATTTAGCCATCTCGGTGTAATGATAATCAGTCCTTTATGGAATGTGACAGTTTATTATGTATACGTTTTTTTTATTATTTTTTTATCTTCAATACATTATAGGTCTCTCGATTTGATAATTTTTCTGGCATCATCATCATCTTCTTCACTGTTATTTTCCACAATAAATACATTTTCGTTTTCAAGGTTTTTTATTTTTTTTCTTCCCCCTCCCCATTTTTGTGAATGTGATGATGGTTACAGATTTGAAAAGTAGTGGAATGGAGGGAAGGCAAAATATTGAATTTTGAAAGCCCTCCAAGGAAAGTTTCACCTGGTGTCATTCTTTCATTTTCCAGACTCTAACTTTAACAACAAATAGATTTCAAGACACTGATTCTTGTTTGGAAAGTCCAAGGGGAGGGATTCATAAAACGTTTACAGTAGCGCTAGTTTTGTTTGTGTGTTGGAACAGGAACAAGCTGTTAATTTTTACAGACTAGAACAGGACAACAAATATTCATAAATAAACAGCTTGTCTTACCCCCTGAGGTATTTATGAAAAGCTCTCTGATCAAACCATCCGTTTCTGTCTTTTTATGAACACAAAAAAAGTGCACATCTAGCACCCTGTTTAAAGATGTATGCAAGTAGCTCCCCTTGTATTAAAAGCTATTGAACTCACAGAGTAGTAGCTGACAGTGGATTTAGAAACGGTAGCCTATATGTTCCCCTATTATTGGATGTTGACACATTTATAGCATTGGAAAACTCACTAAACTCATCTAATATAGCTTAAAGCTCCTGACTGTTGAAGTTTAAGTTAATAATAATAAGAGAAGAAGAAGTTCAGCTCAATTACTATTTATTTTTTATATTGTAGTAATAGATACTTAATTGCACTACAGTGTATAGAGCATTGTTTTAATTGTTAGGTTTGGGGTGCAGCCCCGCCCAACTCAGTTCCTCTGCATATGAGGATTAGATGCATAGGTAGTATAAGTATCTTACAATGGGTGTAGGTCTTAATGTAGAAAGTCGAGATTTTAAATGATTGAAAAGTTTCAGTGAGTTTTAGATCTTTAGATCTGTTTTTGGTTTAAACAACTAGTCACCTGTTTTGTTTTTGTTTTAGGTTGAGGAAAACCGCATTAAGTCCTTGTTTTTGCTCAGGGCACAACTCACAGAATTATCTACAACTTTGTGAAAGGCAAGTCATTTTCACATGAAATAGGCTTGAATGAAAAAAGAGATGAGATTGCTGTATTTCTTTGATACATGCTCTATTTTCTAATTCCATTTTGAGAGCATGTCTTTTTTATACCCAAGTCCATTAAATCCATCCCTGTTTTGAGGTTTAAAGAAGTATGAAGAACTGAAGAATGTTCAAAAGGGGGAGTGTATTGCTTTACTGGGAAGATAACAAGTTATGCTATAGATTGATATAGATTTTTAGAAAATAATTATTGTTTGATTTATAAATACCTTCTAAGCAAGGAGAATTAACTCACAAATCCATTGTTTGAAAATGAAATCTATATTGTATAAAATGTAAATCCCTTGCTGTTGAAGGATTTTGAGAAACAATTGCCCATTAAGTTTCAATGTCACAAAAAGTGTCTGAACAATGTTTTGTAGTTGTTGTTGTTGTTGTTGTTGTTGTTTCTTTAATACAATAGAAATGGAATGTTCTGAATTCAATTGGACTTTTTCTCTTTATACCTTTACATTTATATGGTTATTCATTTTCTGTGAAATTGTCCTCTGGTGAGGAGGACCCTTTCCTTGCTTCCACACTGAAGTGAAGTCAAGTCTACCTGCAGCACATTAACACTCAGGCGATTGTGAGTGCTCTGAAAAATCAAATCACGCCTCCAACGTGGGCAGCTGCTTCATACATTTCAAGCAGAATGCCTTGTGTAGGATAATTAGTGTGACCGTAGCACTGCGGGGCTTCAGCAGCCTATGACAGTTTCAGTGTGTAGCCTTTAGTCCAGGTGAGTGAAAGAGCTCCTCGGAAACATTGCCGTGTAAATGAGCCCCGCAGCGGTGCACAGAATGATCAAATCAAATAACAAGAACATCCCGACCAAAAAGCCCACCCCTTATGGCCACCAGAGCTCACATGAGTGTTTGCAATCAGTGCAATTCCAACAATTGTTAGAATTTAGTTGTTTAGTTGTTATTTTTTCCCTCCAGAGTTGTGTGTATATTTTCAGTCTTGGAAAAATAACCACCACATTCAAATTGCTAAAATCACAGAAATCTGGACTCATTAAGTAATCTCGGGATGCTTGTGTGCATAAATATTCCCAATCATGCCCCCACATTTCTGTAAGGAAATCGTTGAGAAAATTACATTCTACACCTGCATGGCTACAAATGGGTCTCGGGAACGTTGCTTCATGTTTGACAGTAATCTGTTCCAAGCTATAATAATGTGGACTGAATTTCCCCTCTGCCTCTGGTTCCCTGTATTTATAGATCGGTTGCTATAGATTTTGCTGTCTTTGCAGCAGCGGTTTGATTGTATGCATATGCTTTATGTTCTTCACTGTTGAGCCTTTGCAGTGTTAGGATTGCAGTACCTCTGGGCCTGTATGTGAAATGTACACAGAGCAAAAGCAAAAACAGAAGGTACACAGTACATCCAAACTCTTAAGTGGATGTGCCAATGAATTAATGCAGTATTGAACAAAGGTGTAGTGTGCCTGTGAAATTAATTATTCAACACACATTTTGATGTTTTAACCACTCTATTTTCTAGAGTAGAATTGTCACAATTTTATAAATATTCTATTTTTAGTATATATAGCATTTTAGATAATCTATTATTGTATTACATATCATGTAATGTGTGCAACATGTTAGTTTATTTATGATGTATATTAGCAAGTATGGAATGAAAAACAACACCTTTGAGCTGTGTCCCATGAGATTTTGCTATGCAAGTAAAACGAATGTATTTGGGAATGCAAACACAGCCTGTCATGCTTCCACCAGAAAATTCTCTCCGACACTAGCCTGCGGTACAGTGGTAGCCGCATGTAAAATGTTCTGTGCACTTCAAGGGATAGAAAAAAAGACACGCTGTTGGTGTTCATTTTAGGATCCCTTGGTATTTCTACAGAACAATATGCCACATGTATGCTTAAATACAAGAGTTTAATGTTCTTGGGAGTTTGCTCACCGTGTGTGCTGCATCTTCAAGAAAAGTAGCACACCCATTTTATTAAGCTCCGTTTCCCACAAGCCAGTCTTACCGGCTTCATATCTCATTATTGCCCCAGGAGAACTATTTGCCAGGAAATCCAGGTTCCCATTCAACATTTCTGATTTAATATTCTGGCTTTAAAAAAAACAGAAACAACCAACCAAAAATACAAAACCAATGCTTGACCCAGAGGGAAATACATGATTGTGCAACCAGATTACACATATGTAATGCATGACTACATAAGACTGATGTACACTCATGCTAGAGTTGTAAGTAGTCTAGGAGGGTCAGTGATGGAGAAGGGGCTATTCCTGTTTCAAGCCCCATATATTTACCATGACAAAGACACTGCACTTCTTGGCACTCTGTCATTCAGAGACGTCAAAGCCAGGTCCTGCTGCGAGGTATTCTGCTGTGGCAGTTAGTAATGCATAGTTGACAAAAGGGAAAACTTGGCTTGTCATATGGGACATGCTTATTATTACTATTGAATCAGTACCACCACTTATGTTGGGCTTAAATTGTTATGGGTATCACTATTATTATTATTATTATTATTATTATTATTATTATTATTATTATTATTATTATTATTATTGGTGGTGGTGGTGGTGGTGGTTGTAGTAGTAGTAGTAGTAGTAGTAGTAGTAGTAGTAGTAGCAGCAGCAGTAGCAGTAATATACATGCTGTCTGTGTCATCCCTGGTTAAGACCTGTGTTTCTGTTAAGTTACATGGCTAGACCGCTTTTCTCCTTTTTTGTTAAAAAGAAAAAAGCAAGTAACTAGTATCATAATTGTTGTCTTTGGTATGTTATTCAGTTGTCATTTTGTGAGATTTAAAATGAGGGACTCAGTCTGCTTAATGAATATGTACTCAGAATGGGGGAAATGTATCACCAACAAAACCAATTGTGGATAAGTATGATTTTCAATTGAATGAGAAATAAAAAGACCTAAGGGATGCAAATGTTTTTACACTGAGTTGAAACTGGGAAGAAGATGAGGGAACCCAGGGGCACAAATTGCAGTGTGACTTAAATCCCAAGCCTCCCACTGAACCGATTAAAATAGCCACTGTAATCAGCCTCCAAATTTTCTTTAAGAAAAACTTGCCTGCTTGGATGTCTTAACTCTTCTTTGCACAAAACTACAGATGGCAGTGTGTTGCCTGCTGCGGTAAGCACAAACTCACAGACCACCCCCCCCCCCCAAACACACACACACACACACACACACGCTCTCTCTTTCTCTCTCTCTCTCTCACACACACACACACAATGTATTATTATAATATGTTGTTCCTTATCCAGGGTAAATCCAGGCTCCCCATTTTGCCCTCCTAACAACCCGGTTTTGTTGCGGGCACGGACTCAACAAGGTGTTGAGTGTGCACGCCACAGGGAAGCTGGCCCATGTCGGCATACACCGCATCCCTAGGTGCCTGCCTACCTGCTTTAAATAGCCTAGTCCGAACACGAGATGCTGTCACTGACTGCAGTCTATTTCATGGAAAGGGGAAGTGTGCCTAATAAAGTGGCCACTCATTATTTTTACATACGATTACTCATTTATGCAGCTGTGTAATCTTGCTCAATGTTAAACACAGCAGTGTCCCCCACCTGCGACTGAACCAAAAACCCTCTGCTGGGGAGTCAAGAGCCCTGACCTCTGCCACACGGTACTGCCCTCAAACGCACGTAAAGCCTCTCTTATCTCCTTCATGAAGTTGCCGCCAACAGTGCATTTGTTACAACATTCTTTTGCGTGAATGAGAAAACAGCTCTGCCAAGATTACTTTTAGAAAGCAGATCTCACTGAGCAAGCGAAGATTAATTGTGTAATTTCTAGCTGATCAAGCTCCTCGTTAATAAATCTGCCTGGCCCGTCAAGTTGTTTTTATTTCCTGTCTCCCGCAGTCTCATCCGATGCCTTTCTTTCCCAATGATAAGGATGGTCTTAATTAAAGAGAGCTCGCCTTCTGTACTGTTGGGTATTGTTTCACTCTATTGAGATGCTGAATCCTTTTTCTTAATTTCTGGAGGGGGGTGGCAGGGAAATAATATCTAGCAATCTGCAAAACAAAAAGTTTTCTTTTAGTAGACCAAAAAGACATTACTTTTGCTGAAATCTTTTGCTAAGTAATTTGTTGTTGTTGTTATAATTTTTTTGCAATAGATAAATTCAGGTTTGCAAAACATGCAACCTGCTATAGTTTAAGCTTGCCTACTCATGGTTAGAAATCAGCATAAACACCTTTTAAAGATTAAATCTGTAGTAGTCCTACAAAGCCTAGGGTATTGAATATAAATTACAAGGTAATTGTCTGCAGTCTTTACAAGTAGACATCTTTGATTTAATGTATTTATTATTGACAGCTGAAGGATACTGTTTGGCATTCCATTGGGCATTCAACTCACAGTATTATTTTGTGTATCTTTAGTAAAGTATTAAAAACCAACCAGCAAACGTCAATAAATGATCAAGATTGACCATTTATCTTTGAGTCACCTTGGACTAAGGTATAAAATTAAAACCACTAAGTTATTCTATTACTACCACAATCATTCTTCCTCCTCCTTCTCTTACTACTACTGCTTCTCATAATAATAATTACTTTGACTTTCCATTGTTAGCCATTTTGATGGTAAAATTGGAAGAGATTAATACACTCACTCCAAAAGAAGCCTTTGCTTAAATATTAGAGAGCCAGGTGTGGATTTCCATCCGCTAATATGGTCTTTTGTGCTTTTTTATTTTTATTCCTTTTTCCCCAATTATGCTCTCAGCAGCTTCTGAAGCCAAAATTAATTTCAAATTGTGTGCACATTAATATGTGGTGAAAGGGTTTTAGAAACATGACACTTTGTTTCCTCCTCCTCAGTGTGTGGTGCGCTGCACTGCGGCAGTAAACAGTGAAGAGAATAGGGATGTGACTGGCTGAAATGTAATATTAGTACAAGAGGTAATAGTACTTTACAAGTATAATTTAAAATTTATACAGGGTTTTGTATATAAAGATTCACCTTACGTATTGAAGCATTAAATAATGAACAAATGAAAATATTAATTTTGGTTTAATGTTCATCTGTGATCTTTAATCTTTAATCATCAGAAATTGGCAAAAGTTCTTATTCCTACCATTCTATAATCATATTTCTTAACATTTACATTAGCTCCAAAAATGTATTGGCACCAAAGTAGATTACCTCTTTCAAAAATGTGATCAAAACTGAAACTGCCTGAAAATCTTGTCGTAAACGTCTGATGGGGCTTTATGTGATTAGATTTTATTTTTTATAAAGCGAGAATTTCATGTGGAGAATAAAGGTATGCCCCGCTCATCTTTCAAAGTCTCTTTTCATGGGAAGGAGGATAAGGAAGCCATTTTTCCCCCATTGACATTGATCCAGGCACACTTCTCTCTCTCAGATTAGGGAAAGCCAAAAAAAAAAAAAAACCCGTCAGCATCCTTTCAAACTAATGGAATAACATAAGTGCTTCAGGCAAAAGCTAGCAAAAAAAAAAAGAAAAAACAACCCAAAAACTGTTTCCTCAGTGTCACAGATGTCAGTACAAATTAAAGTGCCACAAAGCTCTGGCTTTGCAGGATCCATTATTACTATTGTCACAGATCATTTGCCATTCCACTACAGATGAAAGCAAACAGATTGGCAGCGAGAGAAAGTGGGAAAACAGAACCCTGCCCTCCCCATCCTGTTTTTTCCACCGTCATCTGTCAGTCCATCAAAATGTGAAAATACACGTATATTTTCTAAATGATAGAGCATGTCAGGTTGTCTGTCTTCTTCCTTTGTTGCCCCACTGACTAGCTTTAAATCTTTAATCAGCAGTCATTAACACCTTGTACTCCCCTGTGTAAAGAGTTAGTGTTTTTGTGACAGTTTAAGATTCATTTTACAATTACTTGTTTTTGTTCTAAATCCCAGCGGTAGTAGTGTTAGTTATTAAATGAATGTCTTGGGTAGACAGGCACAATGAATTTGTGCAATGATGTCACTGCAACAACAACAGCAAAAAAGAAAAAAGAAATTCCAGCTACGGAGTGAAACCAAATGCTCTCTGCTAGTGATTAATATAGTTTTCTATTATGTTTTAATTAAGAAAGTGCATCAGTTCACAATCTGTGAAGAGACGGGAAGATAAAACAATAAATCAATTTAACTTGAAATTGAAGAAGGCTATGTGTGTATATATATATATATATATATATATATATATATATATATATATATATATATATATATAGATATATATATATATGTATATATATAGATATACACTGTAGGCCAATGTTAATGTTGTGAGCATTTGACAATATAAATGTTTAGACTGTAGTGTAATATGTAGGTCAGAATAATTATCTTATGCCATATAAATAGTGGGTATGAGTGAGCAACTTGCCACTGTTTTATTTTTTCTTATGTGGTCAAACAGTCTTTAAATATATACTGATCAGCTCATTAGTGTGACTGCACTGTTCTTTGCAAGTGACCTTTCTGTGATTTCATTTAATGAACTTGCTCAAATTGCATGCAAGGATTGCTTTTAATTAAATCTAAAATTCATAATGGTCCCATGCAGTCTTGTAGAACAGGGGAAAAGGTGAGCGACAAGACAAATGTGGTGATGGCATAAACAGTCATTTGAATTTCATTGATGCAAATGCAATGATTAGTACAAATTGTGTTTAAAAAACAAAACAAAAACAAAAAACAACCCTGAAGCCATCTCATGGTACCAGCCTTAATGTAGAATGTTTCACAAATCTGAGATTACCTAATCTGTAACCTTACCAGAAATGCATTTATTTTGCCTTGAAAATACAATGTGGATTTATTTTTAAACTATCACAGAAAGGACATTGCTTATAATCTTTTTAATGGGCTTTTTTTTCACAATAGCCATCTTTAGAGCTGGAAAACACTTTGTTGCTGTAAAATCTGGTATTCCCAAGAGACGGGGTTTGTAGTTAGCATGTAATTTCTAGTTTTACCTCATAAAATTGGTGCCTCATTGAATTGGCCTCCACAAGTTTGAGTAAGATAATCCAAGACTTTTGTTTTGACAGTTAAAATGTTAATTGGCCAATAAAAGTTTCATTTTCCGAAACTCTTAATAACTCATCAAATATAATGTAGTGTCCCTTATTGAAATGCAGTAATTGTGTGTCAGACTAAGATTAAATCCTTATGAATTTCCCTCTAGAGAAAATGTAGGCTTTCAAAGAGCTGTTCAAAAACTATACTGCTTTAGTACAATTTTCCTTGTTTGCAAGTAATTCATTTTCATGTTGCTTGGAATAGGGGCACAGTGAAGGAGATTTTTAAAATATTGTTTTAAGGTTGGTTGCCTTTCCTTCTGCTGACCGATCTTGTAAATTTTTCAGAATTTAAAAAAGAAAAAGCAGTTTAAATTAATCTCTTTATTGTTCCTCCATAAAGGATCTGTTCTTTCAAATGTGTTCACTAAAGCGAAGCAGACCATGCCGAAATCTTTAAGATGTTTTTTTTTCTTTCTCTCTCATACAAAATAAAACAAAACAGTAAATCATGGTACACAGCCATCAATATTTGGAATCCAGTTATGCAGCAGACTTGTTTAAAGTCTAGTGTGGAACTATGGAAATCAAAGGTTTTTCCTCTCTGCTTTCACTGTTGAAAGCTGTCCCCTTCTTTTCCAGGATTTTTGCATTATTCATGGATTCCATCTGTAAGGTAAATGTATGTGTTAGGTTAGCATCTTAGCAGGAAAATCACCCTACTTGGTACCCCTTCAGTACTCCGTTTGACAGTTTCAACTTTCACTGCAGTATAGTTTTGATGAAGATGACTTGTGCTCGAATGGAATATGGGTTTTGATGGGCAGTGAGGACTGACCTTCTAACCTAACACTTTCAGTATTCTGAACACTGTCAAAGATTTAAAAAGTGAGTACTTCAAGCAGAATCCACACAGATCTTTAAACTAAATTGATCATTAGCAATTTTTTTTACAAATAGTGTAAGTTGCACAACGAGTTAGTCACTTGAATTTAATGTACTACCATGTGACATATCCAGTACAAGCCCACTCCCTGGGTATGTGTGGGATGAGTTCCACTGCCAGCACATTTAAAGGGAACTTTCCACACTGGAGAAACTGGAAATCTGGAAACTGGAACTGCATTACAAAATGAAGCAAATTGCCTCCTACTATCTTTTTTCTTAGGCTTGTCAGAACACAGTCTATAATAGGAGCCCTGCTTGCAAAAAATATATATATATATATCACATCTCATTTATGGGTTTCCATCTTGGCAGACCATTTTTCAGTGCTTAGATGCACTGATAGACAAAATATTTGTGTTATCATAACCTTCATTCTGTTCTCTCTAACAAGAAACCTTCTTGAGGTCAGGGTATCACAAATTCTTGTCTGAAGGGGCTCGAGGATTGCTTGTCTGAAACCCATGACTGGTTATCTTTGAAGAAATCACATGATAAATGACTACTAAAGGTACACATGGCCGAGACTTCTGCTCGATGGTATGCAGACTGAAATTACAATCAAGCAAGACGACAATTTAAAGAGTTTTGATAACTCCAGCTTCCAAACTCAAATTCTGTGCTCTGCAGGAAGTCATTTGGGAGAAACGCACCAGACTGCGACTGCGGTTACTATGTAACCGATAAATATTAATTTCGATGCATCTTCGATTCAGGGATGCACACTTGGGTCAAGGGGCTTCTCAGCTGTTAAAAAATGTACCAATGTGGCCTTATCTTCTGCTGAACTGTTTGGCCATGCAGTCGGATCAAAATTACACTGATGCTTTAAAGAACAAGTAACAAATCCTGTAGTTTAAAAGCAAGGAAGCCATGCCAAAACATTCCATAGCAGACCGTTGCTTTAAATTTAGTAGGAAAACAGGCATATGTATATGAACTTAATTGTGAGTCTCTGGATATTCCAGAGAATGTGGAATAACTCTTTAAACTATAGTACAATTTGACCCCCCCCCCCATTTTAATTGTATGTCTTTGTTAACACATTGTATTAGATTCCTATTAAGCATTGATTACTTCCTATTTAGAATGGTATAAATATTTAATAACTATGAGCAAATCCACTATTAGTTATGCATTAAAAATGTATTACAACATAATGGGTACTTTAAATTCAACTGCTATAAAGTATTTATGGATCCTTCACATATAATTCTCCAACAACATTCAGTATTGGATGTTTAACTTGTAGCCTATTGTTTCATTTGTAGACAGAATCTGAGATTGAGAAACACCTCTCTGGCCTGCTTATGCAGTGCATCTGGAAAGTATTCACAGCGCTTCACTTTTTCCACATTTTGTTATGTTACAGCCTTATTCCAAAATGGATTAAATTCATTATTTTCCTCAAAATTCTACAAACTATACCCCATAATGACAACGTGAAAGAAGTTTGTTTGAAATCTTTGCAAATTTATTAAAAATAAAAAACAAAAAAAGCACATGTACATAAGTATTCACAGCCTTTGCCATGACACTCAAAATTGAGCTCAGGTGCATCCTGTTTCCACTGATCATCTTTGAGATGTTTCTACAACTTGATTGGTGTCCACCTGTGGTAAATTCAGTTGATTGTACATGATTTGGAAAGGCACACACCTGTCTATATAAGGTCCCACAGTTAACAGTGCATGTCAGAGCACAAACCAAGCCATGAAGTCCAAGGAATTATCTGTAGACCTCCAAGACAGGATTGTATCGAGGCACAGATCTGGGGAAGCGTACAGAAACATTTCTGAAGCATTGAAGGTCCCAATGAGCACAGTGGCCTCCATCATCCGTAAATGGAAGAAGTTTGGAACCACCAGGACTCTTCCTAGAGCTGGCTGCCCGACCAGACTGAGCGATCGGGGGAGAAGGGCCTTAGTCAGGGAGGTGACCAAGAACCCGATGGTCACTCTGATAGAGCTCCAGCGTGTCTCTGTGGAGAGAGGAGAACCTTCCAGAAGAACAACCATCTCTGCAGCACTCCACCAATCAGGCCTGTATTGTAGAGTGGCCAGACGGAAGCCACTCCTCAGTAAAAAGGACATGACAGCCCACCTGGAGTTTCTCAAAAGGCACCTAAAGGACTCTCAGACCATGAGAAACTAAATTCTCTAGTCTGATGAAACAAAGATTGAACTCATGCTTGTAGCATCATACTCAAAAAGACTTGAGGCTGTAATTGGTGCCAGAGGTGCTTCAACAAAGTATTGAGCAAAGGCTGTGAATACTTATGTACATGTGCTTTTCGTGTTTTTTTATTTTTAATAAATATGCAAAGATTTCAAACAAACTTCTTTCACGTTGTCATTATGGGGTATTGTTTGTAGAATTTTGAGGAAAATAATGAATTATATCAATTTTGGAATAAGGCTGTAACATAACAAAATGTGGAAAAAGCGAAGCTCTGGAATACTTTCCGGATGCACTGTATGTGTACCAGCTACCACTGCACGCTGGTACATGGTTTATATAACACAATGTAAGGCAACTAACTCTATAAGAACCCTGTATGGACTCCCTTGTTATTTCACCTTTCAAATTCTCAATTTTGTTTGTAGGGAAACAGTGTTCTCGCTTTTCAATTGCTCATCCTGACCACCTGGACTAGGGGAAGGAAGAGCATGTTAAGAAACCAGAGTGGGAAACAGTGGTGGTTTGTGAAGAATAGGTATCTAGTATATCAAGAGACTTTTTGGATCTTTTTTTTATATATAGTTGTACTCCCAAAAGGTAGAATTACCAAAAGAGAGAACTTTTGCAATTAAAAAAAAAATGGCATCAAAACATTGTCTTGACTCATAAAGCAAAATCATCCTAAAAAGCTAGAGGGACAGCAGGAATATGATTTCACCAAGGGAACCAAAATGTACTTTTAGCTTTGACTGTCGGCCTTTCAAATGCAGAGCTGTAGGAAGAAGATCCAAGGGAAAAGCAGGGGAGAGCTCGAGTGCTGAATCTTTTAAAAGCACTGGGGATACAGCCCTTTCTGGTTATCTCAGGACAGATCACTCATAATTGTCTCTGTATTCTAAACAGGACTGCGGATAATATTCACCTGTGTTTTAATATCCGAGCAAAAATGCAGTATGAAGGTTTCTTCATTTCCTTTTCTCTCTTATTTTTCCTGGGCAGCCAAAATATATGCATTTGCTTCAGGTGAATAAACTCAACAGGGCCCACCAAAGTAAAATAAGCACTCTAAGTATATAATTTATTCTTCAATAGTTTTAAGCACTTAGTTGGTGACTTGGGAAATGTTTTTTACATTTTCTAACTGATTAAGTCACAAAACTAGTAATTACATTTGCATATGGCTTACAGCTTGTAAAAGTTGTGAAATATGTGAAAAAAAATAAATAAATGTGTATCAGCGAAACAGTTATGTCTGGAGTAGAGAGTGACAGTTATTCACACCATATCCTCCTGGGAAGGCAGTGTCAGGGAGTTAGACACTAATTGAAAATAGTCAATAGACGACTCAGGCATGGAATATTTTCTCTGCATAACTTTCCTCTTTTTAAAGGACAAAATAATGTGGTAAATGAACAGAGCATAAGCTCATTATGATATAGTACCTCCAACAGCAAAGTGGTAAAATATTGTAATCCACACACACACGAACAACTACTGCTACGAACCTAGGTATCAGGTTAAGTAGTCATTAAGATAAGAACATCAGTGAGAACTCAGAATTCCAGCTATAAAGAGATAATGAGTGGGCATTAATTTGAGTCTATATTTCATGTTTTATTCACTTGTGACTAATGAACCCCCGGGAAGTCAAATACGGGAAAATACTCCTGAAAAGAACAGGAAGGTCTGCACTGGATACCCATTTAGAAAGCAGATAGGAGATAGAAGGCACACATGGTTCATCCAGTGAAGATGGAAGGCTTTTAATTGTCAGAAAGAGTCTTCCTCTGCCACACTGGATCTGAAATCTAACCAACCATCCAAAACCAAGTTTCTGAACATGGAAGAATGGATCTCTAATGTTCTACATGTAATGTTTCCTGGAAGATGTAACTCTGACCTTCTCGGTGCTGACATTTAACAACAGTAATCGACAGACCTCTCCGACAGTCGTCAGTATATTTTCTCAATGCAGACTCACAGGCTCAGTAGAATGAAGAGAAAATGAAATGTTTGGCCGTCTATAAATAGCACTGTATTCACCTCATGCCTGCCTGTGATGCACTGCACATAATCCCTAGCCAAATCCTAACATCAACAATTCTCTTTGTTCTCGTTGAGGATTACAACGAAGCGCCGTCTCGCACACAACCAGGCACCTCGAGCCCCTTCAGCTGCACTGCATTCAGAATTTGGAAAAGGGCTTGAAACGGGGGCTTTGGCAACGGGGACATAGTCTTCTCTTCACATGGCAAAGCTCACCTATGAAGGAATTATCTTGCTTGACCTCAGCAGAGGGACTCACTGCTTTTATTTGTGCAAGTGGTTTCTCATCAACATGCTGTCTCTTCCTGGTTAGGTAGCCTAATTGACGTTTCTATCAAGCACTTCACACCAATGCTATTAAAGGTGCAAAAATTACGGAAATCGATTTACATCTTAATTCTCTTAAGTACAGGCAACTCAAAATGCAATACAAAACCCTAGACAGATCTCTAATTTGAACTAAACTTTAAACCAACTTTAACTGATCAATCTTTCATCTAGTACATACAATTTTCTCATATAAACATAATTAAAGATTGACAGGAAACGATCTTTATAGCAACACTCTACGATAGTCAGTATGAATTGAGAAGAAATAGATTTTGTCTGATTAACCTTTGCATTCTTTAGAAGGATGAAGGAAATCTCTCAACTCTCTACCACATGAACGGCTAGCTAGGGAATGTGTGTTGCTATCAGTTGGGACTGCTGCCCTTTCTAATCTATATGGATGACCTTGTCTCTGTATAATTAGCAAACCTCTCAAATGTGAAGTTGGCATGAAATTAAAGCGAGCTAGCCACCATTATGGCAAAAGCAAAAGAAAAGCAAAAGGATTTGGAACAGATTCAAAACTGTCCAGGGACATGGGAAATAAAATTTAATGTATGTACATTCAAAATGGTGCACGCAGTTAATAAGACTGTTGAACAGGCAACCTTGGCCAGATGGCAGGTTTTGTCTTTACCTTCAAAAGGCTGAACAGATTTCCTACAGCTTAATAAGGATTTTTTTTCCAGTGTGTCTACTGATCTCTAATTTGGTAAAAACATGAATTCCTCATATAGCAACAGAAACCTCAAACAATGCCAAAATTATTTTTTATTTTTTTTATTTATTTTTTTGCTTTATTGTATGGCAAATGTTTTTTTTTTTTTGTCTAAGCAGCACATAACACTTTACTCATTTAGGTTCCCAAAGTCTAGTAATTATTTGTTCTTCTTTTATGAAGAGATTAAATACATTCACCCATGAAATTTATCTTGTATAACCTTTGCCTTCCAGTCAGGAAACTTGGAATCTCCTTTTCAGTTTTTGCCTAATATCCATGATATGCTTGGTCTTCTCTAGGCCAGAGACCCCTAGCCTATGGCATGTCTGCTTATGTATGAAGACACTGTTCTAACTATTGGGGAACTTGACCCAAGGTGTTTATTTACAAGCAGCGAGTTTGTATCCTCAGTCAGCACTACTATACACTTTAAATATTCTCACCAGCCACAGGTGAAAATACAGTAACCTTGTTTGTGTACCTGAAAAATGTGATTATAAATATTTCCAGTAAATAGAATCCCTGGCAGAATATACAGAACCTGGCTGGTGAACTTTTGCGACCTGTGGAAAAAGTCAGAATCTCAGAAGATGCAATTGAAACTATTGAAAGTTGTTGATGTTTTGTTAAATATAATTTATTAATCTAAAGAAAAATATAAGCTTAACAAATATTGGAATAGGTAAGTGTATTATATGCCTACAAGACACCTGACTTCGTGGCCTCAAAACAGCATGTCAACATTTTGTCTTTTTCAGTGTCTTCATAGTGTTCTTCTAAATGATTTAAGACCACACAAGACTGAAGGTCAGGCTTTTTGTTTTAATGTATAGCTCAGTGCCTTCTGAATACAGGAACCAGCATTCACTTGCTGAGAATTGTTATATGGAAAGTCAGCTGCGGTGCTTTAGGTAACCGCCAGGGAATGTAATCTTTTTAATTAGGTCCCCAGCTGTTAACCGCAAGATGTGAAATGAGTTCAAGTGCTGATAGGCTGTCAGAGGGAGTTATACTGTGAATGCTTGAAACGGACAAACCATAAGGAATGCCGTTACACCCCCACCACACAACTCTACCACCGCCCTTGCCCACCATTTCCTTGAATCTAAGCAGATTGCTTGTATGTAAGGGCAGAACACATGCTCCTTCGATGGCCTCACATTAAAAAGACCGAGAACCAAGAGATGGTCATGTCTTTATTCTGCTGCACGTACTGGCAGTTTGATGTAGCTAAATGTATAATTTGACATTTAGAAAACCAAAATAGGACAAAGCACAAAACAAAAAAACAACAATATATGAACAGATAAATGTTAGAGACCGGAAGACACCATCAAGCTTGTTTGGTAACTAATAACTAATGCCTCCTTTCCACTGGCTTAAGCGTTCGTGCCGGGGGATGTGTCCGCCCTCAGACGGGTTCCAGAGCTTTTTGTAAATCCTGGCCATTGTGAAGTCCATCCCCTGTGCGAATCGTGGCAGAGAGACACCAGACGAGCCGCAGAGTTCTGGATGAGTTGGAGCGGCGGGTAGTAGATGCAGGCAGGCCGGCCAGGAGGGAGTTGCAGTAGTCCAGGCAGGAGAGGACCAGTGACTGGATGAGTAGCTGAGTCGAGTAGTCAGTGAGGAAGGGATGGATCCGGCGTATGTTGCTCAGGAAGAATCTACAGGTGCGTGTCAGCGTGGTGATGTGCTGGGTGTAGGAGAACACAGGATCAAGGGTGAATCCTAGATTTTTTGCGGAAGAAGAAGGAGAGAGTGTGGTGGATTCCAAGGGGATCGAGATGGGGAGGTCAGCAGAAGGTGAGGAAGAGTGGGAGACAAAGAGGAGATCCGGTGGAGAGGTTGAGCTTGAGGTGGTGCGAGTGCATCCAGGCGGAAATAGCAGACAAGCAGGAAGAGATGCGAGAGGGGATGAGAGGGTCAGAAGAGGGAAAAGACAGGAAGTGACATCCTCACTCCTCAGAGTCAGTTGTCATGCATCACTTAGTTTTGCGATCAGCCCTCAGTAAATTTAGCATTCAGCCCTCAGTTATCACTCATATTTGATATCACCCATCGGGTATCAGTCTTTTTTTGCAACAACTATCATACTTATGTCAGTTCTCATGCATCACTCGAATTTAATATCAGGTATCAGGTGTCACATGAAGTTAATATCAGGTATCACTCGAATTTAAGGTGTCACTTGAATTTTTGTGTCAGGTATCAGGTGTCACTTGAATTTAATGTCAGGTATCAGGTGTCACTCGAATTTAATACCAAGTATCAGGTGATCACCTGAAATTGGTGTCAGGTATCAGAGTGTTTTTTCTGGGATTTAATAGCCAATCAAATGGCTGAACCGTCTTTACTCTCATTTCATTGGTTACAGGGAATGTCAGGTATCAGGTGTCTCTCGAATTTAATATCAGGTATCAGGTGTCACTCGAATTTTATATCAGGTGTCATTTGAATTTAATATCGGGTATCAGGTGATCACTTGAAATTGGCCAATCAAATGGCTGAACCATCTTTACTCTTATTTCATTGGTTACAGGGAATGTCAATCATTTGTATTATTTTGTATTCACCATGAGCTGATTTTATGGTTGATTATTTTTGTTATAATACAAAAATGTTTGGTAATACTACGTGTTTAAATTATTAACATATGTTTTTATTATTAATATTATTATTAATGTAGACTACATTCTGTATATTTGACAGGTGTTTCAATGGACAATTTGGACTGTATCCTTCAAGTGGTGGAAAAATGTTCATAAAAGCGAATTAATACTTTTACTCTTATACAATGAAAAAATGAATTAAATGTTGATAATTGCATGTAAAAGCTTTATACTCTGTTTTCCTTAAGTATATTGTCACAGGAGACTCCCTAATTAGGCAACTATTTTTATATGGATACACACAAAAATAATGAAATAACAGCATCCCTGTACTTTTTTACATATTAAAAAAATAAAATAATGTACAATTACTTTATTTAAAGAAACAAAAAATAAATCACTCACACGGTAGCCCGAAAAATGCCTCTATTCATCTGTTTTCAGCTATTTTCACGTGTCTTGGCTTGATTGACATTCACTGTGACCAATGAAATAAGAGTAAAGACGGTTCAGCCATTTGATTGGCTATTAAATTATGTCCCAGAAAAAACACACTCTGATACCTGACACCGATTTCGAGTGATCCCTGATACAAAAACCAAGTGACTACCGATACCTGACACAAAATTCGAGTGGCACCTTAAATTCGAGTGATACCTGAAACCTGATAATAAATTTGAGTGGCACTTGATTTTAAAATTGAGTGACACCTGATACCCGATTTTAAAATCGAGTGACACCTGATACCTGATTTTAAAATCGAGTGACACCTGATGCCTGATATTAAATTGGAGTGATGCATGAGAACTGACATAAAATAAGCATGATGCTTGATGCCAAATAAGACTGACACCAGATGGGTGATATCAAATATGAGTGATGACTGAGGGCTGAACTTTAAACTTACTGAAGGCTGATCGCAAAACTAAGTGATGCATGACAACTGACTCTGAGGAGTGAGGATGTCCTAATATGGAGCGATAGAGCCTGACATGGAAAGGACTTTTGTGGCTATTTTATTATTTCTGCTTTACATGATTGTAAACTACAAGATAACGTTATCTCTCACTATCAGAGAAATCTGGAGGGGTTGTCATTTTCATGAGACAATGCTGAGACTGAGGCAGTGCTGTGTCAACACATTCATTTTTATTTTCAACAAGGCTAATGCAGACATTGTTATATGCCTTTCAATAATTGAAGGACTACACATCAAAGGAGTGGCCACCCCTTAAATGGCAACACAGGGGTTTTAAATGCTCTATTTAATTATTCAATGAAACATCGAACTGCACGGGGACTGGAGGGGGAGAACACAAATTAAAATGTGCAAATGTGATATAGATGTGACTACTTCACCACTCCCGTTTTCTCCAGCAGGAGGCTCATCATTCTGAATGTGTTGTCTGTGCATTTCAGTGTTTTGTGCTTGCTGTTGCTATACCTGCAGGTTTTGTTTGTATTGTCTTGTATATCTTATCTGTTTCAATACCACTGTCACCCATCCTTGTAATAAGCCTGGGGAGGGTAAGGTAGGTAGGTCAGACGCCCCAGGGCTTCCATTTACATCACGTAGGGTTGGTTTTCTGTTTCAACACACTAGGGTAGTCCTTCACGGGGTGCCACAATGTGTATTTTTGGGCTAGGCTAGGAGAGTGTTGCCTTAGTGGCTTAAATAGATGAGGGGTTTCTTTATTTCTTTGATTTGGTACCCATGTTTTCATCCTCCCTTTAGTTCTGTGTATGTATTGAATTTATCCGGGGTATTGGTTATGCCCTGATCTTTAGTTATTGTTGTCCCAACAATAAATATTTATTATTTTTCAACATTGTCCGTGGCCCCGTTCTGTCTCCCCATCGTTTCCCAAGTCGCATGCACAGGTATACTATGTTGTGCTACCCCCCAACCCCCCCCACCCCCGACACACTTTCTGCCCCTAGATCCAAGACCAAGGGGGAGTCTTTAATGTTTTAGACGGAAACCCAGATCTGTATATAAATGATTTTCTCTGTGGAGATGTTGTACAACATACGGGCACACCATACATAGGCCTGAAACACCGTTCAGTTGTTAATAAAATATTGAAAAAATCGTCTGCTACTGCTCCAATTTATTGTCCTTCAGTTTATTTTTAACTTGTCACAGCACTACACGTCCTGTGAAATTTGTGTTCGGCAAGTCTTTAATGCACTTGAATATTAACTGTAAGCAGTAATTGTTTCTGTATGTGGACTTCACTCCATGCTGCTAATAAAACTGTAATTTCTTCGTGATCCCACACAGCACTTGAGATTATATCTTCCGACATAATGTGGTTGATCTGTTCCCTGTCTACAAGTCAAGCACACATATCGCTTCTGAAAGTGAAGTATTTCCTTAGTGGGCGTAACGGATTCTTACGGCCTCGTCAGGCACCAGATAGTTAACCATCCAGAAACGGGTATTCAGAATTGTCAGAGAACTTCATCCAGTCTATTTTTCAATGATCCCAAGGAACTGGCTTGAACAACATGGCAGGGGAATGTGTTCCAGACAGCCACAACGCTAAGCGAAGGAGGGTCTCTGTATCTGTATATATATCATATACATTGTGACATAGGGTGAAGGACAGGTGTGTCCCGAGATGCAGGTTGAAAGCCGTGGACTAAGATCAGGAAACTGTCTTTAGACTCGTAGTCGTTGTCCGGTGAACACCTTCAAGTGTGCTCTGTAACTCCCTCAAACTTCGCCTGAACGTCAAAAAGGCCAAACCTCAGAACACTGATGTTAGTCAGATCAGCTTGATGTTGTGCAGAACATCTCTAGTGTCCACTGGGGGACCTTGTGTTCACTTTAGATTTGACCTTTTCAAAGTGTGAACTGAAAAGCTCTGACTTGTTCCACTGTGTCTTCCGGTCGGTTGATCTGGTTGCTAAATGAAGCAGCATGCAACATCTGGGGAAGATCAAACCAGACTTTGAACCAGCTCTGTGTTTGGCAGATGTGTGCAATTGCAGGAAGCAAAAGCACAATCTGCATGAGAACCCCTTGACTCTATATGATTTTTTTTCCCAGAATGGTAGCAGGTCTTATAAGGACTTCATGTATGTTTTAACCTCATTGTATTGGTATCCTAGGTCATTGTCAACCGAGGTTTAGAAAAGTAAGATTTGATTTAAGCCAAACCTACTAGTTTTCTCTTAAGAAAGCAACAAAAACAAGGAATTTAGAATTAAACATACAGCATGAAGGTGGGAGTATGGGGTGCTGGGCCCGCTTATGCTTGCCATCCGGTCCTTTTATTCTCAAAGCAAGAGCGGTGTCCGTATTCTCGGTATTAAGTCAAAAATGTTCAAGGTGGGTGTTGAACTCCGCCAAGGGTGCGTCTTGTCCCCACTCCTGTTTGTGATTTTCATGGACAGGATATCAAGGCGCAGCCGAGGTAGGGAGAGTATCCAGTTTGGGGGCTTGGAGGTGGCATCGCTGCTGTTTGCAGATGATGTTGTGCTTCTTGCCCAATCCGACTGTGATCTCCAACACGCACTCGAGCATTTCACGGCTGAGTGTGAAGCGGTTGGGATGAGAATCAGCACCTCCAAGTCTGTGGCCATGGTTCTCTCTCGGAAAAGAGTGGATTGCTCGTTCCAGGTTAGGGGGGAGCAGCTGCCCTTAGTGGAGGAGAAGTACCTTGGGGGTTTGTTCACGATTGATGGAAAGGGGGAGCGTGAGATTGACAGGTGGATCGCTGCACCATCTGCAGTATTGCGGGCGCTGTATCGGTCCATGGTGGTGAAGCGGGAGCTGAGTCCTCGGACAAGGCTTGCGGTTTACATGTCAGTCTACCTCCACATCCTCACCTATGGTCATAAACGTTGGGTAATGACCGAAAGGACGAGATCGTGGGTACAAGCAGCAGAAATGAGGTTCCTCCGCAGGGTTGCTGGACTCACCCTTTGGGATAGGGTGAGGAGCTCAGTAATCCGGGTGAGCCTAGGAGTAAAGTCGCTACTTTTCCGGATCGAGAGGAGCCAGTTGAGGTGGTTTGGGCATCTGGTAAGGATGCCCCCCAGGAGGCTGCCTGTGCAGCTTTACTGGGCACACTCCACTGGGTGGAGACCCCGAGGCTGACCCAGGGCACGCTGGAGGGGTAATATCTAACGGCTGACCTGGGAACGCCTGGGAACCCCCAGGAGGAGCTGGAATCTGTCGCTGGCGAAAGGGAGCTCTGGTCTGCCCTGCTTAGTATGCTGCCACTGCGACCCTCACCAGGACAAGCAGTGTAGAAAATGGATGGATGGATGGATGGATACAGCATGAAGTATTCAAATTTCCAGAAGACTTTTGGTAAAGTTCCATATGAATGATTAATTCTCTGAATGTGCTGTAGGCATAACAGTTAATGTTTGCATGTGTTGGGGAGCAAATGATAGAGAAAATGGGAGATACTAAATTTGGAAGCAATTTGTGAAAAAGATGCAGCTGTTTGTTTATTCATCATAATGTTTTAATTATACATGTCATGTATACTGTATATTCAATATGATGTTTCTTGTTGTTTCTTACAAGATGTTCCAAAATCCTCACTTTTACTTTTAAATGATCTATTTTATTAAAAAATGCAAACAAAACAACGGAATATACAAATAATTGAAGAAAACATTCGCAGTCAACTGTACACCCGGGGGGCAGCATCTAAACATTTAGCAGTTTTGCAGTTTAACAGTTTAACAAAACAAAGGCATCTGGCCCACTACTGAGAAGAGCAAGATGGTTTGGAAATGTTGTCGGAGCCCCACTGAGAATCGGACAATCTTGGCAGTGACTTAGCAACACGATTTATATGCTTTGCAACACATCAGAGAAAGCATTAGATCCACAACTTGGGTGAATCAGTGGTTTCCAGCGATGCCTGCTTTAAGATAATACAATATTTCAAGATTTGTTGTGTTTTATTTTTGTACCTGTTGATTGAAAGTTGATACCTTTCTTTTTTCAGTATGTAAATGTGCAACTTTTTTTTCTAAAATAGGGGAGATGCTATGATGTTTTCTTTTCTCAGTTGTATATACAAAAATGAATAATGAAATTCCAGATGAAGTTATGAAACAGTGCCTTGTCTCTGGTTTAATATAAAGAAACCTAAGGGGGTGAAATGGCCTTGCTTCTATGAACTTTGCTCAGTTTTGTCCATTTTGATTGTGCGATTGTGATTTGGACTCAAAGAGGTAAGATATGTAATTCAGGAAGACCAAGAACTTTGTTTTTCTGCTAAGGGGACAGGACAACTGCACCGCATCAAAGGGACAATGGGCGGGGCCATGTACTGTCAAAGCTTGGGTGAGAACCTCCTTCCCTCAGCCAGGGCATTGAAAATGGGTCGTGGATGGGTATTCCAGCATGGCAATGACCCAAAACACACAGCCAAGGCAACAAAGAAATGTGGCTCAAGAAGAAGCACATTAATGTCCTGGAGTGGCCTAGCCAGTCTCCAGACCTTTATTCCATAGAAAACCTGTCGAGGGAGCTGAAGGTTCGAGTTGCCAAACGTCAGCCTCGAAACCTTAATGACTTGGAGAGGATCTGCAAAGAGGAGTGGGACAAAATCCCTCCTGAGATGTGTGCAAACCTGGTGGCCAACTACAAGAAACGTCTGACCTCAGTGATTGCCAACAAGGGTTTTGCCACCAAGTACTAAGTCAAAGGGGTAAAATACTTATTTCCCTCATTAACATGCAAATCAATTTATAACTTTTTTGAAATGCGTTTTTCTGGATTTTTTTGTTGTTATTCTGTCTCTCACTGTTAAAATACACCTAACATTAAAATGATAGACTGATCATTTCTTTGTCAGTGGGCAAACGTACAAAATCAGCAGGGGATCAAATACTTTTTTCCCTCACTGTAGATACTGTATAAAAAAAGTTTTGATCCAAGGTCTGCCAGAGCAGTGCAAGCATCTGAATAAAAAAGTGCTTAAATTAACTCCATGTACAGAAGCCATTGGGAAACAATTTTCTGAGATTCGTTCCTTGGAGCCCAACAGAGTTTTCTGCTATTCATGAAATCTGACCTTTTGAATCTGAGTAATATCAATGAAATCATTTTTCAGTTACCTAAACTGACCCTGAACCCTTTCCCCAGGATCAAAGGTACATCATGATTTAGAAAGAAACATTCTGCAGTGGATCCTCCAAGGTCACAAACTAAAGAATACTGTTATAAGGATTGGCCTTATAAGAACTAGCTAAGTGCAATGAGCTTCACTAACAATTGTCTAAGAAGAGAATTGGTGCCATTGTTTCTGAGTGTGGGGGGCTAGGAAATAAAATAAGCCCTGCTACTGCTTTCTGTCTAAAGAAATGTCAGTGAAGGGCAAAGAGTTTTCTGACTGTGCTTTATCTATAAAGGTGAGTTTGCTCCTTTTTTCTCTGCAGTGTCAGGTTCTACAACAAGGTTTGAAAATGGCTGCATGCGAACGGTCTCACAAAATGACATTTTTTAAGGTATTGTTATCCAGCTGCAAGAACCTATTTCATGGTCTTAGTCAAGAATTGCTCGCAGGGTTTGCTAGAGTGTTGTGTCATTGCCTTAAAAGAGATAGTAATGTCCCTGTCCTTCACTGGTCATGATTGCCTTACAGCAGGTTGGCAGTGGCCATGTGCATGTCTAGCTCCAATGTGCTGATATTCCTTGTCGGAAATACAGAAACAAATGTCTTGAAACATATTTATGATGGAATGTTGTTGGGCATACAACTTCATCTGCATTACATGGTATATATATATTATACAGTATACACGTGTGTGTGTGTGTGTGTATATATAAAAAAAAGAACAACATAAAAATCATGTCAGAAAAGGAATTTTACTAAAACACGTTGTTTTGCAGAAGGCCTCAGGATATAAAGTTGCAGTCTCTTTCCACATTAAATATTTAGATTTTAAACTCATCAACTTGCATTTGCTTCCAACAGTAAATATAACCATTAAATGGACTAACTCTTCTTGGATTTACTGGTGTGCTGTTTGCTTCTTTTGTGACGTAAATGTGAAGATTTCTGCTCTGCCACTCTTTCAGGTTGAAGCTGGGAGAAATTATAGCCCAATTTCAATTAACTGTCTCGAACAAACAATAAATAAAAAGTTCTTCCCCTTTTGGCCTTTTGGCCTTCAGCACCAGGGCTCTAGTTTGTTGCTCAACTTGACGGTGATTGTTTTGACTCACCCAAATGCTCTTCAAATGTGAAACACATTAGAAAAGAATCCCGCAAAAAGAAATGTCTCCCGACACTTGTTTTATTGGAGGCAGAAGGTTGATTTACAGTTTTTATAGGTTTTAACTTGCAAGTGGAACACATACCAAGCAGGCGAGGCATATTTGAACTTTCCCTTGCAGCAAAAAAAAATAAAAAATACATATATCAATTCAATCCACATGAATGTAATACGAGCAGTCATTTGAATCAGTACATTTCTACCTTATCTCGTCTAGGTTAGAATTGTGTATGTGTGTGTGGGGGGGTGTTCATTAATATTCCTTCATAAATCTGTTTGAAATAATTGACATACTCCATGTTTTCAATGTAGGAGCAACAAAGAAACAGAATGTATAATTACAAGTGTCTGGCAGTTATCAGTAGAGATGATAATAAGTGTAGCTGAATACAGAATAAGGACACTCGGGAGAAATCTATTCATACCTTGCGCATGTATATCACACTTCAATGGGCTGCAGAAGCACATCTGAAAATGGTAGTTTGCAATAATGCATATCTGAAAACATCACAATGGACATGTGGTTTTTTCATGTTCATCCTTTTCAAATGGTTGTGTACATTTTCCTATGGGGTGGGTACAAAATAACATGTCCTGCAGTTCAAGCACATGTTGAAAATGTTCAAAACCACTGAACCAGGTGTCTCTCCTTTGACATGACAGGTGAAAAATCACATTTTTATTTTTAAACTTGGCTTAAAATGTAACTGGTCTTTTGATTTATCACCTAGATCATTGTGAAAAGCTATTAGGTAGGCCCTTTTTGCTGGGGCTGTAACTAATTAAAAGGCCAGCCTGTGATCATTTACATTTTGAATGGCGTTCTCTGAGGTAGATCCGCTCAATAAGACTCGGTGGCTTTGTGTGGTATTGGCATTGTCATTTACAGATCGATGAGATGTCAATCATGTAAAAGTAGCTTGTGTGATTAAGGAGAAAATTGTGTAGCAATTGTGACCACCCCCTGTCAGTTGATTGTCCACAGAACATGACTATTATGCTCTCGGAGAACTGTGCACTTCTAAACTGCGAAGGGACACTATAACAAAGAAGGGACACTAACAAAGAAGACAGAGCTTAATTTGATGCTTTGGTGAGTGTTTCTGTAATTATCGCATCAAATATGGGTCTGGACAATGTAAAATGTGATTAGATGTGCGTAGAATCTTGCGATTTTAACTTGGGCTTAATTAATCAATGTACTTGCATTGGTTATCTTTCCCGCCAGGCCATGGAAAATACAGAAGATCAGTGGCGCACTTCATCTTCAACTCACGGGTGATGAGTGGTTAAAAAAAAAGGGTTCCAGGATAAGACATGCCCAAACCCATTCTTTTCCGAAGCTGCTCTGATTTATGTAGACAGACAGGGTTCTAGTGACGCACAGCAGATGACATAATTCGGAGCCAAGTTTACTGTCAGAATCTATCAGTGCAGGCTGCCATCTTAGTCAGAAGCCGCACGCAGCTGGAGGAGGAACACGCGCATACTTAGCCTTTTTTTACGGATAAATTCCCTTATGGAAAGCAAACTTAAATTTCTCCACAATTTTTTACAACACACAAGGGAGTACTATTAATAGTAGTAGTATTTTATCTTGTTAATGCCATTATCCAAAATGACTCATTTTAAACATAGCCAATGCATTATAAAATGACAGTGCTTTATAAACACTCACAATGGGTAGAGTTTACAGCATTGCAGAGTGTTAAAGTAATTGTGATGTGGTGGGTGGTGCTTTTCCAAAAATAATATCTTTGTATGTTTATATTGATGTGCTTTCTTGCCGAAAGAAACTGTCCCTTGGTTCGTGGTTAAGGATCGTTTAGATTAAATTTGAATTTATTTTAACTTCAAAATTGTGCTCACTAGGGCTTTCCCAAGCTAGAGATGCATCCCTATACTCAGTCACAGCTGAAAATGTGTCTTTTTGTCAATGTATAATCCAAAGTGCTTTTGCAAGAGGGCTTGAAAATGATTAATAATAATTGGTTTTGTTCATTTCAATACATTAATTCAATCGTGAACGAACACTCTGGAACTCCCTTATATAGTTCTTCGCATTAATGATATAGATTGTGTCATTTTAAATGCTGTTAAAGTATTCTGTTCCAACACCATGCTTGTTATGTGTTTTCAAGCTGTAAAAGATTGCTGAGCATTTTCATTCCATTTCATATGCATTTTGTTCTGCTAGAAGAGTGAAAATGCCATCTTTACAGCTAAATGAAAATGAACTGAGAATCAATTTTCAAGTAGACAATTGTGACATAAGTCATCTGATATATGTGTAAAATAGTTTTCTACCGTGGAGTTAAAAGAATAATCCCATCGCATCGATAATGACCAGTCTACCATCCTAATGTGTACAGTGACTATTCCATATGCATTAAATATATTGTGAATGCCTGTGATATGACCATGTAACTATTATACCCAAGTTTGAACAGGTATTTAAACAAGGTAGCACACAAACAACAAAAAGAAAACTACTTTGAAAAGTTAGTAATAAAGCATTTTCCCGAGATAGCCTGACACCCATGTTCTGTGTTTCTGAGTGTAAAGTAACAGCTCGGTGCTAAAATGTCTTATTTTAGTTTTTAGCAGATAGCTGATGTGATATAACCTGAGACGAAGACAGCTAATCAAGTACATTGCCTACTGCAGATTTCAGATCGTGTTATTCGTGTTGGTCTGATGGGATGGACACCGGAAAAGATGCCAGCCTGTTTGTATTTGATTGGAAAGCTTTCATGTGGATGACGTTACAGCCTTAAATTCAAAGCTCCCTTAGCTGTTTCAGCTTAAGCTAAAAGATTAATGTGTTAAGGTTTTTGTTGACTGTGAAATCACAGTGATTTTCTCGCTGGATAGGTGAAAACCAGAGTACAGCAACAGGATTAGAAGGTTTTTAGTTTTGTTATTTTTGTAAAGACATTATAACAAGGTTTTTGGTCATGCAATTTAAATAATAATTTTACCTGTAACATCATTCACAGGCAGTGAGATGCCACTTGCATTAAAACATTAAAACCAACATCACCCTGCTGATTGCCATCAAAGTGGGTGATTAATAAAAATGCCAGAGTATCCTGAAAACTGGAGGTGATGTAAAGAGGAGGAATGACACTATTTTGCCACCAGAGGGGTGGTCAATAATGTCAATATTTAATTATAGTGGAAAGGAATGCTGAACAACATTTAAATTTATATTTAAATTACAGCTACTGTTCACAATGACCTCTGCTGTTTATTCAGGCTGGGGAGTGCACTTGCTGAAAATCTGTAGTGTTGTGTCCTGGGAACCAAGCAGCTTTGAGAAATTCATTTTTTAAGCTCATTGAAGTTACAAGGCTTGCAGCAATAAACCCATGACTTCCCAGAGCAACAGAAAAGGTGTCTAAGGGATCAAGGTCTGGTGAATGGGCTTAGTCTACCTATTCTTCACCCTGGTGGTTCAGTGTCTCATCAAGAATCAGGCACATATGATATGATTTGCAGGAGCAGTGATGAGAAATCACCGGCTGGATGTCAACAAATGCAGGGTCAGGAGGGTAGGGTGAAAGGATATTGTGTAGGACCTGCATTTTGAAAACCTATTTTCCATGTTTGGGTCTTGGCAAATGATACTCATTATTTCTTGACAACAGGACTGGGTGGTTGGTTCCTGACACCCACAGCTCTCCTGTATATTTAGGTTCTTGTTATTTTCAGTGCAAATACACCTCCACTTAATTTCCCCATTTATCCCCCGGTCCTTGTTTCATTGTAAAGGGTTTATTTCCTGGGTATGGAGCAGTGCATGGACTCAAGGCTGACAATGATAACGAGGAAGAACTATGTTTTATGGATGACATTCCAAACTATGAGATGGCCATGGGACTTTGCTTTCCACACCCTGCATTTTGTTTGTCTGTGTGTTTTTAATGAATTATACAATGAACCACATTGTAACATTCATTAAAAAAATATATATATTGTAACGACAGGATTTCATAGTCTTCGCAGCAAATAATGGAGGGGACACTGGTGCTGCTCTCCCGGCTGAGTTTCCTTTTCTTCAGCGGGGAGCTCTAGCTGGGCTGCGCACTCTGGCGCTACACGGCTTCCCTCTCGCCAGACGTCTTCACTTTCGCCGTCCTGCTGCTCATGACATCCAAGCATGCCATCACCGACGTGTACGTCATCACATGCACAAACTGCCGGATCACCCCACACGGTTCCTCTCCCAGCCATTCAGTCAAGTGCAGGAATTTCATGTCGTCGCTCCAGCCACTTAACTGTGCTCTCAGTTCAAAGTCTCTCTTGAACCTCCTCCAGTTTTGCTCATCCGCTTCATCCTGCCTCTGGGCATCACTTGCCGGCTCAGCCATTGTCCATTCTTCTGGTAGAGCCTGCTGAACCTCAGCCTGCGACGCCCCAATTCGTCCTTGGGGATTCCCCACGACTCGGGCCCCCGCTGTTCCCCTCCCCTCGCTGCATGTGGTGAAACCCTCTCGGTCGCTTTTCGGATGGATGGCCTTGGTGTAGGTCCCATCCCACTGCTGACACCAGTGTAACAACTTAGGATTTCTTCTTGGTCGCAGCACATAATGGAGGGGACACAGGATTCAAACAACTGGAACTTTTTAAGCACAGTTATCTCAGGCTGGAGCGACCGTCTTTCTTAGCTCACTCTGCACTGCACTCACACATACACACAAGCCCTCCATGTCTCCCATTAACAGTCAATTTGCTGGGTCGCTACAATATATATATATATATATATATATATAGTTTATAGTTTATATATATATATATATATATATATAAAACTCTGAAAATCATGAAAACTGATATTGATACATGCGGCCAGTGGGTGTCAAGATGCCTACACCAGTCTTCTCTAGGCTTGTACCTGTCAGATGTTTGCTAGACAAAGCAATCGCTGCGGCAGCACTCTTTCAGCTCCTAGCCTCACGTAACCAAATTAGCCAAGCGCCCCCTGCAACTGTGAGACTTCACATTCTTCACATGTCCGCCCGATTTGATCACAGAGGAAGAGAAAGCATCTGGCTTCTTTATACCTGAGTGATTCTTAGGAAGGCAAAAAGTGCATCACAGTGTCGCTGTCACAGGCGCTTGTGCGTCTACCCGTCTCGCTGCACATCCCTCCTGTCGTCGCGCTTTATATATCAATAGATCTGTGGAGAGGAGAGGCAGGAGTATAAACAGCAGCTCTATCATTGTGAAACCAACATTTTTCTTTGTGATCCTAAACTGGATAGGCAACCATCCAATGATCAACTATTTAAGGACTGAAAGAGAAACACCAAAGGATCTCGTGGTGAAATGTGTATTTTTTTAAATAAAGACAATAAAGTCTCGACGGCAATCAGTCCACTGTTATTAATTAATCTAAACTAAAGCGTTTGAAGAAAGATTGCTGACAATTACTTTTGTTCCAGAGTTCAGCTTGCTGGCAAAAATGATTTATGCTGTGAAATGCAGAAAATAGTCATTAGCATGTAAGTGTGTTCGTACTTGATCTCTTCGTTTTTGCATCAAACCCTGCAGGAAAATAGGTTCAATATTTTAACAAAATACTCATTCTATATACTGTTCCTACCTTGGATTCTATTATAAGGCAGTCGTCACATGCTCCAAACACCATCAAAGAGTCTTTATGTGAGTTCTGCTTCCACTTTATTTTGTATCCTCTCATTTGTCTGTAATATGAATGACAGTTAACCTGGCCTACACGTCCCCCTGCTTTAAACATAAAACATAAAACAGTGTTTTTCCAATTACAAAGACTCATCCAGTAGCCAATATGATAGATACAATCCTTTAAATACAATAAAAAAGCCAGCTCTTAGCATTCAGAGAGCGCATTCTTCCGCTGTCAGAGCTGTGGCAAGGTCTACAGAATGCCTGTCAGCAATTCCCTGTCCTCCCATTCAAGAAATTAACTATTTTTAAGCTGCAGTCCAGGGGAGCATGCCTATTACATCCATGCGATTTATGTTCCAGTCAGGCTCTTATTTTAAGCACAGCATGACATTTTGTGACACAATCATGCAGATGCATATGCAACTCTTTATATATAATATAATGTATGAGATTTAGCATGGTTGGTGCAATACACTGCTGCTGACCCTACCATCTAATCTCTTGTCAGTTATCACCAGCACTCCTCACTACAGATCATCAGATGTTTTTTTGTTTGTTTGTTTGATTTGATTTTAATTAGTTCTCACTATTCCCAAGAAGAATCTTACACCTCTTTTGCTGCGGTTGCTATATTTCCAATTGTAGTTTTCATTCACTATCTCACTCAATTTGCATTATGCTGTGTATTTGTGAAATCATTCTACTTAATAGTGCACATTTATTTTTTTAGTCATTATTATGTTAAAGTTCTGTTTATCATTCTGTTGTGTTCTTGAATGCCAAAAAGAGAGAGTCACTTTGAGGAACTACAAAACGAAAACTGATTGAGACCCTTGTATTTTTGAATCTAATGTGTTTGTTGTCTGTTGTAGCTGACATAATGGAAGAAGTGGAACTACTTTCAAGTTTAATTTGGTGATCTAGTTTTTCTTATTTATATATATAAAAAAAACATTTTAATTCATATTAAGTCCATTAGGAAAGGTTGTATATTTTAGAATTATGTTAATTGTGTAATTGGTTAAATAGGAGCCACACAAATCCACTTAGCCAATAGCTAACATAATTGTGCTGCCTTTAGCTATTCACTTAAGAATAATACAAAAAAAATAAGCCATAGGGTTACACAATTAATGTTTATCAGAAAAATTGCAGGGACTAAAGTTAACTGAAGCAAGCAATTATTTTCAGCTTCATACAGCACCCCTGTTGGGCAGTAGATGGTAACTGTAACATAAATTCATTACTTTTCTAGATGGGTGATTACAATTATCTTGCATAACCTAGAAGACAAGACTTTTAACTTAGTTCTTCTCCTGCAAATAATCTCAACCTCAAACAGGAAAAGGGAAAGCATCTTGTGCATTGTGATTGTAAAGCTGGTGGCTGTTTGCATTCTTTGTTATTATAGTCGATTTAAGGATTGCAGTTCTATTATCTTTGTGTGAGTTGGAAAGGCTCGTCTGATACCTTGCAGTGTCAATGTCAGAATTGTGGTTCTCCAGACTCGAGTAGAATTATACACAGAAGCTAGCCTAGGTATTTTCTTCAAACTGCTCTGTAATCTCCAGTTATTTCTTTAACCACAGATCTGTATTATTGAACAAAAAAATACTATTGATTTTCCAGTTTTTTGGGTTAAAACATATTCCTTTTATTCAATATATTTCTTCCATGTTGTCAAGGTTACACTTTGGAGTGTTTCAGTGAAAAAGGCAAACCAAAGACAAACCCATATAGCAAACCTGCTTATGTGTTTCAAGAGAACTCACAATTTTCTCTCTCATCTTTTCTTTCTTTTTTAATATTTATTTTTGTAAAAATATTTGGGTTAGTTTGAATATGCAAAGTTAGCAGCTGCATATGCTTCAGCAGTCTATATAATTTAACAGCCGGAAGGCATACAACACAGTTAATAACTCTTTACTGTGGCTGAATACTGAACAAGTTGTATGCAGGCAATCCCAATATTAGAAGAGACAGTTATGAGTAGATGCAACGATCTGATTTATATAATTTATAGCACTTGCTATGCAACTCTTATTAATTGGCTTGTGGTAAAGGACTTAAGGAGACAGCTTTGAAGTTCTGTGTTTTACGATAGGCCTGTGCTCACCAAAGTACAACAGATAACACATCCATGCTGGAGACCCCCCCACCCCCCCAACTGACATATGGGCTGCCATGCCTCGTCTCCACAGAGACTAGCACCACATCCCAATTGAAGATTTATTTTGTGAAACTCAGACATTCAAGGTACTTTATATATTCCATATACCAGAGCAACAAACCCAAATACAAACTACATGCTGCTAACATAAGTGTTACCCAGCTTCTTCTTCAGTTTAATAACAAACAATAAAAGGTGACTTAAAACTAACTTAATGACATTTAAGTAATTCTACCTCAGAACCAAAACATGCTCATGTTTGGTCTTAAAAGAAAGAGCATTGGCTAAAACAACAATTGGACCATTTATATTTCACATACAATGCAACATTAATATTTGGTAAGAGAATTATTCACACATCCTAATTAAGCCTCCACTGACATTGGCATCAGACCAGCCCCCCCTAGAATTCCAAGAAGACTCAACTTTAACATCACTGAAAAAGAACACCTGGCTTGTTTGGTATCAACTGTAAGGTCATGCTTTGAGGGACTTGAAAATGTAATTGATAGAACTACAACTTGACAATATAGAGAATTCGAAACTCTAGGTAACATTTGAACCATTTTTCACATTCCTCAAAGCCATCACACCCCATTCTGTACACATTCTGTAGGAATCAAGGGAGAGGAAAGGCAAAGACTGCTTCAATTCGAATTTCAATTTTATTACCCCAAACCTGACCCATCAGAAGTTTGGAAGGAAATTGATTAGATTCTCTTTGTCTAAAATGTATAAAAACAGAAAGTTAAAACTAGCAATTGGGAGTGGCACAATTCGGAGTGGAACAACCTGGGAGAAGAAACCAAGGTGACGAAATCCAGGGAGACTGAACAGAACCAGAACCAGAACTTCTCCACCAAAAACCTGAAAGCTTTCCAAACCGTCCTCAAGTCGACGCAGTCTACCAACCCTCCCCGCCATCGAACGCCTGCATAACTGAATCTCAGTAAACCACCATATAAACCATATAAATCAGGTAGTATATTTTGTGTACTAGTCAAGAATTAGGTAAATCACAATTACATTAAACCTAGTTGTGTATGGGATAAAAAAAATTAGGAATGGATAGCGTAATTATAATACTTGTTTGTTGTGTTACATGTTTTGTGCCTCGAGTCAAAACTCAAGTATTGGATAGATATCCTCTCTCACTTTTAATATTATCCACCCTGCTTGTTTCTCTCCTATCTTTGCAAATACATGTTGTCTATTCACATTTTTAATAAACCTATATCTTGTATAAAACTAAACAGCCTCAAGGTTAATTCATGCAGATCAACCTCACCGCTAATCTGAATTAGTAAAGTATTAGTAAAGTATTGTGGTAACATGCGTATCAACCCAGTCTCGTTTTCAGAGGACTTGACTGCTGTGGGTTGTATGTGAGGGGGTCACTAGATAATAAGACTTTATTCAGCAATTATTATCTCTTCTGATATTTGATACCAGATAAAAATGAAAACTCCAGTTTAAAGTCCTAGGCCAACTGAAAGTACTAACTGTAACTGTAATGATAAATTAAAACAGTTTGTCCATTGCAACATTTTGGCTGTATCTTATCAGTTCAGCATCATTTAATTTCATTAAACTATTTACAAATTCTTATGCAGAAAGAAATTGCAACAACAAGGGGAGAGAGAGATATTTTGGATAAGAGTGCTAAACAACTGTAGAGTGCAGCAAATCATGATGTTTTTAATGTATGAGATCCCTCTGTTTGATGGGTAATAAAAGCACTTCCATCTGATGGATTGATAGTTTAAAAAAATATATAATTGTGGTTGCTTTATCTTGCCATCAGAGTCTAATGAATAATATTATGAACCGTATTCATATTCATAGTTTACCTCAAGTTCAGCCGCCCAGAGATCACCGGCAGTTCAAGGAAATGCATAATAGGAAACTCATGGTATAAAATCCTAATCACCAGCAAAAGATGCATAGTCCCTAACTGTTGCCATGTCTGTACCTCCACTCATCCCCATCAGCAAACCAAAATAGAGAGGAAACCAATCCTGTTTATGCTTGTAGCCAGCGACATGCACTGATTGGAAAGGTTTCTCCCTCAGACCGTGAAGGAACTGGAAATCACATTGGCATTTTTTGTGTGTTTTTTATGTGTGTGTGTTTACTCTCAAGATTCAAGTATCCTGTGATGCTGGGATATTCAAGTGAACACGCTGGCTCACATGATCTCCTTATTACTAAGTCAATCAGCCCTGGGTGTTCTCATCATAACCGCAAACTTAGCTGAGCAATAGGACACTTTTTGTATAGATTAGCATTTATTTCCTCAATATTAAAATTTCAAATGGCTTGTGAAATAAATTCACAAACACCTTAAACAGGGAAAGAGCAGCTTTGCATCAAAGCCCTAACTCTTGAAACCCCAATGAACTTTTGATGAACTCCTATGTTTTTTTTTTTCCTTTACATTTTGTGATGTAGCTGAGCACTCAATCTGCTGTGTGCTCACAATCTAAATGTGTGGTTTTATACTCAATTTAAACATGATTAGCTGACGGGGCTTTGTTGTACAGTACAGCCCTGAAAAGGATTGTAATCAGGTCCCTCTATGTTGTGTTGTGTAATATTGTGATACAAGGGAAAGTCAATGTTGATTCAGGTATTACTTTTTATCTTTTATTTTGTCAAGCCAAGTACCAAGTTGCCTGTTGTGGGTATCCAGAGTTACACACTCTCACAAATCATGGGAATTTACTGCTACAAAAGCTGTCTGTGAGACATTATAAAGTTAACATTATCTCCTGCAATATACTCTGACAGGCATCTTAAACAAACAACAAAACACCTTGAACCATTGCTTTTTTATTATAATACTGAGCAAAGTCTCTTCAGTTTTTTGCAATGTAATTTTCTGCATTCTGGGTGATGTCCAAAAAGGCCAATGTAAGAACTAGGACACACAGCAATTTTTAAAGTCTTGCTCTCTGGAGTGGATTTTCAATGGTTGACATAAATGTTGAGTAATGATCAAATCTTTACGCTTTAGAAAATGATTATTTTTCAAAATGAGTTTGTAACCTTTTTCATATTCAAGTTGAAGGTACATCCTTTGTGTATTTCTTGTCTTATGCTTCTGTCTATCTAGATATATTACATTTATTTTATTGATTTGCCCATCGCCTAATTTTTGCTTAATCACTGTACACTGTGCAACTTTACAGTTCCTTGTAAGTTTAATGCATTATTGTTGTAGGTACTATTGTTGTTGTAGGCATTATTGTTGTTGCACAGTAGAAAGATGCAATTGTACTGTAGTTTTCCCTACACAATAAGGATTAAGGTCTGTTTTTCCCAACACCACAGATAATGCACTGAAAATTATATGACAATAATAACACAAAACAGTGTACTCAAAGAAGACTAAGACTATGCAATGCAGGGTAATGTATTTTTTGCAATGTTTGTGTGAAACTGTGTTTAACAGCTTTTCTAATGAAGCAAACAGGTTGTGTATATATTATATATAAAAAATACAAATCCAGCAGTATCAGTAGCTGACATTTTTGGGGAACACCAAACACATGGTCAGAGTTGGTCATGCCAGGGGGAAATTAATTCAAGAAGAAAATACACACAGTGCTAACTCTGACACCGATGTCATCTTGTAAACATACCTTAACAATCCTATAGCATGAGGAACATGGCAAAAGCAAACAACCTCAGTGATTTTTATTTATCCATTTTATTTTTTTGCCACTGAGCTTTCTCTCAGTGAAGCAAAAATCGTTAATAACAGGTTACACTGTTGTCATGTAAGGCTGCAAAATCCTTAATACCAGAGTGCTGGAACTAAATTTGCTTTGAAGCATATGTTCTCTCAGTAAGGGGGAGAGATCTTTATAATAGGAAAAGGTCAATCTCAAATTGACATTCGGTCCATACAAGTAAAAAGGCCTGCCATTCATTTCAGCCGACGGGGTTGCTGACATTTTCTGACCGCTTTGAAGGAGTCTGTTCAAGTTTTCATTTTCATAAAAATGAAAAGGATTCTCAGCTTATGAACTGGCAGAGAGCGGCTGTGGAAACTGGATTGGCCACGTGGATAATAATGTTGTCACCTTTTGTCTTGCTTTTGTTCAGATTGCTCAGAAAAGATTTGTTCAGATTTGATATCCATAATATGTTTTGCAAGCCTCGGCTGGTGAGATACAGGATCTCCTTCGTGTGTTATTCATTCGTTTTCTTTGTTAGTTTTTTTTGGTTTGTTTTATTTTAACATTCATTCCACCTTTAAATACCAAATGTTGTATCATGTTGGAGATCAGTTTGTAAGTCATGACTTCAGCTTTGTCATTTGTGGGATACTAAAACAGACCGTTGACAAATTCAGTGATGTAGCTGTTAGTGTCACCTTCACCAGACCAACGAGCATTATCTCTTCAGCTGATCTGCAGTATAGGGATATAAAGTTTGTGGGAAATTGTCTGCTACAGTACATGTTGAAGGTTTCCTGTGGAATGTTTTTATTTTTATGCTAGACAGAATATAGTCTTGAAATGTAAATAGGGATTTTAAGTCCATCAGATAAACAGATGCAAGATTTAATTTATACAGTTTGGTAAATGAAGCAAGTGATGGATCTATTCATACAAGTTCAAGAGCAAGTCTGCAAACTGATGCTTATTTACATTCTATGTATTTATACTTCAGAGCACATTTAACCACTCTGATATACTAATTCGATTGCATCACTTATCTGCATTTAGGCCTGATAGGATTGGCTTATTCTCATGAAATGGTTGCCATGGTACCCCTCCTTCGCACAAGGGAATTGGTGACCTTAAGAAGTTATTTTTGATGCCATGATAGTTATAGATGTAATTTCAAATCGCGCAAAAAAAAAGCCTATTCAATATTTTGATAATTTAAAGTTGGATTTAAACTTCACATTCACTGTTTTTGTTTAAGGGGACATTTTATTTTTTTAATTTTTAAAAGTTAGAACAATAGATTAAACAAACATGTATTTTTCTTTCATATTGAGACAATACAACAACAACAAGCAATGTGGTTTTAGCCAAGAAATCTGTATAAATGCTCACCAAAACCTGCAAGAGCTTTTATTGAAAGAGACAATAAATAATTTGAATTACATCATTTTTGAGTGAGTGGAGCATCACTGTTTTTATGAACTATCTTAAAAAAATAGAAGGTGAATACAAACAATAAGATAAACCAGGTCAGTGCATTTCTCTCCTTGTGGGAAATCATACTTTTTCAATATGTACCTATTAATGAAAAAAAAAAAAAATCTAATTTGACAGCTCTTAACAGTCTTCCCAGCTTGCACCAGTGTGAGGATTGACTCAGTGGGTTGTCTTCAGACAGGTTTTTCAATCAAATCTAATTAGCTCTTGTGACAGGTGTCAAAGACTGACACATGCATGGTCACCTTAGAGACTCGGGGTAATTGAAGCCTGAAACGTTGTTTACTGGTGTGGCTTCTTTTGGGGGTTTATCTGGAGGCGACTGCCTCTATGATGCAGAGAGACAGCAGCCCCTCTTGGGCTTGAGTAACTGCATATAACAGTATATACGAGACAAGTGACTGCCACCATGGTGCGATGGTTGATGGTGTTATCAGCTCTATCAATCTATCAGCATTAATCGTGGGAAGACAGCAAGGGAAAATAAAATAGCATAACATGTCTTGCCCTTGTGTTCTCGGCTGGTACCACATCAACATATCAGCCAACCCAAAAGGATCAGTGGGGAACAAAATGCTGTCAGCTGTTTGATGAACTGGAATATTGAATGTGGTCACTATGTACTCATCATGACAAATGCAACCAGGTGATTCGGGGCTGAGAGACTCGGTTCGCTTAATGAGACATCATGTGAAGGGGGCTGTGTACAAGGTGGTGTTCCCTGAATAAGCAAAAGCAAGGCCTCTCTCTTCCTCTATATTGCAAATAATCTGGTAATCGTAGAATCCAGCAGCTGGCACCCCAGTCACCCAACCCCAGTTCGGCCAACACTGCCTTGCCACTGGTCAAAGCCTGAATTTCAACCAATTACCTTGAGGCATGTGTTGTATTGTCTTTCACACTGAAAGACACAGATGCAATGTTTGTACCCACTCACTTTCTAGCCTGAAGTTATGCTTGGATTGAGTTAGATTGTCTCATGTGATCTAACTGTATCATAGTCACTGGCAGCTTTTCAGAGTTTGGTTTCACATTCATAATTTTTTAATCTGCACTTTGAAATAATTGCAGCCTGTCCCTTAAGAGTTTGACATATTGCTACAAATCTAGGTTTGTCTAAAACAAACACCCTCGGTAGATAGTTTTTGTGTGCATTTCAACAGTTGTGTTTAATGAGAGAAATAAGATGGGATATTGGCAAACATTTCCCCTACTTTTAATAAAAAATTAGCTGGAAAGACTTAGCGGTTCTCAGTTTATTCTTTCAGACGGGCGTGAAGTACAAAGACACATCCGCCTCTTACTAATGCATGACTAAAGACTCCTTGCGAGGAGGACATTTTGAAGTCTGTCCTAATTGGAGACATAAGAGATTTAATATTAACATCTTGTATCGTGTGAAATAAAGTGTGTCTTCACTTGGCAAGGCCCCTCCAATTTGAGGAGTGCAGAAAACTTTATTAAGCGCTGGCTTGTTTCAGAGCAAATGAGAGATTCTCATCTGTTATAGGCTAAAAATAACACAAGCTGTGCCTTTGTTCAATAATTTAAATCTCAGCTATGGCATGTTTTTAACTCAATTGCCTGGGGATGCAATTGGCTAAACCCAGAATCAGTGAGAAATGTTGAAACTTTTAATGAAAACAACAGCCTTACAATAGTAGCTTTGTTTGATAAAAGCATAAAGAGCCTTTCGCAAGAGGGGGATACAATGGGTTATATTTTTGTAACGAAGTAATCTTATTACAGGGACAATAGCAGGAGTCTGGTTTGTATGTTAAGACCTTTTTACCCTTAACCAGTCATTGAATCGCAATTCATCCGATGCATTTAAGCCTAAGAACCACAGCAGTGCCTTTTGATTTGAACACTAGGGAGGCTGGTGTAGTGTTTTGCAATTTGCGGCGCACAGGGACGTGTATGCATATCTGTATATGTATCTGCATTTAGGGACTGTTATGTTTCTGTGGGTTGCTTGGACCAGGACTGGAAGTGGGTTGGGCACAGAGTTTTTGAATTGGCTAGCTGGTACTATGCTTTCATATGTTCATGTAATCTGTAAAGAGAGAATAGCAGGGTAATATAAGATGACCTGTCCCTATAAGAAGTTGGTGGAAAGTGAGGTGAAGGCACAGGTAGTCAGCCAGCGGAGACCGAAGCATAGAGGGCAGGAGGTGATCTGTCCTAGGCTTGGCATGGAGGTATTTCAGAATTCTTTCAAAGTGCTAGTTTTTCACAACACCAGTTTACGCATCCCAAGCAGGTTTCCAGAGGCACTTGGGATTCCACTTTGCTTAATAATAACTGCCTTCACCAGCACTCATGCATTGAACTACAACAACCTGGGCTACAACCTGAGGCTCTCCTGATATTCCTCATTCTTACAAGCCTGCTGTTCATCATTTCAACATGTAGTAGTTATTGTTTCAACAGTTTCTGGAATTCTGCAGTTTCTGGGTCGTTTTCCCAGCTTCTGTTACTTATTTGTGTAATTTGAATTTCGCAAATATTAATTTCCCTGCTGGTTGAGTCAAACTATAGCAAATGGTGCTGTTTGAGTGGTTTGCACACACGCACACGCACAAGAAAATAAAAGATGAAGAAATATATCTTACTGAGTGTGGCCTATTCTCCTGTTGATGCATGAATATTTAGTCTTTGGCACCTGACTAAGTATTGAGAGTAATGTATGATTTGAGCACATCATACAAAAGTTACTTAACATGCACTGGAAGAAAATACCTGTAAGCCTCTCTTAACCTTTAAAATAACAGACATTTTTATTTATGTTTCACGGCGGCTGAGCTAGACAGACCTGCTACATCTGATTTCCCTGTGTCTTCTGACAGCACAGACTGTCATTAGAATGTATCTGTTGACTTTTTTGATTTCATTTTTTTTTTATTCAAATTTGCCTAACCATCTGCTTTGAGCAACACAATCCCATTTTTACATAAGGTAACCATATGCCTCGTAAGTCAATGTGACAGAGTGGACCATTAAGTTTCATTCTTTTTCTACTTTTAGTTTTCCTGCAAGTGCACAGCCCAATGTAATTTCCTTATCTGTAATCTGCACTCTCTCTTGGACGCAACATGAAAATACATTACTGATGCCAATCAGTCTATTGGGACAGTTAAATTGAAGCCATATGGAAACTCTAGTGTTGCCTCACCCTGTCAAATCTGATTGGTGAAGGAGGGGAACATTCAAAGCTGCATTAAAAAGGTACAATCAAGGAGAGGATCGTAGAAGGTGTAGGGAGAGCCAAACAAATGGTGGCATAGGAATGAACAAGGGAGCAACAGTAAATTATGAACATCTTAAATTGGATGTTAGAGGATACAGTTAGGTGCCGCACAGACAAGATGCTATGGAAGCAATTGGGTTGGAAATCTTTTTTTTTCTCTCCCCTCAAACTAGCTTTGACCAGGAGCTGAACAGAGTAAGTTGTTATGAAAGGTCAAGTAAATAAGTCCGAGCTGAGTATGAGTAAGTATGTTAAGGAAGAGATGGGATGGGAATAGAAGCAGAGACCTGCAGTGGTAGGGCAGTAGGGACCAGGGAGTCGGAGATAAGGGGAGCTGAAAGGATGCAGATGAGGCTGAATTAGAAGCTGTTTGGAGCGTTGTAAGTGGATGAGACTGAGATTGGGTTATCCATTAAGAAATGCTGGGAATGACAATGTATAAGCCATGAGTATTAGACCGCCAGGCAGTGCCATCTCAATGGAAATGAATGTACCTTCATATGGTCAGTAATAAAAAGGCGGTGCATGGTTATTTTATCGTCTCTGAAGGGAGTTGAAATTTGGAGCTTTTACGGCAAGCGTTTCACTTGATGGGAAGGCCATTTGCACGCTCCCTGTATGACACGCTTCATTTCGCACTCTTCCTGGGTAGTGAATATTAAGATCGTGCCATCATTACAAGCACTTTTATGGGTTTTGAACATCTGTAATGAATTTGGCACTCAGGCATAGGCCCTGTTTTTTGACGCATTGTGTGTAAAGCACAACATATGTTAGAGATCAGTTTTAGAACCCAGAACTTGGGGTTTGGGGCACGACCGGTACAACACTCCTACCCATTCTGCAGATGGCACAGCCACTCACCCGGGCTGACAACACGGTCTGTTCACAGTTTGAATAGTCATAGCTCAAGCATGAATGCATATCTTTACCAACAAAACAAAAAAGGCAATCTGTCACCCAAGCTGCACTGTCTTTCAATCCAATAGAGACAGAAGTTTTTTCTTGTTCAGATAATGAAGTGTAAATAAAAGAAACATAGACATGGTAGAACTGTATTCAATGTTAGACTTGTATGATGGTATTGATATTTTGACAGTTCATGAATCTGTATATGGGTCACATTTATGTAAAGTAATGAAACTTTGAGGGTATAGTTTAATCACTCATCTCGCCTCAAATGTAACCGACGACAGCGCTGCTTCCAACAATTAATATATTTTCATATTTACTCCTAATGAATATCAACATCATTAGCCACAGAACAACTCTGCTTGACTCTAATTGTCCTTAATTACCTGGCACAACAAGTGTTATTTGCTAATCAAATGCAAAAATGTATCCGTTCAGCAGGCTCCATGAACAATATTTAACATTTAAAAAAGGGAAAAATAAATTGGCACTTCATAAACAACCCTCCCAATACCTAAAGCTGTTAAATGAAAAGTTTAGCTAAGAGGAAAATGTATTTTGCTGAAATAGTGTTTGACTTTAGTGTGTTAAATGTGACTGCAGCTGAATATTCACAAAACAGCACACAGTTATAATATGTTTTTTAGGTCTGCAATGAAATGTGATTGACTTAAATGGCAATAATCACTCACACTTTCCACAGGTGTGAAATGGTTCTGCAAATGCATTATCTTTCATGCTGCGGAGCTGTGAGTAAAATCAGATGAGGCAAAACTATGAATGCTGTTCATTTATTTTATTTAGTTTACTGCATTCACATTAAATACTTATTATTTCTGAACAATAACACAAAGCAAACTACAGACTGTTTCTAGCAATTGTTGTCAAAGCTGTGAGCATGTTTAAAACTCTCATGTATGGTTTTACTCAAAGACATGTAGAAGTCAAGAAGTAGGCCATTAAAATCTGGTTTCAGATAAGAAGCTTTACTCTCTAGTAGGTCTTACTCTTAAAACATATTTGAACGCCCCATTCATTATTTTTTTGTCAGTACATAACTCAGAAAGCTAAGGCCCTGTGTTAGTGAAGGGAACAAACTACTCTTTTCCTTTCTAATTTATGTACCGCCTCCTGCCAGCAAGAGGCTTCTGCAGTGGTCAATGTGACAGATCTGTGCATCATATGTAGTAGTGTGTTTAACAGTGTTTCACACAAGCATGAAGAACATGATTGCCTGATTTTACATATGTCACAGCTAATAGCCATCTGTCCTGGGTTTAGGGTTACACTGTAAGCAGGACTATTTTGGTCAAATTAAAATTAGTGGTTCAATAAAATCCATGTATGTGACTGTCTGTAATGTTCCACCTGTCAAGACACAACTCACATCTTTTTTTTTTATCTCTGTGTGTGAATTTGGCATATGAACAGCGTGACCCTGCATTTTCCATTTCGAAAGATGCCTGCTGTGCTCAAAAGAATTGGTACACAGGAGTGTTGGGTTTTGGCTTTAAATGTCACAGACAAATTAGACGTCAGTTAAGTAATGAGGACATGAACAAGGGCATCTGGTTTTTTTTTTTTTTTTTTTTTTTTTTTCCATCTTGGAGGCCTAAATCAGAAAAGTTGCTCACAATTGCACCTTTCTAATAATAAATGTAGAGGAAAGTAGGTCTGTCAGTGGGGATGGATTTGTGTGAAAGTGGATTTATTTTGCAATATCTTTTCCCTGCATACGTCGTTGGCTTTTTGTCTACTAAATCACAATAAATGGGCCTAATCCTTGATCCTCCGCTTTGCATATAGAAATATGAGTTGAGCTGTTCAGTTGAGAGATGTGGTTAAATATGTCCATCTTAAAAACAACTCTTATTAAAGTTAGATAAATAAAAATAAACGCCTGCTGCCAGCAAATATTATTCGGTTTTATAACTAGTTGCCAGTTTGGGCTTTGAAGCACAGAAATTGCAATCTGTGTTCACAGGGCTTTAGTTGGGGAAATCAGCAGGGTTTGATCCATCTTATGACACTGTGGTGCCTCTCCCTATGCCAACATCTGATTTCATGAGGTGTTCTTCTCGTGCAGTTTGAACTGAAGTGAGAACTGAAGTGAGAGATGTCCTCCTTAGCTCAACAAAGAAAGATTGAAAGATTACGTTGACAGGCAAAACAAAAGACCAGCATTGGGTGAGATCAGTCTGTTTATCCCTACCATCAAACTCCCTCAAACCACAGTGGGGTAGAGGCAACACAGCTGACCCAGGGCAAACAAATGTGCCATACAAATAAAATATCAACATACTCAACAATTGATTACCTTTTTTAATGGTAGTGACATTTTTTTTTAATAACTTTGTACCAATCAATTAACAGTAGCGTATAAGCTTATTTCCACTGTGTTCCCCAATGCAGAATTAATAATGGACAAGACGATGATCGTACGTGTCTGACAACGCAATTAGAAGGCAGTTCCAATCTAGTATGTTTAAATTTAAATTTAAATTGATTGTATTATCGTGTAATGTCAAATGTGAGCTAGCTGCTGAGGTTGACCGTTTATTTCCTCTCCACCCTTTACTTTCTTTACAAATACAAAAAAACAACAAAGCCAAGAAATATACATGGATCACTTAAATTGAGAGGAAATCTGATGGAATTACTGGCTACATATCCAGTGATTAGTTATGAACCAGAAATGCACTTTCACTTGCCTTCATTTAACATGCAATTGTTCCTTTCTTTTGTGAGCTGCATTGCTAATTGACATTTAAAGACCCTAATAGTGTGATTGTCATGGTTCACTTCATGTTCAGTTGGAGCATTGTTCTGTAATGAAGAGATTGCATTCACATTGTAGGGAAAGCTACATTCTGCTAGGTCATGTCTAATTAACATTGTATTGAAATGCGGCAGGAGGCAGACTTTGAGGGTGCCAATCTCTATAGTATCTAACAAAGTGAAAAGAAGCTCTTTCAATCTTGAGAAAGAAAGCTGCTTCTCTCACTTCGAGTCTGTATTGGAACAATGGCCTCTCTCCTCAGTTTGCGCCTGGTCTTCGCTGCACATCTGAGAGCCAATCGATAGCATTTTTCTGTAATGCTAATAATTAACAACCAGCTGCAAATGAGAAAAGGCTGTGCAGCCAAAGCACTCAACAGCATACAAGCGTTCTATTGATCCTGAAACCTCATTCACAGCTGAAATAGTTTAGTTAAACAACATCTGCAATGTTTTTTTTTTTTAATACAACCTTTCCTGGAAATGGCATACTTTCTATTTCTCATCCAGGGGGCATTAGCACTGAGACCTGGAAGAAGCCAAAATTACAACTCCTAAATTGAACACCTAGTCCTTGATGGCTCGCACCAATAACAAGACACATTCATGTTCTCGATTTGAGTTTGGTTATACCTTTGTATACCAATGTTTTAGTTTTGTCTGTCAGTCTGTATCAAGATGTTCAGTTACTTCAACTTGTGTGTATATCATCCTTGGGTTTATTATAATTGTAATATTCTCTGGGTAGGCCTACTGTAGGAGTAACAGTGTCCTTTGTATGTAATTCTAAAAATGAAAAATCATATTTCATATTGGTGATTACACAATAACATTAATCACTATTACTTAGTATTACCACCCTCAGCTGTAAATGCAAAACGTGTTAGTTTAATGATATAGCCTGCCAGCCCTTTCTTGTTGCTTCTGCACAGTATCCAGATGAAATAACTCGAACCTGTCGTTTGACTTTTACAAAGAAACGGGATTGTAAACCCGCCAAGTTCAGGAGATTTTATTCAAGAATTCATAATGAGCCGGCAAGTTTGGGATGCGTGGGTTAGTTTTGAAGTCTTGATTTGGTCTCGGCCTATGTGTGTCTTTGGTTGCCGTCTTGTAAATAAACCATACTGCAGTTAAGGTAATTAGCCCAAGCTAATCTTGTCATGGCCTCAAGTAAAAGCGAGACTCTGGGATAACTGCAGATGCTGTTGTAAATGAAATTGTGCTTTAAAATACAACTACCCATGCATGTGATTTATATTTAGAACTTCAGTGCTGGGTTGTGTAATGCTTAATTGTGAATCAATATTGCAGAAAGCGCACACGTCAAATTAATCCTAGTTCATAAACATTTCTTAAGAAAGGGAGCAGGGCTGCAGCAGAATATAAATCATGGATCTGGTGAAAATACAAAGTTAATATTGTATGAAAGAAAGAAAGAGAAATCCTGAATGTTAAATCACTATGAACCCTATGAACAACTAGTAAGCAAAGCAATAACTTTTGAACAAAAACATTTGATCAGAGAATGCTTTGCATGCCTATGGAGAACATGAATAATTGACATGTTGTTGGTTACTGATGATTTAAGTTTTTCATCTTTCTCTTGAATTTAAAGTCTGTCTGGATCTTGGTGGATATCAAAAGCCGGGGGCCAATTCATTTTTAGACCATTTTGTTTAACGTGTTGGACTACATATAAGATTTATATCAAGGTTGGCTCAATGGTTCACTTAATAGTGAGTGAGATTGGGAGGGATGTATAAAACCCAGGGCTGGTGGTTATACATCCTCGTTGATATAAAAAAAGAGAGAGGAAGGAAAAAGATTCTGTAGGTGTAAAAGAAAAATGAGTCCAAAAAAGTGTTAATCTTCATAAAGGGGAAATAAGACAGATACCAGGCCCTGCTGTGTAGAGGAGAGATAAGACAAATTCCTTGTTTTTGCCATTCTGGAGCTTAATAAACAGCATCCAGATTGTACTTTTCAAAACAGCAGAGATAAATAAAAGATTAAGCTGTGAGTGACACATTGATTATAATTTTTTGTATTATTCTATATTGAGATTTTGTGGGTTCTGATTTTTTTTTTTTTCCCAGAATATATGCGCACTGTGGCAACAATAGTTCATTCTTAAGGATGTGTGCAATTCCAGCTTGTTTTATTTCACCCCTCTGCTCTTTTGCTGTGTTATGGCAAGTGCTGTATTCCACTCAACTGTTTTGCCTCATTACATTGTATTCAGCAGGCTTAGGTTGAAACTTGAATCTGATTCGGAGAAGAGAATCAAATGAAGTCACAGGACTTGATAGTTATTTTGCACTGGATAGATGCAAGAGGTCTCTGGTGAACAGCAAGCTTCTCTGAGGTGATATATGTGTAATGTGCGATTGGTTGGTAGTGTGAAAGTTGTGATTTAATTTGAGCCTGTTTGTACCCAGAGCTCTGGATGCAGCACATCACATAAATAGTGTAAATGATGAATGCATCTTCAGTAAAATGTTTTGTTCTGCTGCTTCGGGGGAGAGTGCACAAACAGGAATAGGGCAAATTAGCTCAATCATGCTGCATTTGCTTGAATATAAAGAGAATGGATACTATAAGTTGCTAGATTTCCTAAACAGGGCATTTGATGTGAAGCAAAACTGAAAGGCAAACATAGATGTAGATTGAGAGATCATTAAATTGTCCCCCCCAAGATGCATCTCCCCCAATATTGACTGTGTCACCCCCCACTCGACATGTCTATTGATGTCACCCCCTTCCCCCCAACAACTCCTCTCCCCTCCCTGCTCAACAGCTCCAACCCCCAAAGTCTGAAATAAAACCTACACCCCTGAAGCCAGTCCTTTATTACAAATTCAAAAGCCCTTTTGGAATATTTAAATGTTTCTCATGATTTTGTCAGTATCATTTATACATGTTTTACCTTGTTTCTGCTTATTTTTCTCCACAGTCTCTAACAATGAACTGTTAACTGAATTAATCTGTGTAGCATATAAACACAAGTCAGAATGCATAACCTGGGATGCCTTTTTCGTGATACTTTGATGTACTATTGTGCACAAAATAAGGAAAGAAAGAAAAAAGAAAATCGAGTTGAGGAATTGAGACAAGCGTCCACTCAAACGGCGAGCTGATTAAATCTGGCAGCACTGAAAGGGAATTCCAGAATTGCATTTATAGCTTCTGACACCCGATAATAGGTAGCCTTTCTAACACGTATTGTGCTGAAGGTAATCAGCATTCGTTTGTACTTGTTTTCCCCCAAATGCTGTCCATATCTATTTATGTGCAAGTCATACACCTACATCAGGTATACCTACCTCTGGATCCAATTTGAAATGCACACTAAGTTCACGGCCTGATGGGGAGGCAACCATTAGGCCTAGCCCTTATGCCGTGGACCCACAGAGATTTGTTTTCTACTAGGACGGTTCATCATCCTATAGGAGTTTTTGTTTTTCTCTCATCTGTGCCAAATGGTTTATTTATTTATTTAGTTACACTTTGTACTATTTTCAATCTGTAAAGTGCTCTGTGACAGCCTTGTGAAGGGCAGTATACCAAATACATATTGATTAATTGAAGTAGGGTGATAATTAAATTTTTCCCTTAACTGATCCTGATCTTGAGGGCACTGATGTACCTACGAACATAAGAGGTTCTAAAGGAGGACCTTGCCAATCTGTTTGCATGTTTGTAGCTAATTGATCACAGAATCTCATCCGGTCACAGAGAACCACTTGCAGACAGATGAATGCATGTCTGTTGACATTTCTTGATTATAATTTTTTTTGGTAAATTGACAGCTGTCGTTTCAATGTGACATTTGATTCTGACTTCATAGGATGTAGGTAAAGAATGACAACATCGTGTTGTATTATTGTTTGCATCCTATGAAGAACATGAATTCTGGAAATTCAAGGCAGACAGCCCTAATTTTAACATTGCACCTTCTTCTTTTCAAAAGACCCAAATCCTACATCCCAAATGGATTTGTTTAGTTATCTTCTTCTTTTGTCTAGCACAGGCAAGGTTCATTAAACTCCCAGCAAACAAACAGAGCAAAAACACAATGCCTTTGATACCAAACCAAACACGTTGCTGTGAATTTGCTTAAATTTGTCTATCTGAACTTTTATAAGGGTTGAAACGAGTTTCTCCAGAAAGAGAAAAGGAAAATGGTGGGGGTGGGGGGGGGCAGACTACTAGATTACCATTTTCCTATCAGATTGGGAAGCCACAGGGAGTGCTGGCAGCCAGCGACACGCACATTCTGCAGCTATAAAGCACTGATAAGCGCTCTGCTGTGTGTTTAACATAAAGGCCCCTTGACTCCGCAGCCAAGTTCCTGACTGAAGTCTTGCAACGTTCGGGGGGGGATCTGTAATTGGCTCAGAGCTCTTTCTGGGTTATCAGTACACTGGGAAGCACGGACACTGGGCGTCGTAAACTCTGTAGTAAAGTCAGGCTCTGCATTAGAAGCCCCAACTGACTCTACTTTGAAAACAACATCATCATCATCATCATTCTTGTGCTATGTATTTACTAACTCCCTCTTCAGACTTTGTGTTTTTATCATTATCAACAGCATGAACACTCACAAGGTGGGGAAGCAGGCTGTTGTGAGGTGTGCTCGATTAAAAGGGAGATGGACTGATTTGGAGTTGAACATTTGCGGCATATCCAGAGGTGAAAGCTGCAGGTATCTGTGCGTGTCTGATTACGAAATGCCAGCTGTGAACTAAACACACTCCACCTCAAACCTGGGGTGATGCTCTGAAAAATCCAAAAGACAAATAAGCTATTGGTGATCAGTCTTTAATCTGGGCTTGTTATTTTTTTTTTATTGGGGGTTATATGTGAACATATTTTTTGAAGCCCTTCCCCAATAAGAAGTGCAGTATAAGGATCACATAGATAATGTCAGAAAACAGGAATAGATTACCTGATGGATACACCCAAAGTCTTTTATTATTTTCCTGTGGATTAAGTAAAACCATACAACTTTCTGTGGGGGGGTTTCGGGAAAAATTATTCTGTTGTAATATTGAAAAGGTAGGGGTCATCAATGTTAGCATGAAAACATTCCACAAGGCTTGCAAACATCACTGGCATAGCATGTCATACATCAATTACTTTTTTTATTTAGAAGTGGCTAGACCTTTTCCAAGGTCAACATCGAAGGAAAAAAAGTGATATATACATATATATATTTTAATTAAGCGATTATAAAAAACCTCTGAAAGGTTGACAAGACAGGCAGTATTTTAAAGAACAGCCATAGAGAACAGATGTGTCCTCAGTTCAGGTGTTAACAGAGTAGCTTTAAATCCTAGTGACATCTCTTAGTTGAAGTCTGATACGTAATATTCAAGTTTACCAAGGCTTTGGTGATAGGATCCCTTAAACGCCTACATGTTGAAAAATAAAAAGTACAATTTATGCATTTATTTATTCTAATGCACTTCATCAAAGAATTCCTTAACTAGTACAGTCATGTAAATGAGAACATTTACACGAAGCTCCAATTTAGAATGGTCACTTTCCAGTCAAGCCAACTTTTAAATGTAACCCACTTCTGGGCAAGAAGAAGTCAAGAGACGTGCATTCCTCCAAAACATGTTCTCTCAGACCAATTATGATTTTTGCACAGAACTTTTGACTCATTCAGCTTCCTCTTCTACCACCCAGTTCCACCAACATCTGCTCAGTGACTGGAGTTTGTGTATTACATGAGTGGATGCTGGATGCCCATACTAATGGAGCTCAGCACACTTTATGCCACAGATGAGAAATCTTCACTATAGCCTGCTCGGGACTTGAGGCTTGATGTCCACCAGGACTCCTGCGCCGGCATCCCCACCTACTCCCGCTGCTGCGCCGGCTGTCGCTCCCATACCTGCCACGGCAGCTGCCCCCCCTGCGACAGCCGCGCCGCCCCTGCCTGACGTGCATGTGAATGACAAGGAAGAGCGGTGGAGCGACGCCCTCGGGCTCCCTCCCCCTCTTCTGAGTCTTCGCTGGCCTCCTCCCCACCGCACTGTCGACGAAGGAGGTCAGGCTCAGCGGACAGAGAACGCGATGAGGCCATCCTTGCTCTCAACAGCAGGATGGACCAAATCTGTGCTCTCCTGGCCACGCAGGCAGCGCAAGCAGTGCAACAGGTGCCGCCCCCCCACACCATGACGCTCCGCCACCGGCTCACACTGCACCGGTGGAGACTGAGGGGAGTCCGTCTGCCCCATCCCAGGAGGAGGGCAGCAGACGGGCCACCTGGGAGGAGGACCGCCTGTCTCTAGGTCTTCACGAGGACTCTGAGCTCGAGGCGGAGCTCATGGAGGAGGAGCTGGTCGCTCCCACCCCTCCTCCTCCGTTGAGCGTGGACGCCCCTCCTGCTCCCTCCTCCTGTCGCCCTGTCGCCCTTGCCCCCTGGCGCATCACCGTGACCAGCTGATCCGCTGCCACCGCTATCTCCGAGATAGGGGACGGGGTGGGTGATGCGCCATGTTGCTAGTGGTGCACCTCGGGGCAGGCTCCCTTATCAGCTCATTGCCTCCTCCCTTGCGATGATTTTGTTATACAGTAACCCCTCCCCCTTGGGCAGTGCTTGAAAGATAACGATAGGTTGTGTATGCAACCCTGGTTATCTGAAAAAGGAAGCACTGCCCAAGGGTTGCAAGGTCGCAAGGGAGTCCTGGCTCCCGGCAAAAGAGGACGAACCTGCGCTGACGTCACGTTTTAAAAACCAGGAAGTGGGAAGGGACCTGTTCTGAGTGATGAGCGCAGGGGCCAATGGCAGCTTTGATAGAGTGATGTTTTGATCGGGTTCCTACGGAAGTGCGCAGAAACCCCTTCCCGTTGGGCAGTGCTTCCTTTTTCAGATAACCGGGGTTGCATACGCAACCTATCGTTTTATAAACCATTGACATTCAACCCTGAAAAATTCTAAAACTTGGCTTAAGAAGAAGTGCACTGCAGATATATGATTGACAGCCGGACTAGAGATGAATGTGTTCTTTGCTACAGTACCTGTTGTTTCTGATTTCAGATGTAAGGCTTAACTATAATTTACCACAATGCAAGCAAAGGAAAGTGGAGTGGGGGAAAAAAAAAAAAACTTTCCTTAAAAGTATGTCATCATTAAAAGGTTCGTGTCACATTACAGAACGCATGCACACCATCAGCAAGGGGAAAGACTACTGCTCAGCTGTGATTTTTATCCAGCACCCATACAGAAAAACTGTCTGTGAAATGTTAATAAAAAAAAAACACAGATTAATGCTCAAGGAACTCAAATCAGTCATCTACTTTTACACTTTGGGGAAACAAACTTGAGTATGCATATGCAAATTGGTTGGTTGGTTTTGTGATATTTTAAAGTCAGCTACATTGCTTGCACATTGATACAGCAGAAGAGGCTCTTGCTGAAATCCCATGTGAATTTTTAATTTGATCCAGTGCGAATTCCACCTGACCCTGACAGAAAATGAGAATAATTGGAAATTTGGCTAAAGCTGTCCTTGATTTGATGTTCTTGGTAATTTCAGACCTTGTGAATTTCTGGAGTGTGAGAGGATACATGGAGTGCTCCCATGATTAGATGGGAATTTGTCACACAAATGGGGCTCTGGTGTGGCAGTGTGATTCTAGATTAAAGTTTATCATTCAAATGAAAAATTCAACAAAATCCACACCATTCCCTTTCTGCCTATCATGTCTATGTAACCTTTTGCAAGCCTCATACATTTAAATAAAGTTTTTTTCAGGTTGCACTGACCTTTTTGGATACGCCATGCTCTTGGCCTCAGAATGTGAAGGCAGCTGATGTGTTACAAGCTGACACAGTGGAGCCCTGCTGGTAGCAATTAGACTATGGAATATCATTTGTGCAAATTGGCCCTTAGAGATTTTTCAGACTATAGCAATTTCCTACAAACAGTAGATACAAGAATTGCTGTGCTTTCCATACTTAGCATGACACAATGGCAGAATTGGAAATGCACATGTTCCTTCTCTCATCTGAGGTGGGTTTGAAATAAAAACCCATTCAGCCTGCAAAACGTGAACTGAGACAGTTCCACTATGCATCTAGTATCAGGGTAGGTTTAAATGTCCCAAGCGAGATTCCCTCAATTTGGGGTATGACTTGCACTGGGGTTGAGAGAAGACATGCGGTGTAGCTTTTTATGGCACCGTTTTATTAGTTTTGTTTAGACATTTGCTCCTCATGCTCATCAGACACAGTATTGGCTGCATGTTCAGGGCTGCCGGGCTCTTCTGTGCGTTCTGCTCTTTCTTCTTGAAACTTAAAAATCTTTCCAGTTACAGTAGCTGCAATTTTGACAGTTCTTCATGTTGCATTAGTTCAAAAATAAGAAGCTTGCGAGTAAATTCCGGAAGGTATTTTATGTGAAATATAGGTTTAATTGATGTGTTCTTTGCAAAAACAGTGCAAGGCTGTGGATGGATGTGGATATATAAGTATGGATATATAAATGTATAGATATGCCTTTTTTTTTTTTCTTTCTTCATTCTTCTGAGCATGTTGCAGCTCAGCTGAACTGCTCTGGATACTGATCGATTCTCCATCCATTTATTCATTGGGATTTCTCTGTTCTGTAGTTTTCTAGTTCAGAGTTTCAAACTGTTGTCACTGACCTTCTCAGCGCCCAGGACTTTTCATCTGCATTAGCAAAATCGACACTCGGCGGAGAGTCTCACCTACTTGTTCTGTCCATTTTCCCACACCTGTTCCTTTAGTCATCACCTCAGTCTTTATCTGTGCTTGTTTGGGCTGTGTGAATCCATCAGTTTTTCCAGATTGCAGCTAACTGACAAGCTTTTGTAAATTAGCACATTGGGAAATGGCATTTTTTGTATGGTCACATAAAATAAATAAACGTAGTAATTTTTAAAACATTCAAAACTGTTGTGTTTAATACAGCTGAATAAAGATTACAAAAGGTGCAGATCTGGTGTTGCGACTTCATTATAATGAACACCTGTGTAACGTAACTAATCTTGATGTTAAGCAGAAAATCTTTCTTTATGAAAAATTATGTGAGTTGGCTTAAACCAGTTCTTGCTGCTGTTTCTTAATCTTCCTCGTTGTGACTGTGAGGATGTTAATGATCTCAAACTGAAAATGAAAGTGAATCCCAATGATTACTTGTGAAACCTGGAATAAGAGAAAGTGGTAGGGAGTTTATAAATGCATCTCTGATTTAAATGGCAATATCACCCGTGGGCTTCAGAGCTATCATGACCCGTTTCTCTTTCATACATTAAAATATACAAATGGAAATTCAAGAGTCTCTGGAATAGATAGGCTAGCTACTGAACCCAGTTATATGAAATAGAACATTTCTATGGCATAATAATAATTAAGAAGAAGATTTAACTTCTTTTTAGCATAAACAACAGATCATCGCTGATAGTGTTTAAATGGACATAGAAGAAAGATGAAACCGAATAAACAGAGAAGCCAGCCACCAAAATTTGCGAGATTGGGTTTATATTTGTTAGTCTGCAAGTAACATAATTTGTGAAAGGATGTCTCCTATTCTCCTCTAGTTAAAGATTTGTACAGCTTCACCATGGCAGCCAAACACAGATGACACAACATGAGACAATCAATGAGCAAATAAACAGAATTCTCAGAATTGTCAGTCAAGTCATTTGAATTCTGTTATGTATTTGTCTATTATTTACAGTTATTATTCTAATGTGCTTATTCAATAACAGTTCTCTGTGCTCTCAGCTAAACATTTAATTTTCCTAGATTTTGATTGTGTTTTTGTTTGTGTGTTTTTAGTTTATCTCTCAGGTCTGTATAAGAAGCAGTAAGCAAATAGTTATCTCTAATTATTGAATTGTCTGCAGTTTAGTCAAGTACACTGAAACCTTTCATTCATTCATTTCATTCTTTCATTCATTCCTGTTTATTAAAATTCAAATGTCATACCCCCCTCATCCTGCTTTTAAATGTTCCATATCCACCTCCAATTCCACCTACTGCTACCAGTATCCACACATGAAGGATAGAGAACTGTCAAGCCATTTTCAGTTCCTATTTTCCAATTTTCATCACATTAATCCACCATCAGTAGGAACTGGCAAGCACCCATACTTTAAAGGACAATGCTCAGTTTGGTTTCAAGGTATATGGTTCATATCCTTCCTCCTAGCTAGAATGAGGGTTATACTGCTATGTGGAATTAATTAAAAAGATTAAAGGCATTTTCCAAAAAGAGCAGTGCAAAGATATTTCTGAAAGGAGTTCATAGTGTGCTATATAACCTAGACAGAGGTTACAGGTTTATGGCAAGCCAAATTGTAATTTAGAGATATCTCAAAATACAATTCAAGATATCTTAAATTGAATTGCAGATATCTCAAATTGAATTTTAGACATCTTGAATTGCATCTGAGATATCTCAAATTAACTCTATTTGAAGATCTCAAATTGAATTAGAGATATCTCGAATTGACTTTGTCTAATTTGAGATATCTCGGATTTAATTTGAGATATCTCGGATTTAATTTGAGATATCTGTAATTCAATTTGAGATCTGAAATAGGACAGGAAGTCAATTTGAGATGTCAAATTGACTTCCTGTGAAAATGCTGTATGTTTTGTATAGACTTCCTGTCTATTTTAAGATATCTGAAGTTCTAAAAGATCTCAAATAGGACATGAAGTGAATTTAAGATATCTCAAATTGAATTTGAGATATCTGAAATAGGACATGAAGTCAATTTGAGCTCTCAAATTGCATTTGAGATATCTCATTTAAAGCTCCAATTTGAGATATCTTGAAATGGAGCATTAAACAATATATCTCAAATCGCAAATTGTGTTCTATTTCAGATATCTTAAAATAGACAGGAAGTCCATACAAAACATACAACATTTTCACAGGAAGTCAGTTGAATCTGAGATCTCAAATTAGACAGGAAGTCAATTTGAGGTCTTGAATGTAATTTGAGATATCTTCAAATAGTTAATTTGAGATATCTCAAATTCAATTCAAGATATCTCAAATGCAATTTGAGATATCTGCAATTAAATTTAAGATACCTTGAATTGTATTTTGAAATATCTGACAATTTGGCTTGCCCTAACAGGTTATGCTACTAGCTGACAGTGGTTGAGATGCTTTTAGAAAGGAGGGGGGTCTGGATTCAACATCTGTGAAATGGGAATATTATTTGCATCTTTACTAAATGGCAATGGATTATTCCAATTGTTGGTTTTATAAAAACATAAATAATTGCCAATTAATTATATGATGCTGTTCTGAAGCCTGCTTAGCCTCATTGAAAGCAATTATTTGTTTCAATGAAGCAGAGATTTTTTTTTTTATAATAAAACTCCACATGAAAGCATTAAATGGGACTAAAAGGAGCATGGGGCTTTATAAAATTAATTGGAGAGCAACAAGGAAATTCCATTTGTTCCAAAATCTAATTTCAATTTTTTTGAATGAAACTTAACATTAACTTATTGCTGTATTACTTAAAACAAAACCACATGGGAAGAAGATGACCATTTCAAATGTGGTAGATTAATCCTCTAAAACTAAAACAAGAAACTACAGTAATGCACTATAATGTTTAACATAACAAGCAGATTAAATATTAGGGCAACTAGCATCTGTCATAAAGCATTGCTTTTGACTAAGTCACAATACAGATGTTTCTGCAGTCCAGATTTCCTCCCGGTAATGTTTTAAGGTGGGAGTTTGTGCATGATTATAATCCTGATGCTTTGTTCTAATCATTCACACAGTACAAGATGCATGAATGAAATGCGTCAAGTTATAATTATTTAATGCTTAGCTTAGCTTTCACAAAAATCATTACAAAGTGCATTCATGCATTAATAAATAAATAAAGAGAGAATTTTGAACAAACAATGCATTTGTTTTCACAACCACCCTCCAAAATCTTGATTCCCTGTTTCTGAACAGCTTGATAAATAGAATGGATCATAAATGCAAACAGCATTAAACCTGTCCCTAGTAACTGGAAATAGTCTGTTTCAAAGAGAAGGAAAACATTGGCCTTTCAAAAACATTCCTCACCGTCTGGGCTTTGGTTAACAATCTGCAATGTGTCTAATGTAGAAATAAGCACCACATAGCATAAAGAGGCCTATAAGGTTCTTTAATCTTGATGTAATATGTAGAGAGGGAAAAATAATCATTGTGCATTGATTACTGTTTTGTGTTTTGTGGATTTTTTGTGAAATCTGTATGTAAAACCTGAGCAGAAAAAGTCCTTCATAACCTTTTAGGGTGACATTTTTGTTTTTACTCACTTAGGACTTTATCAGAATAAAAATAAAAATACTAATTACAACAAAAACATCTCCATCCTTTATTAAAATCAAAGGAGGTGGCAAAATGAATTTAAGGGAGATTGTCTCTCATTGCAGAGCTTTGAGGATCTGTTCTTTTGCAGGACACAGTTGTGCTCTGTGCTCAGTCTGCATTTCTTAGCTACCCTTGGCAGCCATGGCTTTGGATACATCCGGTTGGGATCATTACCGAAAGAGTGATTGTCTACTTAGAAAAAGATCTAAGGAAAATACATTTCCACAGCACCTGTCACCTTGTGCCTTCTTTGATAATTACAGTAGTGACCAAGCACAATTATTATTCTTAAAGGCTGAAATTATGAATCCTAACCTGTATTTAGAAGCTTAAAATGTAAGCCACAAGCCCCTGCCTCTTGTACAGAACACTTAGATCTTATTATAACTTGCTTTTAGTTATGCAGACTATCTGTCAGTTACCAGAGTCTGAAATCATGAGATCTTCTCTGCAGTGTCAACAGCACTGAGAAAAACATGCATCTGCGTGTTTAATCTTGTCATTGCTTGGCTTTCAGACTCAGGTTTACAAAAGTAAACAGAACAGAAGAAAAATCCATCTAAAGAGTAGATGTTCTGCCCTGTCTTTCTTTTCCTTGCAAGAAAGAATCTCACACACAAAATCAAAAGAAAGAAGTTAGAGCAGACCAGTAATAATCACAGCCAGCCAGGTAAGAGATTTATCTAGGCAATACTTTCATTTTAGATTTCTGTTTGAACACATATTTTGTTTGGTGCTGTTGCCTGATCGACAGCTGCTGATGTCAATAATTAATGCTTTGGAAACCAAGGAATTTGGGATTACTGCCCCCGTGCACAATTCTCCAGTGTATATCATGGGGAAGAAATGATTGATCGCATTTGTGAATGCATATCTCAACTGTGAAAATGGGGGGGGCGGGGTCCACTTACAGGTTGTCATATTGTCCCCATTACGTGTCACATACTGCCTTAATTATGGTTTTGCCTTATACAGTAGCTCAGAGGCTAATTGTGGATGTGATAAATGAAGTTTTACTAGACAGCTAATGGCATAATGAGAAACCTAGAAGCCAGACTTCAGACCTAATCACCCTCAGAAGGGATATGAGAAAGCAATGCTCTTTAAAGTTATAGTACTTCCCTTCATCCATCCATCTCTCTCTCTCTCTCTCTCTCTCTCTTTTTTTTTACATTCACCTTCTGTATACAGTTGTATTGGTCTTGATTTGCTGTCAATATGACTTTATATTTTGAATGCTAGGGACATGTTCAAGAAGCAATTAAGTTCAGGGGAAATTATTAGTAGTCAATTAAGAAGAATATAGTCCAGTGTGCTACAACCTGATGTTGAGGCCGACAGTTCAGCAACTTTTTATGGTGTTGTAACGGTTTGTTAAATTATATCAACAACCACTCAGAAATAATAAAAGAAGTCCAGGGAATCAAAGCTAGAAAGACACAGATTACACAGTATATTGGGTACAGATACAGATTGGCCTCACCACTCATATAAACACATATCATCGATAAAAACAACATAAGCAACAAGCAAAAGTCCAGAACTCTTCCAGAGATGTCTGGGTCTTACCACACTCCCCAAACGTTCAATTGTCCATCCAAAGTAAGATCTGTAAATCCCAGATGAAAGGTGAAATGCTCAAGCGCCAAAGAGGTCAGCAACAAAAACACAAAAGGTCAAGTCCATATCCTGTCAACTCCCAAAAGAAGATTCTTGAAGTTAAGAAAACATGGTGATTCGCTCCTCCAGGAAAAAACACAAAAGAAACTCTCCGTTAGCCCCAGAAAATGAACAGTCCTTCTATGGAGACATTACTATCTTTGGCAAACACAAAAAATGAAAAACCAAACACACATACACAGACCAGAGAGTTCTGCTCTATTGTTCTCCCAACAGCCATACCCCCAGTCTACATGCCGTGGCCATCTTTAAAATGAAAGTGAGGCTATCTTAAAGTAACACACTCCCATTATGTGGCATCGCTACATACTCCCTTCCCCCAAGCATGGAAACATCCACAGGGGAAGTAAAATACTTTTTCAGTTTCTCCACATGATATACCTCTGAGGTATTTGGTTCGTCATCCATTGCTACCTGGTAATTCACAGGTCCTAGCTTTCTCATCACACTGGCAGGGCCTCTCCACTTGTGGAATCTGACTGAGGATGTTCGCAAAGCCACACCTTCTCATTAATTTGAAAAGTTAAGTTACGACGTTTAGGGTTATAGTATCGAGCCTGCCTTACTTGTGCCCGTGAAACATTCTCCTGCACTTGTTCTAGCAGCTGATGATGTCTTTCTAGCAAACTATATGATGGATGCTCGGGGTCTGGAGTTTGCGCTATCAACCTTTCCAAAGGACCTTTGAGTTTACGTCCCAATGCTATCTCTGCTGGGGTAAAACCTGTGCTGTCATGTTTAGCGGAATTGATAGCAAACCTGAATTCTGCAAGATAGTAATCCCATAATGAATGATTATTACCGATATAGGAGGCTATGATAGTTTTAAGAGTCCGATTCACCCTTTCAGTCAGATTAGTTTCGGGGTGGTAACTTGTAGTCAGTTTTTTGACTACACCCCACTGATGACACACTTGTTTCAACAACTGACTTGTGAACTGTGCTCCTCTGTCTGATACCAAGAAGAATGGGGTTCCCCATCTAGTGAAGATCTCCTGTGTCAATATGGTGGCTATCTTTGGAGTCTTTGCCTCACATAGAGGATAGAGCTCGACCCATTTACTGCAGTAATCCACAATGACAAGCAGATATTGATTACGTGATTTACTCCTGGGGAAGGGACCCATGATGTCAACACTTAACATTTCTCCAGGTTCTTTCACAGTGGTTGACTGTAGTAAACCAGAAGGCTTGACACAGACAGGCTTATATTGCTGACATATTGTACAAGCTTTGGTGTATTCCCAGACCCTTTCTTATCTGAGGCCAATAGGCAACGTCAATCAATTTTAGAAGAGACTTGAGACGTCCTAGATGACCTCCTAGGGGACTGTCATGGTAGTACCTCAAGAATTGACTTCTTAATTGTCCAGGAATGACAAGTTGGAATTTATAGCCTCCACACTTTCCATTGATGCGGCGATAAACAATCCCATTTTCCAGGACATAAGATATGCGGTTGAGGCGATTTGTTCCGGGTTTTATAGTCTGAATGATTTCTTGAATCTCTGTATCCCGCTGTTGGGCTTCAGCTATTTCGGACCATTCCACTGGTAATGAACAGTATGCTGAATTTGCATACTTTCAGTCCTAAAGGAGCTTTGGACAAAGCGTCCGGCACAATATTAATGTGACCTTTTCTATACAGAACCTTAAAGTCAAAGTCCTGGAGGCGAATAGTCCAGCTTAGAAGCCTGGAGGTTGGCTTTGGGTTGTTAAAGGCCCAGGTCAGGGCTGCGTGATCAGTAACGACTTCAAATCTTCTCCCCTCAAGAAAAGGCTGCCACTTCTCTACTGCCCAAACTACGGCTAAGCATTCTTTCTCAGGGACTGAATAGTTCCTTTCTGCTTGATTTAGCAGTCTTGAAGCATAGGCGACCACATGTTCTCGCCCTTCCGCTTCTTGAGTTAAAACTGCTCCCAACCCCAGAGCACTGGCATCAGTATTTACTCTAAAAGGCAACTTATATATGGAATGTTGTAAAATAGGAGTGGTGGCCAATGCAGTCTTCAAATCCTCAAAGGAAGACTGACACTCTGATGTCCAAATCCACTGAGTATCTTTCTGCTTCAATGCATTCAAGGGAGCAGACCTTTCTGCAAACTTAGGTATAAACCGGTGGTACCACCCAGCCATGCCCAAGAAGCGTTGCACTTCCTTAACTGTTTGGGGAGTAGGAAAAGCACAAATGGCTTCCACTTTTTCATTGTCTGTAGTGATGCCCTCACTGGTGACAATGTGACCCAAAAATTTGGTGGTCGATTGCATCAAGCAACATTTCTTTGAGTTCACTGTGAGATTGGCCTTTTGAAGTCTTGTAAACACTTCCTCCAGGTCAATGAGGTGTTGATCTTCGGAAACGGAATATACAATTATATCGTCAATATATACAAAACATTTTTTTTGCCTTAAATCAGATAGAACGGTTTCCATAAGCCTTTGGAATTTGGCAGCAGCATTTTTAAAGCCAAAGGGCATAACTTAAAATTCATACAGACCTGTAGGTGTTGCAAATGTTGTTTTTTCCACACTCTCAGGATCCATGACAACCTGCCAGTACCCGCTGTTCAGGTCTATAGTACTGAAGATCCAAGCTCCTGCCAGAGATTCTAGGATCTCTTGGACTTGTGGAATTGGGTAAGCATCTAGATTGGTCTTCTTGTTCAAGCTTTGATAGTTAACATAAAACCGTTTTCCCCCATCTTTTTTATTAACCAAGACAACGGGGGCTGCCCATGGGGACTTAGATGGCCGTATAATTCCGCGTTTCAGCATACGGTTCACCTCCTCTTCAATTATTCTTTGCCTCTCTGGAGACACTCGGTATGCCCTCCTACGCACAGGTATGTTATCAGTAGTAATGATCTTATGTTTTTCTTCTTGTGTCCTTCCGATGTCATCAGTAAACACTCTGGGCCACCGGTGAAGAACATCCCATAGCTTTAGTTTCATCGTCGGAGATACTTCAGCCTTCTGCACTAGATTATTCATAAGCACATCAGTGTCCGTAGGAACTTGTTTGGAACCAACCTTTGGCGTAGACAGATATAAGTTCATGATTGTATTGGACTTGTCTAGGTTAGTTTCTCCAAAGCCCAAAGCTTCTTGCAGAAAAGGATAATGTTTCAGTCCTTCAGCATGATGGATGCCATAGCTGCTGTTCTTGAAATCAAGAGATATTCCTGTTTTACACATGAAGTCTAGCCCTAGGACCAAAGGGAATGCTTTGTTTATTTAAATTTAGAGTTTCTCATTACATAAGTCTGTAGTGACCAAAGCTCACCATGAAGAGTAAACAAGCTGTACATAACCCATAGCAAGATTGCTTTGGCCATCTGCTAACACAAATATTCGCTCATCACAAGACAAAAGCTCTTCTTGAGGTTTCTTTATATTCTCCCATAATTCTTATTGCCCAGTCATTTTCAATCAAAGTACCTATTCTGACAAGCTCATCAACGGAGAGTACAGACCCTCCGAGATTACTTGCCAATTTCAGATTACAGTTACGCAGAATAAGGTGCACTAACTCCTTTTCAGAGAGTCCAGATTTCCAGCGCATACACAAGGCACGATATTGAAAAGCAAAATCCCTAATACTTTCATTTGGGCCTTGTACTCGCTCTCAGAGTCGTTTCTCTCCCTCAGACAGAAAGGACCTTAAAAAGGCACTTTTGAATTGCGCCCATGAAACTATTGTTGTATGCTCAGCTCTCCACCAATCCTTTGCTGTTTCTTTCAAAGTTGCATTTAATGTAGCCAAAACCTCAGTATCTGACAAAGGATGCAGTGCTAGAAACTCTTCACAGTGTTCTACATAAGATAAAGAATCTGACTCATCCCCTTCCCCTCCAAAGCTGGGGAACTCTAACTGTATGGGGAGTTTATGATGGTAGTGTGTTGCTTTTTCCTTTGGTTCCCTGCTATAGCCAGGGTAGTACAGGAGTAGTACTGAATGATACAAAGCTGACTGAAGGGGCTTTAACGATGTAAGGGGTACTGGCTGTATAACCAGACCTTGCTGGCTGTGCTCCTAGTTGCTTGTCATGCCTTTTCAGGCAATCCACTACGGATTGTTGCAAATTCATCAATGCTGTATGATATTTTTGTTCCAACCTTATACACTTACGATCAATGTGATACCGAAGCAACTCCTCTAACCTAATAGAATTGGAACTAAGTGCTTTAACGGCATTCTCAACACTGATTAAACGAGTACTAAGCTTTTCATAAAGATTCTGAAGGGATACAATACTAGGTTCATGCACGGATTCAGATGGAAGAGGGGGAAAACCCTGCACATCTATATCAACAGGTGATGGTTCAGGTTCAAGTTCAGGTTCAGCTATGTACAAATCATCCAAACTAGTGATTAATTCATTAACACGATCCCTTCATGTAACAAACGGACCAGCTGTGAAATCAGGTGGTAAACTAAACTCCAAGTCATCATCCACAAGTGGGCCTGACAATGAAGTAGCCATATTATACCCACATCAAAGAATACATGTACAGATACTAGCCAAGTCCCTGTTCGGGTGCCAATTTCTGTAACTGTTTGTTAAATTATATCAACAACCACTCAGAAATAATAAAAGAAGTCCAGGGAATCAAAGCTAGAAAGACACAGATTACACAGTATATTGGGTACAGATACAGATTGGCCTCACCACTCATATAAACACATATCATCGATAAAAACAACATAAGCAACAAGCAAAAGTCCAGAACTCTTCCAGAGATGTCTGGGTCTTATCACACTCCCCAAACATTCAATTGTCCATCCAAAGTAAGATCTGTAAATCCCAGATGAAAGGTGAAATGCTCAAGCGCCAAAGATGTCAGCAACAAAAACACAAAAGGTCAAGTCCATATCCTGTCAACTCCCAAAAGAAGATTCTTGAAGTTAAGAAAACATGGTGATTCGCTCCTCCAGGAAAAAACACAAAAGAAACTCTCCGTTAGCCCCAGAAAATGAACAGTCCTTCTATGGAGACATTACTATCTTTGGCAAACACAAAAAATGAAAAACCAAACACACATACACAGACCAGAGAGTTCTGCTCTATTGTTCTCCCAACAGCCATACCCCCAGTCTACATGCCGTGGCCATCTTTAAAATGAAAGTGAGGCTATCTTAAAGTAACACACTCCCATTATGTGGCATCGCTACAGTGTTTTCAAATTGACGTGCAAAGATTCTGTAAATTAAATGTATTGATTTCAACAAGGTTTTATTATTTAATCATATAGTAGTTTTGTTTTAATTATTATGTATTTATTTATTTATAACTTGCTGCATAAGTTATAACATTAATGCAGATACTTAATACTTAAGATGTCAACTCGGACTCATGCAAGGATTATTCCCTTGAGGCTGCCGTAGGACAGACATCATTCCCATCTGGTTGCAAAGCCGCCCATCTCTAATTTGGGATGTGGTGATTGCGAGTGTGTAGTTGATGATTCTCCAGCATTTCGAAGAGTCTTCAGACAGACAGCTGCTTCTAGGAAATACCTCCTGCATGAACTCTAGCTGCCATGATGGAAGTCAATACACTGGACAGATTGTGAGCTTTAAAGACAGGCTGGGAGGGAAAAATAAAAAATAAATGATAGGCAGGTTAGCTGATGCACCTCATAGTGATGTACAGTGCCATATTCTTCGCAAGCTCCCCATTCGCTCTCAAAGACTTTGTGATTGTATTCCAATTGATTCAATCATTTGTTGAAGATAGAAAATGGAATGAAAACCAGAAGACACTGTGTCTCTCCCAGGACATGATTTGCGCTTGACTGAAGTCAGGAGGAGTCTTTTAAACAAGGCTGGAATGAGCTGGTAACTGGCAATGGAATAAGCAACTTGGAAATAAATTATAATCTGCTAAAAATAAAATGTAATAAGAAATAATGGAAAAGATAAATTAGCATTTTGGAATTTCAAATAAGCTTTTTTTTTTTTGTCTTGTTTAGTTCAATCCACAGTCAGTTCATCTAGACCCCCATTGTCACACAGTTTGTGGTAGTTCCCACTGAATGACCTCAGCACTCCGGCCCCCAATGGTGCAGCTATGATGTGAGAGCACCCCTGTTTGACAGCTGCCAATTAGCCTCCAACAGCACAGCTAGATGTGTGTTACCAAGGCAACAGTGCCTTCTCATGATGTCACTTTCCATGGGGGCACTTTGAGGTAATGATCTAAAAGTAATTTTCCTGAGGCGAAGGCAATTCCATTGCAAGGTTGGACATGAAAGCAAACATAGACCAATAGTTCAAAATGGGAAAGGGCCATTTGGGATACACAAGCTTTATTTCTTCCTCTTTAAGATATTGTTGTCTTGGAAAAGTATCTAAGACTTTTCTTATAAGTGTACCAGTTACAGTTTTTTGTGCTTTAGGCAATGTCAGTGAGCAAATGCATCTTTTACCTCTCCACGTCAACCACTGGCACAAAAGACTTGACAATTGTTCATTCCTGTACGTTTCAGTAGACGTTATGCATTTACCCACAAATATTGCTGACTGCCTTGTATCTTACCAGCTGGAATGAAAATACCCCATTTTTAAAACTCTTAGATATGTTAGGAAATTTGAACTTATTGCCCATTTGGAAACGTCAAATATGTTTAATCCTTGTCTTTCATTTTAAAAGGTGTGTGTGTGTGTACATATATATATATATATATAATCTTCTCCCTAGAAAAGAATGTTGCATTTCTCAGAACCGAAGTTGAATCATTTAAACAACTCCCATCTGTCGCTATATATAATATATATATATATATATATATATATATATAATTTTCTTACGAGTTGTTTTACATGCAATCTTTGCATTTATCATACAGGTTTTAAATCTCAAATGTCAAATCCAGGTGATTTTCATTGATTTTGTGTTTTTATTTAATGTGTCTGGGGATGAATCAGCTGTTCTGTAAGGAACTGTAATTGCAATATGAATTGTTGTCTGAGGATCAGATCTCTGGGAATCAGTGATACAAGAAAGCAAATGGGGGAAAAATGATAAATAAAATCCAGTGACTAGCCAGAGAGAAATTAATGCCAGAGAACAAAAAAAGATCTACTGAGAAGGAGGGGGTGGTATTTTCTGTTTATTCAGAGCAGATGCACATTGAAATGGATCTTCCAGGAATTCTGTCTATACATGTCTTTCCAGAAGTCAGATTTCTATCTAAAGTTATGGGAAATTTGGTCATCTGCAACAAATGTTACCTGAGTATGGGACAGAAGCGGTGCTGGGGAGAGGGCTTTGCTGACTTTATTGAAAACTGGATATGTAACAGACCATATGCGGTCAGACTGCAACAGAGATAGAAGAAAAAGTAAGCATGCAGGTTCATAACGGCCGAAAGTTTATCGAGACAGAGGCAGAGAGGCAGGCAGAGAACCGAAGCCACGGGGGAAACGTAGAACACGCCCTCCAGGATAGAGCACCTATGGTTATTTCATCCCGGATAAATGAAGGGGGCTACGCCTCATTGGTCAGCTTGATTAAGTTTCAGGGTCGGTGGTTATCTACAAGGGCGTTTAGCAGGTGCTTGCGTTTGTCATTCCCCAAACTCTCAATGCTGAAAAAATAAAGCTTGTGCTAAGTAGGTCAGCAAAAACAGAGATATGACAGCCTGGTTATTGAGAGCAATTTACTGGGGTTATGTGTGCTTTTATAATTTACTTCTGGCTAAAAAGAAGTTGATTTAGTTTGCTTTTTATGTTTATAATTGTGGTCAACATTCATTGCTTTATCCTTCATTTTTGACTTGAGATGTTTTCAAAAACAAATGCTGTTATAAATTAGGTAATGTATTGCTACTGTAATTTTATTTTTGACTGTTTAGATAGTTCAGCAAGAGTTCAGATCCAATATGAGTATCCAGCACATATGAAGGATCTAGCATAGCACCATCATAAACCTGACAATGTATTGACAGCGATAAGAGTATGGACCTAAATTATTCATGAGTATATTTTGGACTTGGTCAGCAATCATGCCCACAATTCATCCGTATTCACATCACATTCTTCTCCTGTTGCAGATATAGGTCCCTTTAGACATGTCCTGACAGTGGTCTGATTGATACCCTTTAATTCTTCATAAATGTTTGACAACATGTTCTTACACATGACAGGGTCTGAAAATCCAGCTCGGGTAACCAGTGCCCTGAATTGTGCGTGACATCTTTAAGAAAATTGTGATTGCTAATTCGATAGATCACTGAGGCTTGATGTACTGAGCACTGAACTGTAACTAAAACAAGGTAGTTTCCCCACGGTGCTATGAGCCATGTGTTGTGGATTCAGGTGGGAAACATTCAACTGAGATCATTTGTAAAGCAAGCAAAATCCCAGAAAAAGCCTGGTCAGCCTGGTGGGACTTTATTCTTATGGCAAAATTCCAGGCCTGGGAATGACCGCTTCAAATTTAGGTAATGTAATTTATGGTCTCCTGGCACTTAATAGTTCTATACAGAAGTATTATCTTATAGCATCCGAAGCAGCAGCAAGATAAAGTGAGTGATCCAGGATGGCAGAATTCACTAGCTGTTATATAATAACCAGAAAGCAATACAAATATGTTTTGTCATCCTTGTCAAATCTTAAATTGTTGTATGTGGCACTGAGTTGAAATAAAGCTTCAGTAGTGAGTGGACTGATTTGAGTGGACTGATGGACTGGTGAGCCCCCCCCCCCACCATTTTTGGCAGGGAAATAATATCATTATTGCTATTAACTACTACTATCATTAAAAATTTAATACAGTACACATCTGTCTCACTAAATTGAATCATACGATATAGCAATACTACAAGGGTTTTGAAGAATTGACACAAAATGCTCGATCGAACATCTTCTAGAACTAACCATTTAACAAAAGATGGGACAACTCAGGATTGAAGTTTCAACTGAGGCATAATGCAATATCCATTTGTTTAATAGCAATACTAGAGTTCAGTCCAGTTTCCTGATGCTGCTGTTCTCTTAAACCTACATGCAGTCACTTGTTTTCTGATTCAATTTCAAGCTTTGATATTTGTTGTTTTCATGTTCATTGCTACAATTATTTCTGGATAATGAATATATATATATATATATATATACATATATTCTAAAACATAACAAGCAACAAACAATTCCCTCCCACATAACTCACTCATCAAGGGATCTAATTACAGAATACTTTGTTTCTTAGTAACACAATGTGAAAATATGAAATCAAAGGAAAATAAACCCTGGATTTAAATATGCATATGTACTTACTAGATTATTGAGCAACTTTATCTTAAATCTGAAATTCCAATTTCCTCTTTAATTGATCGTAATTACTGTCTTCAAACAACACCTAGTAGGAGATCTATCAGTTCTGTGTGGACCGGTTTTAAGCTACCACAGTTATTTTGTCTGCTTATTATGACCATTTTAAATGTAAAAACACAATCTAAGTATACTGACTATGTCAGCAAATCCTCTGCCCCCCACCTGGACTTGGCTGCCTTATTAAGCTCTTGAGTACTGCGCTCAGCTGCTCCCTTGGCAAGCCTTGCAGTTGCAGAAATGAGGAATGTTTCAAGTAAACAGTGAAAAATGTATTTTAACTTCTTAAGGGATGCAAGAGAAAGCAAGAAGTCATTAAAATATATATGTGAGTTACTTTGAAAGCAAAACGGTTTTAACTCACCAAAGCCACATTTTACAGTTTCTCACATCTGAACTTTTTCTTTTAAACTGCCGAAGGTAATAAAAACCCAAGACAGTTCCCTCTTAGTAATCCTGCCCGTGATGTGTAGTTGCTTTAATTTTTAGTAGTGCTTTAGAAAGTAGTAGTACAAATAAAATAATTTAGAATGCTTTGTACGATTTCTTTGACTTTTGAGTGTTCAGTTCTCAATCAGGAAACTGCAGTGATTGCTGGAGTGCTCACTTGATCTACAACATGTACTCATCCAACCTTCTCTTCATCCAACTGTATATGCATTATGTCACCTAATTAGGTTTTTTTTTTTCACTGTTTTCCCTGTTAAGTTCTGCTCCAATGGTTTCCTGTCAATATAATCCTTGACAGATGTTCAATATGCAGCAAGTGGTTTGTAATGCAGGTTTTTCCAACCTTGATATGTGTGCACATGGCTTGCATGGTAGATGACATGGCATTGTCATGTTAGAGATAATTAGATCACTGTGCTGTCAAGGTCCATCAGGCACAACCGGTAATAGGACACAAAAATAGAAACGAAATGTTAATACTATGAAAAAGTTGTCTAAGCTGGTCAGTCTTTGTACAATCTAGGACTTTCATCAAGGTAGGCAGATTTACTTCCACAATGTCAAAAGGCATATATGGATTTACTGTAATGCTTGTATACATGTATCGCATAGGCTTCACACAGTAGGTCAACTAAAGTAAGTAGGTTTAAATATTTAAACTTTTGCCGTTTACAACCAAGCAAAAATAATCTGACAGGAGTTTGTCTCTCAGACCTTAATTGCTACAACGTCTAAAGCTTTCAGTGTGTTGCGCTTTGAGAATACCTGTCAGATCCATCTCATTCTGCTTTGCATTGTGGCTTATTTTCAATACATCTCATGGATTTTCTGTTTGGCTAAAACCGTTTGGTTTGGCTGGGCATGCAGGTCTTCTAATCTTCCTCTTCTTAAACTCTTGTGCTGCTTTAGAAGTCTGTTCAAGGTCGTTATGCTCCTGAAACAATCCTCTACAAGCACAGTGTTCCTTACTGCACTGGGCTCCTTTTGTGCTCTTGTGTTTCCCAGCCCACCCATTGATCTGAAACTGGCTGTAAAACGTTACTGGCCAGCAGAACAAGTACCTGTCCTGATAATGACATTTTCTGTATTAAATGATTGCATTTCCACACAGATTAAAACAAAACTACTTTGCTTCTGTTATTTTGAGGGTGATGTATTTAGGCATTTGTTTAGACCCAATTTATTACACAGCTCTCATCTGTTGCTATGTACCACAATGATGTATGCCTGAATTTAGTCTAGACTTTGCTTACAAATTATTGATATGCGATTGCATTATCTGAGAGTGAATTGTCCGTAATTTGTTAATTCCTTCACTTGTTAACTGCTTTTGATAAACTTGGTGTTCTACTTTGTGCTCTGCTATATTTTTGGACGATAAACATGCTTGTTGTGAAAGTAATTTATTTACCTACTGTAAAAAAATGCAACTATAATAGAGCCTTCAGTTCTTTATTTGACCGTTGGTTTAAATTTTTCCATTGAGATTTAACTTCCGAGAATCATTTTTTGTTCGTTTTAAAGCAGTTAACAGCAACTGAATACCTTCTACAGATTTAAATATGTAGATTGCCTAATTGTCTTGATCTATTTATTTTTGTTTGTACAGAATTTCATCACTTATGCACAATTTATTTATCCTTTAATGTGCTTTATAGTAATTATCATCAAAACTGATGAGTAGTTATTGAAGGATTAGAATTCATCACATCGACTGTGCTGGCTTTTACTAATCGCTGAAACAAAAAATGTGTGGCCCTGTTATACTTTGTTAAACATTAAAGTGTAAATAGCATTAATAGTTTTGTGACGCGCTTTATCTGGTCATAGTTTTTCCAAATTACAGTATATAGTGCCTGTGTGTATGAATGTATGTATGTGTGTATGTGTGTGTGTGTGTGTATATACATGTATATATTTTGCACACCACTGCCTTTTGATTTAAAACAATTGCATCAGCCTGAATCATTTATGTTCTTTCTGGGATCAAGTTCTCAGAGCTGCTATGCTATAATTTATTGTACTGACTAAGTATGCAAGTAATTAAATGAGTCAAATCAAGCTGGCATTGTGGTGGTGGTCATATAGAAAGGGCATTGCATGTCAAAGTTGAAGCTGACCTTTGTTAAAAACAGGTTTTGAAAGTACATAAGAAGGAAACTGTGTATTACATTGATTGTACTTGTACTTTATGATGGTAATCAAGGAGCCTTTTCAAGAGTCTAAAGGGGTGAAGGATATATTTCAGATGAGCAAACAGCAACAAAAACATATACACCGATCAGCCATAACATTATAACCACTGACAGGTGAAGTGAAAAACACTGATAATCTCATTATCATGGCACCTGTCAGTGGTTGGGATATATTAGGCAGCATGTGAACATTTTGTCCTCAAAGTTGATGTGTTAGAAGCAGGAAAAATGGGCAAGCGTAAGGATCTGAGCGACTTTGATAAGGGACAAACTGTGATGGCTAGACGACTGGGTCAGAGCATCTCCAAAACTGCAGCTCTTGTGGGGTGTTCCCGGTCTGCACTGGTCAGTACCTATCAAAAGTGGTCCAAGGAACTGGCGACAGGGTCATAGGCGGCCAAGGCTCCCTGATGCACGTGGGGAGCGACGGCTGCCCCGTGTGGTGCGATCCAACAGACGAGCTACTGTGGCTCAAATTGCTGAAAAAGTTAATGCTGGTTCTGATAGAAAGGTGTCAGAACACACAGTGCATCGCAGTTTGTTGTGTATGGGGCTGCGTAGCTGCAGACTAGTCAGGGTGCCCATGCTGACCCCTGTCCACTGCCGAAAGCGCCTACAATGGGCACATGAGCATCAGAACTGGACCATGGAGCAATGGAAGAAGGTGGCCTGGTCTGATGAATCACGAGTTCAAGGTGTTGACTTGGCCTCCAAATTCCCCTGATCTAAATCCAATCGAGCATCTGTGGGATGTGCTGGCCAAACAAGTCCGATCCATGCAGGCCCCACCTCGCAACTTACAGGACTTAGAGGAGCTGCTGCTAAAGTCTTGGTGCCAGATACCACAGCACACCTTTAGAGGTCTAGTGGAGTCCATGCCTCGACGGGTCAGGGCTGTTTTGGCGGCAAAAGGGGGACCTACACAATATTAGGCAAGCGGTCATAATGTTATGGCTGATCGGTGTAATATATATATATATATATATATATATATATATATATATATATATATATATATATATATATATATATTATTTAATTTTTTTCCCCAGTGTAAAGACATTGACAAGCACTCAGAAACACCAGGCTGTGTAACTCTACACTATTAGCCAGATTGGAGGAATTCAACTTTGTGGACTATGTCAGAGTTGTTCTGCTTATATTTGTCCTCAGCAGCAAAATACCTTTCTGTATTCACATCAGAGATGGTCATCATTTGTCTTGCCAAATGTCTGTCTTCAGTTTTTTCAGAAGCTGCAATGATGGATCCAGACAAATGCACAAAGAGAGCCCTGTGCTCATGGAAGACGCAGATTTCTTTGTTTGACGCACTTGGCTAATTTGCAAATACCAAGCTCATCTTTTCATTTTCCTTCTCTACACACCTTCATACTTTTGGTTTTCATACTAATTAATATCAGTGCCGTTTATGGGTTAATTCACAAAAATAAAATAAAATCTCGACCAATGGTCTTCTGAGAATCTTCACAATCTGTGCAGATTATGCACAGAATGGTGAAAGTCTTCCTGAACACGCCTACGATTACCCATTGGCTATATTACAATATAGTGGAAGATCATACAGTCAGACTCTGAAAACCCACATACTCAACAATGTGTCCTTGGGAGTGGAAACGTTTAAAGAATAGAGCAGGCCTAATAGCATGATTATAGTATTTGAAATGACTATTATTATTATAGTTTTTTTTTATATTTCCTTGTTAGCATGCTGTCTACAGTGGTGGCTTGAAAATGCGTTGAAAGTGCGTTACATCGATGTTAAGCTTTATGCGCATGTTGTCACACTAAGGGCTTCGGTTCCTCCACTCCCCCTCATACATCTGCTCTGTACTGTTCACATTGAGCTCCGTCACCTTGTGATTTACAAATTAAGCACTGGTTACTGTGTTGTCTTAATGTTCTCAATATATGTTACATTTCCCTTCTAAATGTTAAGGTCCACTTAGCAGAAGACAGTATTGATGCTACAGTCGGTCCTTGTGCACTGCAGAGTCCAGCCTGTTCCTCCCAACTGGATTTGATTTTTGATGATGTTGCTGTTGTTGTCAGTCAGATATCAGAGGGTTAAAGTTAAAACCTGGCCAAGCCTGGTAATTGTTCTAGTTCAAGAAAGAAAAAAAAAGAAAAAATACTGTAATTAGGTCTGTTTAAGTGCACAGAAACCACCAGCAGTGTTCAACGAGTGTTGCTCTCCACTTCAAAACTCCCAGCGTAGTAATGTGGAGAAGAAGAGAAAACAAATCAAATGCCTCCTTAAAGAGACCAAGAGCTCTGATTTCCTTTTAGTCATGGTGGGCTTTAACAAGGTGCTTAAGACACTACAAGTGACAGGATTTAATAAACTCCAGGCTTTTGTTAGAGGCAGTGTAAAAATGTACCTCTTTCCCAAATGTGTTGCCTCCTTTCCCACCTTATCTTCCTCCTATAGTGTATTACCTCCCTGTATTGCCTTTTTGCACACATCACTTGGACGATATTTTTGTTGTTTTTGCCTATTTGTCTGTGTGCCTGTCAAGGGCCTCATTTGTACTGTTGTTCGTGCGTGTTGAGGGATTATGGGCTCTGTTTTGGATCTCAACAGCTGTGGAATTCATTTGTAGCCTTCTGTTTGAGAATTAACAAGATGGAGAAGAATGCCTGATCGCTTCAGCCAGGAAATTAAAAGCCTACAGTAGGTAATGTTTGGCTTGTGAATGGAAGCTCAGACAATCCCAGTGCTACTATACATATATGTGTGTGAGTGTGTGAATGGGTGTGGTGCGTGTGCGCGTGTGTGTTTGTGTGATATGTCCATGATCACTTCACTTCCCACTCAAATACAATGAATGTATGCTAATACATTCAAAAGCATTGTAATCTTTGGAGGATAAAGGTCTGAGCCGATCAAAGTGTCATCTTGCTTTGTGTTCTGCTATTTTTACTCCATAGTTTACATAATGATACATTTATAGACATGGATGCTATGTGGTTTTAAAACAGAGGGAATAGCCAAGAGGTATTTTGCTCCTGGGTATTAAAAGGGTGTGTATAAACACTGAATTTTCTGTAATTTCATCCTTTAAAAAAATTGCAAACCTCCTACTGGCATAGGAGACAAAAAGAGAACAACCAGGCATCCTTAGTGTGCTGCCAAGCCTGTGAGCTCACAGCTTAAATGCCACAACCATAGCATTGTGGGCAGGAATAAGGCAGCTCTGGCTAATGTCCCTGCAGACGTGCAGGTACCCTGTGAACGTCAGGGGTCGCAGTCACATGGCAAGCCGATGTAATCCTGACTGACTACAAACCCACCCAAGCTTATTAGCGTTCAGTACTGGGCAGAGGCTTTTACACATTAGTCACTTGGAAGCCTGCAACCAACAGATGTCTATCGGGAATCTTCATCTGAAATGAAAACAGATAATACACTTGGACAGAATATAGATTTTGCTGTTTTTGTGTCTCCCCCGACATTTTATGTTATTATTACTTATTGCTTAGCAGGGCAACTTACAGTTTACACGTGAAACATTTCAATGCATTACAAAAGTGCATTAATACAATCAGTAAAAAATACAACCGGTATTCATCCTAGTACAATGAGCTAGCAAGTGCAGATATAATACAGTGAAGTCCCAGGCATGTGCTAAAAAAAGGGGTAGGCACAGAGAAAGTTGCAGTAAAACTATAGAAGTGCTACCAATATATAAGTACGCAGGAGCATAAAGAAACATAATTTTATAAAGTGCAAAATAGCAAGAGTGACGAGCAGCCTAGGAGATTAGGTACAGTCTGTACAGATATGTCTTGAGTAATCACCAGAAGGTGTTCAGGGACTATGTGGTCCTGACCTCTGTGGCAAGGTAATTTCACCTCTTACATACATACATACTTACTTACTCATGTCTTCTCGGTGTGACACAAACAGATGTTTTTCAATTTGTTCGTGCACGTCATAACTGTAACAGCAAAAACCATGGAAATGTGTATTCCTCTTCTGTCCCCAAAGTGTTATCACTTAGAACTGGCTACTGTACTATTTCAGCCAACGGGTACAAATAGTTGTGCAAAATGTTGCCCCTTTCCTTGTTCCCAGTGGACCAGAAAATGCATGCCCGAAGCAAAAAAAACAAGGAACATCTTTGGAGTAGCATATGGTATTTTTCTGAGGACACTGATCTGTGCAACTCATCTGTTAATGCCAGGGACCTCGTTTTCCATCTTTGGACTCGTAAGCATTTCATATCACTGATACACAGTTCTGCAGGCAAACGTGTTCTCAATAGAGAAACCAACTGACATTGACAGAAAGCATCTCAGTGGAAGAATAGTCTAATATGTATATATTAAATAACCTTTCCACTAAAGTTCAGCCCACTTCAATATGATGATTATGATGATGATTGCTATTATTAAATTAATATTAGTAGTATGTGACTACTGGCCCTTTAACAATACCAATATGTACTACTGATGGTAATAACACGTTAACTGTGCATGTTTGAATGTGTGTGTGTGTGTGGGTTAACCTCTTTAATGCTCTCTTGCTGTTCACTGGAAAGCACAGCTATCAACTCGGTGGAGCTCACTCTCTCCCTGTGCAAATGGGGCTTTTAGTAGACTGGGCATGAGTTCTAACAGTCTGGAGTGGACACAATAAAAAGGAAAGGGACAATTGCTTGTAGAGGTTTTCCTTTCTGACCCCAGCTTATTAAGTGTATTTGGAAGCAATGGTTCGGTTGGAATTGGACCTAGTTAGTAAACAATTCTAATGTAAGGCAATGAAGTGAATACAATGCAAATGCAAATATGCTGCTGGGACCGAAAATATGTTTGGTAAAATGTGTGAAAATTTCTAGTATTGATCAGCAACTTTATTGAACGTATCCAAATAATTCAGTTCGGCTGTACAGGGCCTATGTGTATCTGCCTCTTGAGAATCTGTAATACTAAACTGAGCTCATTTTATTGGTTTAATAATCATTTTTAATGTAGAAAATGTTTTGCACATGTTATGCCTGTAAAATATAATAGTTCTATACCTACGGAAACTCTAATGAATAGATTACCTTCAAAATATTTAATTTCCAAAAGAACAACCACAATAACAATGTATCACTGCTGTGTAAATATACCCTGTGCGAAATGTAGCCTAATTCCTGGTTGTAATTTCATTTTTATAACAACTGATATGTCCTTGATAGGGGTATTTAATTTGCTTATACCAACCTGTCACAGAAGTCTCTCAAATGAATATTGTATGATTACAACTGAGAAATAGTGAGAAGGAACCATAAACAAGAGCCTCTTCAGAACCAGGCTATTATGATGTTACTCATTGTTGGTTTTCCTTTCATTTCCATTAATTCTCAGTAGGCAGCACTGCAAAGTAACACGTCAGGGAAGTTGGCTGGATGGGATGTGAGGAGAGCTGTATTTACATGTATAAATTTGATGTGGACACTTGTCTGCTTATTTGGACCACAGGGGAACCCAACACTTGCGTCTGGTGAAGGTTGGACAGTGCTGTGATGATTCTCAGATTTGCAGGATCCTGACAAGTGACAAGGCTCAACGGTGTGTACTAGTGTAAAGATCCTCAAACTGTCTACCCAATTAAACTCTGGAAGCTAGCTGTTGGCAACCTCTGGGAGTTCCAGATCACAGCCAGGTGGTAGCATTGCTTGGATTTGATTTTGGACCCTCTAGGCTATTCCCTGTCCACACTCTGTCATTATTATTATTGTTGGACATCTTAAATATTGTGCAAGAGAATGCCAAAAACATGGTTTTGGGAGATGTCACAATGTAGCAATGTGACAGGTGCCCACAAAAAAAGACAATGCAGTGGCAGCTGACCGCTTTGTCACCCAATGCTCTCCACTTTTGTTTATTTATTTTATGATTGATAGTTTAGAGATCATGACTCGCTTTGCAATTGTAGTTGTCCAGACACCGTGAAATGCAGCCTGTCTTTCTGTTTACAATAACATAGCTGAAGAGCTGTGAAAACTTAGATTTCATTACCTATCCAGAGCTCTGGCTGTCAACAAGCCTATTGTGAATGAATAAAAAACATGCATTTTGTTGTCTCAGAAATGTTCAGTTAGAAAATAAAGCATCCGTAGCTGATGAGTCTCAATGTAATGTACACATGAGTGGCAATTATATACACCATGACTCGAATTAAATACCCACCCATACCTTCTTACGTTATTTTATATATATATATATATATATATATATATATATATTATTAGAATAGAACAAAGGTTTTTAATCACCATGTGTGGAGAATATCAGAGTTAGTCATTATACATTTCTGTTTTGGAAAATATTTGTATTAATTTACAGTACATCCTCACATCTAACTTTGCATTTAATGTGTTTATAAATAGTATATGAAGCAGCAGGAGGCAAAATCCTCCAGTCACTTTCAGTCTCTTGGTAGGGATTCCAGGTATTTGGATCTTTCACACATCTTTGTAGTGTAGGTAACTCTATCCGTTTCCCCTAATCATTTTGGAAATAGATATAAAATTGCACAATGTTGCAAAGTCAACATCCGTAAAGCCTCTACATATATGGAGGATGTTCTGATTGTTTGCAACTCAAAAGCGCTCGTACTGTTTGTGCCTTGAAGGCTGGTGTCAATGTACAATTTACATTTCATTTGCTGCTGTAGAAGCTGGTTTGATTTTGCTAGTGTTTGCACTTTTTTTCCTTTTCCCTGCATGTGTGGATTGATTTACTGTCATTAAAAAAAATGAATTGCTAATCTCTTTGGAATTACTAATAAGAACAGACATTACTGTGTAATAAAGGATGGGCCTGGGACAGTGACTCAAGAACTGGGGAGAACTGGAACTAATACAAGTCCTCATGAATAATTAAATGAACAAAGAAAAATAAATAAATCAGTCAGCCATTTTAATGTGTTAATGAATTGTTAAGAAAGACCATGGCCTTTTAGTGTATAGATGAATCACTATAAACTAACCAAAAGGCAATCTGCTGCCTACCCTTTTTTTTTTTAAGAGAAACTGAAACAATGCCTAGTCAATGTAAGAACTGTATCATTTCTCTTGCCTACTGCTTTCAGGAGGTGATGAAGAGCATGGACTCATAAATGTGCAGTTAAAAACTCTCTAGGGTATTACCTTGCAACTCCGGCCCTAATCTTATTCATGCCCTTGTATTAACCCAAACCCTAGCCCTGTTCTTAAGACACATTGGCAAGGCTCCTGTTCAATAACAGAATAGTAATGCAACAGGTGCTGAAAATGTCTCTAGCACCCTCTTCTGGAAGAAAAACATGCATTTAAAAAAGCACAATGAGTGAAATCTGAGCACAGCTGTATTAGGTTAAATTCACAACTGAGGTTGCATACAACACATCATTGTTTTCACATGTTTTGCTGAAAACAACAAACCATCAATTTCCTTGTATCCTGTGTGGATTAATTATTTTTTTCTTAAACAGATGTACACAATGTAATTATACAGAAAATGAAGAAAAGTACCTCACAAAATATGGTTTTCTCAAAACATACTATGTAATTTTAGTCCCTGACTAGATTTGAAGGGTTTCTTTTTTAGAGGTGCTGCATTTATATGGGGTACCAAACTCTGAGAGTGTAACTGAGTTTCCACAATAGGCATGACTAACTGTTCTGCTTCATGCTGATTGCAACCTTGGCTTGAAGCATATGTCATGTAGTATGATAGCAGAGGAAAAGAACAGGTACATTTTGGACTCTGCCTCACTGTGCATAGTTTTTTTGTATATGAGGAGGCAAGATTGTGGTTTGTTTAAAACGTGACACGAAATATCTAATTTGTCCCACATAGCAGGCAGACATAATACTTCAAAACTAATGCTGCTTAACTCTGTCATTGCTTTGTTTTGTTGACTGGATCTGTTTGGAAAACCAAAAAAGGGCCTTATCAGATTACCTTTTTAGGGAGGGGGACGAAAGTGGCTGCAAAATGGTTCCCAGTGTAACATCTTTTAAAATGGTGGTTGGGTTGTGAAATAGACCTTAAACATTTCTCCATTATGTTTTTCTTTTTGTAGCTGAAATCGCTATGGCACAGTGGAGAGGGAAAGGGTGGATTTGTTTTCAGCCTCCATGCTTGCATTCCTAACATGAACATTTGTCCCGCTAGACAATGTCAGACCAGATCTGTCCCCTCCCCTCTCTCTCAGTAACCATCACTGTCAGTTTTTAATTTACAGTACATCCCAAGATCCTCCAACTCCTACTGTGCTGCCTGTGTTGCCTGATGGGGATTATTCAGAAACGCACAAGAACGGTTGGCTTTAAATCAGCATAGTAAACTGAGATTCAGTGAGCTCTTTGAGACCTAAGTGTTTAAAATAGCAGGGTGGTAGAATAAAGTACACCTTAAAATACTATTGAGTCAGTGCAATTACGTTCTTACCATTAGCTGTCAAACATAATGGCTGTAATGGAAAGGTAGTGTTTTGCTAGCACCATGTCTATTGAATTTTTTATGTGGGACATGTGTTTGTCTGAAAATGTTACATATTGATTCATGCTATTGTCTGAACTTATGCAGAAATGTGCTCCAAGAGAATGCAAGATAATGTTAAATGTTGTATATATATTTAGTCGATGAGGGGAGCTGCGAAGAATAAAAGATGTTTGAAATGATGAAAAATGTCTCCTAGGTAGTGACTATACAAAAGTACAGGAAATCAATACAAAATTAAATGTAAGCATTACAAGATTAAAATCATAAAATTAAAATCCTAGTTCAATGAGGCAACAAGTGCAGATATAATACAATCCCAGGTATAATGACATAATGCAAGGCAGCACAGAATATTGAACTGTAAAAGGTAGCCACGTGCAGATGAACCAGATGTTTTGTCACTTCAGCAAACCCCAGAACATCAGGGAAAATGTGATAAAATCCCTTTTTCTTTAATGTTTAACAAGCTAGTGACTGTGCGTAGGTTATATAGAGATAGTAGGGTAGAGGTGGAGGCTGGAGATGATTCCAAAAGCTCTGCTGTTGAATGTGAGAATTCTCCTGGGGGTTTCAAATTCTGTGTAACTTGAGTTTTCAACTGTTGGTGGATCTGCTCAAAATGGGACAGATTTACAGTCAGTCAAAGGCACTCCTGCATGACAAGTGAAAAACTGCTCTGTGTGAGAGGCCCTATTTATATAATTGGTGGGAATATTTCCCAGCTTTTCTAGGGACACCCGTCTACGGTATGCCGTCACGGGCCCTGTGCAGATCAGTATGCAACGTAGTAGAACAGTAACATTTCAATTATGCAACCGTTGCAATCCAAAGCCCTTTGTGCACTTCCCAATGCAAAATCGTCTTGTCAGAAAATAATTAAACACGCTTAAACTGCGTGTGCTGACTGAGACTTATTTGCCGCGTTTGGAGGGTCACACTCTGCCTGAGGTGGCTGAAAAATCAAGTCAAAACTGATCACGTCAGGCAGTTGTGCGATGGGCTCGGCTCCCCATGTTTATTGTATTATCCTGTCAATTTGCATTGGACAGGGTTTACTTCTGACCAGTAGTCTGGACTGGGAATCCATTGTGAGAGGGCTAGTGGTCACTAAAGTGTTGAGTCAGATCAAGAACGAGTGTAGGAAGAGACGGGGCAGCTGCAATTAACAAACTCATCAGGTTAACATGACACCGTGGAGCAGAGATTGTCTATCTGTATATTAGAGCTATGGCTACTGAAACACCATGCCCTCTTGTTCAAGGAAACAAAGTGAAAATTAACTTTTGATTTCAGTGTGTTTTTATCATTGGTTCCATGAGGTGTGATAAAAATTCGATGACACTGGCTGTTATGATTTGTAGGCCGTTGCTTTCCCATTTACGCAGGCGTGTAATATGATTAGGGAGACTGTCTTTGATTTGTCAACCTCAAACTGCTCAGCGCTACCATTATTAAAACCACATTACTTGCTATTTTTCTCTGTGAGACCAAACACCTGCGACCTGGTTTCCCTCGCACAGAAACTTGTACTGGGCAGACCATCTGCAAACGTACAAATGCAAGTCAGCAGCCATGGTGAGCCCGTGAAAGCGATAGGCTCTAAATCTGTGTGCAGGTATATACAGAGAAATTCAGAGATAGCTACATTATTTCCATGTAGAGGAATTTATGAAACCTAATCCACAATAAGGAAAGACAAAAAAGAAAGTTCATGGTAAATATACTCTCATAAGTGAACTGATCATATACCATTAATAAATAACCAAAAGTATGCTAAAAGCTAACAGGAACATAATTATGTACATACATGCATGTATTACAGGGGCATTAGTTAATAACTGAAAATCATTGACCTTAAAATAAAGGGTTCCTTGAGGCATGATTCAAAACCTTTCTGAATTCAAAGGTTCTGTGGCCAGAGGCATCAATGGCAGAAGCTGAAATATTTTGTAGCGTATTTGTTTGTTTAGTTTTTTCTTTACTTTTTCTTGTTTAGTTTTTATTATTATTATTATTATTATTATTATTATTATTATTATTATTATTATTATTATTATTATTATTAGCTTTATTGCCTTTGCTATTTATCAGGGTTTCAAAGCATTTGTGAAATGGTTAGCTGAAGAAATCAGGTTAGAGATTGTATTAAAGAAGAATTCAAATTAAGAAATGAGGAAAAAAGCTTTTGTGACAGGGGCTTGGGGGGGCTTATTTTCCTGCTGAAAGAAAAATTAGACAGAAATAAAGCCATAAACAAAAATCCTCAAAGGTTTGTCTCATGGCAGCTCCCCTCTTATGGTACTTGCCTCTCACGGTACTGAAGGAGATGAATATGAAAGAATAACCAAATATTGAGGCAAGAATGAGTTCAATGTATGAAAATATGATTGAAGACCTGCTTGTGATGATCCATTTATGAAACACCAAATGTGTAAGAATGTATAGGGTTTTCTTTTCTTTTTTTTTTTTTTTTGCTTTAAGTCAGCTCATTATTAATGTGGTTTATTTTGTTTTTGCGAGATGGCATTTTATTCTGCATGCATATTTACTTCCGCCACTAGTGAGATTGAACTGAGTGATGTAGAGCAAGGCTTTATATGCGTTAGCACTGTCTTCCCCCCATATCTTCACCCACAACGTAAGCTCTTACTTCCTCTCTCTCTCTCTCTCTCTCTCTCTCTCTCTCTCTCTCTCTCCCCCTCCCGGTGTCTCCCAAAAGACTGGTTATCTGTGGCTTTGGTTCCCTTCACAGCTGCACAATCCAAATAATTTATGTGGATAAAACTGGCTGGAAATTAAAATGCTGAGAGCACACACGCAGAAATTCAGTGGCTTTCTCTCATTCTCTCTCCCCCTCTCTCTTTCTTTCTCTCTCTCACACACACACACGCGTGCACTCTCCTTTTGTGAGAGCATAACAATGCATTGAGTAGCAGCAGCTGAATTGAAGGGTTTTCTCTCTCTCTCTCTCTCTCTCTCTCACTCACTCACTCTCTCTCTCTCTCTCGCTCTTACTCTCTCTCTCTTTTAAAGCCACATATTAGACAAGCATTCGAGGAGGCAGTGCTTACAGCCTCTCTGCTGAGTGGGCCGAATGCAACAGCAGGCGGTCAGCTCATGGAGAGTCAACAGCGATCCATTTTATTTTAGGAGTGGGGAGGCAAGAAAAGAATGACTTCATGGGCAAGTTGTTTTATTTAATTATTATTTTTTTCTAGGCTATATATATATACATTTATATTTCAAGAAGGAGAAAAAAACAAGAGAAAAAAACAGCACTTGCCTCACAGGCAAGGTAGTTGAGACCGATGGATTGAAAAGGGTTTCAATAAATTAGAAAGTAGCCACAGGCAAATGCTCTATTGGAAAAAGTCTGTTGCACATCCTCTTTTGCACAAGTCGCAGCTTTTTCTGCTCTCTCAGACTGTAAAGACACAGGCACCCGACTTTCTCCAGGGGAACTGGGACTGGGAAGAGACCGAGAGGGAGAGGGAACAGGAACTCGGAGAGTTGTTTTTAGCAGCAGCCACACAAGCTTAGCAGCGAGAAGATGCGTCGGGGGTACGACTCCCGTCGGCATGGAAACGACTCAAGCATCCTCCAGAGCAGCAGCCACTCAGGTCTTGTCGGCGCTCAAGGAAGAGCGAGTTGAAACCAGCGGAGGCACTTCGGACTGAAGGCAGAGAGGCTTACGAATGACATGAGCAGGAAACGCAGAAGAAAAGGAATTAAAAAAAAACACTGTTGACTGTTCCTGTTTCTTCCCCCCCCCCTCCTGCCCAGATTGATTATATATTTTTTCATTTTTTAAACTGCTAGACTTATTTTCTTTATTTTTCTCAACCTTCCCTTCAGAGTCCCTTTTCTGTGCATCTCCTATCACACTGCTTCAGCAATACTGGAATAATCCAGGCAACAGCAGCGACAGCAGCAGTAGGAGGATCCCGACAGTGTGTGCAATTGGAAAGATTTTTCTCCACTGAGCAGCCAGTACAGTATGTCAGCGCAATGAGCCCAAGAGGACTAAACTGAAAACTTTGGTTATTTGTCAAGGGATGACCGAGCAACTTTTTCAGAGTATGGAACCTGCTGTATTGACCAGTAAAAGCTTCCTCCCAGCAAAGTTCTCCTTCTAGCCTTGGATTCGAGTGCTGGGGCACTGTTGTTTCCTGCGTGTGCTGTGACAGTGCTTCATGTGGGGCCCAGATCTTCAATTTTTGCTGGAAGATGTGGTTTCAACTAATCTAGTTGCGCTGTGGGCAACCATGGCATCAGAGGTCTTGCAGGAAAGGAGACCCTCCAGTGGCCACAAGAAGTCCCCCAAGAAGGAGAGGAGAAAAGCGCCAAGGGGAGTACGACAGCTCACAGTGGCCTTCATCACTCGGACCAGGCTGCATGGGGTCAAGTACATTTACTCCCGTGGGTCCTCTTTCCAGCACCGTGCCCTCTGGTTCTTGGCTTTCTGCACCTCGCTGGGTTTTTTGCTCTCCTGGTCCTCTAATCGATTCCTCTATTGGCTTTCCTTCCCCACGCACACCAAGTTCCACATGGAGTGGGCCAAGGAGCTGCAGTTCCCCGCCGTCACCATTTGCAACAACAACCCCATCCGCTTCTACAAGTTGACCAAGAGTGACTTGTATTTCGCCGGACACTGGCTGGGCCTGCTCCTGGCAAACCGCACGGCCCGCCCCATCGTCCTGGAGCTCCTGAGGGAGGACCGGCAAAAGTGGTTCCAGAAGCTGTCGGATTTTCGACTCTTTCTGCCCCCGCGCAATTTCGAGGGCACTAATTTGGAATTTATGGACCGCCTAGGGCACCAGTTGGATGATATGCTGCTATCCTGTAAATATCGAGGGGAGATGTGTGGACCGCAAAACTTTTCATCTGTAAGTTGATTCCCCCTTTCTTTTTTGAATGGTTCTACTAGTTTTGATCTGGGCAGCCCGTGTGTTATAGTAACCATTTTTGCTTTGTTTCTGAGGGGTTGGGTATTTTTCAGTACTAAATCAGATTTCCCAAACTTTAATCTCTCTTGTCCATGGTCCTGATTTTCTCAGCTGACTCAATTTAAAGAGCATGCAGTGTTACCAGATCCTGATCCAGACAAAGTGGTGGTTATTCAGATCCATAATTTCTGCATTTCAAAAAAGTAGTAATTCAAATTTAAGTATTACATTAATTTTTATAAATTAAATGAAAGGATTGCATAATCCACTACATTTATAATGGCTACATAATTCATGTTTGCAGAAGTTTCGTTTGTGTACAGTATTGCACTGGTAGAAACCTTAAGGGTTGCAAAGAAAGAGTGGAATATGCCTGACTTTCAGAATGATATTAGTTTGTTCTCGTAAACTAGTCACGTGGAGAATGCTCTCCTAGATGCATGTGGAGTGCCAAGTCCTTCCCATTCATGAATATTTTTATTGCACTCACATTTGAAATCCCTTTCTAATTTGCAACCCTATCATTCTGAGGTTGGTGAACTGTAGGATAGCAAATATTTAAATTCCAGTCAATTTCTGAAGACGTGCAATATTTACGAATAATATGAATAATAATAGTGCTAATTAGAGATCTTCTGTATAAGTAAGTACGACCATGTATTTGTTAAATATAAAGACGTTTGGGGAAATATTCCATGGTATCCAAAATTAATTGAATTCCAGCATCTACATGTCATGTCAGTGATTGTTTGCATGCATTAACTGCTCTATGCAGTTAATAGCTGCTTTGGAGCTCAGCGTTTTGACAGCATTCACTTTTTCATGGCTTTCAGACTAGATTTTATTCAAAAAACATTCTTCTAATGCATGGTTAGTCATTTATAAGTTTATTTAAAAATAGTATGCTGCAAGTAATGAAAAAAAAGAATAGGAAAAAAACATTAAGCTTTTCTAAAGCTATGCCTAGTCCTTGTTTTCTGCATTCAAACATACATACAAACTTTATTTAGTAAAATTATTTAATAATTTCAGACAGCACAGAACGAGCCTGACAGAGCTGACAAGTGCACGCTCCATCAAACCTCATCAAAGCCATACATGTTTAATAGTAATAACATCTTTACCTCCCGTGTTTTTGTAAATCAGTGTGTGTTCCACATTGCACTTCTGAGGGATATATAAATATGTAAATGCATCTGTCATCTGACTCGGTGGGGTGTCATGTCCGCTACGGTCTGCATCATCCCAGAGGGAGTCGTGGAAGATGCTCTGCCAGGCAGTCACTCGGTGGCAGTACGGGCACTGGCACAAGTCACACCTTCTGGGTTTAGTGATGTCTCCCTGTAGCAATGTGCTTGACTGTGGTTGTGACCTTGAACACAGTATTTTGAAAATATTGCACAGGATTTGAAAAGACAGGAAAGAATTCAGGTTTGGCAAATCCATGCCAGAGGCTTGGCATTTGACCTTTAAGGTTAAGATGGTACTGATCTGTACTAATCTTAGCTGAGGAAACAGTGTGAAAGGCCATATTGACCAGATCAGTCCTGCCAGTTGGGAAGGACAACGTTCAATTTGAAATGTGTACTGCTGGAGTGAAGATATTGTGTGTCTCAGAATTATAGAGATATAGCACATTCTAATTGGGTGAGGACGTATGGAAAATAGGAATATGATGCATGTTTCTTCAGAAGGGTTAACCATTTTCTATTTACATTTTTTGTTTTACTACAGTCCTCTTATCAGTATGAGATAGACATAGTGCAACATCCATGGGTCCCCCTCAAAGTGCCCTGTCAGGCCATCTGCTTATTTTCACACTACATGTCCACAAAACGAACAGCAGGGCTATGGTGAGAGGACCCTGGCCAATGCTGAACCCACCCAACCCCAACTGTGAATATCGCAGTCACCAACTGAATTGGAACTAATTAACTGTGGATTAAAGGGACATCTTGTCTCAGATATTCACTGAATAACCACTTTATGCATTTGATACAAGGCTGGATGGCATGGAGAATAATAATATATATATATATAATATAAAATATATTCTAGTATTCTAGCACCCCACTAAGCTGAAAAAGGTGGGGTTTGACAAGCTTATGCAGTAAACCGTTTGAACTACGGAGGGATTGAGAAGGACCAATGCCCAAAGCATTCTAATGAGTGGTAGAAACACACAGAGCAGTTTGGAATTTGCTGGGTAGCAGCACCTTCTACAGAATTCATCACTGGAAAAGGTAGGTTGCGGTATGTCTCCATAATAAGCCAATCGATCAAATGTTCTTTTATAGAGCTTCTTTTCATGGTGAACACAAGCACAAATCACTGTGCTGAGCGGAACTTCATTGTAGAAAGAAGCAGAGTCAAAGAAAGAGTCACAGAGAAAGCACAATCAAGTGTTATCATATTATCAGTAAAATAACATTAACCAAAGCTTGACATTTGAAGAGTTGTAATACCTCTTATGCAAGTGCAATCTAGAAGAAGGAGCTATGTGGGAACAAATACTACTGTGGTTTAATAAGCTTACCGGTAAGGGAAAACCACAGAGAAAACAAAAATGTCTTGCAGATTGACTTTAGTTGATTTCTGTTTAAAAAGCCCCAAATAAACATTGCATCAATCACTGAGAACACTGTGTCAAGTTAGGAAAGATGTATGGAAACTAAGCACATACACACAGCCTTTTCTTTACACAGGAGGAGTGGGGGAGTGAAGCATGAAGCAGCTCTCCATGGGCTATCATTTAACAGCCCTGTCACAGACCGAACATGCAGGAAACATGGAAGACATTGAACAGGGCATTCCTTTAGTAAGGAAGGAAGGCTTGCTGTCAGAATACCTTATCAAAGAATCTGAGGATCTCTGATTAAGTTTAACTGCAATCTACAAACCTTTATATAAATTATATCACTAGATGTAAGTGTGAGGGGATTTACACACTCTGGATAAGCTGGGTTGGGTGTCGGCTCATATACAATAGGTTTATATACAAACTAGTGCATTTGAATATGACAAGAAATATATTGGGTAAAACCTTTTCCAGAACTATGAACCAGGTCTATGTACTACTTTCATTATTCAGAGTTGGTGCTTTCATTTTGTAATTTACATTATTCTAAGTAACTCCAAACTGAGGCAGCTGTTTTGAAACAAGAGGCACGTTAAAAGAGCTGCTCATTCTGTGAACACTGAATTTGGGTTTAATGACTCTGCAGCACTAGAATTTTGCAGGATTTTTCAGCTGTCAGAGACATATTTTCAAATATGGCTATAAACATCCTGGAGCAGATGCATTTACAGCCTGTAAATGGAAAACCGGTGTCAAAAAAACTGTGGCTCAGTGCCAGGTTTGAAAGAAGGACTTTGGCTTTTCAGTTTGTAGATGAAAACAACGCCTAGAAGTACTTTCTGGATAGTCACATATTTGGGAAAGCGTAGGTGATTGTTCAAGTTGAGGTGCTTATTTATGGTTTTGGTTAGAGCGCTTAAAAGCTTTGAGACATTTTGACAGAATATGAAATAAAAATCAATAGTTCCCCATTGGCCCCGCCTTTATCCTATTAAGTATGTTTCTTCTTATGTCAACAACAGCCTGAATCTAGAAATGGCCCTTTTTAATTTACAGTGACCTTCTGTTCTCTCTATGGAGACTTCTGTACTTCATTCTTCCTTAGAAATCTCTTGCTTATCATTTTCAGATGCTTTTCATGATTTCTGCATGAGTCTTCTCAGCCCCACCAATATTACTTATTTTTTGGCATTCTGTCTGAAATCCTCTGTCATCAACTTTTGTTTATGTGCCATTTGTCTCTGAGAGGACTGCAATACTTTGTCAATGCTTTTCAATGAGCAATGTGAGTAATATGTTAAATCTTGGTGTAAGTGTGTGTGTTTGTTTTTGTCCAAGAAATTGGGATAGTAGTGTAGAGCTTTGGTGGCCTATTGACAAATAAAGCTTTTACAGCACTTTAATACACAATCAGTTTGTACTTTTTGCCCTTGTATACAAATAAGAATCACATTTCATTATCCATATGCACTCTGACAGTGGTCCTGGAGAAGTGGAGGTCGTAAGCACACATACTTAGATATATGATCTGGCCAGCCATTTGTTTTGTCTTACACTGCCGGTCTTCCTCTGAGAAGATTTGGTGTGGTAAGAACATAAGAAAGTGTACTAACAAGAGGAGGCCATTCGACCCATCATGCTCGTTTGGTGTCCATTAGTAACTAATTGATCCAAGGATCCTATCCAGTATATTTTTAAATGTTCCCAAATTTTTAGCTTCAACCACATTGCTGGGTAGTTTGTTCCAGATTGTGACAACTCTCTATGTGAAGGAGTGTCTCCTGTTTTCTGTCTTTAATGCCTTGAAGCCCAAATTCCATTTGTGTCCCCGGGTGCGTGTGTCCCTGCTGATCTAGAAAAGCTCCTCTGGATTGATGTGGTCGATGCCTATCATGATTTTGAAGACTTGAAGACTTTGAAGACTTGTCTCTCTGAGTAGGAGATTCCCTTCAAACATGGAATAAGTCTGGTTTGAACCGCCTCTAGAGCAGCGATATCTTTCATGAAGTGTGGAGCCCAGTACTGTACACAATATTCCAAATAAGTTCTAACTAGTGCAGTCTTAACACCTCTTCCCTTGTTTTAAATTCTACACTTTTGACAATATACCCTAACATTCTGTTTGCCTTTTTTATTGCTTCCCCACATTGTTTGGATGGGGAAAGTGATGAGTCCACATAAGGTCCTCTGTCTTTCTCATGTGTTACTTTTTAAGTTTGCTAACTATCCAGATCATTAATATAGATTAGAAAAAGCAATGGCCCTAGTACTGATCCCTGTGGAACTCCACTAACAACCTCACTCCAGTTAGAAGCAACTCCTCTAATCGACACCCTCTGTTTCCTATACATCAACCAGTTCATAATCCATCTACTTACATTACCCTGAATGCCTACAGCTTCCAATTTGAGGATCAGTCTTTGGTGTGGAACCTTATCAAACGCTTTTTGAAAATCTAAGTAATATCATATCATATATATGCTTTCACGTGATCTACAGCTGCATTTGGATGTTCAAAAAATTCAAATAAATTAGTAAGACATGATCTGCCTCCTCTAAACCCATGTTGACTTTCAGTTTCAGTTTCTGTCACTCCTACAACATTATAGTCACACGCCAGCACTGTGGCTTCTAGGTCTAATGTCTTGTTCCATATACTCCTGGAGTTGAGGTACAAGCACTTCAGGACTTTCCTACTAGCAGTTTCCCTTTGTTTTCTTTCCACAGTGGGACATCTCCCATTGTCAGAGCTCCCTGTGGGCGGGGGGCTTGTCTGTTACAGGATGTGCCAGTTTCCTCTCCCGTCAACCAATCTACCTTGCCAGCTTTATAGGAGTGTTCTGGAAGACGACATGGCGGGAGATCATTGAATGACAGATGATTGTAGTTCCAGAGGGTGCTAATATCAGTATAAGTCTGAATGGAAAGGGTTCAAAATTGCATGATTTTAAGAGTTCACAAATTATTCCAATCACCAAAGATGATATTCATTGACATTCCCTTTCAAAATTGGCGAGCATTTGTCTGGAACCTGACCATGACTTTCCCTTCATTTGCTTCCCCCGGGCGGCTCTCTCCCAGCAGAGACTTCACATCGCATGCTGAAGAAGTTGCATTATGCCCAAAACATAAATAGATGTAAATTAAATAACCATAAACTGCATGTTTAATAGTATATTTTTTTCATTTTTTTAAATGCAGGTGGTCTTGCAAAGTTACTGAATCCCCCTGGCAGACCCTTGGTGGAGAATATCAGAGGTTAGAGGTTTACAAAGTTCGAAGGGAGATTAGGTTTTCAAAATTACAATTTGGAAATGATCTGACAGTGTCTCCTGGGCATATGAGCTCATAACAGAAATCCAACAACAGATTATTATTATTTTTTGATCCATAGCTTGGTCTTGGGCTGAAATCAGACACAGATATACCACACCATTTCTTGTAACATGTACTTGTATATTTCCTGCAGTTCTCCTTTAGGATTTTGTTCCACAGCATGGGTTTGTGTCAAACATACGCTTTTACAGGGAAGTTTTAAATTAGTTTATGTTGCTTCTCATCTAGAAGAAGAATTATGTTTTCTGCTACTGTGAACTAAAGGGGAGTTCAATTATGCAAAATGTTCCCTCTGCTGAATGGGCAACAGATCATCTTCGCTAAATCTCCTTCAGAATATCCTGCCACTGTATACTGTCAAAGTTGTTTTTTTGCAATCTTGAAAAGTTCTCTGGAAATGCCTTCTGCTCACTTTGTTGAAGCCTTGGGGCATATAGAGAGTTCATATTCAAACTTGCTAATTTTTGCTTCTTTGGAATGCAGCCCTGGTGTGGTTTAAGCCGATTCATGTTCTGGATGTGTCCATTTTGGAAAATGTCACTGTAGGTCATGCAGCAGTTGCTGAGATATCGATCCTCACACACAGTACCGTATATTATTGACAGTCTGTTGTAACCCTGAGTTATATTAATGAGGAGTTGAGGAGGTAGGGTTTACACCTAGGGACTTCTCTCAACATGGTGGGGCTCTGGTGTCTTGCATTATATGGTCCTTTCCTCTATTTTGAAGAAATTGATTAGTATTCATTTCTCACTGCCTACCAGCCATTTGTCCAATTTAAATGGAACCGACCTCAGTCTGTTAGTGAGAAAGGAGGTTTATCTTCTGTGCCAAGCCTCTCGTCCTAGCATTTATAGCCTCCTGGGGATTTTCATTACACTGTAGAACTAAGGGTGTTTACATTACCAGTGTGGTCACTGCCCAATTATAAGGCCTACAGTTAAGCCTGTTTCTGCGCAGAGCTGTTCAAAAGCCCTAAAATGAGCGTGAAATTGAATATTTTAAATGTAATTTTGTGAAGTCTGTCATAGGGATATATTGTGTGGCGGGTTTTACTCCATTTTACCTTTACTCTTCTTGAAATGTCCTCCAGTTGTCAATAACTATGACAAACCCAAGTCACCAAAATATCACTTGGAAAAATGTATGAATTATGGAACATGTTGAAATGTTCATGAGCCCCTGTCACAATTCCTTAATCCCTGCATAAATAGTGAGTAGTTAGCAGAGACATAAAACACAAGCAGTGTTCCTTGCTATAGTGTGCAGTTGTTGGATGTGTCTCCTCGATATGATCTCAAGTTAAAAGCATTCATCTCTAATCCCTGTCCTATTTTTAAAAACGCAGGCCTTGATTAAATTAAAACTGCAATGTCTCTGTCAGTCAACATCAGGCATAGGTAAGTGGTTTTATTTAATCTGTGCCACTGTGCGATTATTTAGCTGCCCAATTTGTCTGAAGAATAATTTGCTTTTTTGTTAGATCTTTTTGTTTGGTTGTTAATTTGTTTATATTCCTAACTGAATATGGGGGTCTCTTAACAGCTATTGTATAATGGTGCACACAGTTACAAATATACCTGAGCTCACATTCAGGTAGTTCTCTGAACTTATTAGCTTGTAAAATTCAATAACTCCTGAAGGATTTTATAAAACAGACCGATGAAAAAACACTGATGTTGGTCTGCCTGGATATTAAACAGATTGCCTTCTTGAACATGTAGGTCCTGATTTATGGCTAAAAAAACAGGTTGTATATCAACAACAACAAAAAATGCTTTTGAATTCAAAGCTTCCCCCTGACACCTTGTCAAATTCCCGATTAAATATTGGTCACTAGCTGTCAACATGTAATCAGCATTGAGAATATTTACTGGATAGGTCTGTAGAAATGTCAAACAAAAGAAAATATATAGACCTATCCCTCTGGAGAGAGTCCAAATGAAAATGCATTTTGGGGAAGGTATGGGGGTTGAAACTTATATTAATGTTTTTATAACCTTAAGACCAGTCAAAAGTGAAAATATTATTTTCATTGGTTGTGGGTGTGTGGATGACTTGCCACCCAGGAGGCAGAAATAGAATTTAAATGAACACAATGACTTACTTTTATTTAAATACACAAAACCATCAGCACATTGGCCTGAATGAACAAAACTCAAATGGTCCCCCAAGTCAGTGCCTCCTTCAGTCTCGGTTCTCTCTGTCTCTCCCAGTCTCTTGTCACTCCCTCCTCTGTTGGGAGATGAGCTTCTTAAAAGGGTGTGGCACCAGTCCAAAGGGATACTTGCTCGATTGGCCAACCATACATGAGACCATTCTCATGCTGTTCAATCAGTCAATTAAGCCTCCCAGACAGGCAAGTCCATGTGGCAAAGGGGACGTTCACCCTGTCACACTATATATCTCTCTATCATATATTTATATATATATATAAAAGAAATCTGTGTATCCAGTATAATTATGTCACTGAATTACATTGTACCCTGTCATTTCTTAACCAGAGTGTAGCGTAGTGTTTCCAAAAAAGTGTGCATAATTATGAGGTTAAAAAAAGACAGAGAAGGATGAGCTAACATTGAGCCTGAAGGGCCGTGCATAAAAAAAAAAAGCGTGGGCACAGAATTTTTCAACCCTGCACTGGTTCCTGCATTAAAAAGACATGTTAGTGAAATTATAAGCTAGCAGTGGGAAGTGAAGGAACCCTGACCCTGGTCTGTGTTTACACTCCGATCAGAAGATCAGAGAGGGATCCAGGCAATTAAAAAAAAAAATATATATATTGGTTACCCAATGCGCAGAAAATGTGTTGATCACTCTTTAAAAGAGAGGCAGAGTCATGTCATTGTTCAGGGCATCTGACGAGTGCTCGGTTCGCTGGATGACCATATTTAATGCATGTAAGAATAGTATTAATGGCTAATTTTACTCACAGCGAACCAAACCATAATTTTCTGCTACAGCAGGGGTGGCCAACCCTGGTCCTGGAGTGCCTTCTGGTTTTTGTTTTTTTCCAAATCGTTAACTGCTTAATTGAAATTAGCCACAATTTCTCTGTGTTCAAGATATCCAAGGTGAGTGATCATGTAGAGCTACTTATAAAACCTGTAGGATTGTGGCTCTCCGAGAACAGGGTTGGCCACCCCTGTGCTCCCAGCTGCTTTCTGTCTTGTGGTAGGATGTACAACGACAAAACCAGCACCCAGTGCCAACTGCTCATAATGTATTTAATTGGATGTAGGCCCACCCTTGACTGGTCTGCAATCGTTGTGATGGCCGGTTGAAGAAAGCATTCTCCTTTCCCCCAGTACAGCAAAAGAGACAAGTACTTCATCCCAGAGATGTCCCATTGGGGTTGTGGTCAGGAATGCCGTTTCCTTCAAGGATTGGGTTTCATTCCCAGTTCTGTGCTATGGTGCATTATTCATGTGGTAGATGACATTCAATGCAGGCAATAGACTGCAGTGTTTCCCACAACTATATTCAGGCCAGGCGGCTCACAATTGAGAGAAAGTTGGAAAAAGTTTAATAAATAAATTACAATTACAGAAGCTTCTTGCTCCACCCCCAATCTCATTGGCCACCCTGTAGTATTTCACCATACTTACTGGAATCCATTAAAAGAAGAAATGTCCTATACATAGACAAGCACCTCTGGTAGAGTGCATCACATGTGGAGAAAATTGCTAGTGCCCGACTATAGAATGATCCTTGCATAAAAGTGGCGTATCCATATACTGTATATGGCTGCCAACCACAATTGGCCTATCGTGAGTGGCAAAAGAGTTCTGCATTTTGTGTACAGCCTGCTTTTTTTATGTGTTGCTTGCTTTTTTGGTACATGGTCCTTAGAAATTAGGTGATTTAAAAAAATGCTGTTCCAAAGTGGGTTTTTTGTGTGTTTTTTTATAGTCTACAGGTGTAATCCAAATAAAAATAAATAAAAATAAATGGCTTTGAACTGTCTCCCATAGGGAAAGAAAGCAGGCACTGTGTTATTTAGTCCTCAAGCATCGCTAACCAGCAGGGTGAAGCGAACCATTAAACATCTAGAAAATTAAGCTTATCTGCCACCATTGACTTTTAACAGACATTGCTCCACTGCTCTTTGAATTGTCCATCACTCACTGTGCATACACAATCCAGCTCCCCATGGGCCTTCAGCAGGTCTGCATTGCCGAGTGTGTGTGTGTTTGTGGTTGTGGTTGTGGTGCAGTCAGTGGGGTTCAGGGGGGTATGATAACTAATTGCAGTTTAATATAAACAGGTAGTTAGGTCTCTGAATGGGGGTGGGGGACGATTTTCTTTTTCTACGGCCCCACAACATCTGTCCCCTAGTGCTCATGGTTGTCCCATGTTGAATTAGCCTTTCTAAATGTATATTTTAAACTGTACTAGGGAGCCATAATGTAGTCTTAAATACTATGCTTATGATGCCCTCTTGTCTTGATTGTGTGCTTACTCTAAAATAGATAGAAACGATATACAGAAAAACACACAGATTGAATCTATTGGCTGCTTGACAACTTGAATCAGGTTGAAGGTATTTAACCACTGCTTCTGTCTTTATTTTACCCTCAATTACTACCTGAGAGAGAGAGGGACTGAGAGAGAGAGGGACAGGGAGAGGGAGAGAGAGAAACAAAGTAATTAAAAATCTATTCTTATTTGAATGTAGGTGTTCATTACAATGTTATCCCATGTTTCTGTAAAGATTTCTGTTTTCCATTTCCTTTTCCTTGAGCAATGTTTGCCATCCAGAGACTGCTGGAAAGGTTAGGCTGATTTAATTATTTCTTCATTAATTTTCTCTTAAGATGTTCTTATTCAAATATGTTTTAAATACATTTTATCACACTATATATTACTCAAACAGTAACACATTTTGACATTTATTAGAAAAACAATTTTGAAATGTTTCTCACATTTTCAGAATCTTTCACTAACAACAGGTAAGTATTAATATATACACACATTCCTAAAGCAAAAGTCTGGACCAACTGTTTTTCCCTTGATCTAAAGCTTCATTGTGAAGAACAAATGGATGTCAGTGCCTTGGCATTGATATTCGACTGCAATAAAACCTGACCTAGCAGTCTATATGATATGAAAGGAGCAGCTTTTATAATTCATCATAGCTGGATTTCTGTAATTTAAAATATAGACAGATGGCTGGGTTTACTGTCAGTTTAAAATGATACGATGTGTTCTGAATGGGGTTGTTGCGCACCTATCTGCTTGCACTAGCAGAATTTATCTGAAGGGGCATAACCTTTCTCAAACCTTTCTGAAACTGAGCCCTCTCAGTCTGTACAGTTTTGTGTGCGGTGTGCATGGGGAAAGTTGAGCACTGATGTCTTTAGGCAGTGCTGAAATATTCATGAAGAAAACCAGCTCTTTGGGTTTGTCTACACACTCTTTCCTCATTCCAGATAAACAAACATGTTATTTACAAAACTTACCAGTCTGGGGACAGATGGTCCTACTGGTTTTCTAAATCGGCAACTGAAGCTACAGGACGTTTTGGAATCTATTGCCGTGAGACTCTGTTTTCTAGCACAAGGAAAACACATGAGAGTCTTCTACCAATGTTTACCCTCACTGCGTTGGAGGAGCTTGCGTTTGGAGTCGCACCAATTGAGCAGATGCCATCTATGACATTTCCCCTAATAGTAAAACACTTTCTTTTGCCAAGTTTTAAGAATATTTTATGTCTGTTTTGCAAGTGTTGCCACTTTTTACATACTGCTGCAAAACACTGCAGCTAGACATTTTACAAGTTCAGCAAGACCTAGCATAACTTATGCTCTTATTTTGTTCCTGTAGTTTGCACCTTTATTTTTTTTATCCAAATAATGTTTGATTATTTATCATTTATAATTATCTTTAATAAGAAGGCACCGCAATCACCCAAAGCATGTGATCATCTTGTTTCCATGGGTTTGTTTATATAAAATGTGCAGCTTAGGACATACATACCAATAACAACACATTTCAGTTTCTTAATTAGCCTAACCAACAGTTTTATTTTTTAATAGCAATCTATGCCCAATGTTTTTAAAACATTAGTAAAGGGAATTATAATCAGCTTTTCATCGGCCTTAATCACTATTGCAAAAAGCTGGTCGACACGAATACAAGTGCAAGAATGCTGCTCTCCTTTAGCTTTCCGTATTCTAGCAATATGCCATTACTCATAACCTGCCATTTTGTGATATACCATAGATGGCTCCTAAGTTGTTCCAGTTGGTCAGATTTGATTTGTGCTACATATTGTGGACTTGTTTTGTTAGATTTAGGATGAGTGCTGCAAGATATGGGCTGAGCTCCCTGGAGCACGCCTGCAAGCTGTTAAGGGCTACATCAGTGGAAATTCTCAGTCATGCATACGGCAGCTCAGCAGTTCAGCCGTCTAGTGCACTGGTTTGTCGGCGCGCTGCCTTGGTCTGCCAGGATATCACTTTCAAACCATTTTGAATAGAATGCTGTGCTGGCTTGCTTACGTTTCTGTGTACGAGTGTGTGTGTTTCTTTATTAAAAAGCAACAGAGCATCTCGTCACATGTGTATACCTATTTAAGAATTGAGCACCAGCCCCCGAAAAAAGGGTTTACCCCTTTGGACTCAACAGTACAAAAGAAATGACTACTGCAAAGGCCATCTATTATCGCTTGCTATTCCAGGTCATCTCTCCAGAAATTGATGTGATTGTGTCTGCTCCAATTTGCACAGTACTTGTTATTATTTCTGTGTTTAATGTCAGGAGTCTTTTATTCCAGAGCACTTAGTTGGTTTGGGGGGCTTTTAGCATTTATTCATTGTTTTCCCCTTGGTGAAGGAATGTAATTTCTGCTGCTTTTTTTATTTACTTATTTATTTTTTGCTTATTGATCTATTAATTGCATGGTATAAATGATTGCAATGGCTTAAACAAAGATGCAAATCATCAATAGCTGTTATCAAGTGGACAGATATAATTAGGGAAAATGTAAGCAAATTATTTCTCCCAAGACGACCTTATCTCAGCATGTAAAATCAATACACCTATTGGACATATATTCTCCACCAACAACCCCGAGGTGAGGGAAAAGGATGAGTGGCAATATCCTGTTTCAAAATCTATTTAGGGGGGATAAAAATCTGTAACACGTTTGAGCTAACCTTTATACATATTGCAACTGCTTGGGGTATGAAATCCATCTGTTCATCTTTTATTCAAATTAAACCATCTTTTCATTTAACAAAATCATTTTTAGAGATTCTTTAATCGCAGTGATAAAGCCCACCAGGGTATGTGTTACAGTCAGGTAGGATGTGTTAGCGTATTAGAGTGACATTGAGCCTGAGGTGATTAATGCTTAAAACTGAAGAACAGCTGCAGGTTTGTATTGATTAATAAGCGGTTTGAGAGTGGAAATGGGAGAAATGTGTCACCTGGCAACAGAGGAATGCTATGGGACATTTGCAGATGTTTTAATGTGTGTCAGGTTAACCTCTCGATTCTAATGCAAACTTTATTTTTTATTGTAAATTTCGCATTAATGAATCCAATCCAATTTGAATAAACCCAATCGCTATTACTGAGAAAATGAATGCTCTGCGCACTTCTGTATATATTTACAACAGTTTCTCCTTGTTCTGTAATATTACACACTCTTGCACAGTCTGTCCATTTGTCCTTCAGCCCTTGATTAGCTGACTCTTGACCAGAACACAGTGACTTTCCTTTGAAATGAGTGAACCAGCACAGATAAATGCTGTAAATAAACTAAAACCATTTGGGAGGTGAGAGCTTGATTGTGGGATGGTAAGCGTTTTGATATGAAAATCAAAGAGTATACAACACAATCACGGCGATTATGAAGGGTGGGATCTCAATTCTTTGGAGGAATGATGTATGTTTTTTGAATTCTGAAGTGGAAATGTAGTGTTACTTTGTGTCTGCCATTTTCCCCACTGGTTGGTACCTATTTGTTTGTTAATTGTTTTATTTTGTTTTGTTAATCCGTTGCGAGTGTCATGTGGGTGTCTGAAAGTGTACTGTACCAATGTGCAACACTTTGGGACTGTTCTGATCAAGGAAGGGCATGTCAAATCCTTTTTGTGAAACGGAAAATTATTTCTAAGAGCATTTAAGGGGTAACGTCAGTAGCGCTTGTTAAACTTCAAAACACTGTGTTTTAAGTTGCGTATCTTCTGGGCTCACAGCAATTAATAAAATGAGTGGGGAAATGTGTGTGCATGCACACATACATCATTTCAATTTTTTTTTTCCATTTATCTTTAGGGGTTAACTTAATTAACACTGGCGATTACAAAGTTTTTTCTTAACTGCTCGCACTGCACTCGTGACATCGTAAGTATTGGTGCTGCCTGTTAAACGCCTAGTTGTCGTAGTGTTGCAGTAATCAGGCCCAAGTATTGCTGACCTTATTGTAGCAACACTCAAGATGTCAGTGAGCTCTTCAGAGCCCACAGAGGATTGTAGGCAAGAGCAAGGAGTGGTTGTGGGAGGGAAAGGACATTCAGTGTAAACAGAACAACAAGTCAAGCCTCAGGCATAGAGAAATTGAATACTGAAAAAGGCCAATAGTTGCATCTATCCCCCCGGCCCCCCCCCGCCTTCTACTATGAAAACATAAAAGCCTTTACTGGATACACCTGGATGAATAGTGTTTTTTTTTTAATGTCAACATCAGTTGCAGTTGTATGGAGAGTGGGGGATTGGAAGGGGGATCTGTGTGGAGAGTGAGGGATCGGAAGTGGGGTCTGTTTGATCTCTTTCTGTGTTGTGGGTGGTGTGGATTCATGTGGAATGTGTTTTTTAAATGATGATATGATTATTAAAATCAATTAGTACATGTTATTTTGGAAACACAACCTATCTGTCTATCTGTCCGTTTGAGAAAACAGACTAACTGTGAGAAACATCACTAGAATTATGTCATTGAAGCAACTGCATGTTGTACAGCATGGTGTTGGTGAATGGAGGTGCAGCCTGAGTCTGTGTGTGTGGTGCTGTAGGACACTGGCCATGCAAGCGTGTCATTAGGTGTATGGTGAATGTAGGTGACTGTCTGTGCAAAAAACATGTTTCTCTTCCTGTCACATGGCCTTATCCAGCACAGTATTTGAATGCATCTGTCCTTTGTAGATGACACATCCCAGTGGTGTTAGCTAACCTTTAGCTGTCTACAACAGTGTAAGGGTGAAGACGTGACTTGCATGGCTGACATGACGAAAGGGCGGAAAAAACTGGAAGTCGGGTTTGGAAATGTGATTTCTAAAGGGATATGTTTCCGACTAACCAGTGAACATAAAATAAATCTGTCCTGAGGGTAGGTAATATCCTGTGATTCCTCACACTTACAAATGACCATGCTATAATTTTGTAGCTGTGTTTTTTGAATATTTATTGTAAGTAGCAACTGTCGCACAGGGCAATAGTTGATTAATTTTGCGTTTTTATTTGGACTGGAGGCGTGACTGAGAAGTGATACCCGAAAAGTAACTGCGTTTTGAATTTTGCACCAGCTGTAAAGGTGGCTATCCTTCCAAATGCCAGTCCCTTATTTTTTTGTAAAATGCTTTTGTCTGTTTACACATTTAGATTTTAAACTCATTCAGAAGATGAGATGTCACTACACTCCCCAATTGTTATGACACACATCGGCCTAATTATTGTCAACACGGGTTTGGTTCAGTGGGTGCAATCAATTCAGAAATGGCTCTGCACAGAGAAAAAGCAGCTAAATGGACTGAATGTCAAATGCTTTTTTTATTTTATTGTGAGCCGTTTTGTTTTATGTAATTATCTTAAGCATTGTAAAGCTGTGTTTTCTATAAAGCTAAACACACATTTTGATAACAGTTGGAAATGATACTGCTGAATAATTATTAGGTATGTATACATGTAATAAATCACTAAGGGATCTCAATAGCACGGCATATTGTATTGTATATTGTTAAACCAAGTGCACAAATCTAAATTCACAGCAGCTTCTTCACTCACATGTAGAATTATAGGTTCGAGTAACTTTACAATGAGAAGAATCACTGAACTGACCATGAACTGAAACTTGCAGATGTCCTACCACAAACAAATTAATGCAGTGTATGTTTTGTTTCAAATTCTGGTGATAAATACAGCTTACAAGTATGAAATCCAGAATCCCAAAATCATTGGAGTTGTTAATGCAGCCCTTTAGCAGGTGGCTCTCTCACTCCTTCAAATCCAATCTTGGAGCACTGCTAACTGGATTGCTGTTGATTGCGTGAAACCTTCAATCAAGTCATGTGCATGCCCTGTTATACATTTACAATCATACTTTCATTCCCTTTAGTTTGTTCTTTCTTCTGACTAAAAGATACGATTTTTGTTTTGTGTTTTGTTGATTTCATTTTTTTTTTTTTAATGTTGGTTCGTGCCTTTTTTTGTGCTTAAATACAGTTTTTCTGTATGTTTTTTCCAAAAGTAAATTCAAGTTAGACTATTGTAATGTTAATAGTGTATTAGGATCAAGGTTCACTACATGCATTGCGAGCTCAAATTAGAGAAGTCACTACCAAGCGTAACTTTTTTGGACATACCTTTCCCTTTTATTTTTCATCCTTTGTGTCTAGTAATTTACATGATCGTGCCTTTTTGTTCTGCATTGCTTTTTATTGTTTCTCTTAAGAATTCGCTTTGTCATAATATTCCAACTGGAAGATATTATCATAGAAAAATATCATCAATAAAAGTATTAATAATAATGTGTATTTCTGGGTAGGTGTCTTATTATGATTATTATTAATACATCTAAGCAGAAGTATGAATTATGCCAAACCTGGGATACTCAAGCAGATAATTAAATAACAGGGACAAATTGCATATGATCTGAATTACTCCTTTTACAGCATTTGGCTCAAACTAATATAGTCCAATGCTTCTCTTCTCAAAATAGTGCGTAAACAAAGCAAAGTGGAAATATTCACTTACACAATGGCCCTTCAGCATGTCCCAGTGGTTTGCCTTCCTATTTTGGGCCAGGAGAGTCTAATTTGAAATGGAAATAACCCAGCTTTTTAATTTGTGTTTATTTTTAATGGAACTGTACCCCAGTGTTGCAAATGTCATCTCCCTTGCATTACTGCTGTGTACCCACCTAACAAAGATAACATTGTCTTCCAAGGTTTTTAAAGGACAGGACGTAATAGCGTGAGGGAGTCTCGCAGACACCCCCTGGTTTTGAGAGCAGGTGTAAGAAATTGTTTTGAGAGGAACAGCGGACCCTTGAGCCATATAATGCTCTGCTTAACAGGCATAGTGTAAATGTTAATATATATATATATATATATATATATATATATATATACACTCACTTAAAGGATTATTAGGAACACCATACTAATACTGTGCTTGACCCCCTTTCGCCTTCAGAACTGCCTTAATTCTACGTGGCATTGATTCAACAAGGTGCTGAAAGCATTCTTTAGAAATGTTGGCCCATATTGATAGGATAGCATCTTGCAGTTGATGGAGATTTGTGGGATGCACATCCAGGGCACGAAGCTCCCGTTCCACCACATCCCAAAGATGCTCTATTGGGTTGAGATCTGGTGACTGTGGGGGCCAGTTAAGTACAGTGAACTCATTGTCATGTTCAAGAAACCAATTTGAAATGATTCGACCTTTGTGACATGGTGCATTATCCTGCTGGAAGTAGCCATCAGAGGATAGGTACATGGTGGTCATAAAGGGATGGACATGGTCAGAAACAATGCTCAGGTAGGCCGTGGCATTTAAACGATGCCCAATTGGCACCAAGGGGCCTAAAGTGTGCCAAGAAAACATCCCCCACACCATTACACCACCACCACCAGCCTGCACAGTGGTAACAAGGCATGATGGATCCATGTTCTCATTCTGTTTACACCAAATTCTGACTCTACCATCTGAATGTCTCAACAGAAATCGAGACTCATCAGACCAGGCAACATTTTTCCAGTCTTCAACTGTCCAATTTTGGTGAGCTTGTGCAAATTGTAGCCTCTTTTTCCTATTTGTAGTGGAGATGAGTGGTACCCGGTGGGGTCTTCTGCTGTTGTAGCCCATCCGCCTCAAGGTTGTACGTGTTGTGGCTTCACAAATGCTTTGCTGCATACCTCGGTTGTAACGAGTGGTTATTTCAGTCAAAGTTGCTCTTCTATCAGCTTGAATCAGTCGGCCCATTCTCCTCTGACCTCTAGCATCAACAAGGCATTTTCACCCACAGGACTGCCGCATACTGGATGTTTTTCCCTTTTCACACCATTCTTTGTAAACCCTAGAAATGGTTGTGCGTGAAAATCCCAGTAACTGAGCAGATTGTGAAATACTCAGACCGGCCCGTCTGGCACCAACAACCATGCCACGCTCAAAATTGCTTAAATCACCTTTCTTTCCCATTCAGACATTCAGTTTGGAGTTCAGGAGATTGTCTTGACCAGGACCACACCCCTAAATGCATTGAAGCAACTGCCATGTGATTGGTTGGTTAGATAATTGCATTAATGAGAAATTGAACAGGTGTTCCTAATAATCCTTTAGGTGAGTGTGTATATATATATATATATATATATATATATATATATATATAAAGAGAGGAATTGTCAGCTGCTTCTAGGCAACCTTTCACTGTTTTGAAACTATGCATCCAAATAGGGGTTTGGGGACCACTTCTCTTTTGTCTAATGGTGAAAAGAAGTCCCCTTTCATGAGAAATCCTCTAGCTCAGATCTGTCAATTAACTCTATATTTGTTTTGCAAGGGTATGTGTGTGCTTTGTCATCTTGGATAACTTATCCATGCAGTGTTGTATAGCCATCTACAGTCACACCCTGCATTGAAATTATATATAAATGAAATAATACTCTGTGATTCATTTCCTTCATAAATATTGTTTACACAGCATGTTTATCAGTAACAACTATTAGTGATATTTTTCTTTTTCTGAAAAAATATAATTGGTGAAGAAATTCACAACACAACTAAATTACATTAACTTTGTTTCAAATGTGCCTTATTTTTATCAGCTACTACTGTAACAGCCATAATGTTGTTTGTTATAGGTTAATAACCATAATTAATGACAAGCCAGGGCACTGGATTATATTGAGACCATAATAACTTACTTTTCTGAAATCCTATATTACCAATCCCAAAAGGACCTTACAGTCAATTCATATTTTATTATATTTTAACATGATTCTATCCACTGCAGCTTCCTAGTTACAAGTAAGGATAACTGTATGTGGTGAAGAGTTTCTGCCTGGTTATAATACAAGTTTGAAATGGTTAGGTGAAATCAGTGAAAGCAGGCACGTTCTAGCAGTGAGAGGTTACGCTGTCTGTTACAGCTGGGCAGGTAGATTGCCCAATAGTAAATACTGAGAAGGGCTTTAGAGCCATTGTTGATACGAACTGTTGGTAGGTTTCAGTGTTGATTTACTGCCAGTATAACAGCTAATGTCTTTTGTTTTTATTCAGTGTATTGGTCCTCTCAAAGGCATTTAGACTTCAATCTCTAAAGAATTCTTCTTTAAGCACGAAGAAGAGATTTTTCGTCAAGAGTCTGCAAAGCGTGGTTATTGCATTAACACAGTCCCTACTGCCCAGGAGTGACTTCTCAGTTTTTATAAGTAGCTTGACAAGAGTGTCTTGAAGCACTCACTGTACATCAAAGAATATGATAGAAACATAGCCTTTTGCATCTTAAAAATTATATAGGCCTATATATGTGTCTTGAAAATCTGTCCATGCTTTGTGTACTTTTCAGCCTCTAACATCTTTCATATCTTGGCCTTTGGTTGTGTGATAGACCTCACCAAACACTTGGAATACCTGTAGAGACCGACAATTAGCACTTTCTTCAGAAGTGATATTGGCAGCATTGATGTTCTTAAGTAGTCAATGAGTGGCGTGGAAGGGAAACAGACCTCTGCCAGGTTGCAGAATTTCCAGACCCCATTTCCCTAATTATGCATTACCAAGACTCGCCTACCATTAGGAAGGCTTTGATTTTGAGAACCTGCTATGGCTTTCTTGATCTTCAGAGCTCTAATGGGACCAAATGATTTGGTCATTTGGTTCCCCTTTGCATTAATTATGTTGCTTTAATCGTGATTTTAATTTTAATTCTCCAAAGGTGGGCTTTGTATTAATGCGGCTGTGCAAAATGCTGGTTTAATCACATAGCACTCATCATCAAAGGACACTGAAGAGCACTTCATGGTAAAACTCTTCTCCTATGCCCTCATCAAATCCAGTCCCAAACAAGTCAGCGTTGACAGACATGTTGACACTCGTTGATTTCAAAATGCATTTTTTTAGCTAATTTTGGCTGTGCATTGTTGTTGACATGCATACAGGGGTAGAATTCCTCTTGTCAACTGGTATGATTTTGCATTGAACTACTGTAATCCCTACCAGCACAAATATTTGAAGAAACTCTACTATTCACTGTGATTGACATATTGCACAGACAGGTACTGTTTTTGTGATGATCAGTTATGTCCATCTGAATACCTTAATCATTGAGATTAGCTTTGTGGATACCTTTGCTGTGGAACTGGCTGATGTAAAACAATAGGTATGAATAAGAGTTTCCAAAACAACTGTGGAATAATTGTTACAAACTTATCAGTCATGAGTAAAACAGTTTATAGGCAAGGCTGATGTTGTATCTTGAGTTTGTATACCCTTTGCAGGTACTGGGTAAGTCATCACTATGCCATTCTTGCTAAGGCAGTGGCAATGGCTGTGCATTATAAGGAATGATTGTTGTTTATGAACTGAGTGAATGGAAAACTTGAGTGAAATTCTCAACTCTGAGCCCTTGAAACCGAACAGGATTATTCTTTGATGATGGAAGTGTTAGGTTTGGCTATTTCTGATGCTGAAGTTACAATCCCTGGTGATGTAAACAAGAAACAAAACAAAAAAGGAAGGGAAAGAAAATAAATAACCCACAAAGCAGAGGGGAAAAAAAAAACTTCCAGCTCACTTTCAAATGAACAGTTTTATCATAATATTAAAATATAACGATAGTTATAATGAAACTAGAAGACAGTGCCACTTTTTATTCCTTAACCACTCCCCATACATCTTTTTGTGCATTTTAAGTATGTATGTATGTATCTGTACAGTGACAGTGATAGAAATCTACAGATATCACTTAAAAGGAAGTCACTTATCAATGATGTGTTAATTGACAACTTATTTTAATGAGTTTGGTAATAGGCAAATTGCTGATATTGTGAAATCTCTTTTTTTTACATCTGATGTTTAGACTTTCTCTGTAAATATTCTTAAGATTGCATTTAAGATATCTGAGGTTATATGGATTGAACAATTTAATTATCGTAAAGTTTCAATCCGCCGTATTTTTCGTCCAATCTACTGTATTTTTCTAATCAGGATACATGCAGTCATTAGTGTCAATTCGGCAGGCACACAACATCAATTAATTGTAGGACTTTTTGTGAGCTATTGCATCCATCAAGTGATATATGTGGGGTTTTAATGCTTTTGAAGGGTGGCCATGTGACAGTCCCCTAAGTGCATGCCTTGTTGATGGGGCACACCACTTGTATGTATGTATGTATGTATGTATGTATTTATGTATGTATGTATGTAGAAATAAATCTATGCAATCCTCCTAGCAGAGAATATTCCTCGCTTATCATAATCTCTTCAGTGAGATCGCACTCTGTAAACTGTATAGTCAATTCAATACATGGTTTGAGTTTGAGTTTAGGCATGTAATTTGAAATCCCTTGTTTTATTAAAAACTGCATGATATATTGCATGGATTTATACATACTCTTTGGTATTTAGGATTACAGCTAAGTGTACAGCAGTAGACCTGGAATTGGTGGCTGCTTATTTGTTTACTGTGCCATTGCAGAAGGTCAAGATTGGCACTTGCTGAGGGAATTCAAACAGAAGTCTTCTGTTTCGCATTTGCAGTGTGGCGTGCTTCATATTTCTTCCAGACACAGGTACCTGCATATGTATGTATCCTTCCAAATGGTGAGCTGGATCTTTTGGAGAAGCGACATGGCAATTAAAGAGACGCGTGCAAACTGACATGTGCAGTAAGTATAAATATTTTCACCTTTTCCAGAGCGCAGCCACTTGACCTTTATTTATTTTCTTCCTAGCTGAAGACACTTACTCAGGGCATCATTATCAGGGAGCCTAAAAGTAAAATTCATCTCTTTATCATAAAGGCTGCCATTGGCTCCACTTAACACGCATAATTCACATTCACACATTCCCGTTGAGCATTGTACAGCTTTTCGATTTTGCTCTCTTTTATCGTCTTTGTGTTGACATTAAGTCTTGGAAGGCAATATAACCGTTATACGCAAAATAATTGTCACAGTTTGCTGGTTCGATGCATTTAAAAACCTTAACAAACCACCTAGTACATACGTTCTTGAATATTATTTAATACCCATTTTGTACTACTATACAATGAGACGATTGATGGTGGTTTTACAAAATTCCACAGTGTTAATAATCACTCCCAATGGAGAGAGACCTGTCACGTATTATAATTCATGGTTAAATATAGCAGTGCTCCTAACTTTGTCTTCAAGTGTGTTAATTTAGGTTTATCCAGATTTATCAATGATATACATATTTAACTACCCTGGGTCTATACCCCGAGGGATGGTTTTTGGCCAGTTTTCAGATGATAAAGATATGTTAAATCTAAGTACATAATAGGGATTTGTAAAATGTTTGAGAAATTGCCATGTTTAACATAATGAAGCTGGCGGAATAAGTTTTGCATTGATACTAAATATATTCTTGTTTGATTAATTTTCTTTTTTTCAACAGATGTATGTCTCACAGCAACATTTATTGATTTCATAAACCAAACCTGATTAATTCACTTAGTGATATAGGACAAACTGACTGTTTTTAAATCGCCATTGGTGTCAGAGAGAACTCCTCTCTAAGGTCTCTACACGTACTGTAATTGAATTGCTTTTTGTCTGAGTAACCAGCACTCAGATAATAGGAAAATAATTACTGCTGCTGTTCTTGCATTTGTTTTCTGAAATTTTTTGTTATCTGTAAAATACTTTTCATTTGTGTGCAAAGGACATGTTTTTTCGAGTTTTAATTTTTATTAAAGTTATTGAGACATTCAGTAAAGTGAAAGAACTTCTCGTTTATAAAGGTAATGGATTGTTGTTTTCTGTCCAGGGTATAGCAATAACACTCTCTTTGCATAACGTTTTGATTAATTTCAGTTTTAATCAACTGCAGGCCCTGGTACATACTAATGAAGTAGAAAGTAAAATATGCAGATATGGATTAGGGAACACATGTGTAACTCCAATACCATTGCTTCTGTAGTTTTGATGTGTTGAGTGAATAAAGTGAAATCACTGTAAGTAAAACCGACTCGAATACCCCAAACATGGATTCTAATTTAGCGGTTAATTTTAATAGGCCAATTTAAACTAGTGATGGGGAAAAGTAAGCCGTACAGATAGATAACACGCATGAAGTTGTTAAACTGCTCTTGTCTCTCCCAGTATGTTGTTCCATATTCTAAGAAGCAAGATAACCCAGAACACTCTCCTAGGAAATGCTGAAGAGTGAATCTGTGAGATCAAGAGACCGAGAGAGTTAACACATATTCCCTGTTCATCACCTGCTGCAGCTTTCCATAAAATAGCCATGATATGACTTAATTGTCTATACAATAGGAATAATTCATTTCCCTGTAGAGACTGTCATAATTAATTATATTTCATTAAACAAAAGGCTTCCTGTCTCTCTCATTGGCAGCTACCATTGTATTATTAATGCAGTGAAATTATAATTCATGAATGCAGTTCATTTTGCTCTGATGACACATGAACTGTAATTAGCTGCGTAGAACAAAAATATTCACCAATATGAAAAAAAAAAAAAAATGAAAATCCTAATTCAGGTCATAAATTAGGTCATTCACCCAGTCTTGTTCATCCAGCTGTGAAGTTCACAATATTGTTACATTTTAGAGCAGAACATGCACAAACTGAGTGCATTATTAAAGGAAGAGGAATACCCAAAGGGTGCTGTTTAAACACTGTTGTAATGAGTAATCCCTCTCATTATTTCAAACGTGGGGCTCTGGCTAGTTTGGATTTCCCCTCTTGCTTCCCTAACACTGTAACAGCTGGTTTGGACATAATCTACCGGTGATAGGATTTACAATAATCAAGCTATCAGATCATCTAAATCAGACATGTATTTAAAGGCAGAATGCATTAAAATGACAAGTTGACAGTGATGAGTAATTGAAAATGACTTCCAATTAATTACTTTAACAGATACTTTTATATAATAATCTTTTAACAAAACCATTATGGTCATAATCAAGTGAACGACTCTTTTTCAATGTTTTAAAATACCCATTCAAGAAAAAGGGCTTAACAATCCAATTGTCCTCTGGTTTTGGTTCCAAATGACCTCTGTTTCTGAGCTCACCCCCTAATTAATACTTAGTTTAATTAACCTTTTGTAATTGTTTTGGGTCTCTTTGATGGAGATTTTAAGTTATCTATGAAACCTTATTAGTAACTGGACTTTTTTAAGCCTTGAAAACAATTTGAAAAGCCTAATCAAGCAAATTATTAACTCAATTAAGGACTCATCTGACAAAATTAGATGTTAGCTGGAATCCTATTCAGAAGATGCCAGGCCATTGACAATGAGTATCATGGAGCTCTGGAGTAAAAAAATATTTTTTTTTTTCTCTGTCTTTGGTTATACATTAGTATAATTTTGTAAGTTCATGCTGAGGAGAAGTTAGATGGTGCCTCACAATTATTGCTGAAGCCAGATTTATCATCCAGCCTGATGATTATCCATATTTCCTTTGGAGAAACATATTGAACCAGTGGAAATTCAGCACTGCATAGGTCCCCACTTTGGCCAAGCATTGGCCCTGCTGAAAAAGACATTTATAGGAAGGCAATGAGGGAAAAAAAGAGTGCTTACCATTTTCACAAGAAAATAAAAAACATCTAGACTCTAGACCAACAAAATATTGTGTTGCATATCAATATTTTTCCTCAGTTCACAAAAAGAAGCTTTTTGCTTATCAGGCACAAACCTCTGTGTATTTTGAGATGATGGGCAGTTCCGTATGGATGTTCTGACCAATAATCACTACTGTAAGTGAATGGTGGATGTCTTTTATGATGAAATCTGAAACTAGAGAGATGCATTAGAAAGCCAGTCTGCACATTAAAATGTAATATTCCTGGATTAAAATGTATGCGCGTTTTAATACAATCCCCAGTTTGAGATCATTGGGTCTTGTTTTAACTCCACGATCCAGGTTTGATCTTTTAATACGGCTGAAAATGATTTTGTTCGCCGAAATGCCCCTTTTGCCTTGATACAGCTGGGAGATCAAAGATGAAGTAAACAGAACGGGTGCATGGATTCAGAGTAAATCCCCCTGAAGTTTCCCAGAAAGCTTTCAGTTATGACCTTTTGGGAACTTTAAACTTCAGTGAAAATCTTTTTTTCTTTTTTTTGTTTCTTCTACGGCAAGCTCTTTAAAATAGCCAAGGGTACTAAGCTGTGATGTGGAATCATTCCCATTGGGGTTGCAACCTTGTGAATTGTTAGACTTTATATAACTAATATCGCAGTGATTTGTGAAGTGTTTTGCTTATCGTGTTGTTGTTTTTTGGGGATTCTTCTGAAACCTATTTCCCTGACATTTCATGGGGATACTTTTATCGCCTAAGTATGTGGATGAGATGAGAAGTGTTATCAAGACCCTTATTTTCAGTTTTTCCTGCTGAGAAGGAAGCCATGATGGGGACACGTATATAAGTGGCCACAGCTTGGATGTACTTCAGCACAAGGACGTTTTCTTAATTTCTGTGCTCTGGTTGTTACATAATTACTGCAGTAGACAATGGTTATTCCATCAAATTAATTATATTTGTATCATATTCTTTGATACAGTATGATAAGTCAAGCTCTTAATGGACTAAGTAAATGACAAAAAAATAAAAAATAACCACATTAATGAAACAAAAAATGAAATTATGAGAGACTGGGCTTTTACAGTGACTGTAATGCTTTCACGTCCCATGGTGCATAACTGGAAATGTTAACAAAACAGCACCAATTTCTGTCAAACAGTCATTGGGTTTTTCCTTGAATGGAAAATAAAATTCTGTCCTGCAGCTTTAGACCTCATTAAGCAGAGGATACTGAGCATTTGAGGTCTGTGAAGTGAAATGTTTGAGTACAGTACTGAGGTTACTTTGGGTTCTCCATTGCTCAGCAAGAACTTGGTGTTGCATGCTGGGATTCTTTCATCCGGCAATGCCTTGTGAAGTGTTCTGCTCCTTTTGAAAGATTCCCCATATATATTCTCTACATATGGCAATTTGAAGATAACTTCTGCAGGTTCAGACTTTGATTCTTTATGTTGTTATTGTATTTTTTTATTTAAGGCTGTGAATGTAACCCAGGCAAGTAAATACTAACCTACGCTGACAGCAACATTTTATTACTGAAATAAGTCTAGAGCAGAGCAACTAGATCATTCTCAAAACTGTACGTAAGTCTAAAAGGCACTTTCAGATGACAGATTTATTTAGTTTGTGGAAAGAGAAAGCAATTTGAAATTCGGTGTGTGTTCTTCGTGGAGTGGCTGATATCATCGCCATTCACTGTTATTTCATTCCCTATTTGTTAAGTGCTTTTCAAACCTTGTGTCAAATATATTCATTTCAGCTCATATTCAACCCAGCTTTGACAAGTCTTTTTTAGTTTTTTGTTTTGAAAAGACTACTGAGAATTATATAAAATAACAAATTTGTCAAGACATGCACTATATAATAAGGAACAATACTGCTAGCTAATGTAGTGTCTGCTACCGTGTGTACTACTCTGTCCACATAAAACTTTATTCTTGGCATTCTTGGCAATACTACTTGCATGTATTTTGCAGAAAATTGTGAGGGAATTAGTTTGAGGATGTGTGTGTGTGTAAGTCTGTGTGTGTATGGGCGTCTGCAAGGAAGAAGGCTATTCAATTCAAGTTTCCTCATTGCCAGAGCAAGTTTGCTCACTAAAGGTATTTTGACCTTCAGAACTGGAGCACTGATGTGTGAAGAAGATTTTAATGGAATCAAATTAAAGTCCTACATTGCATTTACCACAAGATCTCCACGGGATGTATATTTTATTGAGAAGAAAACTGCTGTGGTAAAATCCAGCCTATTAAGATTTGAACCACTTTGATTCTTGTGTATGTATGTGTTTGTTTTTGTTTGTTCAATTATTTATTTTAAGGAGATCAATATGACATAGTTTGTTTCTTGTGTTTACTCTAGTGGAAATATGATGGTGTGTTTTTTAAGATTCATACTCATTCCACACCCACTTATAGCAACTCCTGGGACAGGGCAGGGAAGAGGATTGTGTGAAGATGTTAATGAAACAACCAAGAATCTAAATTGGAGAGTAATACATTTCATTCAAAAGCTTACAGAGAATTTGGTGAAACTATGTTTTTCATAATGACTTTGTTTGTAACTAATAATAATAATAATATCTCAGCCCACAGTCGTATTTGTAAGCAGTGAAAGAGCTATGTCTTACATTTCTAGGCAAACTGTGTACATTAATCCAGCAAATCTATCATAAATATTAAAAATGTCAATTCTCACTTGCAGTAGATGCCTTTTGTTTTTTTGTCATTTTAATTATTTTTCTGCTGAACCCAGGGATGAGAGACAAATTTTACTTGCATGAAGTCCTAGTGCCTCACTTGAATTTCCGTTTCAATAGAATTATCAATGACATTAAAAAAAAAAAATTCTTAAGGCTTATTGCATTTCTTTTCCTTGTGTCTTCCCTCATTTCCATACTGAAATGCTCTGGCTCATTAAGCGATCTTACTGCTCCCTGCTAGAGCAATAACTAATAGGAACCTAAAGAAATCCATATTCTTGAAGAGCAGCCTTAAAAGTTAGTGTGGCAAAAGGATTTCCATAGACAGCGCATGTTTGATCTATCAGAAGCATTTAAATACCTTCAGACCAGTTTCGAAAAAAGTCTCACAACATCAGTCAATATGGATTTCACTCTTTCTGTGCTAGAGGCAGTTATTCTTCCCACAAGAAGAACCAACAACCACAAACAAAACAAAACCGAATAAAACAAAAATCCCTTATTTTGAGTTAGCAAATAATAATATATTTCTCGTAATAACTTCCTCTGCCAGACCTCTTCGTCTACCAAGGCCCATCTAGTATTTTTCATTGAGGGATGCCAGCTGTGCTGACTTTTAAAATCTATGTCTCTTGAGCAGGCTTTAGTGGCTAATCTGTTAAAATCCTCTGTCTGGAAGCCTGGCTGATTTTTTGCAGGTTTAAATGAATGCAGAGCCTTTCTCTACAGATGCTAGGAGACACTTGCTGAGGTGCAAGACTAGCAGACTGGGAGAGCTATAGTAAGCTGATCGATCCTTAACTTACTGTACAGCAATTACCCTTTGAAGCTGCCTACAGGGCTTTAGGGCTGGATTGGGAGATGCCTGTCCTCTATATGCTACCTAAGCACAGCTATATCCATTAAAGTTGTTCTATATTTGTTTATTCTGATGCTTTTAACCAAGTCACCTTCACTCACAAACACAACTGCACTGCAAATGTACAAGGAACTGAAAAAACAAACAAAACAAACAATGAGAACAAAAGTGAATAAGAGTCGAATGGTTTTATAGAACAAAAATTAACCATGCAATGTGTTATATAATGAAGCAAAATGTAGTACAGGATAAAATGAGATTAGAGGACATAAAGGGATATAAAGGTAAGTATTACGAGTTCTATTGCACAATTAGGCTGGATTGCCTTTCACTGCTGTTTCATCCTATAAGGCCTCATTTTATGGAGGAACAGAATAACTCCTCTCAATACTGTGTGACTGTTCACTGACTGGCATACAGCGTACCACCCTGGAATTTCCTATGATAAGCAAGCTCAGTGAAACAGTGTGACTGAATCCCCCCCCAGACTACGAAAGAATTGGAAAGGGGAACTTTCTGCATCCTGGCAGGTGAGATTGATGTACTCTGCACTTGAAAGATCCCATGACAGTCTTTGCACAGTTACGGCAATATCAAAAGGTTAATATAAACTCTTAACTTTTGAGAGCACAGTTTCCCGAAACCCATTTCCAGTCAACATCCAGAGTCCAGACACAGAAAAGACATTACTTGCACTATTTATTTTATCCAGAGATCTGCATTGAAATGTTCAAACATGGTTAAATTAAATGCATAATCAGTGTATATTTAACTCTCTTGGGTCCGCCCTTTGCAAAATGTCCCAGGGGTGGGCCAAGCATTCTACACCATATTACTCTAATCCTGTCTCCCATAGGTTCTCAAGGCTGTCACTCCCGAAAACCACAGGTCTCTAGCTTTCAAATGAGCCTAGTTACGGCCATTTCCGTATCAGCAGTGCTGAGCTACCTCCCCTTTAATGTCTGGTTTTCCTGACATTTTGGGTACTGCTGTAAGTTCCTTTTCGAAGGGAGGAAAATATAATCAGTTCAAATCCGATTGCCTTCACTGAGTGTCACTCGTCTCAGTACTGTAAACCGACTACGGTCGCTTAATGCAACAATGTAATCAATTCAAACTAGGAAAAGGACAGGGAGGGAGAGAGAGGTGAATTCCATTTTTCCAATTGCCTGATTTAATGTGATCTCTTGGTCATAAATAAAACATCAATGTAAATTACCCAGGATTCCTGCTCTAAGTATCATTAAAAAAAATCACCTCTGAGAATGAAGCTCCAAACATGCGATCAAATGTATATTAAGGAGAAGGCTCTGCTCTTCTTGGGTTACAATGCACTATTTAGTAATTTAAAGCACTGTAACTCAGTTCAATCATATAATTAAAGCTCTTGCTCTACAGCCTGCAATGTCGTAGAGGGTGCTGTGAAAATGCTTAAAAAATGCAAAAATGTATCCTCATCTTCCTTTCCATTTTGATTTCTGTGTATATATAGGTTAAATATAGTATGCAAATGCCCATACACTGTCCAAGCTCACATGATACTGACCAAAACACACACAATACCATTTCTTAACCTGGGTTGTATTAGACCAAGCACTATCTACTCATCTCACATTGTATATCCATTTATTTATCTTTATTCCCTCATTTATAATTTTCCCTTTGCTATAATTGAACACAAAACACGAACAACAAATGTGTTTTGTCCTAACAAAATCAATCTCTTAAAATGCTGGGGACAATGAATACATTTCTTTCTTTCTTGCATTGATGTCTGCATTGGTCTGTATTTAGAGGTTTAATTGAAGAGAACAAAAATAATACCTTTTGACACCTCCAAATGCAAAATGAAATGTTGATCACGTGATTGATGCATGACCAAGGGCAAATGCAGCAGAACAAGAGCAAGATGTGGGCTACAATGCACTAGTTTTCCCATCATTTAACAACATCTTTTAAAAGGAATTTTTAAAAGTGCACAACTCTGCTCCTTTAGGGAAATGTAGTTTTCATACCCCCTCCTCTTGGATGCCTTAATTGAGCTCATTATGTGCTTAGTTAGACCGATTTATGCTGCCGATGATGTAAAGAGACCTACAGAGGCTATAGGACTGCCCTCCCCATGACCCAGGAATTGCACATCACTGGTTTGAAATGAACTCGTCATCTTGAAATGCAAGATGACAGGCAGTCCCCGACCACAGCACACTCAAGAAGAACATCAAACACAGTGAAATGTCCTTTCCATGTCTGTCTGCTTTTTTCTTCTTCTTCCCCCACTTGCCATCCCTCCTCCCACCAGTGCTCTTTGCTGCTTTCCCTTGGCTTGGCTCACACAGGATCTGCCCATTAAGAAAAGCATGGTATCCCAGAGAATCACTGAACACAATCTACGAGTTCCATGGACACAAATGTAGGGCTGCTGGTCTGTGTGTGTTTTGCCTTTGTTTATGTTTCCATTCAAGCAACAGTGGACAGTGAGATCAATACTTATTATGTGTCCACCGCCGATTCAAAAGTCAGATATGCTCAGTAATGCAAGTAAGAAAAGATTAACTTTATTCTACTTGTTTTCTTACTCATGGGCCTGATATGATTTACATGCATTTAGGTTATTACGGTGTAAAAATAACTTTCTTTTTCACTGCAGGACTTAACATTATTGGAATTAATTACGGGGGAGGGTAAAATAGCTCTCTGAATTTGCTTTCAGATTATTGCCGCATCATTACATGTGTTGCAAAGTTGTAGTCCTCGCTCTGCTTCTCTTTTTCTGGGCGCACAATGAAATATGCAGAGAAAGACCAGAGAGATTGTCTGATTTTTTTATTTTTTTTTAATAATTACACCTTTGCATTATTGTATTAAGCTGGCATTAGAAGTGTTCAGAAATACACCAGGAAGAAAGCAGCATTGGGTTTCAATGTTGTTATATCTGTGTCAGCCATTTAGTTTTAAAGACCCCATTTGAAGTTCTCTATGAATCTGTGTATGCCAAAGGGGTGTTCAATTATTTTGATGATGTAGTTTTACTGACTGTACAAAATCAAAATTATATTATTTATGTTTTTATTATTGATGTCTTTTGTTTTCTGCAATCTCTTATGATCTGTCGCCTACTTTGGACAAACAGACACCAGATTAATATGTCACATGGTGAGCACAGTTTTAATTATGCAGGCAATTTCCAGCTCAGCCAAGAATGTTTAATTCACCGAGTGTCTGAAGCCTGAGAATGACAGTAACAATAACGCAAACGTAACCATCTTGTAATTCCATTCAACTGGGAGAGACCCGGTGCAATACAAATTTCCATATCGTGTGTACACAGAAATGACACATCGGCTGTTTGAGATATCAAAGCAGATGCTCAGGAACTTAATGATTTTTCAGGATGCAGTTTTAATAATCCACATTTCAATATGACTGTCATTTACATTAAAGAGGGGGGATGTTGTCTTGTAGGATCCTGAAGGCACTGTAGTTTGATTACAGCTTCCTTGTATAGACCAGGGATTTTCAACTGTCTAGATGCATTAAAGCTCTCGTGTAAAATAAGAAAAGGTCCATCATACTTGGCTTGAGATGATCGAAGGAGTTTTGGCTTTGCCTCTGTGACTTTACTCACACACGTCCGTAAATAAATCATTGGCACCATACGTTCGGGTCTTACAAGTGGGAGCAGCACCTGTTGTTTATCATTCTGCCAGTAAAAGTCCTTGTCACATTCTGTTTTGCTTGTTCTAAATTGTTTTAAATCTTTCATGTGGACAGATACATCTGGGAACCACTGTGAGTTCAGATTTGTATGGCTTCAGCGGAGCTACACAGTAATTACACAGGCCATGATCCACAGTAGCAGACAGTATGGGTCCAGAAACATGTATACCTGCAATAGCCCAGTGCAAGCCAAATGATTGAAATGCTTATCAGTCAGCAGACAAATATATAATTAACAGAAAGTCCCCCTTTAATTAACTTGTCATGTAGAAAACAATAGGTCGTCTGTCAGAGTTTCATAGTTAACAGTATTTTATTGATGTCAACTGTCATAACTAATTCTGTACAGTAATGCAAACAAAGCCTTTTAATGAAGTTACTGCAAAAGCTTTGTTGTACTGTGTCTGACATGAACGCAAATTTTTGTGTGTTGTGTTGTTTTCTGGGTGCCCAACAAACCTCCCTGCTTCTTTTAAAAGTATTTTTTCTGGGACTAACATTTATTCAGTGTCTACCAAGTGGATAAATATACCCTGTACAGCGAGGAATACAGAATAACACTGTGTTCTTCACTGGCATAATTATTATTATAATTATTATTATTATTATTATTATTATTATTATTATTATTATTATTATTACAATCCATAATATCTATGTGACTGATACAAAATGTAACATGGTGAAATATATATTTGCAGGTTATTTTTGCTTGTGAAAGAACTAGTTCCTGATATGTTGTGTAAAGGAGTCACAATTTCATAGTAAAAAAGGGAGCGTTACCTCAGATATACAGGCAGTGAAAGAAAGAAGCTTTACGCAATATGGCAGAGTTATTGCTTTATCCCATGGGACATGAATAGTCTTTGTTTTTCAGAGATCTAAAAGGACAGCTGCCCTAATATGCCCTCTCGAAAGCTTTGTAATATTTTGTGTTTCACTTGGTTTTTCTTTTCCCTCATGTTTTGAGTGCCTACCTCTTAAAGCGTAAATGGAAATAGACATTTGAGTCTGTCATTTGACTTCAGTGCTGTATCCAGCAAAGCACTGCCTGGTACATTTTGTCCCACTTTGTTTTTATGTGGTTTGGTTTGTTTCTTGGTCTAACTCCATTCCAGAGCTAAGTGGAAAAAAACAGTGCCCTGGGTCAGTGGTTCTCAATCCTGGTCCTGGCGGAACACCTACCCTGCTGGTTTTTGTTCCAACTGAGCTCTCAGTTACTTAACTGAATCCTTAATTTAAGTAATAATTTCCTAAATCAGAGCCTTTTAATTATTTGTAACAGTAGGTGTTTTAAGTTAAGTATAAAACTGTATAAGGAAATTATCTTAAAGAACCACATTTTTTATCAGATACACAAAATAAAGATTCAGATGTAATCAAGTTACTTCAATTAAGTAACTGAGAGCTCAGCTGGAACAAAAACCAGCAGGGTCAGTGTTCCGCCAGGACCAGGATTGAGAACCACTGCCCTGGGTTACTCCCATCTGGACAACTGCACAGCTTTCACAGTACAGGTCAGACATATAACTGGCCAAAATCATGTAGACTGACTTGGGGAGAGAAAACAACAGCTAGTCTTAGCTCCCGGGGTTTGGAATATATTTTGTAGGCCCAAAAAGATAACTGACACCAATTTAAAAATACACTCTAGGTATTGTTGAACAGAAGTATAACAGCTGTCTAATTTGTCCTCCTTTTACCAGCAAAGCTGTACAGCTAGGTGGGATATGTGTCTTGCCTGTATTTGTAAGGTCTGCATTATCTGTTTGTAGAAGGAAGAGATCAGCAATATGAAGAACCACCCACAATGCTTTGCTCTCCCCCAAGGCAGTCTGTACATTATTTCTGGCTTCCAAACGTTTGGTCTTATTTATATAGTAAGTTGCAGAAAGTTGCTGGTTCTTGGAGGAAGGTTGCATGATGCGGTGAACCTGGGATCCCCTCAGCCGAGCTGCGTCCCTGCTGCATTGGCCCCACCCACAAGAAGCACAGCCCCCCCCCCCAACCCTCTCAGGGCCCCCTGTATCCCCCTTTTACTATGCCACTGCCTATAGCTAGCAAGCTATCAAGCTAGCTATATTGGGTAGCTCAGCAGGCTGTCTGCAATGACCACTCAAATCACTCAACCACTCAAATCTTTCTCGTTTTTTTTCTGGGGAAAAACGTAGTGAGTAATTTTTTTCCTGAAATTTGCTGTATCTGTCTCCGTTTCCTTTCTTTCCTTTTCTGGAAACCCAATTTCATTTTTAAGGGGGACAACGAAGCAACTGTCAGATCAGCAGTATTTTTTTTTTCTCCTCGTGGAGAATGTACCAAACCATGTGCACTATGGGGGAGGGCTAAGGCCCCATGAATCATTCATGTCCCCCCCCCCTTAAGCGATGCCCTTGTCTGGCAGTGCACTGTGCAGCAGCAGGCCGGGGGAGGGGTGACAGGGGTCGGAGTGTGATGCAGTGAAGGACGATCAAAAGCGTCTGGCTGGCTATGCATTTGTTATTTTCTTTCACATGAAAAATATACATTATTGATTTAAATGAATAGTACCTAATGTAGAATATCAGATAGAAGCATATTATGCTATACGACTCACGAGGGGGGGGCAGCGATTGTATCAGAGTGGCCGTTGGCCCCCCTTGGCCACCCCTTGGCGGCGCCACTGCTGCTCTGGGCTACAGGCTCCACTGTGCACTGCAAATGAAGAATTAGTAAATCCATTGTAAGTCAGGGATTTATAATTACTCTTGTTGCCTTAAGTTCAAGGAAGCACAATAAAGCCGAAACAGTTGATCCAGAGTAAGAAAAGAAAGTAAAATAATGAAATGTCACACTCACTGAGGTACTTCAATAAAGAAACACAGAAATAAACAAGAGAGTTGACCTGTCTGAACACAGAGTTACAGACTGTGGCAAAAGTTGATTAAAAGCCTTCTACATTACAAGATACAGAAAAGAGAAAAGCTTTCAAGTGTAAAGGAAAATGCGCCGTGGCTGTAATATCATCTTCACCTGCACAACTGAAGTAAATTTTATTGATTCTGCGTTGCGTGTAGGGGAAAGTGAGTTTTCATGTTGTTGTTTGTTTAGTTGTTATTTATTTATTGAAGGCACCCCACTCTTTTTCTTTTTATTTATTTTTTTAAGATGGGGGGAAAAAACAGTACCACAGACCTCACCATCACAGTGTTGCCTGTCCAGGGTACAAATCATTGACTCCCTCCCTCTTCCTCCACCAATAACCCAGATTAGAAAATGCTTAAGGTCAACATTGTTGGAAACATTTCACAGCAGTTTAGGATCATCAACAGTCAATGCGTGGCCATCTCAGAGCACGTCAATGGATGAAAACATTGGTGGCTTTAACTCTCACTACCTCCCAGAATGCCCCTATCATAACTGAGGGCTTGGTCAATTAGCAGGGTAAAGAGAGAAGGCAGTACGATTTCATCCATGCTGCAAATGGTTGGTGCAGTTGCTGGTTGTTTTTTTTTTTTTGCCCTCCCTTTTCCCCATCCCAGTACAGTGCAAAACTCATAGCGATTTTCAGCAGCTGCAGTGAGTTTGGAGTTTTTCTCCTCCGGCATGCAACCTGCTGTGCCCTGTAGCATCATTCCCCACCTTTCATGAAGGGTTGAAGATCACGAAACAATCTTGACTGTAGAAGTCTTAACCTCAGACGGCATTTCCCCCGGGAAGTTGAGATTTTAATTGCCTGAGATTATTCAAATGTTGAGGGCTGGGAGGATATCTAAAGTGAAGTCCTAAAGTGAACCACAAGCCTGCGATTGCCCGTGCCGTTAAAGAACAAAACCTTTGTCAAAAGCCATTACATCAGGTGTGACCTTTAATGCGGGAATTAAGAGGAAAATCACCCCCCTCCTCCCATAAAAACACAGATGGAAAAATCTAATTAACCACATAATTAAATGTCAAAGTTAAGTTCTCTGGTTTTCTTTTTTCTTTTTCTTCTTCAACTAGATTATCTGGTCTTATCTCAATTCGTCTGGGACCTTTGAGATCCTAACCCTGTCCCCACATATGTAAATACTTTGCTATATTTGTCAGCACATTCAAGTCAGATTGAATGCCCTTATTTATCTGGGAATGAGGATCAAGTCAGACAGCCTTCTCTGGCCCTCTATTTCAGTGTATATTTTGTATACCGTAATAAGGCTTATTTAACTGTGCTACAGGATAAGTTACATAGTAGTTTTTCTACCCCCTTTTTGTGAAATCTATGTTTAATGAGCATCAAAGTAGAGAGAGACATCCTGTTTTTCAGCGCTTTTATGTTAAAAATAATCATTAAAGTATCTCAAGCTCAAAAAAAGTTCACATCGGGTCCCAGGTCCCAGTGAGATAAATATATCTATCTCTACATTGGCTTTGAACGTAGGTGTCTCTGTAGCTCTAAAAATGTATTATTCAGTAGCCTCTGTCTTGCTCTCTTTTTCTCACTCCTTTGAATGAGGCTTCAGTTGTGTGTCCACAGAGTGACATTACTTTTGTTCACTAGGAGCAATCCAAAATAGGTCTGTGTGTATAAAAGTTCAACTACATTTTTACACATTTGTGCCAGAGCAGTGTCTGGAGTACTAAATAAACACAGAAAATAAACGAAAATCCTCCTCATATTACAATGAATTACTTTAGGCTATAAGGGAAGCCGTCGGCTATAGAGTAGAAAAAGAAGGCCAGTGAGGCTTCAGGCTCCTCTGACCAAATTTCACCCAGAGCCTTAATGAAGCAGCTGCGAGCACAAATGCAATCCATTAAACATATCTCAGTCCTGTGAAGGCTTATTAAGATTAATTTGGTGATAAAGAAGGTCCTCTAAGGCCCGCCCGATCCACGAGAACTGCTTGCTTCGTCTCCATTCGTTATCTCCATCCTGGCCTTTCTGATAAAAAGAAACAAAGCTTTGAATGAAATAATTCTGGCACTGGAGCAGCTGTAATGCAGATTCTAAGCCTGTTTCCTGGAATGTGGATTCCTCAGCAGATACAGTGGGGGAAAAAAGTATTTGATCCCCTGCTGATTCTGTACGTTTGCCCACTGACAAAGAAATGATCAGTCTATAATTTTAATGGTAGGTGTATTTTAACAGTGAGAGACAGAATAACAACAACAAAATCCAGAAAAATGCATTTCAAAAAAGTTATAAATTGATTTGTATGTTAATGAGGGAAATAAGTATTTGACCCCTTCGACTTAGTACTTGGTGGCAAAACCCTTGATGGCAATCACAGAGGTCAGACGTTTCTTTTAGTTGGCCACCAGGTTTGCACACATCTCAGGAGGGATTTTGTCCCACTCGTCTTTGCAGATCCTCTCCAAGTCATTAAGGTTTCGAGGCTGACGTTTGGCAACTCGAACCTTCAGCTCCCTCCATAGATTTTCTATGGGATTAAGGTCTGGAGACTGGCTAGACCACTCCAGGACCTTAATGTGCTTCTTCTTTAGCCACTCCTCTGTTGCCTTGGCTGTGTGTTTTGGGTCATTGTCATGCTGGAATATCCATCCATGACCCATTTTCAATGCCCTGGCTGAGGGAAGGAGGTTCTCACCCAAGATTTGATGGTACATGGCCCCGTCCATCGTCCCTTTGATGCGGTGCAGTTGTCCTGTCCCCTTAGCAGAAAAACACCCCCAAAGTATAATGTTTCCACCTCCATGTTTGACGGTGGGGATGGTGTTCTTGGGGTCATTCCTCCTTCTCCAAACACGGCGAGTTGAGTTGATGCCAAAGAGTTTGATTTTGGTCTCATCTGACCACAACACTCTCACCCAGTTCTACTCTGAATCATTCAGATGTTCATTGGCAAACTTCAGACGGGCCTGTACATGTGCTTTCTTGAGCAGGAAGACCTTGCGGGCACTGCAGGATTTCAGTCCTTCACGGCGTAGTGTGTTACCAATTGTTTTCTTGGTGACTATGGTCCCAGCTGCCTTGAGATCATTAACAAGATCCTCCCGTGTAGTTCTGGGCTGATTCCTCACCGTTCTCATGATCATTTAAACTCCACGAGGTGAGATCTTGCATGGAGCCCCAGACCGAGGGAGACTGACAGTTATTTTGTGTTTCTTCCATTTGCGAATAATCGCACCAACTGTTGTCACCTTCTCACCAAGCTGCTTGGCGATGGTCTTTTAGCCCATTCCAGCCTTGTGTAGGTCTACAATCTTGTCCCTGACATCCTTGGACAGCTCTTTGGTCTTGGCCATGGTGGAGAGTTTGGAATCTGATTGATTGATTGCTTCTGTGGACAGGTGTCTTTTATACAGGTAACGAGCTGAGATTAGGAGCACTCCCTTTAAGAGAGTGCTCCTAATCTCAGCTCGTTACCTGTATAAAAGACACCTGGGAGCCAGAAATCTTGCCGATTGATAGGGGATCAAATACTTATTTCCCTCATTAACATGCAAATCAATTTATAACTTTTTTGAAATGCGTTTTTCTGGATTTTTTTGTAGTTATTCTGTCTCTCACTGTTAAAATACACCTACCATTAAAATTATAGACAGATCATTTCTTTGTCAGTGGGCAAATGTACAAAATCAGCAGCGGATCAAATACTTTTTTCCCTCACTGTATTCCCTCCAAGACACGGGAATAGGTTGCGAAATTATAAGTTAATGTGTCTTGTCACGCTGCTGTCTCTGGAGAATATTCTTTGGAACCCAATTTTACTGTTTCAACTTTTGTGCAGTTTGTGCAGAAAAGCTTTTTTGCCAAGGGTTTTTTCTAGGGATTGATAATCTATGAGTTTAAGAGTCTTGGGTTGATATATTTTCTATTGTAACGCAGGCGGTTTTAAAACATTACAAAGTACTTTTTCATAGATATTTGTGCAGCCTATGAAAAATCCTATGCTTTGGGAAAATGGTTGTGTGCAATAATATTCAAGTAAAAAAGATTGCATGAATATGTTTCAAGCTGGTCTCAATCGTTATACCAATAAAGAGCATAATAATTATAAAACTTTCTCCACTGAACTAGAAAATGATGCAAATCTCACTGCTGGGTATACAATACCTTTAGCAAATCAACCGATATACCTCAACTGATTGACCTATTTAATGATTCCATCTTTAAATTTAAATTAAACACTTGAGTAATAAACAACATATCTGCAAAGTTTTTCAGGGAGAACATTTAAAGTTCAGACGGGACTATCCTTACAAGATCTTGACATCTAAAGTTAGATTCAGCCACATGGAACAATCTGAAAAACGTGTCTGTTCAGCGAACTGATCGAGGAGCTAGGATCCCCTCTATTCTGATGCTGGTACACACCCTCGAATCTTATCCAGGGCTTTCAGCTGTTAGAACCCCTCAGGTTCTCAAGTCCTCTGCTCCCGTATTGATTCTATAAGGAACACTGCAACAAATAATGTTTTATAATCCGCCCAAAAACGTATATCAACAATTATCTTATGACTTTCAATGTTTTGCAGTCCTATTCGTTTCCTTTATATGAGGAAATGATTTTCCCTTCTTCTTCTTCTGATCTATGTTAAGATGCTTAATAATTCTAAAACCCCTGTGCAGCTGACAATCATGCTTATGGTAAAACTTATTTTCAAGAGTTTTACACAGTAGCAATCATTACAATATCATTAAAGCAATAGCATATTAAAATAGAAGAGAGTGCTGCATGCATTTCGGAGGTTATGCATGTCAGTTACTTAAGGGCCTAATCAGTCCCCTCTTGACAATATCACATTAAAGGTGCTCTTACATACACCCGTCTTAATGTGATCAGGCTAATGAAGACAGAGGCTTTCCTTTCCAGTTCTCTGAAATTTGCGGGGGTGGAAAGCTCACAGACTTGATCTCCTGCTGCGATTCTCTTTTCCTGTTTTTTGGGGGTTTTTTTGTGCGTGTTTGTTGCTTTCAATCAATATGCTGCTGGCTTGTGCTTTCGAAGTCTGTGCTCCGATAAGATAATGTACCACTCAGAGATTTGCAAAGACCGTATGCTCCTGGCAACAAGCTTCCAAAATGCTGCAGACCCCATAGACCCTTCTTACATATATATTTGGATGCCTGCTTACAGAAATGTCTGACAGTGTGTTTATATAACAATGCACCCATCAGTACTTTTCCTAGGTAAGACTTCCATTATGTTCAGGAAATGTTTTTTTTGTTGTTGTTTTTTTATATATATATATATAAAACCTTTGCCTCTTTGCTTTAGACAGTGCCGTTCTCTCGTAGCGGGTTTACTTTGAATCAGTAAAAGTAAGTGTTCACCTTCTTCAAAGGGAGATTATACCCATTGTGACTGATGGGGATTCAAAGTGCAGGCTTTTCATGAACAACGTGTCCAGGGTAGCAATTCAGGGGATGAAGCTCTCCTGCCAGGTGATTGAATTTGAGTTACCAGTATTTAGTAGCAAGGTGAAGAGTATAGTATTTAGTAACCCAAATCAGGGAAATAAGCAAGCCACATCTTTTGTGACTTTGAGGAAATCCCTTAAACTGTTGCCTGTGTTAACAGATGGATGTGGTACGAGAATCAATAGTAAAAAATTATACAAAAACTGACAGATGACAGAAAGATGTGTGAAAAGTGTATGGGTGGATTATCAGAACAACAGACAAATGGGTCATTGGGCACATAAAATGGAGAGTGGACAGTTGCTGGACTAAGGAAACTCCTGGATTGGATCCCATGAGATGAAAAGGAAATCTCAAAATATGGCAATCAAAATTAAATCTGTTATCTGGATAAAGGGAGATTAAGTTTGTGGGGGAATCAAGGGGAAGCCTCTGTGTGCATCTATGGGTGTATTTTAAAAACCGTAGAAGAAATTTAGCTTCCAGGGCTATATCAAACTGTCATCTTTAACAGGGCCCTCTCATCTACACTACTTGGGGCCTTCCAATCCAGTTACCCTTTAATTATTTATTTTTAAAATTACACTGCTTTACAGAAATACTGACAAGTCCTATATTTTAAAGTAATTGCATACCCAGCTTTAAGAAGTTTATTTTTTAACTAAATGACGAAGGACAAATGTAATTCATAAAAAAAAAAATCCTCCATCAAGATAATAATACCATCAAGTAGTTTTAGATACCTTGATTGCTGATTGGCTGGAAGGACAGAAGCTGTGATCTGTGTTATTCTACAGTTAATCAACCACCTAAAAATAAACTATGATTTAAATGTAATTTTTAAAAGAAGTAGGTCAGTTCTTCTTACAGTTGAAAGGGATTTTTTTCTCTTGCTGAATGACTCGCTTCCTCTTGCAAAACACCCCAAAAAAGAAGAGAACTAATCACGTTTCCCTTCGTTTAATTTGGGATCTTTTGTGCTCTGCTTTTAGCTTTTGTCTGTCAAATATGAAAATGGAACAATCTGTGTGGCTTGAAAAGAAAAGAAAGAAGACAAATCTAGCTTATTTATTGTGACCCTACCTGGTATTTTTCATTGAAAATAAGTTAAAACCAATTATAATGCTTTGTGCCTCCCACCTAAATCAGAATTACATAATTTCCCAAGTCAGGCTTAATGCAAGCTATTCTAAACACAATTAAAATATTCAACAACAAATGCGATATCTTGCTCTTCCCAGTCCAACCGGTGCCCGTGCCGTCAGTCATTTTCAGAATCCGTCACATAAACGTACACGTGGGTCACTAAACTTTACAGTGAAATACCTGGGGGGGGGGGGTGGGGGGTTGATTTATTTGCCCTGAAAGACATCAATTGCAGACCGTCAGTATCCTCATCAATGCACTTCGGCAGCCATCCATTACATAACGAGGCTGTCGCCATACCTCGGTGATGGATTTGCTGGAGCATTAAAGCAGTGTATTTTCTGAAGGAGCCTATATACTGACCCTGCAGGACATGATTTAATAGACAGCGAGAAAAAAAGGCTACAATTTTTCATGGGGGCCAAATTAAACGTCACTTTTCAAAGTTCATGGCAGGGAGGCAGTGCCAAACCTGACCTTGAGCCCAGGAGATTAAAGGCTCTCCATTGCCAGCTTCCTCCCACACGGGCCGGCCAGGGTGGACAGCCAGACTAGACTAATGCGGTTGTGCTATCTGTCCAGCTGGCCTCTCAATTGGCAGCATCTTGACCGAATTGACTTGCCTTGCCAGTGGGCCTCAGCAGGGTAGATCTGGACCTTCAGCTTCAGCACATGCAGTGTTCGAATTGAGGGGGGCTGGGAGGGTCCGGGACCCCTCATAAGAGGTAAGGGACACCCCATAAGAGAGAGAACTTTGATCTTGGGGGGTCCCGATTATTTCATTGAATAAAAATATTATTTTTTGTCGAAATGAATCCCCTGACACGAGATGAATTTGTCAGCTTCTTCCAATTTTCATCAGTGTTTCAGATTCGATTTTTTTTCTGCAGTGACGTTCTAAATGTACGCACATGGGGAGCACGTCAATTCGTCTCCGTCATGGACCCACAAGCGTGCACGAACTCGCAGTTTTGTGACTCAGTTACAGCAGCAACTGACACAGCGGAGGCTTCTCGAGTTTTCACTAGCTGAGTAAGTGTGAACATTACATTCTTCTCTGATTTAGGATTGTTTACACTTCAGTTACTATAACTATCGAATTTTTCACCTTCGTGTTGAACAGCAGTTCGTTTGTAGCGTAGACGCTAGCTGATTTTTTTTTTATCTTGATCTTTATTCAGACAATTGTAGGTAGCTATGCTAACGTTACTCTGAAAAACGTGGTTACATGGAATAAACTTCATCATTCTGAATGAAATTATTCAAGTTATTAATTTCTCCTCATTATGATTTAAGAAAAAATAATGCTTAGACACTTAGACACTAATCTTTAATGTCAGCCTATTTGCAAGTCATCTGTTTGCGCTCTGCAAAGACATGTTTTACCAACTTTGTTTTGTTATTGTCACCTAAACCATATCTTCCTTATTTTATCACTGTGAGATCTAGGAACATTAAAAACAAATTTAAAAAAATATAATTACTGTAAAAGATTCAGGAAATGTAAAATTAAACTATATTGCATAAGAAACGCAGCTGTGAAGTCTCTGCATGCTTGTTCAGCTAGGTCTAGCAGAGGTTAGACAATGGTAACTAGATAAATATTGAATTGAAAATGCAAGCACATGAACAAATGCTGGTGAAGGGGTGCTGTTGAAACTATCTGAGAAAAAGTGTGTGAACACCACTGAGTTTTGTTCGGGGTTAATGGTTTCATTGAAAACATAGGTTGTTCAGTTTATGTATAGTTATCAATGTAATGGTTGTTATTTTAAAGAGCGATTATAAGAGATTTATTAACATATTTATGGCCATATTCTTTTCTTGAAGGATAATGTCTTTACGAAGAAGATACAACTTTTTTTTTTTTTTTTTGGCAACACCCCCCCCCCCTCACCCCCAGGATTAGGGAACCCCCCATAAACTCTAACCCAATTCGAACATTGAGCACATGAGTGGGAAAACGACATCAAAGATGGAGATTTGACTGATTTGTTGGTTTTGTGTCTGTGTGTGTGTGTTAATTTATTCCTGTTTTGATTTTCTTTCAACATATTCTTAACACATGGCAAATTAAAGTGATAATGCATCTGTATGTTATCAGAATTCCTATCAGCAATAAACAGTGGTTGTAAAATGATTGTGGGATTATTATTATTATTATTATTATTGACCTTGGTGTTTTATCACTCATATAGTACAAAAAGGAATGCCAAAATAAATAAATAAATAAATAAATAAATACAATTAATTTGCTGTCTTAAGGCCAGATCAGATGTAGAATTAGTAAATTGACACTGTAGTTTAAGGTTATCAAAGAGACCTCAGTTAGAGGCTCAGGTTTAATCTCTGTGGCAGTTCTTATTTGTATCCTCTTCCCTCAAACAGAGAATAATCTATCCGTAACTATGTGCAGATGTGATTGTATTGAAAGAGTGATTAAGAGAATGTTCCCTGTGAAAAGAGAATTCTGCCTCTTATAACTAATTAAACAACTCAAGGTACAAATGCATTCTTTACTTCCACTGTAGAACAGTCTGTTGGCTCAGAATTCTGTAACTTCAAATGAGAATTATGCAAATAGAGGCTTGTTCTATGACTAACCCCATGATTGGATTTCTTTCTAAAGTGCCAGTGTTTTTCTCTCTTTTTAGCACAGAACGGTGGATTATCATCATACGCCGACTATAGAAATTGCAGTTTATGGTCTTTCAAAAATGGCCAGTGTTTATTGCATCAATACTCTGAAAGCCAATTATAAATCACCCTTTCTTTGATGGGTATTACTTAGCAAGTATTCCCTGACAGCAGTTTCTAACCCTTCTTATCCTTGCCACATCACGTACCTTTTGTTAATGGAGGTTAATGAAGTCCAGTCAGATTTTGCATAATGTAATATGCCAGGTGGACATAAATTGAGGAATGTGAACAGCAACCACATATAACATAACAATGAAAGGATTTTACCCATGACCTAGAAAAACATTCTGTTTAGCAGTCATGATTGGTTATTTCCATATATATCTTGATTAGCTGCTTTGTTTCACATTTAGCACATTGCTACAGCAAGGCGGATGTTAAAATGACCATCCACCCTAACCCCCAAAATTGCATTGTAGGGTATTATGAATGAAGGACTAATTTCGACTGGGTGCAAACTGATGATATCACAGCACTCTAAGTAATTTCAAATCCTGGGAAATCTTCTAAATATGCTCTTTCTTTTATGGATGACTTTTAAATGCCATGTGGGCAATTCGTTTAAACTGGTGAGGAAATGGGTACTAACTTAAACAAACAAATGGAAGAACACAGAGGATGTTTTAGAAGGATGGTGTAAACCCTGGAATAGATATGGAGTCATGGATCACCCTTAGTTCTGCAATATTTGTCTCCACCTTGCTGTTCCAATTTAGTTTTATGAAGCAGGATGCTAATGCCCGTGGCTGCCATGACATTGGCCACATGGTGCATTGAGAGAGGTTGGTGACCAGTTATGGCCAGGAACTAATGTGAGGCATTGATGTGTTTCAGGGCTTTTTTATCTGAACTAATGACTAATACTTCCAACTTTGAGTTATTAGGTTGGTAGATATATGGTGCCTCAGAATAAAATGCTATCAATTCTGGCAATAAAACCTTTCAGGGATTGTGGGTGAAAAAAACAAAACAATCCATTATGATTGTAGAAAGGCTTGTTCCTTTGGTTTTGATAATGTAGTATAAGTAAATAAAACAAAAGTCAGAGAAATCCAAAATAAAAGGAGAGGAGAGATTCATGAGAGAGTCAACTGCAATTATTTGTTTCTTTGACAAAACAACAAATAACATTTTAGTGTTTACAAGGCAGTACTGAGGATTTGGGATTCAGGACATGTGGATGACGCTTTGAGAACAATGGGGATTGTGGTGAAGAAGATACAGCAGTCACAGAACACAGCTCCAGCAAGCGAGGAATTAGATTCCTGGAAACGGTACCGTGTTCCTGGATGCCTGGAAGCTCTGTGTCTCGCTGCATTTAAATGTTTGAGCAGCAGCGATCTACAGTACTGATGATCACTTTCCTTTTCCAAAGTAAAACATACACTCTGAACATACACTCTGAGGTATGAATGTTTACACTGTCTTACTTCCAATCTTAAAAATATATATTTCACAAAAATACAATTCCAGTCACCTAAAGTCCCACATTTTTATGGCATTTATACTCCTTTTCTTGTTTATTTCATTCATTTTTTTTCCTTTTCATTTACAAGTTTATTGAGTGGAAAATTGCATATCAAATTCACAGGATGCTTGCAGAGGTGAACTGTGCATAAATTCTACAAATCTGTAGGCTGCTATTAAATCTGTGTGCTGTAAACGTGGGCAATTTAAAACCAAAATATTGTTCCAAACAGTCCAAACTTCTATACGTATTCAGGGCATCTAGTGAATGACAGGTTTACTGGGCATACGCTTTCGTTTCTCTTGAATCTGTCACTCTTTTGGGTATAATTTTAAATCGAGCCCTGGCTTCTTTTATTCTGGTGTATGAATTATTCATTTCTATTTTTATTTCATTATACTTCAATGCTTAAGATTATCATAGACACATCAAAAGAGTGGAGATGTTTGAAATGCTAACCCAAGGCTCTGGAGGAATTAATGAGGAACTGTGAAAGATAATAACAATAATAATTATAATAATTATAATAATATCAACAGGAAGAAAAACAGGAAGAAGAATTCCGTTTAAAGTCTTCTGTCATTTTGTTTTCTGTAGTGTCCAATTGTTTTCTATAGTTCTTTGAGATCCTGAACTGATATGATGTTGCAAATGTGTTGGGTCACTTGTTTTTGTTTTTTTAATGTGTGTGTATGACAGCCAATCAGAAGCATAGAATTTGTCACAATCACAACACCAGGTGTCAACGTGGAGTGTGTTTGTTTGTTTGTTTGTTTTTTGTGGTTCCAAAAACAAAATGACAACAAGCGCTAAGCTTAGTCATTATGAAGACTCAAACTCAAACATATTCAGTTAATTAATGCTGCCCCCCCCCCCTGAAAGGAGGGAAAAGAGGTCTTCTATCCATTGACTTTCATGTACATGTTTTAGAACAACAGTGAATTACATGGCTGAGTGTCGATTGAGCCCTAACTCATGAATCTTAAAATGGAGTGCTACCCCAAGGTTAGAAGGATAATTTGATGCACCTGCAAATAACGTGAAATGGGCTATACAATGTACGGTAACCTGAATTGACTGCTGGTCTTTTTTAAAAGCTTATACTTAAGAGTCTATATATGTATTTTCCAATGTACTAATTTGCATCATTTAAACAAAATTAAGATTAGAAATGGTAATGCATTCGAATGATGCATATTACCTTTTGAAATTTGCTTTCCTCTGTCACCCGGGTGAATCGGTTTCTTGCTCTTCTTGTGATTAATCGGTTCCTATTCTTGAGGCTGTTGTTCAGATTTGCACGTTAATCATTTTAGTCTGTCTCATTGAAATCCCTTCCCAGAAAATGCCATCAAAATAATCGGGGGGTGGGAAGCAAAATCATTTCATGCTGCTTTAGTTTCCGGAGTGGCCATTCGAAGCAGCTGAGTATTATGAGAAAAGGCACATATCCAGGGGTTCAGCCGGGAACCAAGCCTGTTACAAGAGTGACTACAGCCTGTTACTCAAGGTAATGACGGTATTACAGGCAGCACAATTTGATTTGAACACCCAGCCTCCTGTCACCTTCAGTGTAGAGCAGGCCGTAATGCATTTAAATTGAGTTCTGGGAGCAGCCCAGCGCTACAGAGCCCCATTTGTATGTATCTCTTTAATATACAGGAAGATTATCAGATATATTTAACATTCGATTTTATTGATAGACAGCTGGGTCAGCAGTGTTTTAGAAGAGTAATTTTGTGGAAGAGAAAACAAACCAAAGGGATTATTGACCTGGTGCCATACAGATAAATGGATGGATGAATGTGACAGGTTAGACCGATAGAAAAATGACAATGGCTTCCAGCTACAAACAGGGTGCCTTTGTGAATGGGATATTACGACTGATGAAGCTGGCTGTGTAAACTGTGTTTTAACATTATAGACCAACTCCAATCCAAGCTATATTATGTTTTTGAAAAGTCTTGGGTTTTCCAAGGGAGGTCCTCATATACACATTTACAGAAGCTATGATAATGACTGTAATTCACTTTGTAGGCTGTGAAAGCACCAAGTTCCAGATTAATTTATGATTTGATTAATTAATTATCCAAAGATGCCTGTTTATTGGTAATGATCTCACTTGCAACTGCCAGTGCCATAAGGCAGGAGAGGCTTAACCTAGTCAAGTTGAGGATGTATAGCTTACCTTTAATCATCAGTTCAGACTTGGAACAGAAATGTTTTCATTTCAACATGATCTCTTAATAATGCAGTTCACTGAATTTTTGGATTACGTCAGCAAATCTGTTCAATATCTTAAAAAAATTATGCGTATGGATGATCTGATGTTCTGTGTCTCCCCAGGACAAGTGATGGCCTGGCCTGCTGCATCACTTCAGTTTCTGCTAGATGCGGTGCTTGAATAATAACAACCACGACTACACCCTTTACAAAAATATAATTGCATTTCAATTAGTATCGTTTGGAGAAAAAAGCGAGAGCTAATTTCTGTAGTGAAAGCTGAACAATTATTGTGTTCTAGAAGTTGCACATGCTTCTTTGGGACATTGGTTTCCCACACAAGAGCAACTGTCATGTTTAATTAGGGTGAACTGCTTAAAAATAACATGAGCTGTCCTTAATGCAGACAGTGGTCTGGGCTTCTGTAGTTGTGGTGAAAGCTGATCATTAATTGCCGGCGTCTCAGCCTTCTTCTGAAGAAAGATCAGTTGTCTTCTGTGTCAAATGCTAATCCTGCAGAGAAAATCTTAGTGCTAACAGTTACATGCAAGGGTCAATTGAAGGGCAATTGCTGCTGTTGACTTCAATTTCTCTCTAATTCTTATGTCTGAAAATTGCCTTGAATCCAAAAGGTTTAATTTTCCTTTCTGTAAAAAAAATGTAATTCAATTTAAAGAGCTTCTTTGCTTCTTATCCCTCCTGAAGCTCAGATCACTTCTTATTTAAATTGAGTTTTTCCTGAAAACATGGCCAGTCAGTGTCCATTGTGTGAACAACCTAGATAGCATGGACCTATTAAAAAAAATCCAATTAAACTTGCTTGAGTTCGGGATATTGCCTTATGTGGTACGTATCTTATTAATTTTGGTATATTGATTTTGCTTACAAAAAGCAACCACTTTGATTCCTATTAAAATATTGTACTACGAAGACAGATTAAATCATCTGAACCTCTTGAAAGCACTGATGATTGCAAGAGGGTTGTATAGACTCATTCAAGATCCCAAAAGGAGATGACAAATTCAATCCACAGACAAGAGTACACTGGTGTAAATTAAGAGAAGGTGCCTTCAACAAATCTGAAATACATTACGCAGTCATGCTGTTGAAGTAGGTACCCTCGTTAAATCATTGGCATTAAACCCAATGAGCTGGATGAGCTAAAAGGCTACCTCTCATTTTCAGCTTTACTTATGTATCAGAAATTAACCTTACTAGAATGAAAAAAATTAAGTAATCCACCTGAGGAAAAGTGTAAATCCCTTGGGTCTATAATTGCCCTTATCAAGAGGCTATGGAGGGGGCAGTTTGTCTATACTTTACTTACAGTGGAAAATAAAGACCCTAATGGAAACATTATGTTCAACTCGAAGAACTCAATCCTCAGATCTAGTGAACGCTTCTAATAACACAGTGACAAACATTTCATGTCCTTTTGTGGAGGAAGAAATGAAAAAAAGCAATTCCCCATCTTAATTTATTGATTTATTTTGGTCTTCTGAGGTAAAATTCACTGGGGCTTTTTTAAAGTGTTTTCAGCAGAGTTGCAAAAAAATACACACTGTTGTAGATGTATTGTTTTTCTTCCCTGTTTTACATCATCCAAACTAATTTGAGCAACATTTTTATTTTCAAGCCCCCGCCAGCGTGCAAAACTAATCCATCATACCCGGGTTTTAATACGCACTTCTGTGTCTGATAAAAATTTTTGTGGCAAAGGCAAGAGCAGGGTAAAGGAGGCAGTGCCAGAGGGGAAAAAAACTATTATATTCCCTGAAACAACAGCATCTGTAAAAACAAAGTGAAATAATAGTTTGCACAGAGATGTCCTATATACAGTTAGATACATAAATATTTGGACAGTGACACAATTGTCATCATTTTGGCTCTGTACGCCACCCCAATGGATTAAGATGTGCGTTAAGTGTTCACGTTCATCTTTAATTTGAGGGTAGTTACATCCAAATTGGATGTAACCCATTTTTATAGGTGGTCCCCCCAATTTTAGGGGCTCCAAAGTATTTGGACAAACTAACATAATCATGAATTTAATTGTGAGTTTCAATATTTGGTTGCAAAGTCTGGAACCCATAGAATTCACCAGATGCTGGGTTTCTTCCCTGGTGATGCTCTGCCAGGCCTGCACTGCAGCTGTCTTTAGTTCCAGCTTGTTCTTGGGGCGTTTTGCCTTCACAAGTGAATAACATTTTGTGGGTAAAACTGAATGAGATCGCAGGCCACATGTCTGTAATCTTTTGTCTGTAATCTAAACGTTTGAATGCAAAAGAAGACAGTCGATGAGGTGTTTCAGGTTCCATCGTTATAACACATCATTAGGTGCTTCCAAAACCTAGCTTGGCAATAGCTTGGTTTTAATTAAGACATTAAGGCTTGTTGCTCGACATGATAATGGCACTACATACTCTTCTGGGTGTGCTGCAATCAGAAACGAGCTCATTAATTACCAGACGGAAGGGAAGTAAAGCTGTATCCAGCTATTGCATCATTGCATCATACATGTATGAATCAAACATTATGTAATCAACATTAGACAAGGTGTGTGGGTGTGAATGTTGACAGAGATTTCTTTGGATTTTGATGTCATGTTTTCTTTCACGTGGCACATGGTGTGAATGGCAGACAAGTATAAAGGGCTTCATGCGAAGATTGACTTGCTCTGTATAAGAAAATAGGAAGCAGACTATAAAAAAGTGAAAGTCTATTTTTTACATACAGATAGTCTGGCAAAGGGAAAATAATAGCTAATAAGTTTGTATTAAGATAAATAATAATTTAGGTAGTAATTGTTCTTAGTTGTGATATTCATTTATAGATTGCTTATAACATGTTAATGTATATTAACATAGTATTAATACATTGAAATTAGCTTTGTACAAGTGACTAACATTGACAAATGCTATAAACCAAATTCAGATTCTCCTCCTATAAAAATGCTATGTTAAAGTAACTCAAAACCTGCCGCAGAATGTGTTGCATCAGCCTTGTAAAATGCAGCTCTTTCAATCGTGGAAGAATAATAATAATAAAAAATAAAACTCTACTGATTGATTGTGCCAGGCTGATGCCAAGGCTGAAAAGCAATTATAGCTGTAACAAAGTAATATTTGGCTGTGTATCATGCAGGTAAGGTTTTTTTTTTTACTACTTTTACTCCTTAAGCATCCTATTTTTAACATTTAGATGCAGTAATGTAGAAGAAAATGCTCAGGGTCATACTATTGTGTCAAATCAATAATAGTGGTGTTTAATAAGACTTGAGGCTGTTAAAAAAGGAAGGAAAGAAAGAAAGCAAGTCGATGGAAACCACTTGTGTGCTTTCACTTTAATTTGAACATTAAATGTAAAGAACATTGTTCCTGTCTCCTAATTTTACTTTATGTGTCTAGTATAAGATTGTAAGAACAGGCTTCAGAAAATACCCTGCAGTTTGAGCCATTTCAGGTTTGAGAGGACACAATTTTTTTTAACACGTCTGTCTACGTGAATGCACCCAGAATAAGGCATAAAGATGGTAATATCTAGCACAGGGGAACGGATTATTTTTATATGAGATTTTAGGGCTTGTAGAGACTTTGTTGGTTTGTGAGACATCAATTTGATATTGGATATATAACCTGGCTGTTTTTTTTTAAACATTTTGACTGCTACACACAGGAATTTATAAGGTATTGTTTTGAAAGCTAGTCCTGTCAGCCACAAACTGCATCTCTCCACGAATCCTTCCTAGGCTCCACAGCAACCTATTTCAGTGACCTACACCAGGGCAGTGAGGATTTCTAAGTCCTAAAACAATACTCCTGCCAGTACTTGACTTCACTTCTCAAAATCTCATGATTTCAAGCTATGCGATGTAGAAAAGGAAAGATGGAAGCCAAAATCCTAAAACCAAACCAGTCTTTAGTTTGGGAAGGTCAGGGTGAGCTTGGCAGGCCAAATTAATATGCAGGTCGTATCTGTTGGCTTCAGTGGCATGAGCTCAAAGATTACTAGCACTACTGTGGCTGAGTAGAAGTCACTATCCTCACTGAGAAATCTGCGAAGGACCGGGAATGTATAAGAGATGGTCCATGAGCCGCTGTACCGGTCCCCGTACACTACTGCCCTATCAGGCCTCTGTGGTGTCATGAATAATTAAATGCATGAATTAGATTCTGCTTCTTGAAAGGTTGAATAGTGTGGATATGTCTTGAGAGTACAATGTAGGTCTCTGTATTTTTTTTTTTTTTTTTGTAATGCAATATGCATGGAAAACCAATTTGTGCACTTGCTATAAACCTCTTCCAAGCTACATTTATTAATGTATGTTAAAATGTACCCAGCATCTTGGAAGAATGCTTTTGTATGGCAATTGGGGCAGATAGATTCCCCATTGCAGCTTTTTCAATTCATTTTTATTCTAATGGTGTAATATTTATGACAATCTAATATAAGGCAAAAATAACAACAGTGTAATACCGAACTGGGTAATGTGGAAGAAAACATTACAGAAAAAATCCCTAAAGGCTATAATAATGATGTTTAATGCCCAGAATAAAACTATTTATTTTTAACCCAAAGTGTTTCTATTAGGCAGCATATTTAAACCTTTGAACTATCCAACATATCTATATCATAACATATCATAACCTTTCTTTCCCTGACAAAGGTAATACCTCCACTAGTATGGGTTATAACTCCTACAAATGCAAATCCATTAAAAATAACTGTGCAAATGTAATGGAGCCTTAAAGAAAGGCTCCAAAGATGCATTTCTCTGCCTGGTGACTTGATAACATGATGGGAGACTCCAGTGGTTTTAGAAATGGCACCATTTAATTTGAAGAAAGTATAAATCACTTATTAATTTAACATTTGCATATTGAAGAGTTCTAGAAAATATAGCTTGATACCAAAGTGTGAGATTCCTCTGCTCAGTCAGCTGCCTCAGTTTCTTTTCAAGTTGCACATCATGATGAATTGTTATAAGTCTAAAGCAATTACTTTAAAAATGTCTGCTTTCATTAGTGCTGGGGTGTGTGTCCTCAGATCTCCTGGCTGCCTGACAGCATGTACGAATGTTGCTGTATTTTCAGCCATTTTATTTTAATGGGGACAAACCTAAGACTAAAATTTCAAATAGCTTGGCCGAATGATTATGGAAATCAAATAGTTAATTCTGAATTTTACTGTGCGGATGCTGTTCTAATATATATGTTCTTAAATTATTCAAGATCCAGATGATATCAAAGCATGTTTATATATACACTCAGTGGCCACTATACCAGGTACACCTGTTTGTGAAAACAAATAGCCAAAGAGCGAATCATGAGGCTGCAGACATGGTCAAGAGGTTTAGCTGTTGTTCGAACAAACATTAGAATGGGGAAGACTCGTAATCTAAGCGACTTTGACCGTGGTATGATAGTTTGTGCCAGACTCGGTGGTTCCAGCATCTCAGAAACAGCTGACCTGGGACAGCTGGGATTTCCATACACTACAGTCTCAAGAGTTATTCATATTATTTTATTATTATTATTTATTTCTTAGCAGACTTACAAAATATAAGCGCAATACAAAGTGCAAAAATACACTGCAGTTCAAGGCATAAAACATTACAAATTCCAATTTACATAATAGTGTAATTCAAATACTCAAATAACCACTCTGTGTACAACAGTGGTATGCAGAAGAGCATCTCTGAACGCACCACATGTCGAACCTTGAAGCGGATGGATTACAGCAGCAGAAGACCACACCGGGTTCCACACCTGTCAGCTCAGAACAGGAAGATGAGGCTACAGTGGGCACATGCTCACCAAAACTGGACATTTGAAGATTGGAAAAATGTTATCTGGTCTGACAAATCTCAATTTCTGCTGCAACATGCAGATGGTGGGGTCAGATTTTCTGATTTTTACGAGAAGGGTGGGAACATTTACAGCAAGCACTTCACTGCATTGCTGATCCTTATGTGTTAATCTGTGTGTGCCTAACGAATCGCTCTTTCCCTCTCCCCGACAAGTACGCGTGCGAACCCAGCCCACTCTAAAATTAGATCCATTTTTCAATCTCCTCTATCTGTCACAGACTCCGACTTTTTAATAAAACCATTAATGTGATTGTCATGTCGCTTCAGATTCATTTAAGCCATGGTGGCACACTTTATTACTGAGAAACGATGACATATAATTATAGAAATAGACTTAACATTTCCTGCATTGCGTTTCAAAGAGGGGGGTTAGCAGCGTAGTACAGCCTGATAAGGCGAGTGCTTTGTTATATCAACTCTGAGCGCAGCTACAAGTTCGCTATATCACAGCTGACTAGGAAACCATTTCGGGCTGTACTAGAGCTGACATCCTTCATGCCTTTGCATATCAATTCTTGCACACAGGTAACCAATGGAGAAGATGGCTTAGTCATGGCATTCTCAGTTATTTTGTGTTTGTTCGCCTAATCTGTCTCACTCACATATTTCTGCCACACAAGCGATCAGGCTGTGCCAGCACGGTAACTCAATTTTCTTTTTGGCTGTCCCCTGCTGCCATTCTAATTCAAATATGATAGTGGGGGCACAGAGAGTGCTCTGGTGCTTCCAGATACGGCACAGGCATCTCTGCTTGCAGAGTGAGAGTCAAGTGTTCCACACACACCGACTTATCAGCTCCCGTTGTAATTTGACTTTTGAGTGAAATTAATTTCTGTAGCAAATCCCATCCGGGTCTAGGTATTCTTTCAGGCTGGAATGGCAATTTCTGCTCCCAACGCGATTTTAAAAATAATTCGGTGTTGAAATGTATTTGCTTTTTAATTAGTCAAAGCCCAAATTCTGTTTTGTTTGCTGGTAGTTGTAAATACGGGCAGTTATTACTTTAGAAAGATATGCCTTTTGAATTTGAATTAAAGAATACCTTGAGGTATTTCTTTTTCCTCATGAAATTCAAAGAAATGTCTTGGAGTTGTCCTAATAATAACCAATGTGGATTTTGGATGCTTAGCTTCCTTCTGTTTTGTGTTTTTTTATTTTATTTTTCAATTGAGTAATTTTACCTGTGTGTCTGACAGTGAAAAATATATTTATATATGACCCTAACATTTAACTAATGTAACTGAGGAGATCAAATCCGAAACTAAGGAAGAGCTGCATGAATTTGTAGCAATTAATCAGCACTGTCTGGGATCAAAATGAGAGAATTTTTTTTATGGAACAGAAGTTGATAGGAATTCTTTACAATTCCATGTTTCCAGGTTTTATTTACCAGTTCCAATCATAAGACAATGTATTTTTTTATTAGCATAGTCATTTTTACTCAACTGCATAATTGTCATAATTTGACACGAGTGAAAGAAATCCGTAAACATTGTATTTGCATCTCCTCTAAGTACCCTAAATATGAAGAATCTCTCACCAACCAGTAGTTATTATTATGGTTATTATGAAAGCTTGCTTTTTCCCCAGTCTCAAAGTCTGCTTCCCTGTGACAAAGCCAGGCATAGATGCATGATGAATGCTGCAGTCAAAGTGGCAAGGCAAATAAAGGTAACTCACTCTGACAGAGGAACACAATTAAAAGGAAATATTGTCTGGCAAATTCATAGCTTGTGACTGTGCTGATTGAGCAGGTGCGATTTATGAAGGGGATTAGAATTTCAAACAAGCCCCGTGCTTCCCCTTTGAGTCTCCTTCAGTCTCCTAATAGAGGAAAGACAGGAAACTGCGGGAACGCTTTTGTGCCAAGGAAGCTGGGAGAGGTTTTTAAAAAGGAGGAACGTCTGAAAGGTATTAAAACGACAGTGAAGCCTCACACTACTGTGCCGTTAACCGGGATTGATATTCCTTGGTGCCATTTTAGCAGATTATCATTATAGGCTAGAGGCCAGTGTTTTTTCAGAGCATACATGGCTCTCATGCCTGGTTTCACTGGCATACTCTCTAACCCAGCCATTGTTAATTCGGTATAATGAAAAGGTGTTTTCTCATAGTAAATGGAGCAAACTTGCAGGCACGATTTTTGTATTTTCATTCAAAGGCTGCTTGTATTTGACTTTGCCTTTTTCTTTACTATAAAAATGTAAACCATTTGTAGATATACAGAAAACAAAGTGTTGAATCTAAAGTAAGGCAGGTAAAACCAAAACGTACATGTTATTATTTGCATTTACGTGGAGTGCTGTCAACCACAAAAGTCCCCAAGACTAAAATATCTGTCATATTATGACAGCTTAAAATCACTGAATCTCTTTCAGCCTGGAAAAATGACAATAACATCCACAACAATCCAAGGAGAGATTTGATGTAGTCAGAGTCCCGAAACAGACTGAAAGTCATTGCAAATGATTACTTTCTAGAAATGCAAGAAAACTGGAAAGGTGAAGAATCAGAGGAGGCCATTCAGTCCACCGTACTTAATGCAGTTTCAAGTTGAATATTGATCCAAGAGCAATGTCAAGCCCTATCTGAAAGGACTACAGTCAATCAGCTCCTACAATAAAATTTAGTAGTTTATTACATGTATCTAGTGCTTTCCTTGGCAAAGCAAGGCCTGCACATGTAGAGTATAAAATCTCATTTGTGTCCTCTGCTCTTGGTTTCTGTTCTGTAATTTAATCAGCGGTTAAACTCCCACTTCTGTGAGTACAATGCAAAATCACACTTTTAATCAAAATCATAGTAGTGATGTATTTTACTCTTGGTCAGTGCTTTTAATTGTAGTCCATTTGTAAGGCACAAACTGTGAACCCCCATAATTATGTGATACCCAGCCAGGAGGTTGTTTGACACAACATAATGAAAACACGCTGGAAGTTAAAGAGGGTGTCTGCAGCTCAGTAAGAGGAAATTGTCAAATGGCATCTGAGTAATTGACCTTCATAATAGGAAAGTTCTTGATTGCCACTGGCTCATTATTCCTGCTGACACCTAATTTATTTACCCTGGGCTCCTGATTGTGGTTTACCCAAGCTGTGCTTGTTGTGCTTCATAGCCCTGTAACCCTGGCAAGGACTGACTTTTATTTGCCCCTGGAAACTTAAATGAAACCGCCAAAGAGTATTAAGCACGTACACATAAAAACAATCACAGCACTTCTACTGCAAAGTGGTTTATGGAACTCAATTTTTTTATTTCAGATCAACCACCATCCCAGTTTAAGGGAGATAAAGTGGATCATTAAGGAAAGGCATTTATTTATTTATGTACTGGTTTGTTTATATACTTATTTCTTCATCAGTTTGTGCGTTTCTTCCTTGTCTTGCTGCAATGGGTTTCGGCAATTGTTATGGCACAGAGGGAACATGTTACATTAAGAGGAAAGTGTAGAGGATTCGTAGTAAGATTTTCCAAAGGGGCAAGACTGCCACAGTGGTTTGCGATGTTATTTTAAAAGCTTCAATGGTGGAAGAGTATAATTTGAGTTATATATTGCAGATCAATAATGCATTATGAATAACCCCATTGAAAGAAGTTACTTTGAAACCAGGAATTACGTGGTTTTTGATGCCTTTTGAAAATCATGATGTCATTGTCTTGTCTGCTTTTCAATACCTCCCAGATTCTTTTCATTTGAATTTGAGATTTATTTTCCCATTGATTATTACTGGAAAAAAAGGAAAACATTGAGGAAGAGGGAGATTTATTATATTTCAGTATACAATAATTGTATTGAACTCAGGGTAAAGTATTGAATGTCTACTTTGTCTAAAACCTTGATCATTTTAATTGCCCTGGCAAAGTGCAATAACTGGCAATTATGTCTAAATCCATGCCCCTGTCATTTCAGAAGAAAAGGTAAATACTCAAAATCTGGCAAGAGACAAGGATATGGTTAAAAGTTACATATACACCGATCAGCCATAACATTATGACCACCTGCCTAATATTGTGTAGTTCCCCCTTTTGCCACGAAAACAGCCCTGACCCGTCGAGGCATGGACTCCACTAGACCTCTGAAGGTGTGCTGTGGTATCTGGCACCAAGACATTAGCAGCAGATCCTTTAAGTCCTGTAAGTTGCGAGGTGGGGCCTCCATGGATCGGACTTGTTTGTCCAGCACATCCCACAGATGCTCGATTGGATTGAGATCTGGGGAAATTGGAGGCCAAGTCAACACCTTGAACTTGTGATTCATCAGACCAGGCCACCTTCTTCCATTGCTCCATGGTCCAGTTCTGATGCTCACGTGCTCTGTGGTTACGCAGCCCCATACGCAACAAACTGCGATGCACTGTGTGTTCTGACACCTTTCTATCAGAACCAGCATTCACTTTTTCTGCAATTTGAGCTACAGTAGCTCGTCTGTTGGATCGGACCACACGAGCCAGCCTTCGCTCCCCACGTGCATCAATGAGCCTTGGCTGCCCATGACCTTGTTGCCGGTTCACCACTTTTCCTTTCTTGCACCACTTTTGATAGGTACTGACCACTGCAGTCCGGGAACACCCCATAAAAGCTGCAGTTTTGGAGATGCTCTGATGCTCAATGTGGCCCTTGTTTTTACTGCTGTGCTAATGCACTTCCTTCTTGACCTTAACCCCTCCTTAACACCCCCCTTCCTGGAAAATCCTGAGCGTGTGCTTCCTAAGTGATTTGTGCAATGTCTATTAATGCCTGTGGGGAGATAACCTCACATCGACAAAAAGACTGTGACATTTCATGTGTGAAACTGTTTTCAATTGCGAATCTCACAAACTGAGGTATAATTCAAGGATTTTGTTCTTTCTGTTTTTTTTGTGTGGCAATTTTCTAAAAAAAAATATTCAGCTTATGAAATAAAATCCACAAACATGTCAGTGTTTACTCATTACAGTATTATAATTTATATAATATATATCTATATCACCATCAGCCTATATCAGTGGATTGAAGGCCTCCCCAAGATGATTCCACTTCCTTCTATCTACAGCTTCTCTTTTCCCTGTCATGCCTGCTAAGATTATGATTTCATCTTCCCATCTTTTATGTGGTTGTCTTCTAGATCTTGTATATATAAATATCAAATCATATATTTCACTATATTTTGAGGGAAAGTTACAAGATGGTTATCAGACAAACACATTAAGACCAGAGTGTTGGGAGAGTTCTACAGCTTTGATCCCTTTCTCCAATTCAGGCTTTTAGGGTTTCCAACCATGATGAACAAACCTCCCTAGTGTGGCCTAGTACAGTTGAGATTGGGATTTTCAGAATGCAGTGGGGTTACGATCACTTGCTAATTGAGTGCATCAATAGGAATACTGTCTGTCCTCTGATGAGCATCTAAGCTCTGGGTCCTGGCTGGCAGTGTTGCCATTTGAGGGCAATGCAATCAATGTTGCTTAATGTATGCACCTGCAGCCCTGCCAAGAGGTGATGCATGAATGCTGAGGACCTGAGGACTTGGATTCTTGGCCATAGATTAAGGGGTTTGTATCAAATCTAAAGACTCCATACAGCACTGTTGGCAAACCAATTTGAGTATGATTATCTTGTATCCCAAAGTTAAACCAGGATTACACTGACATTTTGGGTCCAATAACAGCAGTAGATACTGTTTAATTCTATTATCCCTTTTATTTTTAAAGCTTTTTCATGGTTTTCATTGTCTTCTAAGAACAGCCGCTTTGATTTATGATAGTTTCTCTGTCTAGAACCTGCATACAGTGTACGAGTGTTTTTCTAATGTTGCATAATGAGAGAGGTGATGGATTGTTATTAAATAAAGCTGCAGAGGTAATTCCAATTATGTGATCAAGTGAAAATTAGTTTTGTTTCAATTAAAAACAGTTTTGCATTTGATTAAGGCCCAACAAACAAAATTTCACAATGCAGGCTTGTTGAAAGAGGTCCCCATTGACAGGAAAATACATTTCCTTAATTTCTTTTAACACGGGAATGTCTGAAGCAGATGTTTTTCAGATTTCAGCCCAAGGCCCTATCAATCTAAATTATTCCAACTCCTCCAAGAAATCAGGAAAGGATGTTGCCGGTAACAATGTGATGTAAATCAAGCGATGCACTTCAATGCACTTTTTGTACGGTTCCTGTGGGGTCAGACCATGCTGTCTCAGACTTCTCAGTGCCAGATCCTACACTGCCCCAAACAGGTGACAAACCCAACACCCCAAAAGACCGATCCCTCATTTGCTCATTCTAGACAGATAATATTTTGACAAATATTGACAGATGTTTGAAATTCAGTCAGGGAGCAAAGTTTATTCCAACACTTTTGTGTGTGTGTGTGTGTGTGTGTGTGTGTGTGTGTGTTTTAAAGAACAATGACAACTGCCAGAGAGACTGCCTTTTTGTGTTGCACAGTGTTAGCTAAAGAATCAAGCCCACACTGTTTTGAAGGGAAGCCATTCTGATAAGAAAATGTAGTCCATTGGATGGATGATTCTATCTTATAATACTTAAGAGTTCAAGCTGCGTGAACATGTTTCTTAGAAAAATCTGTGTGTTTGCTGCAATGGAAACATTTAAAGCTACACTGACTCAGGTGTTTCATGGGGAGCTTATAATTTTTTACTACCAATATGTGGATGTAAATACCCCCAAATTAAAGATGCAAGTCTACACTTAAAGAACACCTTGATGGTTTCCTTTCAAATCCATTGTGGTGGCGTACAGAGCTGTCCAAATATTCATGGACCTAACTGTAGATGTTAAGAAAGTAAAAATAAGTCAAATAAAGTCCAGGCTTGTGCTCAACTCTCAAAAGAATCCCAGGCTGCTGCTGTTTGTAATGTAGTTTCCCTCCTGTTTTTGGGATAGCTTTTTTAGACTCTCTTGTGTTGTGATTTCCTCTGTAATCATGCATGTGTTCTTTAAACGTTCTTGACCCTGTTGGCCTCACGCTGGGAAATGTATGCTGTATAACTCGGAAAACTGTTTTTCTTTTTCTTTTTAATGGAAAGTGATGAGTTATGCTGTGAAAACAAACATTATCACATCAGGTGGGAGATGAGAGATGACCTTTTACTTTTATTGTTTTACTACACTGCGGCAGCTCTGGAAACTGGCATTGAGCAGAGGTCTGAGCCACTAACAGCTTCCGCTAAACCAAGGCTGTTTATGTAAAGGCAGGATTTGTGAAACGTCCTGCTGTTTTCTTCTCCCTTCAATTTGAGCAAAGTGGATGAAAATCATTCTGGAACACATTCTTCACAAATATTTAAAAGCCTGTTCATTCTCCTTCATTTGCTGAATTCCAGACAAATTACTGACATTATACTGTTTAATAGCAGTTATTATAGACTTCTCATCTTACACCTGCTGTAGGTGTTTATCACAGTCAATATGTAGGCTTAAAAGAGTATGGGGTATGTAATTATTCTGAGAGATTAAATATTATTCATGTTTTTTTTTTTGTAATGCACACTCAGATTAAGCATTTGGGTTCAGTGTTTAATACTTATACTTAAAATAGGCAGTAATGAACAATTCAGTAGTCCTAATCTTCTATTCTAACTAACAATCACAATGTAAAATGCTATACTAAAGTTAACTAGGGTTGTAGCACTGAGGATATATTAAGATGTTGTTTAATGCTGGTTTTTAGATGTGTAATAGCTGCTTAACAACATTTAATAGATACATTATGACACTGTTGCAATAACAATTCCAAATGACAAAGTAAAATACAGTGAGGGAAAAAAGTATTTGATCCCCTGCTGATTTTGTATGTTTGCCCACTGACAAAGAAATGATCAGTCTATAATTTTAATGGTAGGTGTATTTTAACAGTGAGAGACTGAATAACAAAACAAAACAAAAAACACATTTCAAAAAAGTTATGAATTGATTTGCATGTTAATGAGGGAAATAAGTATTTGACCCCTTCAACTTAGTACTTGGTGGCAAAACCCTTGTTGGCAATCACAGAGGTCAGACGTTTCTTGTAGTTGGCCACCAGGTTTCCACACATCTCAGGAGGGATTTTGTCCCACTCCTCTTTGCAGATCCTCTCCAAGTCATTAAGGTTTCGAGGCTGACGTTTGGCAACTCGAACCTTCAGCTCCCTCCACAGATTTTCTATGGGATTAAGGTCTGGAGACTGGCTAGGCCACTCCATTACCTTAATGTGCTTCTTCTTGAGCCACTCCTCTGTTGCCTTGGCTGTGTGTTTTGGGTCATTGTCATGCAGGAATACCCATCCATGACCCATTTTCAATGCCCTGGCTGAGGGAAGGAGGTTCTCACCCAAGATTTGGTACATGGCCCCGTCCATTGTCCCTTTGATGCGGTGCAGTTGTCCTGTCCCCTTAGCAGAAAAACACCCCCAAAGCATAATGTTTCCACCTCCATGTTTGACGGTGGGGATGGTGTTCTTGGGGTCATAGGCAGCATTCCTCCTCCTCCAAACAAGGCGAGCTGATTTGATGCCAAAGAACTCGATTTTGGTCTCATCTGACCACAACACTTTCACCCAGTTCTACTCTGAATCATTCAGATGTTCATTGACAAACTTCAGACAGGCCTGTACATGTGCTTTCTTGAGCAGGGGGACCTTGCGGGCGCTGCAGAATTTCAGTCCTTCACGGCGTAGTGTGTTACCAATTGTTTTCTTAGTGACTATGGTCCCAGCTGCCTTGAGATCATTAACAAGATCCTCGCGTGTAGTTCTGGGCTGATTCCTCACCGTTCTCATGATCATTGAAACTCCACGAGGTGAGATCTTGCATGGAGCCCCAGACCGAGGGAGACTGACAGTTATTTTGTGTTTCTTCCATTTGCGAATAATCGCACCAACTGTTGTCACCTTCTCACCAAGCTGCTTGGCGATGGTCTTGTAGCCCATTACAGCCTTGTGTAGGTCTACAATCTTGTCCCTGACATCCTTGGGCAGCTCTTTGGTCTTGGCCATGGTGGAGAGTTTGGAATCTGATTGATTGATTGCTTCTGTGGACAGGTGTCTTTTATACAGGTAATGAGCTGAGATTAGGAGCGCTCCCTTTAAGAGAGTGCTCCTAATCTCAGCTCGTTACCTGTATAAAAGACACCTGGGAGCCAGAAATCTTGCTGATTGATAGGGGATCAAATACTTATTTCCATCATTAACATGCAAATTAATTTATAACTTTTTTGAAATGCGTTTTTCTGGATTTTTTTGTTGTTATTCTGTCTCTCACTGTTAAAATACACCTACCATTACAATTATAGACTGATCATTTCTTTGTCAGTGGGCAAACGTACAAAATCACCAGGGGATCAAATACTTTTTTCCCCCACTGTACATGGCTGAAAAAATGTAAATAGCACATTTTTTTTGTTTTAGTTCCCCAAAGAATGCAGAGGATGAAAAATATGTGCCTGCATGCTCATGTGGTGAGGACCTCACTTCAGCATCTAAGTACCCCACAATTTGTTTGCTATACTGGGTACAAGTACCACTTCATTCAACCTTACTTTATCTTACCCTGTCAGTAAAATGTATGATTGAGTACTTGAAAAACTGGATAACTGAGATCCATTTCTTTCTATCTCATCTGTGCTTAATAGTACAAGTCTGCATGATCAGCCATGCAGAAATCAAGACCCATCTTATTTTTATTAATTTTATTCGTCTGGAAAGGGCTTCACAACCCTTCCTCCTGAAAGTGCTCATTTACACACACACACACATACACACTATATATATAGTGCGTTTCACATAATTGCCTCTGCAATCAAATGTTATTCATAACCAGGCTTCCTTTTTTGTTTTCGCATTTTCATACAGGGCTCAGGGTTACTCCAAAGTATTTTTCCACAGCTTTATTCTGGAGGGTAAATTCTCTGTTCATTTGCTGAACTTCTGCACACGTGACAAATAACTTGGTCAGGTGTCCCCTTTCGTTTCACTATTCACCTGTGCTATTTCATTTACCACTGTCACATTCCTGGGTACATGTATGTATATTCAATGTATGCAATGTTCAAGGGTTCATGGTCAGGATGCTAAATCACACACACATCCGTTGCACAGAAGGTGTGCGTAAGGCCCATATTTCTTGAAAGATTTCCATGTGGATAGTCCATGCACAGTTTTGGAATATATCTTGCCTGCCTCTGGATTGCAGGCTTCATTTGGCAGATCTCCCCTTCAATTTCATTGCATTGTGGTTGATGGCCTGCCAAAGCCTGCAATCTTATTAAACTCCAAACCTCTTCAATTGATTGACAGTAAGGGAATGAAAAGGATGTAATTGGGCCCAAGGTAGGTACTCCTTTGTTGCTCTTAACAAGATAAATTAAGATCCCCAATTGCACGTTTGGGACACACTTAACAGCTTTAAAACAGCAAGGTCTCTGCCCCGCAGCCACTCTCTGTCGAAGTCAGATAAGGTGTATTGTGTGACGCTATTGAATTTTCTCAATAGAAATGTCTTAATTTCTTTCCCCACTTTTGACATATGAGTATGTGGATTCCGTACCTAAGCTGAGCTTTTTAAAACTCTTGCCACACTGTCCATACTGGGCATCATATTTATACTTCATGAAATTCGTTGACTTGATGGTGACATTTGCATTGTAATAACACCCTTGCTTTTCAATTTAAAGATCCCAGAGTATTTCAGTTCAGTGTCCCAGATGGGTTTATTGTTGGACAATGAGGTGCTATTGCCACCTTTGGACATCTGAGAGCTTTTAGGTACTTAAAGATTTGCCACATGCAAAACCTGACAGAGGGCCTGATTTTCCCTGTGGGCAAATTGCCTACCCGAGTAATTTACTATGGAGTGGGCTGTGTGTTCCAGAGGGCATTCTGTAATTCAGGGGCTTCCTTTGTTCACCAACAGAAAGATCACATTTCATGTTTTTATTTCTTGTTGGAATAGTTCTTTTTTCTCTTTTATTTAAACCCCATAATAGGTTGGTATGTGGTACAAAGGTTTAAAGAAATTGCACAGATCTTTTTCCTTTAAATGTTCTATTCTGTGAATGCCGACACTGTGGTAGCTAAAGAAATCCTTCCCCAGATGTTAAAGTCTAACCTATCCTCTATTGTGTTCACTTTAAGAATATCTCTATACCTCGTATTTGCCCAACAATGGCCTTTAAATGGGAAAGACTCCAAAGGTGCATGGAAATCACAGAAAATTGGAAGGAGAGATTATTTTATTTTATTCAGGGACACTGTTTGAAAACAAAAGCTACTGAATGCTCATTGTGCATTCTGAAAGACATCATGACTGACTCATTGTGAAGGAAAAACAAAGCTAGTAAGCTAGATGCATCGAGAGATTGAGTTGCAGCTCTGTTGTCAGCACATGATAGCACTGAGCCCTTAATCTCATTGTATATAAAAATCCATCAGAAGAGCTATGTCAATAAAAAAATACAAAATAAAAAAATGCTGCAGCATCATCAAAGGTTGAATGAGTTCAATTTTAAATGGTACAAGGGTGTCTAATTTTGTGATCTTGAGGGTGGGAAGAGACTTACGGTTCCAATCTCAGTAATTAACTTTTACAGTGTTCTGCAGCGGGATATGTGCACTACAAGTAGTCTTTTTTTGTGTGTGTCAGATTTAATATCTGTGCAATGAGTGGGATTGGACCTGTAGTACAATTGTATCAGCTTGGATCTTGTACACAAACAATTTAAGTCTTGGCATCTTGAATTGCAGTCTTCTCACAGAAAGACATTTACTTGTTTGTTTAGCTGCTGAAACTATGGATGATTTATTTCCAGGGTTGGGGAGTAACGGAATACAAGTAGCAGCGGTACGTAATTGACAGAATTGTGATACTTGTATTCCGGTTACAGTTACTCCTGTCAGACGAGTATTCTGATTACCGATACTTTTTAAAAAGAGTAAGAGATTACTGATTACTTCTAGATCATTTACATGAAAGTGTACAAGTTTAAGGAAATTGCACAAATCTGAAGGACCAACGTGTAGTATTTTTGCACCATTGTTTTTATTTACGCTCTCCAGCCAAAGAGCGGCTGATTTGGTGCCATTGTACAACAGGCAGCAGAATGGAAGTAACACACAGTTCATGGTGTGCCAACATAAATTAGGTTTCTACAACGTTGTGGCAACATTGTGTATTAACAGGGATTTAACTCGTTGAAGTACAGGCAATTGTTCACTTTCAAAGAAAGAAAATGGAACAAAGTGCAAAATGTGTCCACAACGGGACAATGTACAGTCTGGAGGTAAGATTTTTTTTTTTAATGTGTGTAGCCTTAATAGAATTATACTTGACATGTGAGTAGAAAATACGCATTTTAATAAAAATGATAATAAATACGATTTAATAATTACATACTTTTATGAAAGCATAATAAGCAAAACTGCAACACAGAAATAGTATATAACCAAAAGCGTTATCAATAGTTTGCATTTGCAATACCTTATCCTCTCCAAATTTAAGATAAAGCCATATAAATTACAAATAGTTCCTGTGCATCCTAGCTGGTTCTGTGATCTTAACAATAAAATTGTAATATAATACCAAAATAACAGCATACAACATGTTAATAGTCTAAAACAAAGTATATCACATAAACTGAACTCGTCCTGACCAGTGCCATGCCGTGCCGTGCTGTTTAACAGAGTGTGCGTTCAGGGGATCCTCACATTTCAAACCTTTAAACTTTTACAGACCGATAGATATCACTTATAAGAAGGTAAGACGTCAATAATGTGTTAATTGCTGAAACAAGATGCATAACATTCATTTATACTTAAAGAATACCGCCTTAATTGCATTGATTTCAATGTGTGTTTGTGTGCAGGGTGATTTGAAACTTGTGACTGCGTTTCTCATGGATACAAAAATGCAATGCATTTAAATCCCCTTTGTTGTAGCAAGTTGCTTGATCCGTGTATCTTCATGGATAGAACAAAATAAACCGTAGACTTTGTAAGCATTTAACGTAGTTACAATTTAGAGAAGATACCTGTTTAAGTTTTCAAGAAAATGTGTTTCACATCACTGATTAGCAGAAAACAAACCATGCACCTGCATTAGGGCTGGGCGATATGTTTTTTTTTTTTTTTATCGATAATCGCCTTAGAAAATATTGCGATATTCGATAATATCGTCTCTTCCACACTGAACCCGCCCACCAACCCACGTGCGCGTCATCGCTCACCTCCGACGTCAAATTCTTCCCGGCAAAAAATGGAGGACAACGGCTTGATATCCAAGAAAAGATGTTCAGCGTTAACTTGGCAGTATTATGGTTTTAAACCAAATGCAAATGGTGAACCAGCGGATCTAACAGAGGCTATCTGCAGGCTGTGCAAGAAAAAAGTAAAGGTTAAAGATGCACAGACCACTAATCTCCGTAGCCATATCCAAATACACCATCCAGCAGTAGCGGCCTCATTTGAGCCCCGCTCCGCAGCCGCATCTCAAAGCGGGAAAAACTCTAGTTTAACACCGATTGCTGCTGCATTCGCTTGTGGGAAGAAGTACGATAAATCTAGCTTAAAATGGACACAGTGCACTCTTGCTGTGACCCATTTTCTGGTTAAAGAGATGGTGCCTCTTAGTCTTGTGGACAAGACTGAATTCCGGTCCATGCTGCAAACTTTTGACCGTCAGTATGAAGTACCCAGTCGGAATTATTTCTCAAGAACAGCTATTTCAGAGCTGTATAATAAAGTGAAACCCGAAGTTATGAGTAACATCAGTAGCGCGGACTATGTTGCACTTACGACAGATATGTGGTCGAGCAGCAATACGTTGAAACCTTACATGTCAATTATGCCTGAGAGCCACACTGCAGATTATTTGGCGGATAGTCTCTTGGAAAGTGTTAAAGAATGGCATGTCGATGAAAGAAAAATGTCATGTGTCACCACAGACAACAGAGCTAATTTTGTTGCAGCCATACGGCAGCTAAATTGGCCATGGCTTAACTGTTTTGGGCATAATTTGAATGTCGCCATAAACAATTCACTACAGAAGGAGAAGGCCAGCACAGACCGAGCATTTGGTGTATGCCGGGCCATTAATGGGGCTTTCTCGAAGAGTTGGCCCCAAAGACGTGAACTCATGAAAGCACAAGAGGAGCTCAACATCCCCCATCACTCTCTCATTACAGTAAGCTAACCATTATAGACTATTCAGTTTTAAATACAATATATTTTAATATCATTAGAAAAAGGTTTAGTTAGTTAACATGAAATTATAATGAACAATACTTCTACAGCATGTATTAATCTTTGTTAATCTTAATTTCAACATTTACTAATACATTATTAATCTCTGGGGACGAAAACAATGTGCATAACTTACATAATATTAAATATCTTTTAAACCATTTGAGATAAATCTTTTTTTTTTTTACCTGTGTAGCTGAGATTCCGCTGAAAACAGCCATGTGTGCTTTGTTTACATCGCGTACTTCTTGGTTTTAGAAATCCCGTACGCAATGAGGCTGGCATTGCCCAATGGAGAAGCTGTCACTATAGGTAACACATGACTTCTAGAGCTGCCTTTTGTTTTCTAGCCAATCGAAAAAATCCTTTCTGAGCTGCTGCATAGATCACCTGATAAGGGCCGGCTTACAGGCGCTGCGAAATACAGCTCCAGACAGAGACGGTGGGGTGGGTAGACGCAAGATGGCATCGCTATTCTTTCCATAACTCGGACATAATACATACTATTGTTATAAATGTGGCATCTATGGATTCATAAGAGCGTCAGCTATGGATATATGCAGGTAGTATGTTCGTATAATATAATAATACAATATAAAGTGCATTATACTAGAGGCGTTGGCATATAGAGCGGGCATCACGATTCTGCCTATAACTCAGTCATAATACATACTACTGCTATAAATGTGGTATCAATTGATTCAGAACAGCTCAAGTTATGCATCTATGTATGTAGTATGTGTGTATAATATAATAATACAATATAAACTGCGTTATTTCGCCGTCGCTAAGGGCTTCACGTGCCACTGTTATCTTATCTTCCTGGTTACCATGGCGCTATTATAGATGCTATTGACACATATGAGGTATCTATGGATTCAGAACAGCTTCAGCTATACATATATACATGTAATATGTACTTATAATACAATACATTAATAATGATTAAATTTTGAATTTATTCTCAAAATATTACGCCTTTTTTATTTTTACGTGACACTAAAACGCCATCATAAGATACACATTAGAATTACAGAATACAAAACGTATCTTAAATCTTAAAAAATATATATAATCTATAATCTATCTTAAATGAAAAGATTGATATAAAAACAGACACTTTTTTCCACATCAATTTTTAAACAAATTTAAATAGGAATGTTATTTATATTGTTTATTAATTATTTGTAGGACTGTCCAATGTGCTGGGGCTCGAAGCTGAAGAGGACAGAAAGGATTCTGGAGCAGACTCCAGCAATACGAAGGGTCTTTGCGGATGACAAAAGCCGATGTCCACTACCAAACTTAACGTGGCAAGATATTTCAGTTCTGGAGTCTGTGAACAATGGACTGAAGCCTGTAGCAGACTTGACCGATGTTTTGGCAGGAGAAACTTATGTTACTGTTTCAGCTGTCACCCCAGCGCTACAACACACATGCCGCGTTTTAACGGAAACCGATGATGACACACAGCTGAGTAAAAAAATTAAGACTGGCATCTTGGAGGAATTAGACGCCAAATATGACAACCACGCAACCCAAAAACTTATCCGAATCAGCACTCTGCTTGACCACTGCTACAGAGGTGGCTTTAATTTGAACGAATTAGAGCAAACTAAGACAGAAGTGCTTGATGCCATTATTCAGTGCCATCGAATGAAAAATCTTGAGAATACAGAAGAACAAAAAGCAAGCACGAGCGCTCAAGAGGTGCCTTCGAAGAAGAAGAAAAACACACTGAGTGATCTCCTCGGAAAGACCAAGAAACCACCTACGAGTGAGGCAGAACGGGTAGCGGCTGAGCTTGTGGCCTATCTTTTGGAGGATGTAATTGATGGCGAAGAAAACCCACTTGCGTGGTGGAAAAATAATGAAAGCCGCTTCCCGCTCATGTCTCTTGTAACGTGAACATTTTTGTGTGTGCCTGCAACAAGCAGTCCTTCGGAAAGGGTTTTTAGCACAGCAGGTCAAATTGTCACTCCATTACGTAATGCTTTAACCCCGGAGAAGGTGAATGTGCTCGTTTTCCTGTCTAGAAGCCTGCGTTTCGTGAGGAGTTAATGTTAGAAATTTTAGGTTCAATTAAATAACATTCTTATGGTGTTTGGATTTTATTTTTATATTTTTAAGATTTTTTTTTTTTTAACCGAATCATATTTGTTTAAATTTACAAAATGATTTCCATACGCAAGTGATAAGGTGATTTTTGTTTATGCACATAGCCTATAATTTGATTTAAAAATAAAACTTGTTTAATAGTCTAAATGGCCTACTGATAAATGCAATTTGTCTAAATGATTTAATATCCTAAGCATTGTGTCCTAAATAAAACATTTTTTCAAAGGTTCGGCTGTCTCATTTTCTTTTTAGCGTTAGTCTTTTAATTGTTTTTCAGGTTTCCACGTTTAATTGATTAATATTTATATTATTTATATTCTATTAATTGAATTTTAAAAGCCTATAATATTTGTAGAACTGTTTCCTAGCCAAGCTATATATGTTGCATTCGTTATTTGCTTCTCTCTGCGAATGTGTAATGAAAATAGACACAGCCAAAGTCTTTTAAATGTTTTGATTTAACACGTGTATGCATCAAAAACACTAAAAAGGTAAGTGTATGGTAACTACTAGGCTATTTATAATGTTTTTGTCAACTTCCTAGGTTTATCAATTGTAATTTTTCCGATATTGACGATTATCGTCTATAACTGACTGTCACGAGACATCGTCGATATATGACAATATCATCATATCACCCAGCCCTAACCTGCATTAAAATGACAGTGAATGAGATACACCTTTGACATTAATGCAATATTGATATGTCTGATTTATGTCGATTTGTAAAACTGTAAAGGGTATCAAAATGCAGTTTCACTTGTTTAAAAATGCATACATTACAAAATGCAAAGTACAATATGCAAGAAAATGAAACATGCACATTGTAATTACCATTTTAATTGTCTGTACTGTGGATAAAAATAAACAATTTCAATCTGTCATCCATATTAGAATGTGTAATCTAAAAGTATTCTGATTATGTTACTGCCTTGGAGTAATGTATTGGATTAGGTTACAGATTATTTTCAAAACAAGGTCATCAGTATTCTTTAACAGAATACTTTTAAAAAGTAACCCTTCCAACCCTGTTTATTTCTGTATTTTAACTTTAGTGTTAGGCTTCTTGCTTAAATGTTAAGTGTTGATGATCAAAACCCTAGACTTCCTCGCCTTCCAATTTACCACTTTCAATGCCCTATTCTTAGGCTAACCCTAAATTACAGAGGATGAGCCTATTTTTTTATATTCAAATTAAGTGATCAGTTTTTACAACAGGGAAAATATGTTATTTCTAGCCTTTACAAAGGTGTTTTTTGTATTGTTATTCTTGTACAAGGTTTCTTGTATCTATCCAAACAAACTTACAATAAACCATAGCCTCTGACCTTTTATCATTATTATTTATAACTGCCCTGACAACTTAACTCAACTGTCCCTGAGCAGCTTCTTTATTTAGACTCAGAATGTTATAGATTTTCCCAGCATTTTAACATATCCCTAGATTTTCTAAGGCAATTAAATAAGGGATACACATGATAGTTCTTAGGCATCTCTGTTCACTTTGGGTAAAATCATACCAGCCTTTCATAGAAGAATACAAAAAGGATCTTCAGTCAAGTCCTACAATTATAAAACGACCATGTAAGCTCATTGCCTTCATATTCTACAAAGAAATGCCCTGCATTTGTGAAAATTGCTATTACAGACAAGTTCAAAATACCTAATTAACTGTAACAGTAATACAATGTTTGTAATGCCATTGATATCCTATGCTTTCAGCACATCAGTTCTGATTGGGGATACAATTTCACTGAACACTGTCACAGGCTATCACACCTAGAATAGATATTTCACCCCAATGAACCCAATAATCAGATTTTAAGCAAGATGCATTTCACTGCACATAGTCCTGTATTTAAAAGTCTCACCCTGGGGAACAACACAGAAAGGAGGTTGACAGGCAGTGCCTAAGTTATCCTCTGCCCTGTCCACAAGGATTCTTGACATGGAAAAACTGGTCTTGCCTGCTGTGTGAAACGAGGAGTATTCCACAGCTCCTGACAATGTCTTTGTCCTTGAAACTATAATTGAAAGTCAAGTTAATCCTCCAACATTTCTTATTTAAGGGAGGCATACCTATAAATAGAATTTGGTAACTGGATAAAAAAAGTACATGGATACATATTACAGGGGTGGGTGGGTGTGTGCGGGGGGGAATATGTTATACAGGTCTGTCAGGGATTTAATTTCTACTGAGTTTGTCATTTAGTACACCAAAACATTCATTCAAGCTTACAAACAATTGGTCATGATTGAAAGTGACATTATCTGCAGTTAAATTAAGAAATAATCTCATAATCTTTTCAAATGTAGCTAGACCAATACATAACAAACTACAACACAGGGGAAACCTGCTATTATGACTAGGATCTCTCATAACTAGAGAGGCTGTAGTGCAAGCCTCTTGAGCTAACTGGCATATTACTAATATAATATGCAATGCAATTCCACGTTAAAACTATCTTGTAACAATAGTGAAACGATAAATTCCCTTGGAGAAGCTTACAGTAGTCTAATGAAATTCATTCATTTAATATTTTCCCCAGAGCAGTACCTAATGAAACTCATAACAGAAGTCAAAACTAGAGCTCGCCTTCTCTGGCTATTTGTCTGAAGGATGTACACAATGATACAATGAAGTAACGTTAAAGTGATGACTTCATTGTGCTAGTGATTGATGCCTTAACTGTCTCCACAGCAACAAACATGCAAACAACTTTGTACACCAATGAAAGGGTTTTCTAATCGTGTCACCTTTTAAAAACGCCACACTTTATACTTTATTAAATTAATGTGTTCATTGTCCTTAATATCTCCCAGTTTCATAGCTCACTTCCTCGACCAGTGTTTTCTGCTGGTATTTAATCATAATCTAACTATTCTCTTCATCACTTTGAATGAAAAGTCAACTTCTGACTTCTCTGTGTTTGATAGAACGTCAAATAATATATACCGGATTAATCATTATGTTGTTCTGAACAAAACAAGCCGAAACTGAGTGATCTGTGACTGTCTGAATGAGACCCCCCTCCGGAGCAGACTGCATGTTTACCCCCCCGGGCTCTGAATGATGGTGGGCAACACGGATACTGTAAATCGCATGTATTTGAGAATGAAACATGCTGGTAGCCAAGAGAATAAGCTTTCAAACAATGTGTGCATGGTAGGAATACAGTGTAACTCCTATGCACAGGAACTGTGTCTAACACTGCCAGATAATGCTTAAGAAGGTGTAGTAACACAGTATATAACTCTGACATGTACATTATTTTCCGTTTTTGGCAACCTAAACTTTTTTTGAACCTCTGGCAGGTTATTTCAGGTTATTCACTGGACATGAACTGTTTAAATGTCAATAAAAATGGGAAAAATGGGGGTGTTCTAAAAGTTTTGATGGTAGTATATGTATATATTTATATGAATATTTCTACTGTGACATATAACCCACTCATTCAGTTTTTTTTTTCATGTTTTCGGAGACCGTTTATAAGGCCTCAGCAACATTGCAGTCTTATACAGCTTGGTGGTGTTTCATTCTTAATATTATTTCGCCATCACTCTTGTTTGGGGCAACACAAAAGACAGCCTGCAATGTTTGGATAACACTTGTGTGAAGTGATTAAAGAAAAATGAGATTTACCATGTCTCCATAGTGATTGATGAGCTGTATTAAAGCGATAGCTGTGAGCGGCGCACGGCTTTGAAAACTGGAACCATGAAGGTTTAGATGTTTACCTGTGGGGAAGCCAATTAAGTTTGCATTGTGTAAACAGTAGATATGTGTTTTGCCTCTCTTTTTTCTTGCCTTTATCCCCAAAGCTTTGTTTGGCTCTCTAAAAAACAACTGTGAAGATCTAAGCAAGCAGTGTCAGGAAATATAGCCTTTGCTTAAAATTGCAAATTTGCTGTTGTCCAAACTTCTGTGGACTTTTATCTTCATTGCGTTAGTTCAGATGGTTGCCAGATAGATTGCCCTGTGCATGTAGGTGCCCGGGGATAATGTATTGTAATTATCGCTTTGATTTTGCTCTGGAGGCCTTTTGGGGTAGACTACACTGTGCTCAAAGTGTTGCATAATTCTACGTGGTGCTGAAAGCATTCTTTAGAAATGTTGGCCCATATTGATAGGATAGCATCTTGCAGTTGATGGAGATTTGTGGGATGCACATCCAGGGCACGAAGCTCCCGTTCCACCACATCCCAAAGATGCTCTATTGGGTTGAGATCTGGTGACTGTGGGGGCCAGTTTAGTACAGTGAACTCATTGTCATGTTCAAGAAACCAATTTGAAATGATTCGACCTTTGTGACATGGTGCATTATCCTGCTGAAAGTAGCCATCAGAGGATGGGTACATGGTGGTCATAAAGGGATGGACATGGTCAGAAACAATGCTCAGGTAGGCCGTGGCATTTAAACGATGCCCAATTGGCACTAAGTGGCCTAAAGTGTGCCAAGAAAACATCCCCCACACCATTACACCACCACCACCAGCCTGCACAGTGGTAACAAGGCATGATGGATCCATTTTCTCATTCTGTTTACGCCAAATTCTGACTCTCTGAATGTCTCAACAGAAATCGAGACTCATCAGACCAGGCAACATTTTTCCAGTCTTCAACTGTCCAATTTTGGTGAGCTTGTGCAAATTGTAGCCTCTTTTTCCTATTTGTAGTGGAGATGAGTGGTAACCGGTGGGGTCTTCTGCTGTTGTAGCCCATCCGCCTCAAGGTTGTACATGTTGTGGCTTCACAAATGCTTTGCTGCATACCTCGGTTGTAACGAGTGGTTATTTCAGTCAAAGTTGCTCTTCTATCAGCTTGAATCAGTCGGCCCATTCTCCTCTGACCTCTAGCATCAACAAGGCATTTTTTCGCCCACAGGACTGCCGCATACTGGATGTTTTTCCCTTTTCACACCATTCTTTGTAAACCCTAGAAATGGTTGTGCGTGAAAATCCCAGTAACTGAGCAGATTGTGAATTACTCAGACCGGCCCGTCTGGCACCAACAACCATGCCACGCTCAAAATTGCTTAAATCACCTTTCTTTCCCATTCAGACATTCAGTTTGGAGTTCAGGAGATTGTCTTGACCAGGACCACACCCCTAAATGCATTGAAGCAACTGCCATGTGATTGGTTGGTTAGATAATTGCATTAATGAGAAATTGAACAGGTGTTCCTAATAATCCTTTAGGTGAGTGTAGTTATAGAGGGTTGTAAGCCACTCTCCCCATAGCACCTCTTGCAAGACCTACAGTGTTAATTCAGTAATGCACTCACTCCTACACACTGCTCTGTGTCAAAGTGGCTCATTTGGGCTCAGCTGTGAAAGTCTCTGGGATCCGTTGCTGTAATGAAAGATGCATAAGTGAAAGTTGTATTTGCTGTAGAAATACGTGTTCGATTTCCAGCGGTGTATGACAGAGTCCTGCATGTTTTCAACGTACATATTTCTTCATAGTCCAAACCAAGAGAATAATAAATAAATAAGCAGTGGATCATTAGCTCCTTCCCTGGAATAATGCAATGGATAATTTATGAGTTCATTTTTGCAGAGGTGAAACAAACACTGCAGCATCTCCAATTTAAAAGTCATTACGGTGAAAATGTTCTCCAGCACGGAGCGAGACAGGATATCAAAAGGAGCTGTAGAAGATGATACTAATAATGAGATTTGTTTTGTTTTGTTGTGTTTAAGCAGCCAGGGTATAATTCAATTGCACTAGGATGTTTTTTTTTTCATGGGCAAGATCCATTTTGCAGTGACAGGACCAATGGTTATCTCCACATTATTGAAATAAATGCGCATATACGGTTTAGATTCTCCAGATGTTTAGATGTTGCATTGCTTCTGACTCACGGCATCCATATGTAAATATTCTGTACACGAGCGTTCAGACCCTATAGCAATCCGTGCAGGTATTTTTCTTTTTCTCTTTTATAAAGCAGTGCATTTTTATTCGATCAACCATGGCAGCTCTGTTCCAGGTAATCTGCTAATGTGCTTCTTTTTAATTATGCAACATCACACAAGGCTTACTTAAATCACAGCATAGCAGAAACTGCCGATCTTGCATTTCCAGACATTTCCCTGATTTTTTTTTTTCTTTTTAGCACTGCACTGCTTCTCTAAGTCCGTTTAATGGAAATCCATGTAGAAATAATTTAACCACTTTATTGCAGTGCCACAGAATTATGTGCAACTGTTGCATAAGATGAACTTTGCCGTGAGCAAAATGGAAATGGGAAGTGACCATTTGGGCTGTATGTCAAAGGATTTATGTTTAGGATTTATGTTGTGAAAGATGGCTTCATATACAGTATATACCTGTAAAATTTCAATATATATATATTTTTTGTTTTACACAACTTTGATTTCCGGAGAAGTCTACAACCAGAACTTACAAGAAGAGAAGTGTTAGCATTCATTTAATTTCAATAATTCAATGTGGAATGTTTTTTGTTTGTTTTGTGAATCCTGTCTTTTATTTTTATTTTGAAAACATTTTGGGGTTTGCACCCTCTTAACTGGAGACATGATCACTGCAGCAACGTGGATTAATTGTGTAACAGGACACAACAAACCACATTGCTAGAAGAGAAAACTGGGAAACCATTTTGTTATTTCAGTGACCCCACATGTCTCTCTTTAGGATGTTAATCCCTTCTTCTCCCCATACCCCCCCCCGCCCACCACAGACCTATCACTTTGTCAACCCTGTGCACTGCAGGAAACCAATCCATAAATAAATGAGAAGATTGTTGGCTGAAATTCACTGTGAGTCCCTCGCCCCCATCCTTGTGCAATACTTATGTGCTTCTGTTATTGGGCTGAAAAGCTTTTCTCACATTGTTATCACCTGATTGACAAAAAATGAACAAAATCCATTACTCCTCTTCCCTGGGTGTGTGTGTGTGTGCAGATCTGTTAAAGTGCATCATGGGAGAAGAGGGGAAGGGGGAGATTTCCTGAATAAAAGTCTGTGTTCCTCTCATGCCCCCCACAACACACACACACACACGCACACACGCACACACACACACTCTCTTGTTTACTTAGCTGTGCATTAGATGGGTTCACTCCTTCAAAAACTATTATGGTATTAATCCAGGAGACAAGCAACTGTACTTTCTCAAAGAGCTTTCTAACGCATTAAGCAGTAATCCTTTGCACCTCACTTTTCTACATCATACAGGTGTAAAGAAGCTTAATCACAGTTTGTGGCAACACACTTTTGCTTTTTTTGGTAGATGGTGTTTGCTTAGATCCCTTCAAGAGGAGACTTTGCTAGCTTTTAGGTGTTTTGCAGGAAATACAAAAAAAAATAGGCCCTCAAAACAGTAATTCTCTTTACAACTTTGCTTATGCCCTCCAAAGTGGAATTTCTAAACAAGCATAATTTATATATAATATTAGTGTGTGTGTTATTGACATGTAACACGGTAGCTTAAGATACTCAGATGGCAGTATATAAATTTGTAATAACCAGGTTATTCACACTTACTTTTTAATTTACACAGGATTCCTATTTGAGAACACTGGACCTTGTATTGTTTTGACAGTATTACTATGAGGCAAGTTACTATCAGGTGATTGAGACACTCTTGATACTGTATGAATATATTTAGTAATTAATTATTTAAACATACTGATGTGTTACATTGAGGAAGAGTTCCCAAGCCCATCATGAGGCTTAGGAGTTTAACAGTCATCAAAATAAAGGACAGAGAGAGAGAGAGAGAGAGATGTTTAATAATATTGAGCTGTAGAGGCTGGGAGCCACATGACTGAAAATAGTGGTCACTCTGGGCAGATTGCTGGCCTAGCAACCAAGCAAGCAATCTCCTAATGATGTAGTTGGTCATTTCAGTGCAGAAGTTGACAGGAGGTCAGAAAAAATTAAAGCTATGTGTGTAGGTAGGGCCTTTAGTGATATTATCTAGGTACGCTATCACAATTGAACCAAAATTAATTGAAGGTAATTAAATAATTTAAACGAGAAAATTAAGAGCTTTGGCCGAAAGATAATCAGTGTTCAAAACCGGAGGCCTGTAGACTAAAGCCAGTGTGGGTTGTGATAGTCGCATAAAATAAACTGCAGTAATGTAGAGGAGTAAAAGCCCCAAAGCAGACGACCAAGAGACCACTTTTTCTTGCAGAGAAAAAGGGCTTGCTTTGTAATGTATTTATTTTTTCTAGTGGAGAATCCTTGCTTCAAGACAAATAATTTTTGCTGATCTACAGATCTCAGGACACAGATGGAAATGTGTAGATTACTGCTGTGAAAGTCTTAAAGCAAGCAGTAAAAACACTGGGAATGTGACTCTTTTGAACATAACCACCGACAATGCCAAGAAAATTTATCACATAATGCTGAATAGTTTTAGTGTCTTTTTTTTTTTTTTTTAACACTTATCGCAAAAAACACTTTAAAACTCCAGAAAAGACAGATGTGAGGCACTAAGTTATAACTGCAAAAGTGGATGATCAGCAGACACATCGGTGGACTTGCAAAAGGGTGAGTATAAATCAGCAACAGAACGATTTAGATAAAAGCGACTTGGCTGTTTCAGTGCATTCCCTTTAAGGAGCTGAAATAGCAATCTTCTTCAGTTTAAGCCCTTGCTTTTTCAAACTACCCTCGCATTTAATATTCCAATGTAGGCAATAATGGACCTAATGAGGAACCAGCTTTTTTAGGATTGCTGGATTGACTGCAATAGATTTGTCCATATATACTTAAAGTCCAGATTGCCAGCCATTTTTTATATATACAGTATATATATATATATATATATATATATAATTGAAAATGACAGCTTAATGAATGATCATATCATTCATATCACATTTTTGATAGACATTTCATGTAATTAAAGTTGTATCACACGACATCCCCAGTACTTTGTGCAAGGTCTCTGTCTACAGTTTGATATGCAAATGAGCATTATCTGCCTCTTTGCTGCCTAATTGCTTCTGATTCTCATGTGCTGAATATCTGTGCAGTATTGTCATCTAAAACTACCGCCATCACTCATTACTTCGAGGATAACGAGGTTACTTCTGGACACGCACATCATTGAGTGCTGACATTTTAGTAAAATATCACTTACCATCCTATTTAAAACAGGCATTACGTTTTACGTCAGACACTAAAACTCACTTTAGATTACAGCCTATCCTACTAAAAGAGAGTTATGTAAAATGCTGCAGAATGGAGGTTTATGGGAGTCACACTATTTTCTCTCTAGAGGTCTGGGCTAAATTGTAGCATTTTGGTTAAAACTGAGCCCAACCTTTGATGTGGGTTGAACCATATTTTACTAATTGTCTTCTTAGTGGACAGACTAGAAGAATGATGGATAGGAGTATAAGAGAGCAGCTTCTTGCAGTTTTTGATCCTTTGAGGGGTTTTAAAGTTATTTGATTAGCTAAATCCCCTAACTCCTAATTTTCCACGGCAATTCTTCAGCTGGAAAGAATACATTAATATTGCTTCTGTGTTCCATGGCACTCACATTGTCTCTTGCTAGATTCGCATCTTCAGAATTGTTATAAAAGCTTCAAAGTGTTTGTCATAAAAGGAGAAGCCAATTTGGCTGTGGAGCAAAAAGCTTTGAAAATCACACAGTTTGACATGAATACTATAACAGGAAGTAAAGGGCAAAGCTCCCACTTTTATTTAAATTTATAGTTCGAAAGGATGATTCTTCATTGTTTGCATGGAAAGAATTTCAGAAAGATTAAACACCATTTCATATTAAATGAAATTATGTATTAATTAATTGAAAAACATATGCTAACCTATAGAGAAATATGACTTAAACAGTCAAAGTAAACACAGTTCGGGACTATTTCAACCACAGGATTTATATGTTCTGTTTTAAATCTCCAAAATACCAAACCAATGAAAGTAAATATGAATAGTTAGGCTTAGTCAGAATTTTTTAGACTATTATTTTACATATAATTTACATATATATTCAACCTGCATGCATAAAACTAATGGTGATTTAATTTGGAGGAAACTGTTTTATTAATTTGTGTTTTTGTCTGACTTTAAACCGATTATTCAGGCAGGCCCTTACCTGGTTAGAGGTTTGAGCAATGTTTAACTTCTGAGACAAGGCAAAAGAAAGGCCAAAGCTTACTGTGGTCAGATTCCCGTACTGACAAAACAGAGACGCACAACTAGAGGACTGAGCTCCTTTCCCATTTCTATTCGCTATAAGTTTTCACTCCTAAACGAGGCACCCTGCCAGTTTTGAGCAATTTCCTTTTTGTTGACATTGCCGAGATGGAAGCAGAATCTACACTGCATTTATACCTCATATATTTCATTACCTGAGAATACTATAAAGCCCTAATGGGATATTGCACTGCGGTTGGCATCTCTTTTGTGCATGGGGGGAGAGAAACTAAGGTTAGCAAGAATAATAAAATGCACCATCATGGCTGTATTAGGAAATCATATTTGTGTTTGTGCTGCCAAACTAAAAAACTGAATGCCCTTTGGAATCTCCCTAAACCTCAAACTGAACCTCAAAGGCTGTAGATTAGAACATAAGAAGAACATAAGAAAGTTTACAAACGAGAGGAGGCCATTCGACCCATCATGCTTGTTTGTTGTCCATTAATAACTAAGTGATCCAAGGATCCTATCCAGTTTGATTTTAAATGTTCGCAAATTTTCAGCTTCAACCACATCGCTGGAGAGTTTGTTCCAGATTGTGACAACTCTCTGTGTAAAGAAGTGTCTCCTGTTTTCTGTCTTGAATGCCTTGAAGCCCAATTTCCATTTGTGTCCCCGGGTGCGTGTGTCCCTGCTGATCTGGAAAAGCTCCTCTGGTTTGATGTGGTCGATGCCTTTCATGATTTTGAAGACTTGAATCAAGTCCCCACGTAGTCTCCTCTGTTCCAGGGTGAAAAGGTTCAGTTCCCTCAGTCTCTCAGTAGGACATTCCCTTCAGACCTGGAATAAGTCTGGTTGCTCTCCATTACTGCCCTTGTTTTAAATGCTACACTTTTGACAATATACCCTAACATAATGTTTGCCTTTTTTATTGCTTCCTCACATTGTTTGGATGGAAAAAGTGAGGAGTCCACATAGACTCCTAGGTCTTTCTCATGCGTTATTTCATCTAGTTCTATTGCTCCCATAGTGTAATTATAGTGGACATTTTTGTTACCTGCATGTATTACCTTGCACTTGTCCACATTGAATTTCATCTGCCAGGTGTCGGCCCACAACTGAATATTATCCAAGTCCCTTTGAATAACCTGTGCTGCCGAGATTGTATCTGCTGAGCCACCTATTTTAGTATCATCTGCAAATTTGACAAGTTTGCCAACTATCCCAGAGTCCAGATCATTAATATAGACTAGAAAAAGCAAAGGCCCTAGTACTGATCCCTGTGGAACTCCACTAACAACCTCACTCCAGTTAGAAGCAACTCCACTAATCAACACCCTCTGTTTCCTATACATCAACCAGTTCATAATCCATCTACTTACATGACCCTGAATGCCTACAGCTTCCAATTTGAGGATCAGTCTTTGGTGTGGAACCTTATCAAAAGCTTTTTGAAAATCTAAGTATATCATATCACATGCTTTCACATGATCTACAGCTGCAGTTGCATGTTCAAAAAATTCTAATAAATTAGTAAGACATGATCTGCCTCGTCTAAACACATGTTGACTATCTCCAAGAATATGGTTTTCATTAAGATACTCCTCTATTTTCTGTCTAATCATTTTCTGCAACATTTTACAAGTGATGCAGGTGAGACTGATTGGTCTGTAATTTCCTGGCTCAGTTTTGTCTCCTTTCTTATGGATTGGTATGACATTTGCTGTCTTCCAGTCAGTTGGCACATCCCCTGTTCTAAGTGTAATTTGGAATATTTGAGTTAGTGGCCTAAAAATAATTTCCCTAATTTCTTAAAGTGCTGTTGGAAATATACCACCTGGCCCCGGTGATTTGTTTGTTTCTAATTCTGCTAGTCCCTTTAGTACCTCCTCCTCATTTATCCTGATCTCTCTTAGGGTTTGACTAGAATGATTGTTAACCTGTGGCATGTTATACATTTTTTCTCTTGTAAAAACATCTATGAAATACTTGTTTAGAACATTTGCCACAGCTTGTTCATTTTCTAAGATACTTCAATTTTTGCCCTTTATCTGTTTCACTTCCTCCTTTATTGACCTCTTGCTGTTGTAGTATTGAAAAAAGCTCTTTGCATTAGTTTTAGCTCCAAGAGCTATGTTTCTTTCTATTTCCCTCTTTGCTTTCCTGATCCCTTTCTTAAGATCTCTTTGCAGTTCAACATATTCTTTGTATTTTGTTTCATCTCTATCCCTTCTGTATGCGTTATACAACATTTTTTTTCTCAATATTTTTTGGCATACCTCTATTAAACCTTTTTGGCCAATGTTATTTGGTTCTCAATTTGCTAAGTTTTGGTACAAAGTAGTATATTCTTAAAATATAACCATCCATTTTCAACTGAATGTGTATCTAGTGTGCTCATGTCTAACTCTTCTAAGTGCTGCCTCATACCTTCAAGGTTTGCTTTTCTAAAATTGTAGATCATTGTTTTCACATGGTCCTTGTTTTTTGAAAGTATGCCTCAAAGCTAACTATTAGATAACATGCAGCCTAATTCTCAATAAGGAATTGGTGGGGGCCAGGGAGGGGTTTATTTAAAATAAAATAAAAATTGTGTGTGTATTTAAGGATGCATTCCATCCAATCTAACCTGCTCGTAAGTGTTCAAGTACATAATATTGGGGATCTGTGCCAAATGACAAACAAGTGAAGCAAGGCATGTGAGAACCATTACACAGTGTTGGAGGATAGAATTATAGAGGAACCTGCAGCACAATCACAGCATGCATACATAAAAAGTATATTTATAACTCCAAATAATAATGCAGAGGCAATCTATATGGATGTACAGTACACATACAGTTTATAAATCTGTGCATGGTCTTAAATGGCCCCTCCAGCTTTGTTGAAAATTGGTTACAGAGCTCTTTTTGCCAGCTTTACTGCAGGATATTTTCCCATTGCTGAGGCAATCTATACGGAGCAGTGCCACTGCCGGTGGCCCCCGCATACACAACCCTCTGTGCTGAGCACGTTTTGATCAAGGCTCAGAAATGAAAGGTCATGTCCTAGCAATGAGAGCTCGGCCGGACAGCTGTGGACTTTGGCAAGAACTGTCATTAAAGGGCCTATTTCTTATGTTCAAAACGCATGACTGCTGTGCGAGGAGGATTCATAAGCCAACAGCAATGACTGTGTTCGTGGCTTTAAAGCTGATTAATGGCTGTGGCTAGGTACAGCACAGTGCATCATTAACTAAATCCTGTAAGGGCAGTGCCATATTTACACTAAGGAGGCGATGTTAATTGGTGGCAGGGGATGGAGTGCCATGTTGAACTGTGATTTTTTTTGTGATTTCTATTTTTATTCTTGCCTTTAATTCATCTCCTCTTTATATTTATTTATCAATCGCTTGAGAAAAACATTTCTTCTGTAGTGGTCTGGCATTCGATCAGTTACGCTCCTGTGCCTACTACTAATGCAGATTTATGATCTTGTTTGTTTTTATTACCTTTTTCAAATAGAAATGAACTGATATGTGAGCAGGTGAAACATTTTTTTACACCTCGGTAAACATCAGAGTGTGTGTTGCCTCACTTAAGGCAAGTAAATCAAGTAAAACTTATGGAGAAAAAAAATGCAGACACCAACACAAATACCTTTATCATTAGGGACATGCATTCACTGCTTTTTTAATGGAATACTTTTTTCAAATGGTAACAAAATGGATTCTTCACTCACAATCATTGTAGACATTGTAATAAAAGCATTTGTTGAAAGAGTTTGTTTTAAACCCCTTGACTTGTCTTATAGTGAATCAAGTACCTGGGAGCAATCCTTCTCTGACATTTCTGAATCCAAAGTGGATGATGATATATTGAATGTCATTTATTGCACAAAGTGCTCTGGGAAATGTGGACATCTTGGCTTCTTATTTAATTTGCTCCTTTTCTGTAAAGGAAATAAAATCGGATTAGTTTGAATTATTATTTCGTTTATTTTATTTGTCCTTGTTTTTTATGTTAATGTCAGAGGGATTCCCTATAAGAGTTGCTGAATGAATATATTTTCACCCTTTCAAAATGCTCACCCCCAGGAATTCTGAGAGGAACCACATTAGCTTGGCAGCTGTTGAAAGGACAATGCATCATGGATCTTTTTATTTCCACATAAGCCTTTATTTGTTTGCTTGTCTGTGTTGAAGCTGTTTGTGTTGCTGTTTTTTGCTTGTTCTTCTTATTTATTAAATTATGATATTGATATACATATATCAAAGTCTTAATTGATAGAAGATTAATCTAGGTCTTTATTTATACACATAATTTTTTAGACCATTTCATAACAATATAGATGTAGATATAGATATTGATAGATATAGATATAACATTTTACAAATCTAGGCACAAGTCGGCTATTATATATATGTATATTAATGAACAACATCAACAACAACAAAATAGGTTCCTTTCATAGGCCCGAATCCAAAGTATGGCTTCCATTTTGCCTTGTTCTGCAGGTCGATTGCTCCCTCCTCACTTGTTATTGACCATTCCACCCTGTAGGCCTCAAACACTCCTCAGCTTCCCACCTGCAGGGGCTAAACATGTGCATTTCTCTCATTACATCTCAATAAGAATAACTCCTGCCATCCATAGGAGGTTTTGTTTTTCTCCCCTCCATGCCTAATGGTTTATTTGATGTTGGTTTAGTTTATTTTACTCAATTTAAACTGTTTAAGGATTATTTATTTTATTGTTCTTTTTGTTGTAGTATGTTTATCACTCTGTAAAGTGCTCTGTGGCTACCCTTAGAAGGGTGCAATACAAATAAAAATTGATTGATTGATTACAGCGAAGGAATAAATCCAGCAGGGCTTTTTCAACTTCTCTGAATAAGTCCCGTGTTCCTCTGTGTCTTCACAGGTGTTCACCAGGTACGGGAAGTGCTACATGTTCAACTCGGGGGAGGACGGGAACGCCCTGCGTACAACCGTGAAAGGGGGAACGGGGAATGGTTTGGAGATCATGTTGGACATACAGCAGGATGAATATCTTCCTGTCTGGGGAGAAACCGGTAAGTCAATAATAGTATTATTAATCTGTTCTTCACAGGCCTAAGTTTATGTCGATGACCTTGGTACACTTCTGACACGTGTGTCGGGCAAGTGGGCAGTTACGTGTTAAAAGACTTGAAGTGCTACATGAGTGTATCATTTGTAGCAAAGTGTTGTTTAACTCGTGTGGTCCAGTATTTTAGTTGTAGTGCGGTTGTAACCTGATGGTGTTATTAAACATCTTACAATAGGATAAGGCTTAATTTTTGAGTACACTCAATTTCGCTGCAGTCTAAATGCAGTATAGTTGTTACATAAGTATTTTGAAGTGAATAATAAGTGTTGATTATTCCTTTATCCTGGCAGCAGAATAGTAACATTGGGTTACACTGTGAAGATACATGAGGTGCAGATGTCAGGGGAGGCGTGTGTTTGTTTGCCTTTCTTTTTGTTAGGTGTAGTATTTTTATTCCCCCAACTATAACATACCTCTTTCTGACAAGCTGGCAGGTGGAGTTCGTTGAAGCCGTAGCACTCGTCGATACTCTTTTTCAAGATTATTAATGAAACGTGTTGCTGGGGTGCAGTTCTGAGGGAACCAATCAATACGCCACCATGCTTACTTATTCCCTCTTCACAGTTTTATTTATTTCTGTTATTAAAAAAAACTAAAACTTAAATCTGGCACAGGTCCAAGGCATCCTTTATAGATTGTTTGAGAGAATTAGCCATTTGGTTCTTTTACAACCACTTCCTACCTGAGTTTTTTATATATCAAATCTACTACAATGCACCATCAATATATGTGTTTGTTTTCTAGAGTTTGTATTGTATTTTTCTCTTCAGTTCAAATATATAAGGGTTCACTGTAGCTCACTCAATGAACAGACAAATGGTAGTGTTTATACTAGGTTGTAGCTGAAGCAGTTCTCATGTGCTAGCTATGTGAGACATCTGTCAAAGAAAATCTCTCTCACACACTCAAATATATATATAATGATAAAGTATCTCCAGATAAAAGTGGACATGAATTCAGCTATTAGACACATCAATGAGTGCTAAATATAGTGTTAACCAAGTCGAAAGAATGCACAATTAAGTCTCAGGAATCTTTAATTAAAACATGTAAAATACATTTTTCCACTGCTTCCATTCACAGAATACAATTTGTACTAAACAAAGTAAAATCATGAAAAGGTATACTGTTCAGCGTACTGACCACCACCATATTATTTGTATTGAAATTTACTAGAAATGGACACTTTCTTACACCCAGTGGCTGTAGAATGTCATTGAACCTACAGTGAGGGAAAAAAGTATTTGATCCCCTGCTGATTTTGTACGTTTGCCCACTGACAAAGAAATGATAAATCTATAATTTTAATGGTAGATGTATTTTAACAGTGAGAGACAGAATAACAAAAAAATCCAGAAACACGCATTTCAAAAAAGTTATAAATTGATTTGCATGTTAATGAGGGAAATAAGTATTTGATCCCCTATCAATCAGTAAGATTTCTGGCTCCCAGGTGTCTTTTATACAGGTAACAAGCTGAGATTAGGAGCACTCTCTTAAAGGGAGTGCTCCTAATCTCAGCTCGTTACCTGTATAAAAGACACCTGTCCACAGAAGCAATCAATCAATCAGATTCCAAACTCTCCACCATGGCCAAGACCAAAGAGCTGTCCAAGGATGTCAGGGACAAGACTGTAGACCTACAAAAGGCTGGAATAGGCTAAAAGACCATCGCCAAGCAGCTTGGTGAGAAGGTGACAACAGTTGATGCGATTATTCGCAAATGGAAGAAACACAAAATAACTGTCAGTCTCCCTAGGTCTGGGGCTCCATGCAAGATCTCACCTCATGGAGTTTCAATGATCATGAGAACGGTGAGGAATCAGCCCAGAACTACACAGGAGGATCTTGTTAATGATCTCAAGGCAGCTGGGACCATAATCACCAAGAAAACAATTGGTAACACACTACGCCGTGAAGGACTGAAATCCTGCAGCGCCCGCAAGGTCCCCCTGCTCAAGAAAGCACATGTACAGGCCTGTCTGAAGTTTGCCAATGAACATCTGAATGATTCAGAGGAGAACTGGGTGAAAGTGTTGTGGTCAGATGAGACCAAAATCGAGCTCTTTGGCATCAACTCAACTCGTCGTGTTTGGAGGAGGAGGAATGACCCCAAGAACACCATCTCCACCGTCAAACATGCAGGTGGAAACATTATGCTTTGGGGGTGTTTTTCTGCTAAGGGGACAGGACAACTGCACCGCATCAAAGGGACAATGGGCGGGGCCATGTACCATCAAATCTTGTGTGAGAACCTCCTTCCCTCAGCCAGGGCATTGAAAATGGGTCGTGGATGGGTATTCCAGCATGACAATGACCCAAAACACACAGCCAAGGCAACAAAGGAGTGGCTCAAGAAGAAGCACATTAAGGTCCTGGAGTGGCCTAGCCAGTCTCCAGACCTTAATCCCATAGAAAATCTGTGGAGGGAGCTGAAGGTTCGAGTTGCCAAACATCAGCCTCGAAACCTTAATGACTTGGAGAGGATCTGCAAAGAGGAGTGGGACAAAATCCCTCCTGAGATGTGTGCAAACCTGGTGGCCAACTACAAGAAACGTCTGACCTCTGTGATTGCCAACAAGGGTTTTGCCACCAAGTACTAAGTCGAAGGGGTCAAATACTTATTTCCCTCATTAACATGCAAATCAATTTATAACTTTTTTGAAATGCGTTTTTCTGGATTTTTGTGTTGTTATTCTGTCTCTCACTGTTAAAATACACCTACCATTAAAATTATAGACTGATCATTTCTTTGTCAGTGGGCAAACGTACAAAATCAGCAGGGGATCAAATACTTTTTTCCCTCACTGTATCAGTGAATTCGTTCATTCAGATTATGGTTGAGCCAAATTCATGGAAAGCGATGAATTAGATGGTTCAATACTCATGCTAGATTACTCTCTGTACTGAAAGATAGTGATTGTTCTCTGTTTTTCTATATTTTGAGCTTAGCATTCACACCTGGCATGGTGTGTCCACTGAAATATCATTTAAAACTTCCAAATTAGTTTTCTGGTCAAAATGATGAACATAGATTCAAACCAAGGCTGAAAAGGCTGTGGTGCTGAAAACCCTAGGTCTGTGTTTTTCCTCTCTCAAAGTGACTTCCTGTCATGATATAACCACTGAACAAACCACTACTTCAGTAATTAATCTGCCCCACAGCTTCGAGAATAGTGCAGGTTCTGTGCAGCCTTCCACAAACCCCCAAATGTTTTACTTTCTTTACTTTTTTTTTGTGCTGCAATTCTTTGCTTCAAAACTTTGCTTCATGTTATATTAGTTTACTTTATCTTAGTTCAAAAACAACAACACATACATATCCTACTATATATAATCCCTAATCAAAAAAAATGTGGAAATAAGCTTAATGACATGCAGGTACCTATGGTATCGAATTAAATACGTTACTGTAACAAGAGGAGTGCCATTGCCATTATAAGAGGGCAGTATTTATTGTTTCAAATCACACCTCTCTCTTTCTCTCTATATATAATGATGCTATTTGACTGGAATTAATGCTTGTGAAGCGGTTGATGGTTACTTAATTAAATTGGAACAAGAAATATAACTATAAATGGAATTTTGAGCAGCCAACATCAAAAGCAATTAGGAAGCATGATTTTCAAATACTTAAATTCACGTTCTGATAACTCAAGTTCATTTGGCTTTGAGATTTCAAAAATTAATGTATAAATGGCCTAGGAAAAGAACATTGTTTTAATAAATGGGAGTGATGTAATTGCTGGGTCTCTTGTAATTGTAGGTTTTTCTGTTGGTTATATTGCTATAGTCCATGGTAAATGTGTATTTTTATTGGCTGGATAAATCCTAGTGGTACAATTGGTGTCTGAATTAGCTACATTTCACCCCATCACATTACTGCTAACTGGAATGGATGCATTGAGCACATTTGTCACATTTAACTAACCTATTTTACATCACATCTTGGGACCTGCAACAAACCTTGGTGCATTAATATGACCTTGACAACCCTGTTTCTCAGGCTGAAACTTCCATGATGTGGAATGCACAAAGCCACTGATAATGTAATGATGTAATAAACCCAATCGGAAACTTGCTAATTCAGAAAATCTCCATAATAATCATGAGCCCAGTTCTGTCCAGTTTGGGTGTGTAAAGGTGAAACTTCAGCCCTGGAAAATGAGAGTAAGAGACACTTTGGAGACTTGATGTGGCACAGTGGTACAGGTAAAGACAAAGACAAATCCACATTACATTCATTCCCATGGTGCATTTTAAAGTGGTCTTCTCTTCTATAATTTATCTTGTCCTTCGGTGTTCTCTTAGCAATTTGGTACCCAGTCTGAAACATTTTACAAATGTTCATTTTAATTAGAGGAAAGATCCTTGATTCTTTCTGTTTTCATATCTCCCCGATCAAAGCCATTTGCCCCCAAGGAATTACGGAATATTCCTTTCCCCTGAGATACCTTTGATTTCAGTGTTTGAGAGAGACATTTTAGGCTTTAGTAAGATGCATTATTATTTTTATATTTTTTTAATTTTTTCCTCTTAATGATTGGGTAAAAATGGCATCCTCCCGAAACATTGTAAGTAATTAAAATAAAACAAAGTTAGATATCTACACTAATTGAGAAAATGGAATCAGTCTTCACAAACGATGCTTGGATAATTATAGTTATGTGCAGAAATGTCTGTAGATTTGTAGTGAGAAGCCAAAAATGGCATTAACCTCAAGATGTCCCCAATGTGTATGTATAATAATAATAATACAAAATATATATATCCTTATTAAAACTTCCATACAAAGGCATATAAACTTGCATTCGAAAAAGGACTGGACCAGAACATGTTTATGGGATGCAACTATATTGTTGTCTTCCTATCACAGTTTTCTATTTATGTGAATTCCAGCAGCTTTTCGGGGGGTGGGACTGGGTGGGTTGAAGATGTGCCATCAGGATGTTTTCCATGAAAACGTAATAATGTCAATGAGATCAATGTCACCCTTTGATCTCAGGCAGGATTCTTATATTTGTTAACAACCAGGCTGGGATCTACATTTTAGATTACCTGGCCCTGTTTTTTTTTTCTCTTCTCTCTAACTCTTCCAAAGATGATTTGCGTGAGATGTTCATAAATTGGGACATTTGATTTCTTGTGAAGGCAATCATGACTGGAACCTGATGTTCCTTTGCCTTTGCTGGAAGCTTCTTGCCTCTACTCAGTGGAGACCAACATCAGGCACTGGGTTGGTGATTTGAAACTGCACAGGAGCTTCAGTCATTCATTCAGTTTCATGTACCGAATCTCAAACTAAGCGACGTACTAATAAATGTGCATGTCACTGCATTCTGTTCATTTATTTTCATGAAATATATTATACCTTCTTTTTTGAGTTGCATTGGCTCTGTATAAAATTCACTCAATACATCTTTTCAGACTGTACCTGTAATATTGCACTTATACAGTTTTGTCATACTTCTTGCTTTTGCATTGCTAGTACTCGTGTTTATTTTGATTTCCCCTATGCCACCTTCCCCTTAGCACTTAACTGTGGATTCACATCTTGTCTGCACTAGCTAGCTTGTACAATCTAGGATGTAGGACGTATATTTAGTTTACTGTATATCTTCCTAAACACTTGTGTAAATTGGAATTTGTAAATTGCATTACGTATTGAACTGTACTGTATTATTGCACTTTGTATTGCTCTTATATTTTGCCTGGATAAGGGCATCTGCTAAGAAATAATAATAATAATAATAATAATAATAATAATAATAATAATAATAATAATAATAATAATGTTTCAGAGGGAAATGGCAATGGGGGGGTTTCTTAGTGTGTTTTGCAAAGTGTAGAGTAAAGCTTGGCAACAAATATGGAAATTACTCTGATTGAGATTACTTGGCAAATTGATAAATGATTGATGGGGGAAAGTTTATGCATTCACTTATTCCACTATTTGAGTGCCACCACACTCCCTTACTAGTCTCAAAATAACCCCATTAGTGTTCTGGGCTTTCTCAATCTCAGCATCCCATAGTGCTTTTCATAGCAATACACCAATTTTTCACTATTTGAAAAGTCACTTTAGTCTGATAATTCTGTTGAGTCTCATTTGACTTTTATTAGCCTTTAAATCACACCTCTAGCCTCTCTCCCACTCTCATTATATACAAAAATAGATTTTATTTGTGTATGTGTATGGAACTTCTGAAGATGTTTCCTTATTTGATAATGTCACCTTGAATTGCACTTTTTCTTCAAATAGTATTAATTCTCTTTATATATTAATCTTGGTTTAGAATACCTTTTAACTCAGCGCATTGTCAATTGAAGTGTCACAGCTACAGATCTTGTATAGACAGTAATACATACTTTCATCATTTCATAAAAGAAAGCTGCCCCAATGTTTTTTTCACTTTGATTTTTCCTTGAACCTTCTAGGGAAAATATGGTTGAACTACTTTCATCTGATACTATTGTGTCTTTAAAAAAAATAATCTAGAAAAATAAGTTTAATGTCTTGTGGTTGTCAATCAGCGTATGCACTTTAATTTGTAATGTCAAAAGTACTGAATTGAAAAACGTTTTAAAAATGTGTTCCCCCAAAAGACCTGCAATTTTAAAGAATGCATCAAAATATTATTTAGATTAATGGGATATGATAAAGGGGGATATTGTTATATCTTTTCATAAGAATTATAAAACTGAAAACAGCCCTTCCACTTCCACTAAATGACTCAATTCACTTTTTTTGCCATAGTTTCGGAAAAAACAACTGACTTTCCTTAGAGAGAAACATGTGCTCTCATTCTTCATAACAAGCAAAGACATTTGAATACCAGTATTTAAAAACAAAAAAAAGTTAGTCCCATAGCAATAAGGAACTGTAGGCTTTAGCAACAGACACCAGAAATCTGCTCAATTAAATGTTTTTCAGGTGGGACACCCTCATTTGACCACCATTTAGGTTCAAAGTATTCGCTTTAAATGCAGCACATGCATAAATTCAAGTATAAGGCAGCAACATCACACACTCACTCATTTACAGAGTCTTTCTAGCCAGGTCTATGTTTAGGATGCATAGCTACTGGATAACATAAAGGGTATCATCTATACTTTGCAGGAACAATGTCATGCCTCTTCAGCAGTTTTATTAAATCCCAAAAAGCACATTACATAGAGGCATTCCATCTTTAAACAATACATGTGAAAAAGTGATACAACATTATAATAATTGCCTGCTGAAATTGTATAATATGCAAATAGATTTGTTGTTTGAAATATTACTTTTCTATTTTTTTCATGTGGGTGATTAAAAAGTAGTTGGCAATTGAAGAATTATCTTTGAATATAGAGTGTGTGCATAATTCCTTGGCGCTGAGGATATATAATATTTATGAATTTGCTAGTGTTGCTCGTTTTTAATTGAAAATGCCTCTGACTTTGTTAGCCATGATCCGAGAAATAATGCAGATTAATGGGGATGAGCTTTCAGAATATAGAGTGGTTCCAATACATCTCTGTTCTCCAGCACTGTTGACAAACTCATAATCTTATTTCCTTTTTCTCCTGTACAAATTCAAGTGTCTAATCCCAGTGTGATTACTGTCTCATAGTTGTGTGTGCATGTATTTGTTTAGTTTTTTAAATCAATTTATGTAAATTCACTGAAATATTTTTTGAAGAAACTGAGATGCCCTGTTTTGGTCAAATCGATTTAATACAATTTGTGCTGAGACTCGTGTATCCTTGCCCCTGCTCCTTGCATGACCCGGGATTAGATGAGATTAAAAATAATAAGGTTAATATTATATAGATTTATCATCTGAGGTGCTGCACCTCAGCAACAAAACAATCACCATGAACATAAACGTCTAAGAAAGGTCATGCTCGTTGTAGCTTGTTTGGTCCCCATCCGCTCCAGCAATATGGCTGGGTAGTGTGTTCAAACCCCCTCTTTACTTTCTCTAAATAAGTGCATACTGTTTTCACTCCTAAAGGCACCTGCCCTTAATTTCTGCATGTGACCCTCAGCCCCGGTTTCATTATTGGGATTAAAGTGGTCCTTTGGGTTGATTTGGTCAGTACCTATGATTATTTCGAATACACCCATCTAATTCCCCTGAGCACACTGAGGTCAAGATGTGTAGGACAAGCGTGTTGCTGCCATCAGCAAGAGAGAACAGGGTGGTGCAGTCGGGCAGGCACAACAACATGGTTCTTGGATCTTGAGATTCCCTTAGTAAAAAGAACCCTCGAGTGTATATACATATTTATTTTTACATAATTACTTTTACCAAGGAAAGTTACAAGACTCAAGAAGAGCATATGCCTGTCTTACAGTATTTTATTGTTTATGGGCAGGCATGACCAAGACAGAAAGCCAGTGAGTAATGGTGGTCTCTTTGAACATTTTCACTCCATTACTAAATTAAATGAAAAAATGAAAAGTCTTGCTGTGTGCAACCTTCGCATAGCTAGCGCAGCAAAAGAGCATCTTGTATCTGCTGCAGCTCCACAAGGTTATTCCACCAACTGAATCCTAAGCACAGGGATCCTGTCTTTTAATGGTGGTATTTAAGTTGTTCTAAATCACACATTAATGACAGCAGAGGACATATTAACGAGGACATTTTTACTTTAGTCCCCCCCCCCCCCCCCCCAACAACAAGGTATTCGTTCTTCAGGGTGAGACTGAATGTTTTCTATGATGGTTTCTGAGGTGTATTTTCTTGAAAAAGTATACTCATGTATGTCTATAAAAATGACAGGACTAAGTAAACAAAGAAAGAAGCAAGCAAATACAACCTAAAAAAAAATCAAGGTTCTGGACTGGCAGGTTTCTAGCATCCAAAACAGATGATAATTATTACATTCTGGCCAGGACTGAAATGTTAAGTAAAGCTTACTAAAATAATAACCAAGAGGCCCACTGCAGAAGAAACTGAGAAACAGCCGACTGTCATTGGGAGATAAGTTTAGCTATTGTATGCACCTTTTTCAGATAAGAATGTGTTTATTCCAAGGTGAATACACATGTAGCCTCACTGCTCAGTTATCAGAAAGAACATTAGTTAGATTTTTTTCTTCCACACTGGCATTTAACCATCAAAGATTTGTTTTTTTCTAGAACATTCTGCATGGGAAAAAAATACACATATAGACAATCCAAATTCAGTAACACCTGGTAAAGAAATGAGAAACCGTCCATTTTCCATCCTCCATAGAATATGGATAATGTTAAGACTTAATATAGATCTGGAATAAGACTATATTAATAGTCTAATATATCAATTATGATTGGTTAAGTATATCCAGGATTCAAAGGTTTGCTTTAATCGAATGAGATTTCACATTTAAAGGTGAATTTACAAATTAATCGTAAACCCTTTTCATCCTTTTTTTTAATGTCTTAGAAACAAATCACAGCCTTTCAGACCTGCTTATTACTTAATTTAATAACTATCTTGATCTACACCTCTGACGTCATTATTTCCCTCCAAATGCATCTCAGTCAACTTCGAGCAATTGCAGTCAGGCTATTCAGCTTAATTTAGATTTCCTTTGGTTAAACATTACAATAAAATTAAACTCCTGTCTGAAAAAGTAAGATATGTAATGTCATGTGCCAGGGAGGCATGATAGATTACTTGGAATTTTTTTAATTTAAAACAAGATCTAGTTGCTTAATGTGATTCTTTCTCTGCAGTCTTATCTATGTGTCAGCTGATGTACCCTGTGTGGAGGTTCTGTAGCTTTCAGGAACAAATGTGAAGACAATTTCAAGGAAGGTTAATTGAACACTAACACTATTCTCCATGTACCTGTCTTACATGCAAAAAAAACTTTGAAATGCTATCATAATAGTGATACTTGCAATGACTAATGCATGTAAATTCGATTACAATAATCTTGTACATTTTTGAGGAGGCTCATTTTGATTGCCTATATCTCTTCCGAGAGACACCAAGATGCGAAATTCATCTTTAATGAGTTTCCTTGTAATATAAGAAAGTTATCTCCTTTCTCTCTCTCTCTCTTTGGTGAAGGATAAACTGTTTTTAGTGTCAGTCATTAAAACTTTAAAGACTTGTTGATTATGATGTGGCCACCTCTTATGTTGTTTTGACAGCTGCTTCTCACCATGAAAGTTGTTTGGCAAAATATGATTCCTATATGGTTAGAGACAAATACAAATACAGTTTTTGAGGATACTCAAATTAATTCTGGGAGGAGAGCAACAATCTTGCTTTATTTGTCTCTTGATTTCTCTACCCATTTCAGATCAGGATTCCCTTTCTTTATACCGTTTGTAGCTTATGAAAAAGAAACAAATAAATAAACTTTTTCAGGTTCAATTTCACTCTCAGCTGTCCCATCTCAACAAAATAATGTATGACATGTAAAGTGGTTTATTGTTCTTAAATCCTCCCCGCTGAGTGAATCCAAAGTAACAAGAGGTTTGCTAAGTTCAGCACAGGGTTTTGATGTGTATGAAAGAGTTTGAAAAATGTTAATTAATTTGGATAGATCAAAACAAAACAAAAACAACAAAAAGTCCTGCCACAGTTACATTGTATCCTGGATTAGCTTCTCTAAGATGCTTGATGCTGGTTTAATAGGATGCTTCTGCCACGTGTGTGTGTGTGCGTGTATATCAATGTGTGTTGAGCACTAGACGAGTTTGCAAGGATTGTGCTGGAGGGTAAAATCTCTTCCTAGCTGAAACCACCAAATCCAGGGCCCAGTATTTCCTTTCATCAAAATCCGTTTGATGTTCCCCATAACGAAACGGCTCACTTTCCTCAGCTGCCGCGTAATTCGCTAACAGTAAGGGGCAGGCAGTTCTGAGGAACTTTATTTTTGTAATCCATATGCATAACTGTTAAAATATGCTATTTGCAGCTCACGGGGTGGAGGGGACAATGACTGTGATATTCAGGGGGTTAGCGTTATGAATTAAATTCAAATGCGTCACACACGGTTTTGATTATGGCTTCATTATTGACATTGGCTTCATCCGCACTTGTGTTTGTATGTGAATCCAGGAGGCCCAAAAAAATATTGATCTGTTTTAAAGAGTTGAATTCATATTGAATCAAAACTGATATTCTGCAAGATTTATGATGTCTGTCAACTAGCATACCTACCACTACCGCTGAAGTAGACCTATTTTGTACGGGTTCCAGATAGATAATTAAATCGGATAACAACCATTGATCTTCAGCACCACTGGCTTGTGTAGCTCAGCAGTATCAAGAGATTGGTAACCGCTGCAAAAGATCAATGCGGTCGATGTCTTCAGAGGATATAGGAAGGCGTTTGTGATCAAAATGTATTACTGATGTCATCCCCAGCTCGGGGGTGTCGCATAAGCAATGGGAATCCCACCACCCTTCTGGGCTGTGCCTACAACAGCTGTGCAGGGGCACAGGCTGGAACTGACCTGGCAAATGTGTAATACTGCTTCCCAATCCTTACTTTGCAGTAGTGAGATGCTGTCCTGCATGCAAGTCAATCTAGAGGGGAAAAAAGCAGAAAACAGAAAAGATGCAGTGTTAACATAAGGCCTCATTACTTATAAGGACTTACTTTTCATGACCATTTATCTTCATGATGTATGATGGAGTTCTATATTCAGAAACCTAATTAAGGGGTTTTTGGACTTTTCCCAAAATTAATTTTTCATGTTTTTCTCCCCCCCCTGCTATTTTTATCTGTGAGCTGTACTAATGGTGTTACTGTATTTTTCTTCTTCACAGACGAGACTACGTTTGAAGCTGGTGTGAGAGTTCAGATCCACAGTCAAGCGGAGCCTCCCTTTGTTCACGAGCTTGGCTTTGGAGTCGCACCGGGGTTCCAGACATTCGTTTCCACACAGGAGCAAAGGGTACTTTACCTTCTCTTCCCAGAGCAACATTACAATCCTATTCACAGCAGGGGAGGGACAGAGAGGACAGTCATTTTTGTTTTGTTCTTCCCCCACTACAAGCCTATGGTGCAAACAGAATTGATAATGCTAATGGTAAATAAATCCAGGTGAAAGTTGGCTAATGATGTCGCCCATATTCACACCAGGGATCAGGGATGCTGTACACCTCTAATAACAAAACACTCAAAACCTCTCTGCTTTGTTGCATTGAGTCAAATATGCTATTGTTTGTCTCCATAAATGTATATATGTAGCCATAGCACAGAGAGTTACAGACAAAAGAGAAACACTTTAAAAAAAGCATGAGATCTGGTCAACATCCGGCAGCATCACAGATACCAAGAGGAGCTGCTTTGTCTGGCAGCTCAGAGTCCACAGGGTCCTTCAAGTGGATCGAAAAGGAATATGTGATGCTGTGAAACTACGATAGACTGAAGAACAAAAATGAAGTAAATATTGTCCCTAACCATGTGCCAATCTGCTTCCCCCCCCCCCTAATCTTGTGGTGGGATCTACTTCTTTTCATCACACACTTCATCAAGGGGTACAGCTCATCACCGATTTTGAAATTCTTCAGCACTTTGCATATGCGTTTACAAACTACACAGGTGCACGGGCTCTTTTGATTTAGATTGAATATTCTTTAATGACCTACAATTCCAACACAGACTTTTATCAAATCCAACATTGACGGCAGGTTTCGTCTGTTTTTCAACTCTTTAATTTCACCCACCCCTTAGTTCTAATGTTTTTCAACACTTTAATTTCTCCCCTTTTTATCAATTTTATCGATTAATACGATTGTGGCAACATTGTGTGTTTAGCTGGGAATTAAGCCTGTCGCCAGCCCAACACCAATACAAAATATTTTATTCAAAAGCAAAGTGATGAACTTGCTGAGCCGATCAGAGGACAGGCAGACGAGCTAGATCACCTATTTATTAATTACCTATATATCTCACCTATTTATTAATTGTATTCTAGTGTGTAAACTGTTCTTTTGGGCATCTTTTTGAATTACAATTCAATATTCTTACTTTAACCGAAGGGGACCTGTGTGGGGTGGTTTCAGTATTGTTAAATGCTCTATTTCACTTATATCCAACATCGTATTCACCTATGTAGTTATTTATTTCGTTGTTCCCATATATGCAAGAATGAAATAAACAAATAAATACATAGATGAATAAAAAATTAAATAAATTGAAATATATGTATTATCTATGTATTATTTATGATTGCACAAATTACCCTCCATATTTATTTACTAAATTGAATATGGACTTTGAAAAACCCACTACAACTGCCAGACTAAAAGTCTGTTTGGAATCGTAAGAATCAAGAGAGAGAAACCGTGTGTAATTTGTAACTGAATATGCATATTGCTGATGAATATGCAAAATAGTGATAAACTGATGCTGGTGATGAAAAGTGGATGACAAAAAGACACGCTCCCCTTGTGGTTCTGTTGTTTCAAACTCATTTTCTAGAGGGCTACAGTATCTTCTGGCTTTCCTCCTAGCCCAATGCTACATAATTGGACTAATTATATGATTAATTGGAGCAGTTTAACGCTGTTCTTTGGGCTTCAGAACACATTATAGGTAACTGGAATCTAGTTTACATCATCAACTATAAAAGACCTTGAGGAAAGAAAAACAAAAGTTAAATCGGTCCAATTGAGCAAATAATTATAGAAATTGTGTAAATGAGGCTCCAGTTTAATGGAAAACTGGAAGACCCTAAAGGAGGCTTTCCTTTTCTGCAGAGACTACACCAGCCCAGACCCTGTCCAAGAGGAATATTGTTGTTTCAGTGCATGTGAAATGATGAGGAGCACCAGCCCATTGCTGTAAGGGTGGACAGGGATCACATTTCAGTGCCATACCCTTGTCTGTATCTGCCAACCAGTCAGAGCAATGGCTAATAAAGTTACCTTCACCCTGTTCTTTGCTATGAATCTAGAATTGATTTTAAAGAAGGAAATCATATTTTTGATTGGGTCGGAACGACAAGTGACGAATACTTCCTGGCCTTTGGATGCATGCATAACCTTGTCCAGTGTGGAACTAGAATATATTTTCATTCTTTAATGCAAAGGTACCTCAGTGTTTTCTATATACACCACATTTGTCTCTACTAGGGAGCATTATTTAAGACTTGTATGCAATAAAACCTGTAATGTACTGTATAGTACTTTGTACTATACCTCCAAACAAAGTGCTCTGATAAGAACAGGTGGAAGGTAACAAATGAGAATTGGTTATTCAGTCCAGCTGCTTTACTTGTTGGCAGTGTTACATTGATCTGGGAACCAACAAAGGCCATAAATCAGGATGCACAACAGGGCAGCTGAATTCACTCCATACACCCACTACTCTGTGTGTGAAGTATTGCCGCTTTTCATAGGCAATAGGCGTAACTGGCTTTACACTTTTTATGGATCTCCAAAATTAAACACAATCCAGCACATATTCCAAATCTGATAAGTGTTTATGTACAAAAACACATAATTAAATTTTATTTGATGTTCCACACCTGCTGTGTTTTTAACTTTTAAAGTTACTTAGTTGTAAGGAATAAAGCTTCAGGTTTGTATTGCACAAAAATAATTGAAACCTCGCTCTCAGTTTCCATGTGTGTCCTTTTGCTCCTGATTTAGGTGAGGTGGCCATTAGAAGGATTTTGAGTACCGTGCAGTGAAAGATGATGACATTTCAGTATTTACTGACATTGTTTTTTTTTAAATGTCTTCCTTAAAAGCTATTATTCTGCATTTGTCCATTATTTGTCTCCTTACAAAATGATGGTATAGCTCCTTGACAGAGATCACTCGGCAGCGTGTTTTGCATCTTACAAGTAATTTAACTGGCAGCATGTTATTAAAAAGCTGAATTTACTGAACATTACTGTTAAACACACACTATCCAGTCACAAGCCTTTCCATGAATCCCATATCCAAGTCTTTTCCTTCATCCATTGTTGACTGTGGCACATGGCATCTTTAGGCTCTGTGCAGTACTTTAACACTTCTAAAACTGTGATCTTTAAGTCACATAGCAACATCTTTTCAAGCCCACTGCAGAACCGCACGTCCATCAGACACGGGTACAAGGCTGTTGCCTGCAAATATTCCGGTGAGGGAATGAGCACCTTTCAAATAGCAAACCGCTACAGTCACAGCTACTGCAATCAGAAAGACTTATTATTTGCACAACAATTTAATAACCTCACATCTCACAGGGGATACAGCAGGCAGACCTTTCAGTGTCTTCAGTGCACTTTACAACAGAGGCCAAGACTTGAATCAGTTACATTTTGATCATAAAAGAAGGAAGTTAGGAGTTGTTTTTTTTTACTAATTTATTGATACTCCTCCCCCCAATCCTAACAATTCCTTCAGTGTCTCTTGTAAATAAATAAGGGCAGAAGCCAGTTTGACACACACACACCTTTTTTCCGCACACAACAGCTTATATTGTCTGAGTGTGTCCAGTTTTTTCTGTTTCAAAATGATATTTACGCGTTCTTAACCTACACGTGGCGGAGAAGAACCGGCCTCCTCTCTGAGAATTTAGTAAGGAATAAAAAACAATAAGTGGCAGATGTGATCAATAATATGGTGCAGTGTTTGTAAAAGGTTTTTGATAGCAAAATATTTATTTGGGATTGAATCTTCTCAAAGAAGGATAATTCACTTTACAGGATGAGTAATGTTGTATTAGAAAATGCGCATTGCACAATGTCTCTGTAATGGCACCCACCCGAGCTGTAAATCTATAAAACCTCAGTATCATAAGGCAGACGTGAGTTAATTGGTTTAATACAGTAGTGCATCAGTGTTTGTATAGTAATTCATAATTCATAATCCAATGACCTTCACTGATGCTCATTCTGTAAGAAATTCTTAATGTGATTTCTTCTCCTATTCTTGAAAGGTTTTGCGTTATTATGAGCTTTATCATAACTCTGACAAGATATATTTCACACAGTGTCAGAAGGTGTATATTCCAAATACGTTAATTATAAATCAGCCTTGCTTTCAGAAATGTCACCTGTCTTTGATTTATTGCTGTTTTGTTAGTTGTGCGTGTTTAACTTCAATTTAATAACGCACATACAAGTCTGTTGGGGTAAAACCGAGCTTGAAGTTCACGTGTTGCGTAAAAATAAGATGGGTTCCTCTGATGTTCCAAGAATGCTAATTTTGGTTGTTGACATGGAGTGTGCGCTTCACTAGTTGAACACCAGGGTATTCAAAGCTGCTGCACTTTAGCTTTCATGGTCAAGAAGGAGCTCTGAGGTCTGAATATCTTTGCTGTGTGTTGTGTTTATCAGTAGGGTAGCTTTTTTACCTCACCCAGGAACAGCCTGCTTTCAACTCTGCTAATTAGGTTGTTTGTTTGTTTTTGTTATGAGCACCTCAAGTGTTTACTAGAGATTAAACACACACACACACATTACAGTACAAATATTCTTACCATTACTAGAAGCACTCTAATTGATGGTATATGGCATTTTAAGGAAATAAGCACTAAAGATAATCATCAAATAAAGGGGCTTGGATCATAGCTATCTGTTGCCCATTGCTGTGGTTTTATAGCTATTATTTGTGATGTCCACCTGCACTTTACTGTTGCGTCTTGTTCACAATAAGATTGACTTTCCATCTAATTGGACACATTCGTCTAATTGCTTTCAGCAAGCATCTGTTTATTCTGTCATTCAGTGCTTTGCAGTGTGTTCCCAAATTTAATTGGCACAGTTGTCTAGCACTGTGAAAAGTCACCCTGGTCAACCTCACAGATAATACAGCCAAGACAGAATGTCTGTGTTGGATTTGTGTAAGACAGAAGCTGAAATTTGATCTCATCTGACAAGGCCTTGTGGAGATCTCACAACATTGGTTAACCAAATATTTAACATGACCCTCAGGATAGCCTCCAACAAACGTAGAAAAGAAACAAACATAAAATAATAAAAAGAAAAAAAAAACAATCAAGCACTCTTCCATAGTTTTAAGAGCCTTCATTGATACTCGCATATTGAACATGTCAGGAGCTTCCTATAGATTGATAAGATGTGTATAGTAACTTGATTTGTCTCCTTTGCAGTTCTGTACAGTGTTGTTTTTCATCAGTAGTCCTTTGCAAATTATACATTGCATAGTTTTGTATTGAAACTTAATCCCATTGTCTCAGTAATTATATATTTCTCATTTGCTTAAATATTTTTCCCCCAAAGTACTTTTATATCATTGAGTAGTTTTGTTTTTAAATCATTTATATGTATTGTAATTTCAATCCAATGAAATGCCTCAATAAAATTAAATGTCCCTTTTACTACATATTGTTATTAAATTATTTGATACTTATGCCTAATAGCAACTGCTACAGCTTTCATCTTTTGGGCATTTTCCTAGGTTATTAGTCGAATAACTACCTTGCTCTCAGAAATGGCTTCACTTTCCTGCATCGCTGTAGGTTCAGGGGAGACATTTTTATTGAACAATTTACGCTGTTGATATAATTACAATGAGATACTAGGAACAAATTTAAGATCCATTAATTCATAAATGGGCACACATTAAATTTTGTAACCTAGCGAGTGGAGGGTGTTTGTTTGGCGCTCAGTGTGAAAGATTTTGAAATGTAAAATTGTCATGTAAAACTGTGTGGTCTGAAATGGGACCAGGTTAGTGGTGGTAATAAAGATTGGCAGAACAAATGACTTTGGAGTCCTTCATCAAAACTCAATCACTGACACTGGACCCCTGCCAAAGTACACTGTGTCTCCTGTCCAGAAATGATTAATTAAGCAACTCAGATTGCCATTACCGTGCCATTATTGGTAATCTTAAACAAAAACAATCTGCTACAAGAAGTTCTGACATTACAGGGCTACTTTCTAGAAGTCCTTAACAGATAAGTTACAATTACTTTCCGTGTTTCTGAACAACCAATGCCTGCATGAAGCAAAGCTTTAAATTAATCTTCATAAATTTATAGAACAGAAGTCCAGTTACTGAAAACTCATTCATAGGTTGTTCATTTGTAACTGTATTCCACTGCAATGCAAGTTAGTTGTGCAGATCCCTGGAGTTCTTCCAAGGCCAACTGGGAAGCTCCTTAACATTTCTTAGCATTTTTTTCTGTTGTGTCCTTGATAGGAAACACTGCTTTCAGGACTATAATTCAATGATGGGGTTTAAGCTGTATGTATGTATTTTATTGATTACTCTAAGCAATAGGAACTACTACTTGATGTGCTTGCCATGAAAAGTGCTCTGTAATGTAAAAGATGCTGTCGTTGCCAATACATCCTGCCTTTTTATGCCTCATAAAAGCCAAAATCTTATACAGCTGTAAGTAATATTCTGTACTGATCATTAGCAATCATTAAGTAATCATTAAATAATCATTATACAATCATGCCATTACATGACTCCATGCTGAGTTACTAATAACAGCAGATCAATTAACTAAAGTATTGAAAGAGAATAAGTAAATATCGAAACACCTATACAACTGACTTTGTGTTGCCACAGTTTTAGGGTTTAAAGCTCCTCCCAATTGTTAAATAATATGAATTAATATGAGCTGGCATAAATGTAAAATCTGGCAGATTCACTAAAGAAAAGCTGAAAAGGACTTTCACTAGCAAATCAATACCCTGGAGCAGTGGTAATCTGGGGTTGTCTTTCGCAATCTTTCTGAAGTGAGATAATGGAATAAAAATGATAAAGGTTGTGTTAGAAGAGTCCCACAAGGGAGAGGACTTGAGTGAATGGACTTATCTTGCCAATCAACTGACAATTTTCCACTTGGAGGCGGACTGTTTTTCACACTTTGACTTCAAACTTTTGTTTGTGACCATAGTGCTTCCAGAATCCAAGTCGAAGATTTCTGTCACAAGTATATCTACCAAAGCCTTTTGAAGAGTTTTATTTATGAATATATATGAGAGGTAATGAGATACTGCATCTTCTTAAAGCTGTGTCTCCCTGCAGTCACATATACATTACAATAGTACTTTGTGCAGTCTGTCATTCCGAAAGGAATTAAAATGCTCTGAAAACTTATCCTTTTCTTCTTATTTTTTCTTCAGCTCACGTATTTGCCCCCTCCCTGGGGTGAATGCCAGACCAGCGCCTTGGATTCCGGCTTCTACCAAGTCTACAGCATCACTGCCTGCAGAATCGAGTGTGAAACCAAGTATATTGTGGAGAACTGCAACTGCAAAATGGTACACATGCCAGGTAATTGGCTGTCTCTCCCTCTCGTCGCACCTGATAAAACCATCAGGCTTCACTGACTCCCTGTCTCTTGCGCTTCCCAGCGCTGGTATGTAACATCCTAATATAGTTCTTTCCCAGCTGGACAGTATAACTGAAGCATAATACTTACTAAAGCTGCGGAAATTGGTTGAGTAGCCTTCTGTAGATGAGTGGTGTGCTGTTAGGGGAGCTAAATTTGTTTTTCTTGTTCCCCCTTCTTTAATTGGTTTCATTTACTAATTATTTTATATGGACTTTGAAATGGAATCAACAATGATTGATTATACACCTCAGCCAAGATACCCTTTCTTTGCTGATTGCCCTGGCCTAAAGTATAGATTCATAAATCTTCTCAAGTGGGAATTTCACTTCTAGAAGTGGGAGTTAGTAGTGCAGGAATTTTTCTTCACTGCCCATGGAGAACAATCACCAGAATAACATTATAAAAGAAAAGATTCTCGAAACAAACAACAACCTATTTAGTGTTACTTATTTATTACTGTGTTATTCAATAAAAGTGTGGCACTGCTTTAATTTCTCTCCTTTTGGCATCAGTGATGTATTAAAACTAGAAAACACAACAGGTGGCTATGAATCAATCTGCAATGTGTTAGCAGGACTGCAGTACCCAATGTTGTAGCTGTTTTGTAAAATAATTGATAAACACTATTTTGAATAGATTGAGGACATTCTGTACATTGTGTCTGGCTGGTAATAGTCAGCTATTGAGAAATCCCAATGGAGCACCAGTGATTGCACTATATATGTGTCCCTGTTTGCTCATCACTTCAGCAGTGATGGATGCAATTAATTTTAAAACGCTGCATTTCTCTTTGAAGGTGATGCTCCATACTGTACACCTGAGCAATACAAGGAATGTGCTGAGCCAGCAATAGGTAAGTTATGTCACCAGAAGCACAACAGAAAGTATAAAGATAAAAGAGATTTTTGTAGGAATCAAAAAACATTATACTATTATTGATCCAAATGAAAATCACATCACATTTTTTTTCAGAGGATCATTGGGATTTCATACATTTGTTTGGCTTTTCCCCCCTTAGAGTGAGTCTAGTCTGGTCATCCATTGCAATAATGTCCTGTTCCATTGGTCCTGCTCTTTGATTTTGTTTGTTTTTGGGATTATCTGTCATATGAGCATAAGGATGCTTACAAACCCATCTAGCATATTTGGCATAATCACACCCAGTCTATTTTCCAGTGATACCAAGGATGGGGCTGCAACAGCATGGCTGGGGAGTGTGTTCCAGACTGTCACAACTCTCTGTATTCTGTTCTGAATGCCTTCAAACTCAGATTTCTATTTGTGTCCCTGGGTCCTTGTCTCGTTGTTGATCTTGAAGCAGTCCTCTGATTGATGGTGTCGATGCTTTTCATGATTTTGAAAAAAGCCACGTTATCTTCTCTGTCCCAGGCTAAAAAGATTAAATTCCTAGAGTCTGTCTGAATACAACATTCCCTTCAGACCTAGAATTATTCTCTGGATGCTGTGCTTTGAACTGCTTCAGAACACCACATATTGCTTGTAGTGTGACCAGAATCATGGTCACAATGGAGTACTTGGTAGCTGAATTACACTAACTTCCTTCCCGGGGATAACTCATCCACAAAGAGAGAGATTTACAAGTACCCTATAGGGTTACCACTGAAATTGTGACCTTTGTTTCCCCAACACAAGGGAGTTCTTTTGATCTATATGAATCTGCTTTGTCAAAGTATTTAAAAACGATCACTGTGCGCAATGTTGTCCAAATGCAACCTGGCAGTCGAAAGCAGCTGAAATACACTCTTCCTTTGAAATGGTGCTCTGTGCTCCATTTTGAAATGACAAAATTGTTGAATTGTATTTGTCATTAATATGCCTTGGCGGGCATAGCATACTAGGAGGACATTTCACTTACGTGCTCAAGTGTGGGGCAGCAATTCAATAAATATCTGAAGGCGATCATATTAAAGTTACAAATGGGCTCCCTGTTGCTTAAAATATTTTTGACAATGGGATGGAAAAAGAAATAAAGAGGCACAGCTCTCTAATGGCTCTATTATAATGGTAAAAGAATGCATGCCAGATGCCATATTGAGTGGCCTGTACTAATTATAGTCGATGGCGGCTTGTTCTTTGCTAAACTATTCATGATTTAATGGTTGGAAAAGGCTCTCCACTGCACATCAGTTCATTTTGACCATGGTTCGCTTTGAAAAGTTTAAATTAAAAGCAAGGCAACCTTTCCCACTTCAGTGATTTTCACATCTGCTGCAACTTTTAACTCGGAACTGCCTTGGAATTATATTGACATCATGCGTGAACATGGCAACTGTTACCTGTAGATAAAGCTAGGTAAAAACCCAGTGGAATTATCTTACACCACCAAATATACCTTCTGTGGAAAACCTTTGTTGTGGTATGAGGTGGGTCACACTTATCTCCACAAAGCATGGAAGCACAGGACAGTGTGGACAAAAGAAATGTTCAGTTGTAGGTGCAACTTTAAATAGCACATAGCTCAGCCAACTGGCATTTTTGTTATTCTATTTTTATTTTTTGCATAGTGTTCACTGGACAATTTAGACATTCCATTGAAAGTCTCAGGGGTGACCTAGACGCCTCAGCACCATAAAAGCAGACTGTAAAAGGGTTGTCTAAAACATGTTTGAAATGAAAAATGAGGATGTTAATCCGAGTCTTGTAGCTCAGATGCTTTGCCCTCTAGGTCTCACATCGTAAGAAGGCTACTTTATCTACCTCAAGAAATTATAACACACCTGCATAAAACTGCACTGCTGTCAGCATCTTAGCATAACACTCCACATTTTGATGAGCAGCTTTAAGCTTTCAAATGACCTTAAGGAACAAACATTCTTCCCAGCCTGTTATATTTCACTGCTTTTTCTTTTTTTCTTTTTTTTTTTTTTTTTCAATCATCTAAGTGAGTGGAACAAAGGAATAACTCCCTTTGTGACATTTCCAAGGCTAAATATAGGGGGCTTTTGTTCAGCTAGGGTGAAAAACTGTCAGTCAAATCATAGCTTTGTTTTTGTTTTTTGTTTTTCAAACACTGTGCATCTAAACTGGCAAATCGGATGTCTCTCTTAGTTGGCCTTGAAGTTACCCCCTCCCCTGCGAGGAATGATTAAAGAGAGATTCAGGCAATTTTAACTTTACGAGTTTTTATCATGTCAGTTGCCAATGGATCCATGAAAATTAACTTTTCTCCTTTCTTTCTTTCAATTTCTCATTTTTATTTTATTTTAAATGTTTTGCTTAGAAGAGCGAGCAACTTAGAATCAGCAATTGTTCTCCACTACAAAACACAGCTCCCAGTGACATCACTGCAGGCCTGCAGCAACCCTCATTGAGGTCATTGTTGTTTGGCAATCTGAGAAATCCCTGAACTATAGCCCATGTAGCCAATTACATGTCAACCCTTTGGCCTTTGGCAATCCTGGACACAGCTGGTTATAACATTGCCAAATTCAAACCAGCAAGAGATTTTGCATGTATGTGTAGGCTGGTTTGGTCCATTTACAATGCCCGACCAAAAACAAATGAAGAAAGCAAACCCAATCGTGGACATAGAAACCTCTTCTCCCATTGACAGCATCCTGACACTTTGGAATAGGTTTCACAAATCATGTCCTTTTGACAATAGTATCCATTCATATATTAGGACCGTACTCAAATCAATACATCAGAGCAGCCGATTAATCAACACAACTGTACCCAAGACAACCAAAATCACAATATCCTATGGTCACACTGATGAAGGAATTTGTAGCCTCTCCTGTTCCCCTTTCCTGCATGTTCTTCTCATTTTTTGTTCCAGCGACACTGTCAGAGAACGATATTAATAGCTGCATTTGCAAGACCCCGTGTAACATGACCAGGTACAACAAGGAGTTGTCCATGGTCAAGATTCCCAGCAAGACCTCTGCACGGTATCTGGAGAAGAAGTTCAACAAATCCGAAAGATACATTTCGTAAGTATCATAGATCTGACCAAATGGTTTGTTTCCTTTACTACATGGGTGTTTAAAATAGCAGGTTATCAAATCTGTCCCAAAGCCAATGTTTGACAACTGTTAGGCTGAAGAGTGTGTGTCTTTTTCTCTGTTTTCAGTTTCTCTAAGTTCCCATTAAATATGTTTGGTACAGTGAGAGCTCCCATCTACCCTGACAAAACATATTATACAATGTATCTGCAGTCCTGGCACCTTAATTCAATATTGGCACAGGGAGTGTGGTTTGGTTTCATGAACACGTAGTGTGCAGAAATTATTTTGAAACTGAACTGCACGGCCTATTTATTTTAAATGAAACGCACAACACACCATTAAAACCGTCTCCAATTTGTTTGGAAAATTCTCATTCTATTCTTTGTCCGTCTGTCTATACACATCATGGCAGCCATTAAATGTCCCTCTAATGTCTTCCTTTGAATTGTGTAAGATACACAGCATTTTGTTTATGAAGATTGACCCTGGTTGGAGCAAAAACAGACCTTGCTAGAAATAACACTTAGATCATTGACAGTTTTGTTTGAATTCTTCTGTGACTGCAGTGTGTAACTCATAGAAGAGTAAATTAGCTATTATCAGAAGAATAACTATTAGGATCGGTCTTTCTGATTGGCAGGGACAATATCTTGGTCCTGGATGTGTTTTTTGAAGCTCTGAACTATGAAACCATTGAGCAGAAGAAGGCCTACGAAGTGGCAGGTTTACTGGGTAAGCATAAGATGTCTCCTGCTAAAATACATGTTCACAAAAAAAAGCTGCCAGGCTCAGCACAAAGACTGATAGATATTTGTATGCTGATAAGTAAATCAGTTTTGTATAAAAAAGGCTTGTTAAATATGCTCTGCAGTGTTCTAGGAAAAAACTGCAGAATTGCAATAAAATAGAATATATTTGAAAGATGAAGAAGCAGCTCATATAACCCGCAGTGTCCTATTATTTCATAAGTCAGAGAATTTCTATGTGTTGGTGTGCTTCAGTGAGCAATCTAAAGTGCTTTACAAAGCCATCTCCATACATCTGCTTTCCCTACCCCCCTCCCTTCTGACATACAGGTGATCTAGGAGGTCAGATGGGCCTCTTTATCGGTGCTAGCCTTCTTACAATATTGGAGCTCTTCGACTACGTATACGAGGTCAGTATTTACCCCTAAGCTCTGAAGGTAGAGTTACAAGAGTGCCGGAAAATACTGTGCTTGCAAATCCTGGATTAATTTTATTTTAACCTGGAAGAATTACTTCATCGGTGAATATGACCAGATATTGTAACATTGATCCGGGAATTATTGTAAACTTGTTTCCTTTAAAAGCTATGTAGTATCACTGAAGCTTCTGGAATCTACCCCAGACTTCTTCAGGTTCTCTCTTTTTAATTTTCTGCTTCAGGGGTGATTAGATATAATGGAAACCTGGCCTAGGAATTGGTATATTAATTATAAAGTGGAGGGGAGGCCTCCAAGTAATTGGGATATCGGCAGATACCCCCAGAGAGTCGACACAGCTTGTTAATAGACTTTATTGTACTTTTTCAAAGGATAACTTGAGTACAGCATTAGTTCTGCGCAGTCCGGATAAACAGGGATTGCAATACAAGTCCTGGAATGTAGTAATCACTGAGTGCTCTATTGTATTAAATCTTTACCAGGTCATGAAAGACAGATTGTTGGATTTCCTCAGCAAGGAAGAGGAAGAGGGTAGTCATGACGAGAATGTGGTAAGAGAAATTACTTGGAACATAGTTTAATCTCAAACAAAATATATGCCACTTGTGTACCTTGTATGATTTTAAGATAATAAATTGAAGTTAAATATTTACATTTGCCTATTACAATAAATACAATTGCTTGGGTTAAAATATTAAACAAAGAAGGCTCTAATATGAATGACATTTCTCTGTTGATTTATGCTAATACTCCCACTGGAATGAGCATGTTCTCTTGAAAAAGGCATATAAAAGCATATCATTTGAGTTTAGTAAGTGCTGTCATTATTTTGCACTGAAGGTGACAACAGTAAAATATGTTTTAATGTAATTTTAGCAATTAATGAATAAAACATTTTGACGCTTGTGTGCGACATGATTCATGAGCCAAGAGTAAACAAGTATTCATGGTCATGTTATAAAACAAATCACATAAATGTGTAACCGTTAATGACCTCATAAAATAAGATAGCCCACAAAGGAGAAGATTAACTCCTAGTTCAATTGGCTTCTTCTTATTGTACTGACGCAAGCAGTGACGTGCTGGGTAGGCTGAAAACCTTGCCCTCCTGGCCCGAAGTCCGTCCCCCCGTCCATAAGTGCCCTTTTGCTCAGTGAGCCCCTGCGGTAGCCTGCCGTTTGAACACCCCCCCACAGGCGACAATTCAGTGGCAACCCTCAAAGCCCCTGCCCTTTTAATGTCCTCTGTACGGTGCTGGACACAAGAACCTTTTCAAACTTTCTTAAAGGATTTCAGTCAATCAATAAGTCTCTTATTCTCAGTCATAGATGTACCTCACAGGTTGTCATTCTCTAGAAGAAAAACGGAGCAGGCCTTTGATGTCACTTAAATTGTTTTAAAAAATTTGCTTAATGCTATAAAATAGAAATATCACAAGCGCCAGTGTAACTATACAAATTAAATTCCACTCATAATATATATATTCCTTTATGGACCAAGTACAGGAATACAGAGTCTATTTATCGACAGCCTGCTATTAGACATTTCATCTGGTTGTGCATTAGGATGAAACAGTCTTGATTGTTGCAGAAGCTGAGCATAACCTCCTTCCCTTGTGTTTTTTTTTTTTGCTGTTCTCAGAGTACTTGCGATCCTGTGCCAAATCACTCAGAAGCCATCAGCCACACTGTCAGTGTGCCACTTCAGACGACATTGGGAACTTTAGAGGAGATCGCCTGCTAATGCAGGGATTAAAGACTCTTCTCTATTTCCAAGTTATCGGGACAGAGAGAGACAAGGAGCAGACCACCACAGAGTTCAGCTTTGCAAATTAAAAAATCAAAAGGTGCAAGGACAACATGAATGAAGCAGTTCATCACTTGTCATGGAAAACGTACGAAACACAAACTGGAAAAATGACTACCTTCTAGACTTAAACTGATGTGACCGGCCAAGAAGCTTGGAGCTGTCTGATGACTTCTTTCCTACTACTTTTTCTTCTTCTTCTTCTTCTTCTTCTTCTTCTTCTTCTTCTGCTTAAAGACTGTTTGAAGATCTGTTTGATGTACTGTACAAAAAAAAAGAAAAAATATATCGCTATAAATATATGTATATGAGTCACCCTTATTTACATCTACTGCCAAATGTAAAACAACAATACGACAAAGCCGTCCCACTTGCATGTCAGTACTTTGGATACTGTTATTTTTCTATGGCAAGACTGTGTATAGCTAACTATGCTGTGTGTTTCTCTTGACCATTTGCCAGTCCAGCAACAGAAAAGGGGCATCCTGGGGGGTGGGGTGGGAGACCATCTTGCTAAGGTCGCTGTCTGTCAGTTTTCCATTCTGTACAGCTTTCCTTGTCAATTAAACTGTGTGTGGTGAACTTGATAGTCCAGTCAAAATTATTTGTATGTATTAATTTCATATCAGGCAGGGTCAGATGGGGCAAATTGCTTCTGGTTCTCTGGCTTTAGCACAGGCTTGTTAATTTAATTAAATTAAGTTCCCTTCTCTGAACCTTTTCTCATCTATGTAACCAATATATAACACGATGATTCCATGTGTGTTTGCATGGGACACCCAGCAGGGCTTTCATTCACATTGCAACAAACAATCACAGTAGCAATGTAGAATGTCTAACAGGAAAAGCAATGGTCAAAGCAAAGCAAACGCCCCCCACCCCTCCAAGTTTTAAAATCATAGCTCTTTAACCATTTCAATACTAATCACATAAGACAAAAGTGATGTACTGGACAGCCATACCGTTTATTTTAAATACATTATTATAATTTGACATAGGTGTTGGCAGAAGTCAGTGTCGACTGAAGTTATTTACAAAGGCGTGTTCTTCTGGCCTACTCTCTTTATCAGATACATCCCTGGTTTCAGGGGGTCCAAGTCAATTTTGTCTTTTTTTAATTAGTGTATCAAGTACCTGGAGGACAGTGAGATTTGTGTTCAAGCATTATAAGACCATGACAAATTATGTATTTGTAAAAAAATTAAACTTTGTTTTGAGACAAAACCAAAAACCAGAAGTCACTTCTTGCTTTGGAAATTGATAGACAAAACATTCCTTGTTTGAGGCTAGCCACAGTTTTCCAATATGCAGGTTATTATTTAGTGGATTTTCAGTTTATACAGAGCCGACAACTTCTAACTTTGGCTGTATAAAATATTTTTTCCCATGAAAATATAGCCTACCTGTGGACAAGGTTTAAATAGATAGCTATAGCTTTAATTACTTCAACCAATCAGGTGTCAGCACTGGGGTGCTATGCATTAAAATCCCAGATGAGGACACTGCTGTTGTAAACCTTGAGTAAGATACATTACCCAGTTTGCCCCAGTAAAAACCTGGCTGTAAATGAGGTAACTGTTGGTTTAGACATGAATGCCAGCTAAAAACATTCATAATCACAGCCTGAATGTGAGATTTGGTATTAATGATGCGTATCTGCTCAGGCGGCAGCAGATGTGAAGACCAATAGAACGGGTAAGGAAGTCCTCTGGGGACCATCCCAAAACAAGTTAGGAGGATTCTTTGTAAAGTAACATAACAGGGGCACATTGTCTGACCCAACCCAAATGCTTCTCAAGAGTATGCAAATTCATGTTCATCTTCATGATAAAATGTAAAGCTCAACATGATGTCCATCGTACCAAGTCTGCCAGGGTAAATTAAATCCTATTTATTTCCACCGTCCCCTGTACTGAAGTAACAAGCAGTTTTAATACAATACTGTTTTAATTTCTGACAAAGCAGTAAAAGCATTAGATCCTAGTCAGCTTGAGTCTCTACTTTGAAATAAAAATGTAATATATTAGGTTCAAGTTGCCATTTTAGCATTGCAATTTATTCCAAATCATTTTTTTTTTCTTCTTTCTCCCATCTCCCCCCAGGTGAGAGTTTTTAGAATACTAATATTACCCCTTTTCCATTTCTACATAATTCCTGAGAATGGCAGAGAAGTTGATAATAAATCATGAATATTACATTACATTTGCATAGGTGGATATGGCCTATATATCATGTTAAACCATATATTCATATAATATTCCTGTCTAAGAGAAGGCTGTGATCCCAAAGAAGGTGGATACATTCAGAAACTAAGACCTCTGCTTTTAACTAATTACAGCAAACGTCTGCATCCTAAAAGTTACATATTAATGTATTCAAACAGCCATACTAAAAGTATTTGGAGAAGCGCATAGGATCTGTTTTTTTTTTTTGCAGATGTTTTCTACAACGTAATTTGATCCTTTCTGTATATTTCATGTCTTGTGAAATGTATGAGTGCATTAGAACAACCTGACAAACCAGCATAATTAAGTAACTGGCACAATTAATGCTTAATCATCGAATATCCCTTAGAAATGACCATTGTAAAGTTGAAAATGGAACATGAAAAACCAAACTCTTTCTAGTCAGTCTGTACAAACTACTAACTGGTTGCGAAATGGCAGTGTGTTTCCAACAGCTACTTCAGAAAAAGTGCCTGCACTTAATTTCCCAGTAAGCCTGCTAGCCAGGATTATCCTGTGTCTCAATAATACTGGTTGAGGTCAATTTTATGGATGCCCCATGGGGTTTAAGAGGCCTCAATCAATGTCTGGCTTTACCTCCTGGCTACTTATTCTGGGAGGCGCACGATTACAAATTACTGTCCACAACTACATCACATAGGGTCAGCATGCTAATTAAATAAATTGCTAAGCAGTGTCTATCTGAAAAGGTGTGTGCTGATTGGCAGCACCAGAAGTTTACAGAAAGCTAGTTGTGAAATTACCCAATTTTGAAGATTGCATTATTGTGACGGACGACTACAGTGCATTAGCATCAATGTTTACGGATGGAAAAGGAAATACCCCCCAAACTTTTAATAAATTAACCACAAATACTTAAAGACCAGTGTTCTCCAGAGGCCTGCATCAGAAGCAGGGTTCGTTATCATAATCGCTAAGCTGAATATCTTCTGGCTTGTCTGGATTCAGCTTGTATGAGGCAAACCTCATTAGAATTTGTGCAATAATGCTAAGAGAGCCTGAAGAAGCTTGTTATAAAATAATGTTTGGGGGGAAAAAGTTTGAATATATACATATACACACACACATATACACTCACCTAAAGGATTATTAGGAACACCTGTTCAATTTCTCATTAATGATATTATCTAACCAACCAATCACATGGCAGTTGCTTCAATGCATTTAGGGGTGTGGTCCTGGTCAAGACAATCTCCTGAACTCCAAACTGAATGTCTGAATGGGAAAGAAAATTGATTTAAGCAATTTTGAGCGTGGCATGGTTGTTGGTGCCAGACGGGCCGGTCTGAGTATTTCACAATCTGCTCAGTTACTGGGATTTTCACGCACAACCATTTCTAGGGTTTACAAAGAATGGTGTGAAAAGGGAAAAACATCCAGTATGCGGCAGTCCTGTGGGCGAAAATGCCTTGTTGATGCTAGAGGTCAGAGGAGAATGGGCCGACTGATTCAAGCTGATAGAAGAGCAACTTTGACTGAAATAACCACTCGTTACAACCGAGGTATGCAGCAAAGCATTTGTGAAGCCACAACACGTACAACCTTGAGGCGGATGGGCTACAACAGCAGAAGACCCCACCGGGTACCACTCATCTCCACTACAAATAGGAAAAAGAGGCTACAATTTGCACAAGCTCACCAAAATTGGACAGTTGAAGACTGGAAAAATGTTGCCTGGTCTGATGAGTCAGAATTTGGCGTAAACAGAATGAGAACATGGATCCATCATGCCTTGTTACCACTGTGCAGGCTGGTGGTGGTGGTGTAATGGTGTGGGGGATGTTTTCTTGGCACACTTTAGGCCCCTTAGTGCCAATTGGGCATCGTTTAAATGCCACGGCCTACCTGAGCATTGTTTCTGACCATGTCCATCCCTTTATGACCACCATGTACCCATCCTCTGATGGCTACTTCCAGCAGGATAATGCACCATGTCACAAAGGTCCAATCATTTCAAATTGGTTTCTTGAACATGACAATGAGTTCACTGTACTAAACTGGCCCCCACAGTCACCAGATCTCAACCCAATAGAGCATCTTTGGGATGTGGTGGAACGGGAGCTTCATGCCCTGGATGTGCATCCCACAAATCTCCATCAACTGCAAGATGCTATCCTATCAATATGGGCCAACATTTCTAAAGAATGCTTTCAGCACCTTGTTGAATCAATGCCACGTAGAATTAAGGCAGTTCTGAAGGCGAAAGGGGGTCACACAGTATTAGTATGGTGTTCCTAATAATCCTTTAGGTGAGTGTATGTATATATATATATATATATATATATATATATATATATATTTTTTTTTTTTTATTATTTTTTTTTTTTTTTTATTATTATTTCTGCATAATTGTTCAGCATCTACACCTATCATTGCTGACAGCTGGGAAGGAAGCCTCTTCTCTCATTATCTTGAAGAGCTAGTATCAATATTGGATGCAGCAGACAGGAACATTTGTAATTTTCCCCAAGCGTTAGATTTTTGAAAATTCTTCCGAGATGAATAAACAACCACAAATGTTATAAAAAGAGCATGGGTTGGTGTTGGGGGGAGAGGAGTGGAATATATTAATAACAATCAAATTATGATCGTGTTGGTACCGTTGACACCAGACAGTTCTTTAAAGAAATATTGCACGGATTGGTTCAGTCTGCTGCTGGGAAATGGAGGCTGAATTAGTGAAATGAGCCAACACTAATGTTGTCTTTAGTTAGGTCTAATAAATACATTAGAGACTGAAAAATGGCAAAGTAATATAGAGCAGTTTTAGTCTATATTATGAAACCAGTAAGCGGTTGTTTGTGCTTTGAATACTGGATGAAGATCCGTTGTGATCCAGCTTTAAAATATGTGTTTATGGGAAATTCAAATGGTACTTATCCATACAGAACATTTTAAACATATAGTACAAAGTGTGATCCGTATAATTTCCATGGTAGAAGATACATGTTCCTTATGGGTAGTTAACAAATGAATACCTAGGAATAGTTTTTAACATCTCCCTCACAAAGCACCAGTTAAATGGTTTTGCACCAGTGTCTCTCTTTATCCTACCTTCCTTACAACGGAAAGCCTCCTTTTCTTCAAGATATTTCTCTGAGTTTCATAATAGCCACCTTCCACGTACTGGTCCAGCAGTTCTTTGCTTAACTTAAGCTCTTGTCTTCACATGACGTGTTACCTTTCTTTCTGCAAGCTCATCCTGTGGCTCTGGGCATTCAACAACCATTTTCATATTTTACAGGAACATCATGAGAAAGGGACATGCTATATTTAGGTTTGATACAAAGAATGTTAAATTTGTTACAGGTCAGCTAAAAACTTTCCCCAGAGCTGTGAGTATTAGATAATGCTTGAATGCCTCTTGAATTCTCTGTAAGAAGCTTTGGTAACCATTCCGTATTTAGACTGTATTAAAATAATAAAAAGACAATAAATAAACGCTAAATACAGACTACAGAAAACTAAATTCATAAACAAACAAAGCAGAAGGAGTATGTCCAAAAATATGTTAGCCATTGTGAAATTGAACAATTCATTATCTCTGATTGTTTTCAGGTTAAACAAAATCACTTTTACGTGAAGTTACGAGAACCAGCGGCTGCTTTGTGTAAGTGACTGGCTGAAAAGAAGCACAAAAACAGTCAAACAGTTAAATTTTCATGGGAAAATTTATTTATTCCAAACAAAAAATGATATTGGTCCTTTGTAAGTATAGTTGCGGACTCATTAATAGCAAAAGGGGAGATTTGGCTTAATTCATTTACTTGAAGCTCACTTTATGAGATGACTTAAAAACTATCAACTTTTTCACTAACCATGAACAATTATCAGCAGCATTTCTGGTCTCCCGAGCAACTGTCTCACAGCACAGTCCCCTATACTCCAGAGACCACTGGTTAACATGTAGGCTGTTATAGCTTGCGGGGACCAGGAATCACTTTGAAAGAGACATGACAGAGCCACCAAAACCCTGGCATCAAATACAATGTCAGAGTTTTTGTGGAACAGAACAACCTAACAAACTTTTTCTTCGATCATGTAATGGGTAAAGAAATGGATTGTCCTTGGTCATTTCATGTCAAAATGTATTACTGTCTTTTTAAAATGTATGTTCAATATCTAATATTCAAATATATAGGGTGAGAATACAAATTTAAACAGTCTGAGGGTGAAAGACCTGGGTACAATGTGAAGGTTTTATAATCGTGTCAACTCCGTTTGCATGTTAATTGCAGAGTAGTCATAGCCATTTCCATGACTTAGGGTTGCGTGAGTTAATAAATGCACAAATGCTCTTGAAGCATTGACAATGCGGCATTGGATATGGAGCTTTGATGAATGAGCTCTGTGAGATAAAAGAGACCTGGATCCTTTGCAATGCAAATTAACCTTGAACTATTTGTAAAACAACCACAAGGACCTAAGAAATGCATAACGTTTATGACAGATGCCAGTGGCACCTGCACTGCCAACTAAAATGTAGATATTGAAAGTTTTCAGCGCTGACAAAGAACTTATAACCTCCTCTTGTCTGAAAACACATTGAGAAGATGTAGTCTTTAAAGTGCAATATCCCTTCTGGGCTTTCAAAGTGCCTCGTTTATAGTTCAGCTCAATTACAGATGTAAATCACATTTGCAATTCCGATTTCTTCCACTTATGCTCTTGACTAGTTTTCATTAAATTTTGATTTGTTGGTTCTGAACTGCTTGTAAAGAGAACACCACTCCCCACAGAGATTATTGAAACCATTAGAGCAGTCAATTTGGAGAACAATAGCGGTAGGGCTATTATTAAGTGCTGTGAACATAAGCAAGCACATTAAAAACTCACGTGTTAGGGAGGCTGTTGAATTAAAAAGGCCCAGTCTATACATCGTCCTATACCACAATGATAGCGTACCACCAATATTTTTGTTTTATGACGATCAATTAGAAAACATTCTTCACTCAAGCTGCAGTACCCATGACACATTTTTCGTCCTGGAGAGAAATGTTCACTTTCTCTCTCTTTAATTAAGCAATCAGACCAAGAAAGTGACACAGTGCGCAGGGGTGCAGGAAGCAGTATGGCCCTCTAGGAGTTGAGTTTGACCCTCCTGTTTCAGCAAGAACAAAGTCTGAAATAACAGCTGGTGACAGCTTTGGTTCTCCTTTTCAAGAGAATCAAAACCTCAATCAAAGCTCCCATCAGCTGTCATCTGTTAAGGGTAAAGAGATTTCGTTCTTTCCATCTGTCATCAGAACATATGCCCTTCAGCCTTAGAAGCAGTCTACTTGCCCTTCTCTGGACCCTGTCTAAGGCATCAACTCTGTCACGGTTCTATAACATTGTGACCAGCACTGACTAGAGTTTTGCAGTCATAGCCTAACAAAGACATGTATTGCATTTCCATTATCTGGACTGTTGTATTAGGCTTTACCCCCCAAGTATATTAATTCACCTTTTAATACAAATTGCAATGCTTAAGAATTATAATTTATAAATATCTGGCAGGCAGGGGATGCTGGTTGCCCATATGGTATTTTCCAGTTCCATGATGCACATCTTCTGATTATACCCTCTCTTTTTTTTTTGCTTTCTCAATATCTGACACAAAGGGCTGGAATGCAAATTAATCTGCAGATTTCTGCATATATTTACATGTCCCCCTGTAGGAGACTTGAGGTTGCCAATGGTTCCCTTATCAATAGAATTTGGGTAATCTACAGAAAACATAATGCTTGTAAGTATGTACGCTGGCCTCAGGAAAGGCAATTAAATGAGCGATGCAGGCATACAGAAAACAAAGAACATACAACCTCCACTAAGCCAGACCTCCAGGTCCAGAATCAAACCCAGGACACCACAGTGGAAAATACTCCATAACAGAATATAAATCAGGGGAAATCATGCACTTTAATGCTATAGAGTGGCCCCATTTATTATATATATATATTCTCAAATGAGTGAACAGAATAATCCCATGGCTAAAATCTATGTCATGTACAGAAAGGTTAAGAGAATTGAACCTCTTACCCTAGAGCAGAGAGGCAACTTTGAGGAGAATTGATTGAGCTGTTAAAGGAAAATCCTCAAAGGGGATCACAAAGTCAATCTAAAACAGTACTTCAAACTTGACATGGAAATGAGGACAATGAGGCATAAAAGGCAAGGAAGCACAAGCACATGCATTGCTATGAAGAGTGGCCCTTCACAGACTTTTTACATAGTTGTGCATGTAACTGTGTGCATCAGTGAAACAACAACAACAACCATCAGAATACAAACATACACGTGTTGCAGCTAGTTCACAGGGATCCTTCGTGAAAGGTCTTGAAGAGATTCAAGTTTCAATTAGATTCAAGAAAGGACTGCCTCCAATCCTTTGTAATCTTTCTGATGTCCTAATTAATCATAAAACACAAAGCATAGGCATTAGTCGACACCATAACAAACAAAAAAACTGCAGAGGTTAGATCCTGCCAGAGGCAGAGTTACAGAAGTGTGTTATGTAACCTTTCACATATATTTCTGAGACATGCATGAATAATTTATTCCAACTCTGTAAATATCCTGTAGGGAGACTTCCCTAGTGGGTTTAGTTTAAGGATTTCAATTTCAATTAATGCTGATGATTTTAATGTGATTAGTACTCTTGTAATTCAAATTTCTTCCATAGGAGCTGAACATGTCAGAACAATCAGCTCAGCAATAAATCACACTAGATCATTACCAATATATTGTTTACAAATATAACTAACTATTACAGTTCAGATCTTGATATTAGACTGTATAAATGCACATATTAGATTTGGGTAACCGACAATGCCTTGTTGGTGTTCTCCGAATTAACTTCTGAGATCAATCTGCAAGCAGAAATAATGAAATCACTTAGTGAATACCAGGGCATTAAAGGTCAATTGGCAAATAATTGTAAACCTTTACTGATATGTTGGTTGTCAATGCACAATTACATTCAAGGGGAAAAAAGATACTCTCAATATGTACGTTTGTGTGGAGTTAATACTGGACGTTCACAGGATGAGGTGTAGTTTGCGTGTTGGTGGCTGGGACTAGCATCCTAGATTTTAAACAGGTGATCTGTTGCTTCTTCATTCTCCCAACCTCTCTATCACCATCTGTCGAAACTTCTTTTCATCCGGTGAACTTGGGAGGCCAGTGATATTCTCGCACACACGTAACTTTGTTTTCATTAACAGGTAACCAAAAAAAGTGCCGAGAAGCTTTAGGGAGTTAGGCACAGCTCATTGTGTGCACATTTTGTAGTATCTGTTGCTATGGCAATGTGGCTAGTCTGCTCCTTTAACCATCTTCTTGTCAGCGTAAGAGATGCTGATGCTCTGATTATGGGTATGGCCCTCCAGTATAATGGGAAAATGCATGAAGCTGTTTAACCTCAGGCATTTTTAAGTAACAAAAAAGTGTGTGGGGGGCGGGGGGAACTGCAATACTTAAACAGCATACCTGTGAAGTTCCATAAGGCACAAGGCTTTGTTAGTGGCACGAAGTATATATATTTATTTATTTTCATTTGTAACCTCATAGGTGGTCTCCATGGTAATTAAACGTGATGTAAAACAGCCTGTTTCATGGCCATTGTGTTTTCTCTATTCTCTTCCACACAGTTCCTTGTGTTTTTCCAAAAAAGCTAAGAAGTCTTAATTAACGTGAACAATATGAGGAAGATCTTGTGTGCACCTTGAAGTAGAAACCTGTCAGACTTATAACACACGTTATAACCTCATGAATTGTCATGAATACAATGGATAAGGCAATGGAGAACAAAACTGCAAATATAGAACGGATGATGGGGGCTGTGATGGGGTTGGCAATTGAATGATAATCAGTAGAGCTCAAATGGAGGAGCAGTTCTGCAAGATCTACAGTCTGAACGGGACACTTTTCCAGGTGGGGAGAGACAGTGCAGTCCTCATTTTCATTAGCAACCAATGCTCACTGGGGGAATACAGACTCAGTAGATGATAAAATGCAAGCAAGATTGCTTAACAGATGAGTGCTGATGAGAAAGGAAGGAGCAGCAGCAGTGGACCAGGACAGAGGGGAGTTTGGACGTGATTCAAATAAAGCATCACTGTAATGTTTGCAAAATATTTAACTCTACACAATGAAAGCAGAATTTCAGCAGAAATGGATGCTGAAGAACAGCTTTTGTTTAAACTGCATAAGAAAAATGTTCCTTATATAGGCTATATATTTCTGGTTTAAAAGGTAGAGAATTCCATGCAAATCATTCTGAATAAGACAACAAATTCAGCAGCCAGAACATACAGTGTCCATGTTGTTGTCCATGTCTGCCACAGGCTCCGATTCTTTCTACATGTAAGAAAAAGTGACTTCTACCCCATAACCTGTGGCAGTCACTTTTACTCCTGAAGAGCCACAGTCTGTCAGGTTTTATAGGTAACATATAACGCTATTGGGTGCTACAGACATGGACAAATCTGTAATTTATTATTAACCATAATTGACCCAAAGAAGTCATGACAACCTGGGTCTAGTGAAAACCAAAGCATCCCTAGAATTCTCCAGGGAGAGGGTGTAAGTGCTCTGCACCAATCATGCATGTGTGATAGGTTTGACTGTCAATAACATGCTATGAATTAAAATAAAAATGTAAAAATGGGTCATTGCAGTCATGCTATAATAGTACAGCACACAATGCAAAGCACAAACAAAGGTATTTGTCAGGCACTGGGGGGGTGTTGGTGGTAGATAAATAGATAAATACTTTCTACTGGCATTGCTAAAGGAAGAGCTTTTGTAAAGAAAGCACAGAAGGAGAAGGCTAATTGAACAGTGGCAAATGATAGGTCATTATGAAGCCACTTTCATGTTGAATTGAAGCTGGAAAATTATTTTTTCTTCCAAAGCTGGGTGAATTCTGAATACATGTGTGCTTTGACAGGTGCATCCGAGAACAGCCACTGTTGGAATACAAGGCCAAAGGCACAAGGAGTTATTCTTAGCCATTGACCTTCAAAAGTGTTATACTCCTGCAAGCGAATGTCAAAAAATCTCAAAGCCCCAGTTCTTGCAGGTCAGTTTGTGACCTCTCCCCAATCTGGGGTCAGCAATCATTCAGCTCAGAGCTAAAAGACTTCGTGACTTCAGACCAGGGTCTTTTAAAAAGTTTAATAAAAAGTTACAGGTTACACCAAGGTCTTCAGTATCTCTGCTCTCAAGTCTGTCAGCCATCCCCTACCTGCTTCTCACTTTACAAATCGTTTTTTCACTCTTCTCTGACCTACTTTTAATGGCTCTGCAGGCAAACACAAACACAAGTAACACTATTCCATATCTTAATGAATTATTAACTATTGCTTCAAATTAGGTCAGCGCATAAATCATGTAAAAAGTACAACACATCAGTATTTATAAAAACATTTTTTACAGCACTAATACTGCTACAGTAAAGCTAAGCATGCACAAAATTTGATCATGAAAAAAAAAAAACTAATTGGAGTTTGAATTCCGTCATACTATTATATTCAGCATGACAGTCACACATGGCAACTTGCATTCAAAAACATAGTTGCATTAAAAACATATAAGGGATGTTAAAAATAAAGTGCATAACAGTTTCATAAAAACAACACTGCAGTAATGTAGAGATCATCAAAACCAGTGTGAGTGCACTAACTACAGCAATGGAGATGAAGGAATAGAATAAGATACATTGCAGGTTGTGGAACAAACAATTCAATAAAATGTTGAGAAGGGGTCAAGTGAGAGACTACACAATGGTGACAATTAAGTGATTGAGAGAGAGACTCAGCGATAGAGATAGAGACTTAGAATCTTAAATTGGATGTGGGCAGACATAGGTAACAACTTCCTAAAGTAGAGCTGGTAGATGGGAGAAGCCTATAGAAAAGAAAAGAAAAAAACAGCTTCCAATGAAAATTTGTATTCATTCAGAGAACTCATGTTTACGGTACATTTTGAATTGCTAACTGGAGGGATATTAGAATTTACTGCTTTCTAGTGTAAACAAGCTTACAGGCTATTAGTTACAAAAGGTATAACTTAGACCTACTAGCGCTATTAGTTACAAAAGGTATAACTTAGACCTACTAGCAGTGTTTCAATCCGATATGTCATCGAAAATAATTCCATTTAGGTACAAATGGCCACAAATTAATGAGATTATAGGAATGTCACCTTTTACTTGCAATCACTTTGTTAAAGTATTAGTATTATTTTAATTTCCTCTCTGGGGATAAACAAATCAGGGTGAGACAATGTTAACTTTCACAGATCAGAGATTAGTCCTCACATCTCTTGAGCAATCACCATAGCCTCTCTCATGTAAGGCTCACAGGCTGGAGCTTGGCCTTTCTGATTGGCTGAAATCTATGCAAAAGGAAGTCACGTATTAAGATAAAAACAAACCTTTTGCTGACATTAACAAGCATCCCCTGGGGATAAGTAGCCTAATTAGCCTGCAAAGCTCTACAGGAGTCCCTGTTAGGCCCTCCAAAATTTGTAGGAAAAACTGATTTGATCTGATTAGGGAATGTAAATTGATTATTGTTCATTAATTTGGGCTTCATAGTATACTTGAGACATTATGCAACCTCAGCTGTTGTGAAAACCTGGTTTATGGACACTTTATTTGGAGGACCTATGGGATAGCACTGCGATCTACAGACACTTCTGGAAGTTGGCTGTGAAGAGGGGGAAAGGGGGCACCATGTGATTAGATACAGACCCCAAATGAACAGGCTTAGGCTGTGATCTATAATCTATGTATCATAAAATAGATGTCTGAAATGCTGCAAAACAGAGTCATTAAGACTCATACTCTATGCCTTTTATAAATGAAATAATCGTGATATAATTATATAAATGTGGTGCTCATTTGTAAATGCAGGCAATTATGAATTTCTGAGAAGTAAATTGAATTTCTAGGCTAATAAAGGGAGATTTCATTATTTCTGTGAAAGGTAAATAGGCCTTTTCCTTAGTCTCGCAACGAACAAAAGCCATTCAAACCTAAATGCGAAAAGCTAAAGTTTAGATTCGTGGGACTCGCTTTTCTGTTCTGTAATTAAAGGGAAATGAAGAGACTAATGAGATAATAAATTAACTGGGACAGTAAACTCTTTTAAGCTTTTCAAAATGCACTTATAAATGGGGAATTAGCTACTCAGAGGATTAAAATTAGAGGCTTTTATTGTTCGTTTGTTTGTTGGTGGGTTTTTTTTTTTGCCGTATGGGGTTTCTATCACCCAAAAAAAACATTAAGTTTACAGATTGGAATGTACAGAAAATATCAGAGAACAATGGTTAACATAATGAGAAAATGTTGCATTAATACAATGGCAAGAGAGACTCAATATATAGTATATACCCATCTGAATGAATGAATGAAAAATAACAGAAATCTTGGAGGGTGAAGTGGAAGCAGCTGGATCCCAATCAAGAGAGGTAACATTACTAGTTTTTCATGCTCCATTGTGACCTTATCTGTGAAATTATGTTCTCCTCTGGTTACCATGCAAAGAAGAATTATATTGCTGCACCGAGGAAAGTCCAGGAATCAGCAAAGTATGTTAGATAATGTCAGGTGAATCTCTTTAAGCTGAAACAGAAGAAATATATTTGGTTTACAGGACAAACAAAGCAGACAGGACTGAGGCTTGTTAACAGTATGTTTCTGTCTGCAAAAAGCATTGTGACTGTAGGAAATAAACTGACCATGTTGTAGATGCCGATTCCCTATGATCATATAAGAAAGGGGTTATTGAGGTTCAGTAATCAATTACCTACTGGCACAAAGAGAACCTGTGTGGGTGACGGTCTCCTCTACCTTGCACAATGTTCATCTTTTTACTTTTTCTAAACTTCAGGAGAAATACACATTTTCAGTTAGTGAGAACTATAACACATGAACGCAATATCTTCTGTCTTTAATCAAATGCTGTATCAAATGTATTACTTATAAATTCCCTTCCCCTTACTTAACCAAATCCACTTCTTGAAAGCATTAGCATGAGTACATTGAGTGTCTTTCAGTAACACAGTGTAATAGATTACATTATGTGTTGTCATAAAAGGGAGCTTCCTTTAACTCTGAATGATAAAATGTAAGCTTAACATTTCCTTGCTAGGAGATATACACACAAACAGTATTGTTGCAAATTTCAGTGTGCCGATTTTCTTAAAAAAATACTTATTTCTTCATATACTGCAGAGGTAGGTTTGCATTGCAATTTACTGCATATTTAATATGCTCTTACATGTCTGCTTAATCTTCTTTAAATGAATCTGTGCTCATAATATTCTCCAAATTCTAAACCTGTTTCCTTCCAATTCAAAAGTGCTGGGTGCAGAATTTACTTGCCTGAATATTTAATAAGCACTACATTACCTAGGCTTGCAGCAGTCATTTTTAATGCATTACGAACAGCTGTCTTTATACATTAAATCTGTTGTCCTCCATACTTTAGTACTTTAATATAGTGAAAGGGTAACAGGTTTAATTCTGGAGAAGCTCAGCATTTCATAGACAAACTCAGATACACTGACAGTCATCAGCACTGGTGAGATGAAATAACTATTACTGGAGCTCAGTTATTTTTCAGATCTGTCTACATACAACTTGCTCAATACTACCGATGCTGTATGCTTATAAGCACCTCAACAGAGGGATAGCCTATTTTGCAGAACCACTATTTAAACTGGCTCAGTCCTTGACAGAGGTACAATGGCATACCGAGCCATGATGAACAGCTTTGGAGAATTGCCATCAGCATCATCTTGCAGGCAGAAATGTTCAAACGCCAGGGGGAAATGGTAAATAACTGCTGATGTAGACAACCTAAAGGGCAGAGGTTTTCTAAAGAGCACACCATTGCCCAAATCCCTTTCCAATAGCTAGAGAAGACGCAAGGAAGTTCAAGAATCAGAAGAATAAGATTAAGATGCATTCTTATTCAATTCAGTCCAATCATTAATGTGCTCACCAAACTCCGATAAAAACTACAACTAATACATAAGCAAGCATATTTATCAAACTGAATGCACCAGCAAATAACATTGTTTCATATGAAGGATGTGAATGTTTTCCACTGCGGCAAATGGGAATCCATGGAAACATATTTATATTTTCCCTCTGGCTCCACTTTTCTGCAACTCGAGTCCACCCCAAATGGGGAATGTGTGACTGCATCGCCCTTTAGTTTTGTTTGAAAATGTGCTACTTAAAATAGGATTCACTTCATGTTTCATGGTGATTGTTGGGAGTTTATTTATTTCGTACTGATAATTTCAAGAACTATTGCCAAAATGTTGTCATTACCCTCTTATTATAGCAAGTCCTTTACATATCTTTAATGCACCAAACAACAGATGTATCTTTTTCTCCCTAAGCAGACAATCGGTCTACCTGGCAGTGTAGGATATCATGCAGGTACTTAAGCAGGTTTAGTGTCTTCAGTAATTTATTTGGAACTTGGTCCATTTCACTTTGCAGAAAACAATACTCAGCCTATTATTGTCCTGTCATTCTCAACACTATTTCTAATTATGCTGCAGTTGTAACAATCTGGATTGAATGCATCCACAACTTTAAATCTTGATGACTAAATTATTGTTGTTTGTTTGTTGTTTTTAATTAAAAAATGCCCATTATACACAGTAGTTCCTTAATTGATGCATCTCAGAGAATCTTCCTCAACAAGTGCTATAATAGATACTTTCTGTAAGAGTCAATAACTACAAAATTACCCATAAAGGCGACTAATAGAGTTTGCCTCCCCTTTTCCATTAGAGCTTTTTGGTTCAAGGGGAAAATTAAATGGACATTTATGTCTCTCTAACTTAGCGAAGCACTTTTGATTTATTTAGAGCTTTATTTTAATGTACCCCCATGGCATTGAGAATCAGCCCAGCCAAGTTAATTTATTCCACACACCAGCCAAAGCAAAGGCACTGCCTGCTTCATAACAGTTTACATTCCCATATGGAAAGATGAGATGTTTTTAACAGAAAGCCTGGAGGAATCTTTTGCTGTATGAGGGAAAGCTGATAATGTAAAAAGCATAAACGGTTTTAGTTTGGGTGCTGCTACCGAAGTCATAAACCTGGCAATGACTATTGCATACAGCGCTACAAAAATAAATATATTTGCAAAGAATAAATCAATGGTGCACATAAAGTTGTTTTTTTCTTTTCATATTTCCCTAAAAAGACATTGATTTACTGATCTGTACACACTCAGGTATACTGTATATTATAAATTCTTGATTCCCTTGAAGGGTGGTTTGTAAAATATGGTTATTATTGTTGTTGTTGAGTCAAAATAAGTGGTATAATTAAACACTTCCTTTATTTTGGTCAATGAAGTCATGGATTCAAAGATAGAATCTGGTCATGATCAAAACAAGTAGATTTGGCAAGCATGCAACACAATAGCAACTATAAGCCAGTGTATGGCAGTTTAGGGTCCTCTTCCCAGGGGCACACAACTATTGCAGCCTGCCTGATTTAGGGGGATAGTGGCCTTCAGTGCCACATGGCCTGCCTGCTAGCACTATCTCAGATAGTTTCATCCTCATGATTTAGTCATCGTATGCATGAAAAGCATAGTGTGCAGCCCGTAACCTCTAAAGGACAAGGGCCAAAATAAAACGACACAAGTGATCAGTCATTGACATGCACGAACCATCACCATGTCGATATACTAATTCTTATTCGAATGGCATCCTCTCTCAACTGGATATTAGCTACATATCTGCAAACAGTGGACTTTTTCGAAGTTAATTTTTTCTGACTGAGCAAAATGAACTCTCCTTTGTGAGCATTTAAAGGCAAACATTGAAAAGTTGACGATATGTGGGTATGGAGGAGAATTTTCCACTTTTTTCTTTTTCTTGATCAACAGAATAAAACCTTTGGAAAATTTGCTGGACTTGCAAACTGTAATATTTGTTGTTGTCATTGTTTTATTACACTGGAGCAAAAACACTTTGAAAGTCATTCTGCCAGTCCTGCCTGTCAAATTGACTTACTCTGTATTATAGGTATTACCTGAATTGATATTACCTTGAAAGTAAAGCTTTTCTTGACATTCAGGTGATGATGGAAAATTGAATTTCCTGTCTGAGTCATTGCTTGCTTTATTAAGGTTTTAATTGCTGTACTGTGATACATCAAGAGGAATGGAAGAAGTGGCATTATATGGCAAATTACTCTTGAAGTTTAATCATAAACGTATGTACTCATATTGTGAAATACTACAGAATAACCCACTGTTTTGATTTTCAATACAATTACTCAAGTCTATGTTTCAGTTCAATCTACCAAGAGAGCTAGTCATTTACACGTGCACCAGTACCCATTCCAATGGTAATTGGTAATGGTAATATGTATTAATAAAATCAGTTTCAATTTGGCCAGAAAAAAATAAATGTTTATCCATGCTTATGTACTGCTGGTTGTTTTGAATTTATGGTTTTGTCTTATTGTTTGCAGGTGCTATTAGCTAGAATCAATGCTAATAACATTTTGACATTCCCAAAAGGTTTTGTTCATAGATTTAATTTGCCTTTGTTGTCCTTAAAAACCTTGTGTTTATCAGAAACCTTCCATTATTAAAAAATAAAATAAATGTAACACAGAAGAATCATTTCTACATTTCAAGCAATCTTGGTTTGAGAAAAACTTAAAACTTTTTTAAATGTAACTGTCAGGACCAATGAATGCATATAATACGGTGTGTGCATTTCTAGACTGTTTAATTTAATTTGTAGCTACCAGTGTGACATCGAAAAATGAAAATACATCTCAGTACTTTCGAAAAGTAAGGTTTGAGTCAGATTTCAAGGTAAAGTTCACTCTGCAGGTCATTTTAAAAGTCAGACCTACAGATTGACTTCCCCAACCATCCCCAAGATTGGTTCGATGGGAGTTTTGCTTCAAGGTTAATTTAATTGCAGCAGTCAATACCAAATGGCTTATCTGCTGCATCTTAAGTTACCCATGATCTATTGTATGGTAAAATAAAGGGGATAATGCAAGAATAACAGGCACAGAGTGTAACAGTAATGCCACTCACTTGGATAGCATGGATTTCCCCTGCATTGGGGGAACCAGTCTTTTGGATGTTTGTTTAGTAGTATAGCTTCCATTGTGATACAGATTGAAACAATGACAGAACCCTGTTCACTCTATTAGCAAGTTCACACTCACACCTTCTGTCCCAATCAATTACAACAAATCAACAGCCAGCTCGAAAAACCTGAGCGTAATTCTGAGCAAGAAGCCAAATGGTCACCTCAACTCGGGCAATCTTTTTACATACCTTGAGCAGCCCATTTTATATTAGAGGGGGTTCCAGCTCTATTTGATAATTTCATTCTCCCGCAGAGTCCAGGGGAAAATATCAATACATTTCTCTGCTTCTTATTTTCCCCGTTAGTGACGTGGAAGGAAATAAATTGCTTTTTCACAACTGGCTAGGCAAATCAATGACAACCTTAATTGCTTACAGTTGCATCCTCACATCGAATCATGTGCTTTACCATTTTCTTTCCCCTTCAAAGAACAATGCCATTCAAGAGCATCCTGAACTGCCTATCTGATACTCCATAAATTTCCCTGACACTTATCTGTCCTGGGGAAGAAAAAAGACACATAAAAGTAATCTGAACTGCATGATTTAAACATGCTAAAACACCAGCTTTCTCAAATTAAAATCAACTGAAAGGAGTGTGCAGAAAAGTTCAAGAACAGCCAAGATTGCGAATAAAACAACCACAATAAAATGCTGGTGTTGTTAAACAGTCTGCAGAGTGGGAGAGCGCTGATCAATATTTTGTAGACTGCTGTTTCTTCATTTTGTTTCTTGGACCCTGTAGGGCAATAACTTTGGGAAGGGAAATAAAAACTCTTCAGTGGACATATACTTCGCTCTCTGGAATGTATTGACAGACCGCTGAATAGTGTTCTTGTTTAGCCTATTATTATTATTATTATTATTATTATTGTTCTTGTTGTCCCCAAGTATGATTTTCAGTATCTCAATTTGTTACCAATGGGTGCAATTCTTATGGGTGTTCCTAGATTAGTGCAGAACCTGATAGATTTAAAAAAATAAAACGTGTTCTCTGCAAATCCTTTTCCTCTTCTGAGATTTCTAGTATTAATCAGCAACTACACCAATCAGCCATAACATTATGACCACCTGCCTAATATTGTGTAGGTCCCCCTTTTGCCGCCAAAACAGCCCTGACCTGTCGTGGCATGGACTCCACTAGACCTCTGAAGGTGTACTGTGGTATCTGGCACCAAGACATTAGCAGCAGATCCTTTAAGTCCTGTAAGTTGTGAGGTGGGGCCTCCATGGATCGGACTTGTTTGGCCAGCACATCCCACAGATGCTTGATTGGATTGAAATCTGGGGAATTTGGAGGTCAAGTCAACACCTTCAACTCGTGATTCATCAGACCAGGCCACCTTCTTCCATTGCTCCGTGGTCCAGTTCTGATGCTCACGTGCCCATTATAGGTGCTTTCGGCAGTGGACAGGGGTCAGCATGTGCACCCTGACTGGTCTGCGGCTACACATCCCCATACGCAACAAATTGTGATGCACTGTGTGTTCTGACACCTTTCTATCAGAACCAGCATTCATTTTTTCAGCAATTTGAGCTACAGTAGCTGGTCTGTTGGATCAGACCACACGGGCTAGCCTTCGCTCCCCACGTGCATCAATGAGCCTTGGCCGCCCATGACCCTGTCGCCGGTTTTCCTTCCTTGGACCACTTTTGATAGGTACTGACCACTACAGACCGGGAACACCCCACATGAGCTGCAGTTTTGGAGATGCTCTGACCCAGTCATCTAGCCATCACAATTTGGCCCTTGTCAAAGTCGCTCAGATCCTTACGCTTGCTCATTTTTCTGCTTCTAACACATCAACTTTGAGGACAAAATGTTCACTTGCTGCCTAATATATCCCACCCACTGACAGGTGCCATGATAACGAGATTATCAGTGTTATTTACTTCACCTGTCAGTGGTCATAATGTTATGGCTGATTGGTGTATACTGATCCAAATAATTAAACTAGACTTATACAGGCCTTGTGTGTAGCTATCTTGATTTCTGTGTCTTGAGAAGTCTGTGGCAGACAGAGACACTCGATTCCCAAAACTTTTAATTGCCCTTGCCTTGAGGTAAACATGCCAATATTGATAGCAAACGTTCCTGTTGTTTTTGAGAGTCGTACACATGGTGGTGAGATGGAATTGTATCAAGGCGTGACAGAGGGGAACCAGATTTACTCATTAGCTATATTGCTGATTATTATAATATGTATTATCATCTACACGACTTGCATATTAATCAGCATTTAATGCATATTCTTTGATTAATATATGGACTTTATTTTTGTTCCATCTCGGCACCTATTTTTCTCACTGCTCACAACCTTCACTGGGGATCCTCCGTATCTCCGTCACCTATTTCTCTAGATTATTTTATTACCATTATCTAATAAACGTCTTATTGATTCACTGTGCTCCCGTGGATTCCTTACACTCTCTCTAGATCTCCTTGGACAAGATGGGTGCTCATCTCTTGGAAGCACAAGCTGAGTCTACCCTCCTCTGAAGATGTCTCGCTACAGGGAATTGTCACTAGGAAAAGCCCCTGTCAGTGTAGGCCAGCATGACAATGTCCAAGCTAAAGCAAACCATTATAAGAGTTTCCAGACACTTCCACATCACCCATTGCTTGAAAAGGCATGAATTATGGATCAGTGAGCTGCTGCTGAAAGACTGGGACAGTTGTGAAGCCCAAAATCCAATAGCACAGCTCTCTCCTGTGTGCTTAAAGAATGACCAATGATTCAGACTGAAAAGAATAAATCATGCTGCCGGAGAAGGAGAAAGAGCATTTTCTTTAACACAGTCGGTAACACATGGATAATGTAAGGTAGCAAGCTGTACCGATTTGCTACCTTAAGCCCAGAGATGTAAGGAGTATGTGTAATAGGCAAACACAATGTATGTACTATGCACAGCAAGAAGGGATACTACATAATAAAACATATTTTTGCAGTAACAGTAGAAGAAGGTAGTTAAGCTTTTGCCAGTTGCTTTTCTCCAAGGTCATTCATGTTCAAAAGCACAATTGTATAATCAACTTAAAAGTTCCATTATAATCAAATCTTTAAAATAAAGTATATGAGTAAATAAGATCTGCAGTGAATCAACAGAAATGCAGAAACAACACAAATAAGAAAAAGGAGTAGAATGCAAAATGCTTGAATAGTGGACTTGTGGTGGAACCGAGTCAGGACCAGATTCATTAGAGCTGTTGATAGGCTCCACAGGAACCTCACACACAAAGACCGTTCCAGTCACATGATCAGCCTTAAGACTAAAGTATAGTGTCAGAGGAAGCCTAGATGCGTTGATGGGGTGCTTTACAAGAACAGAAGGAAAAACAAGTTTTTACTGTGCACATATTATTCTGTTAGCCAGTCAATCATTCATCATCAATCAACTCCATCAGGCAGTTTCTTCAAACGTTTAAACCCAGCCTAAAAGTAGGATCTGCCCGTGCCAAAGGTACCTGGTCACTGGACTCTTCACATGCCATGCTGGTATTTCACCCGATCCTTGAGATTCTACATGCATCGAAGCCCCTAGCAGAAGAAAATTGTATGCAATCGAGGCAAGTGGAGGCCACCCCTGTAGCTCCCAGAGACAAAGGCATATGCATTGAGCCTTCACGATATAGTCCCCCATTGTAGTCTATGGAACAACTACCGCAGGTCCATGCTAGTGGCATAAAAACGCTGCTTTATACTGTGCTTTCCCAGGCCATTCACTTGCTTCAGTCTTACATCTCACAGCTTCCAGGTGCCGCACATGGCATGCTTAGCTCACCTGCTCCGTGCCTCCAGAAGCCGATATGCCCTTGTTTCAGCCTTACATCTTGCAGCTTCCAGGTACACAAACGGCATGCTTTATCCCACCTGCTCCGCACTTCCAGAAGCCGCTATTCACTTGCTTTAGCCTTATTCTCTCAGTTCCGAATACAGCGCTGCATTTGTCGCCTTTCATTTGATCCCATGGAGATGCAAATGGATAGGCTACATTTTGAACATGTGATGTCTTGAAGGAGCTATTTATTTATACATGTGTGTGTATTTATTTATGAATGTATATGTAGTGTATTTAAGACAATGTAATAGAATGAGGACAGGTTCATGCATTCTGTATGGAAGCTTGGTGACACCTACAGAAGCCACAATACAGCTGCTTCAGCCTTATTTCTCTCAGCTCCCAGGGGCCGCACACTGCATGTTTTAACCTTCTGGCTCGGCGCCTCCAGAAGCCCATATTGCTTTAGCCTTACTGGTCTCAGTTTCATAATTTACAGCCTCCATTTCTCGCATTAAACATGTTGTGTTTTGAAGGTGCCTTTATGTAGCCTATATGTGTATATATTTATTTTAATAACCAAGACCACGCAATTACAGTGCTGTGCAGAGACAATGGATGAATTGTCGGGCGAATCAGCAGTGGCTAATAATGGCCCCCTGCCCTCCCCCCGCACGTCCCTGTTTTCCATCCAAATTCTACCATTGATGCCCTATTGTGTCTTTCAAGAGTATATCAATAATACTATAATTATGCTGTATATGTATACACATATACACCAATCAGCCATATACATTAAATCTGGTTCCCCTCTGTCATGCCTTGATACAATTCCATCTCACCACCATGTGTACGACTCTCAAAAACAACAGGAACATTTGCTATCAATATTGGCATGTTTACCTCAAGGCAAGGGCAATGAAAAGTTTTGGGAACCAAGTGTCTCTGTCTACCACAGACTTCTCAAGACACAGAAAGAAAGATAGCTACACACAAGGCCTGTATGAGTCTAGTTTAATTATTTGGATCAGTATACACCAATCAGCCATAACATTATGACCACTGACAGGTGAAGTAAATAACACTGATAATCTCGTTATCATGGCACCTGTCAGTGGGTGGGATATATTAGGCAGCAAGTGAACATTTTGTCCTCAAAGTTGATGTGTTAGAAGCAGAAAAATGAGCAAGCGTAAGGATCTGAGCGACTTTGACAAGGGCCAGATTGTGATGGCTAGACGACTGGGTCAGAGCATCTCCAAAACTGCAGCTCTTGTGGGGTGTCCCCGGTCTGCAGTGGTCAGTACCTATCAAAAGTGGTCCAAGGAAGGAAAAGCGGTGAACCGGTGACAGGGTCATGGGCGGCCAAGGCTCATTATGCACGTGGGGAGCGAAGGCTGGCCCGTGTGGTCTGATCCAACAGACAAGCTACTGTAGCTCAAATTGATGAAAAAGTTAATGCTGGTTCTGATAGAAGGTGTCAGAACACACAGTGCATCACAATTTGTTGCGTATGGGGCTGCGTAGCCGGAGACCAGTCAGGGTGCCCATGCTGACCCCTGTCCACTGCCAAAAGCACCTACAATGGGCACATGAGCATCAGAACTGGACCACGGGGCAATGGAAGAAGGTGGCCTGGTCTGATGAATCACGAGTTGAAGGTGTTGACTTGGCCTCCAAATTCCCCAGATCTCAATCCAATCGAGCATCTGAGGGATGTGCTGGCCAAACAAGTCCGATCCATGGAGGCCCCACCTCGCAACTTACAGGACTTAAAGGATCTGCTGCTAACGTCTTGGTGCCAGATACCACAGCACACCTTCAGAGGTCTAGTGGAGTCCATGCCTCGATGGGTCAGGGCTGTTTTGCCCTACACAATATTAGACAGGTGGTCATAATGTTATGGCTGATTGGTGTAAATATATACATATATATATATATATATATATATATATATATATATATATATATATATATATATAATGCCCTCGTTGCGATTGTACCCCTTCTAGAGTCCATTGTTAAGCTGCTGCTGATTCGTCCACACATCGCCCTCCCCACACCCCTGTCGTGGAGAATTCGCAACCCCCACCCCCACACTCTGTGATATGTCCTCCCATCCCCCCATATCCTCAGCTTGACAACTCGGTTACACAAACAAACACCGTGGGCCAATGATATGTAAAATATGCAAAGTAGGATATTTAACTACATAATAATAATAATAATAATAATAATAATAATAATAATAATAATAATGTTTTTTCTTCAATTAACTGGCAATGGGGGTAATTATTTTCTTATGTATTTTTTAATAATCATATTCAAATGCAAGACTATGCCATGTAGAACGATCAGCACATATGTTGTTATTATTATGATGATGATGATATTAATCTCTTTACTGTGTGTGTGTATTATTATAGTTATAGTATTATTGATATACTCTTGAGGGCAGGGGCCGTTACTAGCCACTGCTGATTCGCCCGACAATTCATCCACAGACCCGCACTATAGTGAAGTGCCCCCAACCCCAACCGCACCCCCCCCCCCCCCCCCAACCCCCTCGTTATTAAACTTGGTTATTCAAATAAATATATACACATATAGGCTACATAAAGGTACCTTCAAAACACAACATGTTTAAAATGTACACTATCACATAAAATGCGAGAAATGGAGGCTGTAAGAGATGAAACTGAGATCTGTAAGGCTAAAGCAATATGGGCTTCTGGAGGCGCCGAGCCAAAGGGTTAAAACATGCAGTGTGCGGCCCCTGGGAGCTGAGAGAAATAAGGCTGAAGCAGCTGTATTGCGGCTTCTGGAGGCGGCGCCTAGCTTCCATACAGAGTGAGTGAACCTGTCCTCATTCTATTACATTGTCTTAAATACACTACATACATACATAAATACACACATGTATTAATAAAGGCTCCTTCAAGACAACACATGTTTAAAATGTAGCCTATCCATTTGCATCTCCATGGGATCAAATGAAAGGCGATAAATGCAGCGCTGTATACGGAACTGAGAGAATAAGGCTAAAGCAAGTGAATAGCGGCTTCTGGAAGCGCAGATCAGGTGGGATAAAGCATGCCGTTTGTGTACCTGGAAGCTGCAAGATGTAAGAATGAAGCAAGTGAATGCCAGCTTCTGGGGGGACGGGAAAGCACAGTATAAAGCTGCGTTTTTATGCCACTAGTGGGGACCTGCGGTAGTTGTTCTATAGACTACAATGGGGGCTATATCGTGAAGGCTCAATGCATATGCCATTGTCTCCGGGAGCTACAGGGGCGGCCCCCACTCACCTCTATTGCATACAATTTTCTTCTACTAGGCGCTTCGATGCATGTAGAATCGGGTGGCTTTTTTCTTGTTGGCCTGTGAAGAATCTAAAACAGAAACATCAGGTCATGTTAAACTGATTTACTAAAGAGTTCTGAGAGCACTGACTGATCGATCCCGTGTCTCTGTGCATTCCAGATACGAGAGCACAGCGATTGTGGCAGCAGAGTGATTGAAGTCGACAGTCTCATTGAATGCATGGCCTAGCTTAGCATGTAGCATGAGGCGCTGAAATATTAAATGACCTATTACTGAATTTATTTATGCTGCTGTACATGATGAATAATGCATCAGGATAACACACAACAGTACACACGTAATTCTCCCTCAGAGCTGTCCTAATGTTAAATCAATTAGGGGATTCTGGAGGGCTGACCAAGCAAGAAGAGGCTTGCATAAAATTGAGAGCAAAACATGTTTTTGGGTGGGAGAAAAATCTGGAATACAACTGTAACGTCAGGCAGTTGACTATGTTACATCATTTTATCTTCACATATGAATATCTATACTATGTGCTGAAATTAACTGAGCAGATGCTCTTGTTCAACAGTATCAAGTACCAGTAAAATGAACAAATAAATAAATCAAGCAAAACATGGCAGAACTCATATCTGTCTGTCAAATTAGCCCAGGGACGATGCAGGGGAGGATCTGGGTGCTTTCAAGCATAAGTGCACAGATTATATTATTGCATTAGGAAATATATTTTAAAGTAAATGAGATTTATACATATCATACTGCCATCACCTTGACTAGAGAATATTGTATACTACAATACAAGTCTTTTATTTAGAAAGAATTTTAATATGGCTATTGATCAGTTAAGCAGGTATTTTGGTCAATTCCATCATTCCGAAATCATAAGGTACAAACATCTGAATGCCTTTTCAGCCCTCAGTGGCAAGAGTTCCCTTAATTTAAAGGGGTGGCTTGCTAAATTGATCAATAATGGATGTGTGATCCTAGTATTCAGATTTCAGGTGACTTTTAAAACTAACTGGAATGGAGTTCTCCGGGACCAGGGTTGGAGAGCACTGCAGTAAAGCACGTCTTAGATGTGATGTATTAGAAATGGCATTTATTTGAGCCGCCTCAGTTGTTGGGGACAATGTATTTGAGATTTTGCCATGTGCACAACAAATGTCTGATACAAGCTATACTGGATTAACAAGCTCTATACATTGTGTTTACAGAGGCTGGATTCATTAAACCTGACAAGCTTTATTTATATATATATATATATATATATATATATATATCAGGTTGGGGTGACAAGCTTTATACAAATTATCAAACAAACACCTTGGGAGGTTTTAAACTCAAATATATGTCTCAGGTCTGTAAAACGATCTAGCACTAGGCTATCAAAAAAATAAAATAATAAAACATTGTCTCAATACAATTTGCAACCAGACTGAGCTTGCCAATTCCCCATGGCCCTGAACTATTAATAAGCTATTTGCAAGACCATAACAAATTGAAGGCCATCCACCTAGTAAATAAAATTGAGTTTTCGGTTTATAAAAATATAATTATAGTGTATACCTTTGACATGTATACATTTTATTGGATTCAGTGAAAAGGGCACCCAGGAAAGGAATAAAGCAGCTTTCCTTTATAGCTCACCACAGAGCTGGAAGGGGCAAATTGAATTTGCATTCATCAACAAGATGGGATTCACTCAATTTTATTTCCGGAGACCTGACTTAAAATTGACCCAATCAGTATATTAAAATAAGCTTGCTTTTATCTTTCTTTCTCCACTGGTGAAATGGATACCTGAAATGTGGAAGCATTCATGTATAAGGGCATGTATATGGAAAACATTTATTCAGCACAAAACAAGCATACATGCAAGGACAATAAGAGGGATTTAAATATAATTTTATATATTACATTATTGTATTTGGGGAAATTAAATTTTGAATGCATGCGAAATGTGTTGCGAGAGTGCATTGTCTCCAGTTAATTGTTTTACAGCCTCCACATGTATTCATACCCATGATGAAGGTGTAACTAAAAGTTGCCAGCAAATGCAGGTATATACTCAGTATTTATCAGTACAAATACATGAAAAACTAAAATATGATCTTGCCTTCAGTTCATATTTAATAAAGGACCTTTTTTGCTTTCATTCACAGCCTAAAGTTCTAGCTACTTCAGAAACAGAAATGGAATTTGGGCTTCTATTGCTGATCAGTCTTCCCATAGTAATGAAAACCAATCATAAGTCAAGGATTGTAAGAAGAGTTCAATCTCTTTGGTCTATACATTGAATGAGAATTTAATCATCCTTTAGTTAGAGAATTCAGGAAAGACAAATGCATGTTAGAAAGCTCATTTCTCATTCTCAGTGCTACTTCAAACACTGACATCCAGACAATTTATTTTTCTTTAAATGCCTGCTGTTTATGGCTCTCCCTGTGTATTATTATTATTATTATTATTATTATTATTATTATTATTATTATTATTATTATTATTATTTGGTTGCTTTTTTTAAATCTGTTGGGTTTTTCTTTCAACTACAAAAAACTTGTGAGTCTTACTAAGACTTCAAACTTACTGTTCTCCAGCAAAGCAAACACACAAACACACATAAGATGAGTGGGTCTCATTATTTTATTTGTTTGTTACTTGAATCTATGTTCTCTTCTAATCTGTGTAATGTTTGCTTCATCTAATCTACAGCAAAATATTTCCGAACAGAAGTGATAGGTTATTTGCTGTGCATTTTAGATAGCACTCTATTCTACCAATTCTAAATTAATACTAATAAATGTTTTGCTAAATTGGATACATTTAAAAATATAAGCTTTTTAAACTTTGTTCTATGCAGCCACTGTTGTCCTATAAAGAGGCAGGTTTGGGCTTCCAATGATGACTGACATTTAATTGCATTGGTTATAAATGGTATTTGTTTTTCAAGGTAACCTCTTGACAAGAGTTGTGTATCATTCTACAATTACTACAAGACATTAATCATGGTCTGGGAGTAGTGTGACTTGAACAAAAAACAAGACATAGACTAGCTACTGAAAGAGCTACTGATATATAGAAAAGTAAGACCACTGTCTCTCTAAATGGATCAGCCAAGTAAGTAATTGTAATTACCAATCCCAACAAAAATATTATGCAAATTCAATCCACCCCTTCCTTCACAGTAAATAAACTAGATAGGATTATGAATATGTTTTAATTACATTTGGTCATGTTTGGTGAGTAGTTTAAATGGTGTGTTTCCAAATACACTATTCATTGTGTGCTTTTTAAGATGTTCATTTATTATTTACACAATAATTAAAGCTCATTTCAATGAATACATATTAATCACCAAGACCTTAAAATGATATTGTAATAAGGTCCTAGTAGTAGTAACATGAGACGGTTGATTGGGAATCCAGTCAGTGATCTTGAGGATTATGATGTGTAAATGTTTTGTGCAACAATATCATAGACGAGCTGAATTTGATACATTTCACCAAAGCAATTACACATGCTAGCAGTAAATAACACAGCCCACATGACAGACTGACACACAAGTGAACAGTATGTGAAAGATGCAAACATAACATAACAAAGATATTAATGCATTACATTTAATGTGGTATTCTATAATACTTCTACTACTGCACTTAATGCTTAATTGTACTTTGTTTTGATTACTGCATGTTTGCTTGTGTTAACTGTAAGTCTGCCAAGAAATAAATCATAATACAATAATCTGTACTGGGATTTATTCGCTTATTCGCAGTCCAACCCCTCAATGAAAGATTCAGAGAAAGGACGACATAAGACAGATACCTCTGGAGGGAGGGTGTATCTTCATTTTGAACTATTCTCGTTTTGTTTCAAACAAATTAGCACTGCGGGGAATGCGACGCAACTGTATTTCATTGTCGTTGTCAGATGAGATACAGAAAGCCTATTCATTTTTACAGACTCTAATGATGATCAGTTTCATTTTATGGCAAAAACAAGCAGAGAGCCTTTCTACACCGACTCGGGAAGAAACCAAAAAAATATATATCGCTGGGGGCAATATAATAAACCTCACGATATTTCCCCATCAGCATCCGCGATGTCTTCGATATCTCAGGTTTGCCAATACAAACGCATTTTGTAGTTTTATTATAAAATGAACAATTCAGAAACACGGCTTCTAAAATCGTCCCGTTTGATCCGCTTTCTGCTACAGGTGTGATCCAGGTACTATTGAAACGTCACTTCGTCCGAAGCGTCTTTGCTGGCGATTAAGATGTGCATTTTATATTTTATTTAAAATTATTCGCAAAGATCATATTCCCCTTAACAGCACCGACAGGATATGTAATAAACATTTTAATGACCGGAATTATGGTCTCTGACTACATTTCTGCATTCATCTTTGAACTTGGAGGCTGTCCAAAAAATACAACTCATATTTATGACATTGTTTAGGAGTCAGACTATATTGCAGAGCTCATTTGGGCTCATAAGCTCTCATTATTAATAATTGTGTTTTTAGTTGGTGTTTTTTTTCTATACTGTACTACCTTGTTTTCTGGTGTCTGTGTTTCTTCTGGTCTGGCCTGCCTTTACAGATAAAGTTTTACATTTTCAGGAGAAACTGTCCTTGAAACTTATACTTGCCTGTAATGGGTAATGCCCTTCAAACCAAAAAAAAAAAAAAAAAAAATTGGGAGGGGGATAAACAAAAGAAACATAACAATGTCTACCCCTTGACCCCTTGTTAAAAATATAACAATGGTATATTGAACAGCGTGTAATAGCGACTGTAATAGCGACTGGGGGTGGGGTAACAATGAGCTGTCAGGCCTTGAGCACAACCTTGTCTTCAGTGTACAGTGACAATAAGTTTGATCATCTTGAGTGTCTGCTTGTTTTCTTCTGAACTGTGTGAAGAAGAATACAAACAATCTATTTAAGAAAATGTCTTTGTATGGTAATGCAACAGTGCAGTATATGAAAAAGACCTTTAAAAGGAAAAAATGCAATTCAAACAAAAAACAAGGTGTAAGTGATTTGTCATTTTGTTTAGTTGGTGGTTGGGGGATCAGAACTTCAAGTTTTTATTTAACAATAATACAAATTGATCTAAGCTTCTGAAAAGGCTTTGTGATTTACTGTACAATTGGAGAACATAAAATAGCCCTGTGCTTTTCTGTCTTTGTAAAGCACATTTGAAATATCTTTTGGCACCCTCTTCTGTTCATTTTTCCTAACTGATGGAAGCGAATGCTAAGTACAGCCCTTTGGAAGATGATTTTTATTTTTTAAGTTAAAAAAAAAATGTTGATCTCAGTTGATCTCTAACCTGCCATCTATATAGTGATACTAATTTTGAAATTCAGACTGGTCTTGTCATATTATTTATATTATTTATATTTTATTCATATTATAGAATGATCACGCCATTGTCAAAGAGATAACTGCCAATAATGTAAAATTAAATAAAGAAACACAAAGTGACCACATTCATAATTACATTTGATATATTCCAGGAGTATTTATTTCTTCATTTGTTCTAGAGAGAGTAAAAAAACATCACACTATTCCTACCCTTTATTGCCTTCATTTGTACAACTCCAGCAGTAGTAATTGGATTAATGTTTCATTGAGATTTTCACTGAATTTAAAGAAAGCCTTAAAACAACGTGGCACCCTAGTCTGTGGAATGTTTCTGATTGAATTATGGTATTATAGGAAGGGAGGTTGGATTGGAGCGTTTTCATATTGGGTAGGTATGGAGGCTGGTAAGTGGACTCTTTCTGAGGAGGAGGCATTAGAGTAAGCATTTGCTTATGGTGCTGGAGAAAACAGTCTCATCAGTGAAAGATTTTGAAGACTTGTGTTTCGGGAGAGGTTATTGATCTGAACTGAAGCCATTGCCAGAGGAATACTTAGAATGCTGCGGTCAATCAGCAGGGATTGGATTGTTAAAAGTGACTTCATCCTTTGTAGCAGTTCCGTGCAGAGAGTTTTTGAGGGGCAGGGGCTCAATCCAAAAAAAGGGCACCCTGTCTTGGCGAAGTGTGGTCCGGAGGGAGGGGGTGTGCTGACAAAGTGCATTCTGTGGGGGGGGGGGGGCAGCGATATAGGCCGTAGGATGCAATTTTACTGTTTATTCAAGGTCACTGTGCGGTAGGGTGTGCCAGCCAAGAAATACAGAGATAATTCATAAAAATTATAATTGTATTAACTAAAGATAGCTTTTCACAGCGGCTCGGTGACCTGAAGCAAGGCCAGATGATGATTAAGCAAAAGGCTGTCAAGAGATCACCGTATATACAAAGAACCAGGACTGGGTTAGCTTGGCATGTAGAAGCCATTCAACTGGGCAGCTTCCTTCACCTCAGGTCTGTACTGTAGTAATTGAATTTCAGTAATAAAGTACAATATATGGCTTGAAATACAAATGATCATGAGAATAACTGAATTTAAAGATACAATAGCAAGATCCCCAAAAAATGCATTGTTGTAACACGCATGACCGACGCTGTGGGTCCAAGATGCACGTATCCCTTAATTATTGCCTTGCCTGGGGGTTTGGTCGTTGCTGCCCTAACTGCAGTCCCCTCCAGCATTACTATATATAATACTATATTTTTGTATGATGCTGTTTGACATCAGATGACATCTTGCTGCTGGTATAAAGCAGAGTCTCGGTCTGTATGTTTTTATATTCATATAACCCAGTTGACTTATGCTAAAAATGTAATTTTAAGGTCCTTGATAAGTAACCACTTTTACACACTACAAGCTAAATCTGTTTCCTGGTGATGTCTGCACTGCAAATTTGTGGTAATTATAGCTATAGCAATCCAAAGCAAATGGGGCATGCAGGATAATTGGAACAAATATGAACAGACTTCCACCTAGTGGTTAAATGCAGTTATAGAGATTGTCTAGGCAGTTGCTGTTCTTGGATTCACCTTGAATACAAATCAAGCCTTGCATTGGCTAGTGTTGTTACATCTGGAAGAAGAAAAAAAAAACACAGGCCTCAACACCCTAAATAAAACAGACATGTTTTAAATATCTGATGGTTCCCACTTCCCTAAAAATGTCATACAGTTACTTTCATATAGGCTTCCTATTTCATTAACCTGTACAATTTTACCTGTGCCTTTCCCCCTCCCCTTTTTAAAGAACACAGTTTTCAAGTGGCATGAAAATAGGGGGATTCAAAAATAAACTATTCCTCCAAGGCCTGTAGGGTCATCTAACAAACAAAGAGCAAAATTAAGTGACAAAAGAAAGAATATCCGTTTTGGGGATACTTTTCTATTAAACAAAGACATCATCAGGAAGATTACTTTCTAATAGCTTTTTAAATAATGGTTTGTTTTTGTGGTAATTACAGTTACCCACTGATATACTTTATTGAGAAGGAAATGCTGTTAGAAGCTTTTAGATAAGACTATATTGCCTGGATATCACTGCTTAAAATTCATCTTACTGTCTCATTTCAAGCCATTTATTCATGATGGGGAGTAAATATTTACACTCCAGTAAGCCGCATAGTTCTTTCAAATACTTATCATTGTACAAGGCTAAGAACCGGGACCCCAGCCGAAGAAATTGTGTTTTGTTGGAATGCACTAGCTAATTGGATTGATTACAGCAATTTTAATTATTTTGCTTGAAGCAGGCTTTGGTATCATGGTTTATATGGGTTTTTTTTTTTTCTAATGTTAATGACGAGAGATTGCTTAGGCAAGGAACTCAATCTAATTTTGCCTATTCCATTTTCATTTAGTTTTCTTTTTTATATAATTTTCAAATCAAATAGCAAATGAGATATTCTTTTTCCAATTACGAAGTTTTAATACCTATGTAAATTAAGTTCGGAACAGATGTAGCTGGGATGTTGTAAGAGACTATTTATTTATTTATTTAAGATGAATTGATTAGTTTAAAACCTATTAGAATACCCACACACAACAGTTTCCATTTCAGCTCACCTCCTCAGTAATACAAAAAACAGCCATATTAAAATCAGCAACATCAATGTGTAGATGATGAATCTTTTACAAAACAGCAAGCACAAAAATGAGGAGAACCCAACACAAATGGCTAAAAGGATAGTTTCATTTAAATTAACTATTTGAATTATAGTTGTTCTCTTATGTTGTGTTTGTTCTGGTTGTTGTTATTGTTTGTTTTGTCTTCTGTCACGGAGTCGTGGTGCATTTTGATTGTGGAATTGTTTAACACTGCATGTCTTAAATTGAGATATGTAATGCATAGAACAATTGGTCTGCAAGTCAAATAATTGGCTAGACATTGCCAATCGAGACCTATTGCTGTGTCCCTGAGCTGCAGTAGAGACACAAGCACCTGCTGAGATGGGCAGGACTTCTGCTGCTGTTTTGAAACTATAATAACAGTTTAAACATCAAGCAGAATTCAGCTATAACTGTGACTGGCCACTCCTGCAGGAAACCTATAGTCAGTCTCTCAATGGCTGCCCAATGTTGTGTGCCAACAATAATGCCAAAGGATAGCTTGGATTTTGGATTCAACCCAGCTGTCTCCAGGCTGTGAGGCACTCACCCTGTAATCCTGGCAGAGGCTGTCACCACAGGAACCATTTTTCAGTTTACTTCACTCTGCAGATTTGCAGTTCCTAGGCATTTTTATTCATGATATTTATGAGTCACGTACTATGAATTGTGCATTGATTAAAACAAAAATCTAACACTATTCTGCTCCCACTGTTGTCTTGGCTCAGTTACAGTATATCAAAGAATGCAGAAGCATGCATTATTGTTATTGTTATTATATCGGTTACATCTTCTGAATAAGTGCTGTGGTTTTCAAGAGTTGCTTTGCTTGCCCACAATCGCTGAAACAAACCATTATTGTTCAAACTGGAGTATTTGGTGGAAATTATGAAAACTGCCTATTTATTTTGAAACCAGCTCAAGTTTATTCATCACCTGAAGCTTTGGAGGAATTCAGACAAAGTCAGCGCCACTCCAAGTTGTATGCCCATGGAAAATTAGGTACTGTAATTGACAAGAGTGTTTACTATTGGAAATTATTTACTACTTGGAAAGTGTGGCTGGATAGGTTTATTGAATACACACAGTAGGCTTAGGGGAAGGAGAAAACAAATCTAATTGTACTAAACAGTTCTAGCAATCAGAGATCAAATCCCTCATGTTCAACATAAGCTTAGCAGCACAGGACACGTAAACTGTACCATATTCCAACTATCAAGTCCACAATTTAGCTAGATGGATTAAAAATGCAGTGTGTGTGTGGGCGAACAGACGGGGTGTGAATATCACTTTCCACCCCGTATGTCAAACAGTCTTGGTCAGTGGGTTGGAGGGTAACATGTAGTGTGTGTTTTTGTGTGTGTATTGCAAACCACAAAATTACACATTCTCTTGACTGTGAAATTAATAAGGGGTTTTGTACAGCAGTGAGTCAGTACAGACCACCTACGTTCTATCGCATTTCTGGAGCTGTCTGATCACCCAGTGGCAGTTGTTTTGGAATAGTTTATTTCACAATTGTTAATGTTTCTGTGTTCTGCACAATGTATCACCAGTTAAAACACCAAGTACAGAAGCAGAGCAGCAATTAATTCATCACAACCTTTGAAGGCCTGACAATTAAATAGAAGGTGCATTAATTCAGTGACTCAGAAAATAATCCCTGGCCACTGATACATACATGTTTTTACTTCGTACAGCTGAGCATTCTCGTTGGGGGGCGATGGAATTCTGAGAATCAAAGGACAACACAAATACTCCACCATGTTCATCCTGATTCGATATGTAGGCAGATAGGAAATGTAAATATTGCATACAATATTTAGGGACACCTATTTGTGGCCTTTTTCAGACCTCTTTTGAGGAAAGCCCACAAGTTTAATGGAGCTCCTGTCTGGTGAATGATCACTTAAACTGTGGATGGGTGGAAACATTTAGAAATGTATGTTGCTTTTGTTAACAAAAATCATCATCTTCAATTAACCCTCTGGAAAGATAGGATTCAAATCGAAAGTATATCCACAAAAAAGAGCAATAATTTAGATTCAGGCCTCTTTGGTCTTGTCTACACGCACATGGACGACAGAGGGCGCTCGTACCGTAAGGCATTCTTGACACACAATAAACCACGAAGTAGGAGGAGGCTACGTGTTATTACAGACACACGCAGCCAAGCCCTGTCTGATCGCTATCTTTAGACATTGGTCAGGCTCTTAAACTCTTTTTGTGTGCCAACCATTTAAAATAAATTGGGGGCTTGAACAAAGCCATAGATTCATGGGAAATGATGACACCAACATTATAGCACGGTTAGGTTGCTCAAGACGGGGAGTGCGCTTTTACAGAATACACAGGAACTCGTGTAGGGCTAAGACAGGAGACGCACACGTATATACCTGGAAACATACTTAAAAAAATATATATATATGTATATTTATTTCTATTCTCAAGTAAGTGTATAGTAGAAAAGGTGATACTAAGCGTCGATCTGAGCTTTAAAAAAAGTTTCGCTAAAGTTATTTGAAAAATGGCTTCGAGAGGGGGGTACCCAGTGAACACGGGTAGCCCAATGAACCCCATTATGAACCCCATGAATCCGGCGCAGGGTGGCGGGGCGAGGATGTCTCCTGCGATGCAACAGAGCTCGTCTGGATTTCGGCCCATGGGGTCTCCAGCTTCCCCATACCATCAGGTAAATACATGTTTCCCCCCTTATGTGTTTTGAAAAAATATTTTTGATAGTAAATAAGGTCCGGTTTGGGACATTGTGTTAACACGTAAAGCCAATTAGACGCGCTAACTAAGCCCGATCTTCTTCACATTTGATCATGTATTGTTTGCGTGGATTATTTGTGTGTGTAATGTGGTTGTTTTGCGGACATGCACGATTTGTTCTGTATGATCAACATGTTTTCCCTTTTCGTAACCAGTCCTCAATGCAGGCGACCGTTTGCTCATATAACGTTGTGTAAACTTGATCTGAAAGTTAACCGAATAAACAAATAAACAATCAAATCAATTATACTTCCTTTTTTTAACCACATGGACGAACTTAAAAAGATGAAATGAGCAACCAACCCCCACATACCAACAACTACTCGTTTCGCTAAAGTTGTAGTTACCCTTGACATGTCTGTTTTCACAATATTTGTGATATTAAGTATAATGAATGTAATGTATATTTGAGCGGTTTTCGAGGTTATACAGTGCGGGCTTGGAAAAGGCCCGAAAGACAGAAGTAGTGCCATGGGTTGGTAGTAAGTTTACTTCCGCATTTATAAAATAACGCATCTGAAGGAAGGGGAGGTCTTAACTACTAGTTTTCTTTAAAACAAAAACATTAAGCTGCATTTATAACTAAAGGGAACCGGTATAAATGCATTGTTCAAAAATACTGTGAACATTGTAACAATAGCCAGAAGGAATGCGCGCCTGGACCGATTTATGTGAACATGAAAGGGAATTGAAAGTACTGGCACATGATTGCGCTTGTCCTCCTGTGGGTTGTCTTTTCTGAAGGCTGGGTTCTGGTGGCGCAGATTTTCGCAGTTTTGCACAGTTTTGCACTTCACTTGTCATTGAATTGGTTCAATGGTGCAGAACTGCGCACAGCTGCGCTACAGGACGCGCCTGGTCGGGCTGAGCGCCGGCGCTGTTTAACCAGCTCCACACCAGTAAATTGCTGACACATCCATAAGATACATGGGTTTATAGACCTAACACCGCTGATCTCAGATTGGGGTCGGTGGAAGAAGTTCACCGACACACTTGGGGGGGAAAGTAAACTTTTTCTACACCCAACATTACATTAGTAAGTTTTGCTTTTTTAATCGAAAGGTTTGACGACGCGTATTGGGTGCGTGCATCTCTTGGGCAAACGTGTTTTATTTTAATATCGTAAGTGAGTGTATGCATGCATGCATTATAACTCAACATAACATACATGGCACATTGTTTACACCGTTCCCTGTTTGAACGTGTGCCTTCATTACAAAGCAACACGGCTGAAAGCATTGTGACACAATCAAGACCTCGTTTGCTCGTCTTTTCTCCTCTATAGCATCACTAAGCTTCCCGGATCATCAAGTCATTGCAGTTTAAGATTTTTTTTTTTTTTTTCACCAGGATATCCTGTCTCAAACAGCTCGTATCACATTAACTCCGCGCAAAATCAAAGTGTTTCTTTCATTTTGTTTCCAGTGATACTAAGCTTTTGATGAGCACATTCATTTTGTTACATGCAATCGACACGGTACAGAGACCTGTACATCAGAATGGAAAGAAGGCACATTTGCTTTTTGTTTGCACTTGCACAATATTCTGTTTTTGTTGTTCACAAATGTCTAACAAATATGGTCAATATTTGTAAGATCATTTAGCTTCTGCCTTGAAGGATCACTCAGTGTACCTATTCTATGGTCTGAATTATCAAAAGGTGCATTTCAGAATGAGTGCATATAGAGACTAGGTACACACACAGTTTAATTATTGTTTTTTATTATTATTTCACAGTGCACTGTGTGGAAGAAGGTTATTGAAAAGGATGAATATGCAGTAAAAGTCCCTTGTCGGTAGAAAAATAGAGCGAGACGTGTGGGGTAATTCATGATTCAGAAACGCAATGCAGTAGCCGACTATCCAGACTCAATCCAATTATAGAGACATGGGGAACAATGTAAAAGTTTCGTCTGCCGCATCATGAATTGAACAGGGTCAAGTGAGGCTGGCCAGTGGAGCTCGGGTCAATGCGCATCATCCAGGAACATTATTCGATTATGCGCATTTGGGTTGGTGGAGAGCTTAATAAACAAACCTAACGCCTTTCATATATGTGAGTGAAAGATGAAGCTAAATTGTGAATTTGTTTACTTTTTTTAATTGCCTTTGGTGCATTGACTGTTATCCTAATTTAGCAAATAGAAGATTCTGGTTTAAAATGTTGTACCTTGTCATTAATTATAAATGGTGGATGAAAGTGATGCATGGACAAAATGTGTGCAGTGTTTGCATAAAGACAGTCCCTTCAAGTAGTGTCACAGTGGTTCTATTGTTCCTAAAACAATCTGAAAGGTTGTTCAGAGTGAAACATGTTCACACGTTGAAGATCGTGTCTGGCCTGTAACAGTATAGTATTAGTATTGACAGACAGTACCTTACATAAACCAGTACATTCACACTTACAACAAATACAAATATTTGTTACCCGTATCTAAAATGCATTTTTCATGAACATATGGCCTGACACTAGAAGCTACTGACACTGTAAGCTATCCCAGTATGTAAAGGGATTGCACTATTTGAAATATTTGCATATTTTGTTTGAGTTTTTGTTAAATCTCTACACTTCAACTGGAAAAAAACAACACAGAGGCCCAGCTAATTTCCCTAAAATAATATGGGATCTGTGTACTGTTGTAAAAGGTCATGTCTGTTTGAAAGCGTAACAGGTCATTTCCTTGAACAGTGTTTTTCCCCATAAGCTTGGCTGTTTACATATCTTGGCAAAAATCAAACCAAAAGCAGATTGTGAATATATCGGCAGCTGAGCTCTGCTGTTCTGTGATCTGCATTTGCACTGTGTATGGAAGTCAAAAATATGTTAAAAGCAAACCATTTAAAACTAGTTGGAGGCATGATTCATGAAACACCCCTAAGAAAACCACAGAGCGAAAAACAACATGAACTTAATTTGTTTGTTTTTCTTTGTCTCATTGCACAGATATACTGCTCAAAGATATATACATTTCTAAATTTGGATTAAAAAAAAGTACATCTCCTAGCTCATATGTAACTAATTATTGATTCACATATGTTGCAATTGGCATCGGCTAGTAACACCTTTATAATTGGACTGTTTTAAATCCTTTAATCAGTCAATGGACAATGTCTAAAAACCTCTGTAATTATGTGGGGGACGGGGGGAGATTACAAATTGTCCAAACAATATATGCATTGTTTGGACAATTTGAAGTATTTCTGGTGCTTGTCATGATAACATCCAAGAGGTAGGTGGGCTGTGAAAGCCAGGGAAATGCTCCAGTTAATTTCTAAGTAAGAGAATTGGAATGGTTGGTCAAACAAAAAAACAAAAAAAGTAATCTGCTATTCGTTGTGAGGTAAACACCAAAGTTAGACGATCAGTGAAGCGTGCGGTCAGGTTTTCTGATTTTATTTGTAGTAGTCTTATCCTGTGGCTTGTGGTGCTATTAGTCTTCAGAAAGTGTCAAATAAAGATAAATCATAATCTTCATAATCTCTATAACTCCTGTGTTGTGGTGGATAATTAACAGGTTAGATCAAACCACGTCTACAGAAACCCTTTCTTTTAAGAGGCCGTTGTGATCAGTGTTGACGCCTGTGAAAGCTTCTATTCAGAAAGCTTGCTTACTAGGGCTCCTGCTTGTTTTCTACCCTCCCTAGCGCCCAGGAATGCCCCCCACCCGTGGGATGTCGATGGGTGGGATGGGCATGGGGCCGGTCCCAGGTGCCTCCTACAACCCCTCGATGCCCATGAGAACCGGGATGCCCCAGCCGGTGATGGACCCCTTCCGAAAGAGACTGCTACAGCAGCAGCATCAGCAGCAGCATCAGCAGCAGCAGGGCCTGTCTAACCAACGCAGAGGGTGAGCAAGCTGTTGCCAACCTGGACTGCAACAGGCAGCCTTCATACAGAAAAGATGATGGCTTTGTATAGGATTACACTTGCAAAACATATACACGTAAAATAGCTGCATAGTAAGCCTTGAAAATGGACTCTTGCGTTTTCTTGGGGACCTTTGCAGCCACTGAGCTAAATGCATCAGTATGTCCACAGAAAAACTCTGCAAGCTTCGTCTGATTAAGCCACACTGACTGCAGTCTGCTTTGGAACCCGAACATCCCCGTTCAGTAGCAAGCATCTCATGAAATTTAATTAACTGGGAACATTTATTGTCAGAGTGGTGATTATATTGCAGTGTGCGCTGATGATCCCAGTAGCTAATGGTTTTCTATTCGCAGCCTCATTAATAACAAGCTCACAAAACTGGTTTCTGCATAATTACAGTTCTGCTGAATGTCATTCAAGTCTGCTGCATAAAAAAATCCATGCCCAAAAAAATAAATAATAAGGTACAGTTCTGATGCAATCATGTATTTAATTTTTTATTTATATTCAATCTCATAGCTAGGCACCAGAAATATATTTTCTTCACTGTGCTGCAACAATATAGTTAAACAAATAGCATATTAAATAGTAATGCCTATTCCAATATGACACTGGCCATAATTTCAGTGCCAAAGCTGTTCTTTGATAACACTGGGCCTGATGCATAAACTGCTGCATGCGGAACATAGTAATTGATCAAGAATAATCTGTTCCCATCTTGAGCAGGAAAGTGTGGTGGTTGGAGCCTCAGACATTTGAGAAAAGACTCCTTTGTGCCCTAATGAGTGTTCTGCAGATCAAGGCTGTAGGGGGTGACTGAGTTTAAAATATCTCCCCAACGCACAAACACAAGGCAGGAGGGGTGTCCCATGACTTTGTGTTATCCACTTAAACTAGTTTGTCTGCAGGCACAGATTAGCATGTTCTACTTCTAGCTGAAAGGCTTGTGTTTACTTTATAAGGAAATCAATGTGTTTGTGTAGGATCTAACAATAAAGCTTTGATCACTGGTGCTTGCATGCCAGTGATTATCATTTGTTTTTCAGTCTGTCCTCAAATCTGAATGCTCTTTTATGCAGAATAGTTCAGTTTGCTTTGTTCTGTATAAATAATTATAAAAAAAAACATCCATACCCCTTCTATTCATTCTATTAAAGCCTCTTCATTAGTTTATGTATGAGCATTCTTATATATATATATATGTGTGTGTGTGTGTATGTGTCTCTACATATCTTTTTTTTTTTTTTATAGTATCAAAAGGCGAAAGATGGCAGACAAGATACTCCCACAAAGGGTAAGCTGAAAATATATTTACGGGAACCTACATCACTCGACTAATAGAGCTTGAAGTTCCTCTTATTAGCAGTTAGATCATACTTGGTGATAACTGTCATGTTGAAAACTGGAATAAAAAAATACTTGAATGATTTATGTTTGTCCATTGGTGAACATAATGAGGATTTTTTATCAGCAATGGTGTTAATTGATTGTGTAACAGGATTAAATGCTTTTATTAAAAATGTGGACATTAATTCCACTGACTGTATGAGTAATGTATTCAATTAAATTCCTTTAAATGCAATCAGAGGTTTAAATTATATAAATGTTTTAATACAAAAGTTAGTGTATATTATTATTTTACTTGGATTACTTCCTTGTTTAGTACAATATTTTCAGATTGATTTAGAGGAACAGATTGAACACGTTGTTTCAGTGTGCGTGTTCTCATGCATCCTAAAAGTGTTGTTTTGTTACTTGATCAAATGGGGATTGTAATGGCAGAATAGTTGACGTGTTTCGCAAAATACTAAATCAAAGGGAGCAAAACCTATTTGGGGAATCCTTCATGAAAGATACTGTGTAGATTCTGCCCTCAGAACATTTGCAGGAATCCATATTGATTATAGCTTTAAAGTGAGATCAAGATACTGTTTAAACGGTCAAAAACTGAAACAAATCGGAAACACTGAACCACTCTGCTATAAACTGGCCTTGATTTTATGGATTTCTGATTTTGTCTCTAATCCCAGAGGCCGTGGGATAAAGATTGCCAGCCTCTACCTCAGTCTCCGTACAGAGACCAAGGTGGTGGTAGGGGGACATAATTAATTGTTAAACTGTGTTGTGCTTTCCAATCCACGGGAACTCATAAAGAAACTGCTTGATGAGGTGCTGGGATCAATAACCTATTAACAGCTGGAGGAGAACCACAGGCTGGAGTAACATAACCTTTGAAATCACTTCTTCCTGGAGCCGAGGGAAATCGTGGGCTTTGTGTTTACAACACCCTTGGGGATTTGATGTGTTTCAGATCAGGGAGCTGGTCCCCGAATCGCAGGCCTACATGGACCTTTTGGCCTTTGAGCGCAAACTCGATCAGACCATTGCTCGCAAGCGCATGGAGATACAGGAGGCCATCAAGAAGCCTATCACGGTATGGTGCTTTTTTTTTTTTTTTGTCTCGACAGCGTGTTGTGATCCAGTGGATTTAATTAGGGCTGTTTGAAATGAGGGGGGAAGTCGTCAAGGTTGGCTAGAACTCCTGGATTATCATTCCTGTTTAACCTTCCATTTGGTGTTCTATTAATTTTATAAAAATGCTTAAACTATTGTGGGTCCAATTAAGTAACGGGGGTCTCAGTTGAGAGGAAACTCTTAGAGCTCCAGGAACTGAGTTTGACACAGCTGATCCGAAGTGTTCTTTGCATCATATTTTATATCCCCATCATTGTGGGTCTCATTGCTCGGAGGCCCAGTCTTTACTTGGACTGTTTGTGCTTATTTTAATTACTGCAACTATCCAAGTGTTCCAGATGTGAAGAAAAGGGGACAATTACTCATAACAACCCAAGTTCTCGCTACAGCATTACATATTTTCCTAACGGCTTTTATGTAGAGATTGCTTTGTTGTGTATTTCTAAATCCTTACTAAATTGCTCCAGGATGTGAAAATGTAAATGGGCAACATGTAAGCTCAAGACAATTACATTCTGTGAAGCAATTCAACTGAAACTTAAGTTGTAAACTCATCTTTATACTTTCTCTGGAGCAGTTAGCTCTGACACCTTTAAATACATGTCTGTTTCACAAATGTGTTTAAACAAAAGGCACGCTTGTATTCGGTTATTATAAAATGGCCAAACGCAAGAGGTCTTAAATCTAGAAAAGTGGCTATTGTGATTAATTAGTATTTTACATTTGTTCTCCCAACAGCAAAAGCGCAAATTGCGGATCTACATCTCTAACACTTATACCCCAGCCAAACCGGAGGAAGAAGAAGCTGAGAAAATTGCATCCTGGGAACTACGTGTGGAAGGGAAGCTCTTGGAAGATGTGAGTGAGCTTCTTCCTAAAATGATTTAAAAAGTCAGATTTTTCTAAGAGTATGGTAAATTAATATGGATGGATACTTATGGACAGGTAGATGTGTAAGTGAAGGCAAAATCAGTCAATCTGTTTCAAAAGAGGGTTTTCATAAGAAGCATACTGCCAGAGCATTTTTACATCTTAAAAAGTTGTATGAGAAACCACACCATATAATGATCACTAGAATCTGTTAAACCAACTGAATATTTTGTGGTATTCCTACATGCAAACAACATCCCGAGAAAAACTCAAAAGCAGTAATTACAAATCTGGGCTAAATGTTTGTTATAAGTTTTCAACGCTGGGGTTGGAGATTTCTTTCAACTTTCAAAGTTCAGGTACTCTTGTCATTACTTGAGATGATATGGTTTTCTTAATACATCTGACTCGGATAAGACTGCCAGGGGAACAGATGTGATATCTTGGTTGCACATTCCCAAGGGATGTAAAAATAGTTTTAAGGAATACTTGAGAGCTTTCAAGTACAAAAGAATTTGACTCTCACACGTCAGCTCCAGATGAGAACCATTCAACTGCCCAGCCTCCAGAATGCACTGCAGCCACATTAAAAACAACACAAGGAACTTTTTTGAAGCAGTGATAAATGCCAGGAAATGGTATTGCACAATGAGAAAAGGCACAAGCTTTCAAAATAGCCCAACTGTCATGTCTCCAAAACCTGTCTCTGATGTGGTCCTCTTAAACTAGCTTAAACATCCAAATTGTAGTAACTGAAGCAAACAAAAGTTGTTGTTCTTATTTTGAACATACATCTTGTTAATGGGTATTCCAACATTTTTTTTATACACCATACAAAAACCTGGTGGTTATCAGAGTAATGTTACTTGATAAAATACAAAAATAAAACATTTATGTTCAGATTGACAAGTACGCCCCCTTTACGATTGTTTAGTGACTCACAAGGAGAAACCGGAGATTTCCCTGAGACCATTTTCACACTGTGAATCTAGATCGTAAATAACTGAACCTGACATGTGAGTTACTGTGGAGGTCAGACATGGGTCTCTGAAAGAACCTCCATGCATTTATCAATCAATCAATTAACTAATTAGTTTCTAGTTGTATAGCACCCTTCGCAGGGTAGTCACAGAGTGGTAAACATACAACAAACATACAGCAGAATGTTTTAAACAAACGTTTTCCTTTTTAAGGTGGAGGCTTGTACTGATTCTACAGATGTATTAAAAACACATGGGTTACGAAGCAGTGTCTTTTAGATAATGGCCGTAAACAAGCCATATTCCCAGGTCAAAAAGGAAAGCAGTCAAACTAAATCGTATTCTTACAACATATGTCCTCTTCAGCTGCAAAGTGAAGTTGAGTCATTGCCAAACCAACGAAAAGACTCCTTTTTGATCAGATTATACACCCCTATAATTACCAAGCCATGTTGAGATCTGCAATATTTAACACTAAACAGGTTTGGCAGCATTATCCCATTTCTGTGAGTTTAGGCAGATTTCTAAAATGTTGGATTTAACCCACAGCCTGGAAAACAGAAGAGGAAATTTTCGTCCTTCTTCAAGAGCTTGGTAATTGAATTGGACAAAGAGCTTTATGGGCCTGACAATCACCTAGTAGAGGTAAGAGATTTCAGAGGGATTGGATCCAGCACTTGTTAAAAGCATAAATTGGATTGGGGCACTAGTAGTATCTTTGTGCTTTAAGACATTGTGTACTAGAATGTATTTGTATTTGTGGATTATTTTATTACTATAATGGTTTATATTATTATGGGGAGGGGGGGGCAGGTGTGAATTCTTCTGGTTTCTCCATTCAGAAGTACAAATGGAGCTTAATTCTTAATCCACATGAAATCTTCACAGAACCCACAATTCCACAGGGCACAGTCCGATGCCAGTGAGTTTCAGATTTGTTTTATCTGCAAATCACGCTCAATCAAATGAATGTCCAGAGCACTTCCATGTTTGGAGACCAGTGTGCGGAGGTTGCCTTGCTCAGCCTGCAGGACCGTGTGAATCTGTAGCCCGCTTGTCTTTTTGTCGTCCCAGTGGCACCGAATGCCTACGACTCAGGAGACCGATGGGTTCCAGGTGAAGAGGCCTGGAGATGTCAGCGTGAAGTGCACATTACTGCTCATGCTGGACCATCAGGTATGCCACCCTTTTCATAATCCATGACTCGTCTGCAGTGCTTTCAGTGTGCCAGGTGGCAGTGTGACCTGTAGAGCCCTTTTGAGATGGCGCTGACTATGATAAGATGTTACATAAGATGAGACCAATGCATGCCTGTTCAGTACTCAAATTGCTGTGACGGCTCCCATCTCGTCTCTTACCCAGCCACCCCAGTATAAACTGGATCCACGCTTGGCTCGCTTACTGGGAGTCCACACCCAGACCAGAGCCAGCATCATGCAGGCCTTGTGGCTCTACATCAAGACCAACAAGCTACAGGACAGCCATGAGAAAGAGTACATCAACTGCAACCGCTACTTCAGACAGGTAGGGGATTCCTCCCTGCAAGACCGTGTATCTGAGACAGCATATTCATTACCTGGGTAAACCAACCAGATAACTCGTAAGGTTTTTGACCTGTAATGTTGTGACGGCCATTGAGTTCTTAAAAGAGTTTCCCGTTGTTTGACTGTAGATTTTCAACTGCTCTCGGATGCGCTTCTCTGAGATCCCCATGAAGCTGGCTGGGCTGCTGCAGCACCCTGACCCCATCATCATCAATCATATCATAAGGTGAGGCCCAAAAGCTACTGTTTTAAATGGCCAAACGGTTTCCATTTGAGCGCAGCGTTGTCGTAAGAGTTGAGCCTTTCTAGCTGCTTAAGCTTGGCCGGGGGTGAGACATGGACAAATCTGTAGGGAGCTAATCTGGAGAAAATGGGCTGAATGGGTCAGACTGAAGAGAAAGATTGCGATTCTGGGTGAAGTTTTCCAGACTGTTTGTGAGATCAGATCACCGTTTGTTAGAACAGCAGAGACGCGATGCTTCAGCATGCGTTTTGATATTGGATGGGACCCATCAGCTGGAGACTTAGTCTTGGTTAGATCCTGATTCTTTCTGATCAGTGTTCCATCGGCTCACACTGTCGTTTCAGTGTGGATCCCAATGACCAGAAGAAGACTGCATGCTACGACATTGACGTCGAGGTGGATGACCCCTTAAAAGGGCAGATGACCAGCTTCCTGTCTTCCACCACTAACCAGCAGGAGATAGCTGCTCTGGAAATGAAGGTAACATGGGTTTCTCCAGAATCCTCTTGATCTGGGCTTGGTGGGTCTTGTATCAGTAAATGTACTGAGTAGTAGAAGAGCTGAGGGAAAGACAGCTGACTATATGTATATATACTTTTAATCCTGAAAAATAAAAACTTTGCTCTTAGGGGAAGCCTGTCCCAATGTGGAAAAGGAACCAATCAAGTTCTGAAACTCTGAAAACTGTGTTCTAATGCCCCTTTTTTTTTTTTTTTTTTTACCTCCCCCAACAGATCCATGAGACCATCGAATCCATCAACCAGCTCAAAACGCAACGTGACTTCATGCTGAGTTTCAGCAGCAAACCGCAGGAGTTCATTCAGGACTGGCTCAAGTCACAGTCGCGAGACCTCAAGGTAGGGGGGACTAGTTTCCTCCTTAGGCAGGGAATGAGGGGAGTCTGCGATGTCCAAAAAAAGGGCGGAATCCTCCGCTTGTACCTTACACTACATTGAAATGTATCTCGCAAGGGGGGTGTAAACTCTACTGATTCTGTTTTGGTCATTTTTGCTGGAACTGGATGGGTTCCAGAAAATATTTACATAATAGTTTAGTTTAGAGATCAGAATCCTCTTTCAGTGAAAGCTGTTCATTTTGACCGGTGTCAGTAGATCTTGGAAGTAACTGGTGTAAACTACACTCTCTGGGCACCCCTGTTAGAAGTTCTTCACACTGGTTACATGTACCTGATTGTAGCTTGTAAGCCCTCTAATGTGAAGTATGCCATGTCATATCCCAGCTCATGACTGACACGGCTGGAAACCCCGAAGAGGAGAGGAGGACGGAGTTCTACCAGGCTCCATGGGTCCAGGAGGCGGTGGGGAGATACGTCTTCTCAAAGGTAAACAGTAATCCATGGCACCACTTCACAGGTATCCTTGAATACATGCATGATTCTCTGCAACTAACAGAAAGACCTGAATCCACACTGACAAAATATAGATCTAATCCATTTGTTCAGCTGAAATGTGTAAATGACTTTTAAATAAGATCTCAAATGTTATTTACCCCCCACCACCACAACTACACATTAGCAAGACTGTAGGTGCGTGTCATTGAGCTTAAAAGCATATTATATGAATGTCTTGATTTTAATTGATTTAAAAAAGAAAATATAATTCTAAAGGACCTTTTGTTCAGAACTGTACAATACTTTTTGGGATCTGGATGAGTCAGTAAATCCTGTTTCTAATTTATTTGAATCCACTTAATTTTACAGCTGTATGTGTATATAATAAATCTATATATTTCAGTTCGCTGGAAGTCTTTTGGATTTCACAGATTTGTTTATAAATGCAAATTGTTGGCAATGCAAGCAGTGAAACAGTACAGCTGTGGAAGTTGGCAGGATGTTATGAAAATTCTGCTCCCTTGTGTGATCTTGGTGGGGGGAAACTAAATGGTGAAAAGCATGAGCTGGGAATACTTTTCTCTCCATATAAATCATAGCGAGGAACCCGGTTGTTCTACTAACTTTTGCTCTCAGTTTGGCTTGTCAGAACATCTGAGGATATCCACAGGGTTCTCTGGTTATTCAAAGAGATTATCAGCAGATCGCTTTGGGCAATGTTAACAATAATTCCACACTTCTCTACCACTAAATGTTTTCCATGAAATCTGGCTCTGCAGATCTGATTAATTTGAAACTCTTTTAGTTAAATGTTGGAAGGTTTCTGTAATCAAAGCCGAACAGATTGGTAACTTGAGTTGGAGCAAATAGAAATACTCTTCGCGATTCTAATGGTTTTCCTGCTGTAGAATGAAAAATAATGCAAATGGTCGTAAGCCATTGAATTCCAATTTTCAGTTTGAAGGGGGACTTACATGATTATGTTTTGAATGCAGATATGTTTTGTATTTGGTTTTCAATTTGGTTGGTGATCGTTGAGGTCTTTTATCCTGTATTATACCCACAAGTTCATTTGGTTGTTTTTACCTGCAATCACGAAACCCATTTGTCTCGGGTGGATGACTGACAGCAGCAGCTTGTACTGGATAATCAACTTGAGAAACCTTGAAGATCTACGGTTGTAAGGCTCACTTTTAACATACCTTCTCTTGTTTTCAGGTCCAGCAACGCAGACAAGAACTGGAGCAAGTCCTTGGAATTCGTCTCACTTAAAGCCAGTCTCTGCCGCCTGTACCATGCTTACAAAATGTTACTGTGGTATACTATGGTAAAAGCACAGCAGTGTATAAGTAAAGCACATTACAACCATGGTACAAGAATGGAAAATCAAATAATTCTGTGGTAAAGCATGGCGAAACTATGGCAAATCACCGTAACTTGATGCTATAAGCATTGGACAGCCATGGGGAAACTGTGAATTGACTGTGACTTTATGGAAAATTTTTTAAAGCTGTGCCTTATTTGTGACGTTCTCTAGCTCTTGGCAACCTGTTGTCTTTGCAATATTGTTCTCGATGGTACAGCAATGACTTTCCTTAAGGAGTTTAATTCAATTTGGGTCATGCTGTTCAAAGCCGAAATCTTAGTGACTTAAGAACCGAACTGGAAGGAACATCAGCTAATACAATTTATATAATATATATATATATTTTTTTTATTGATAGGATAGCACTGGAAACTCAGGGAAGGCCCTGTGTAGATTGAGGCATATCCACCCCCCACAACCGTAGTGGCTAGTAAACTATTGATTGGAGAGGCAAGGGTATCTATAAAGAGATTCTCCCCGTATCACTCAAATCAAAGGAAGTTATTTGAAAATTATCCAATTTTTTCATTTGCAAAGTCTTCTCCCAATCTGAACCTTATAACTACATTCCACAGACACGTATACAGTTAAAAATAAAAAAAAATGTGCGCAAATCACATGCTCAGCCTATATAAACCTGGATTACTTGTTTAGCCTACTGAAAAGGCAGAGTAAAACACAATTTCAGCTTGGGAAGAGACTTGTGATCCTGTAACCAGTGATTGGTGCTGAAAACGACAATTTTGAAGAAATTGGGGAATCGCATCATTCAATTAGAACGGGTTTGTATAGGTTTAAAGTGATACTGAATGGTCTTTACATTTTACATGTTTTAAATGTACTTGAAGGGGGAATTCAGGCAGGCCTTTATCTTGCCTGTCAGTGGGGCTGTAAGCTCTTATCCCAAAAATGGCATCTCAGAGTTTCATTGAAGGGTTTGGGGAGGAGACCAGGCTTGACAGTTTGCTTTAGGGATAAGATGTGAACAAAATGTTAATTAAGAACCACTTTTGTTTTTATTTTTTTGTTTTTCTAGCTTGCATTTATATAATTCCAGGTGATGTTTACCTTGCTATAACTGCTCTAATATGAGTATGGCGGGACTTTGTGATGCTTAATGTGAGGGTGCTGGGTACTGGGGGGTTGGGGGGGTGATTGTAATTAAGAAACATGGCAGGACTAATTGGGAATCTAAGCCATTTTTATTCCACTATGCACAGGAGCCATGGAGAACTTGCACATCATGTTTGTAGACCTTTGACCTCAATGTAGTCTTTTCAGGTTAGGATGGTAATGTTGAGGAAACTGTACCCCTGCAGAATCATATGGTTGACAAAAATAACATTCCAGCTCGGAGAGATCACCATATGCTACTTAAAATGAAAGCACTGCCAAGCCTTGTTACCATTTCTACGACCAACCAGCATTGTTATGCACTTAAACCCAACATTGGATTGGAGTATTTTCTTCTACACTGCTTGTATGTGTCTGCAAGGACCAAAGTTACTTGATCAGTTACATCAATCAATATGATCTGCAGCAGTGCTTTGCGAATCTGAAATATGCCAGGTGCCTTCAAATATTACCAAGGGTACATCTATAATTAAACTGATTTGGCATTGGGTATACAAAACAATATTTAAAAATACTAATTAAATGTATACGTCTTTAAATATACCCTTGTGAAAAGGAAAATCTTGCCCATATTTCAGTTCAAGGTAGTGAGGTACTATACATATACCAAAGCAATTCCTGGATATCTAATGACAATTAACATTTCTGCCATTAATGACTAACACATTTGCTATGAGTTTTTTTTATTTCAAATGCTTTAAACAGCACACAATCCTTTCCTTAGATGGCATCTGCTTTTGATGGTGCCACATTTTTACATCACTTAAATAAATGTTAAAGGCTTCATGTGAGGAGGCTGAGTTTATAAAGTATTTTTTTATATATAGTGTTCCAAAAACAAGAGCACTTGGATGTTCCCATTTGTCAGAGTTGCTCTAGGCTTTACTGTTTGTTGTATTTCAAAGATGGCATTCAAGCATTTTTTGCTTCTTGTTGGTATTTAGAATTTGTTTTATACTTATGATGAACAAGTTGATGGACTTGTTTTCTGCTCTCTAAGGTTTTGTATTATGCTTTCTGAGTAATCCTCAATGCGAGATTGCCTGCACTGAAAGAACCATTTCCCTACTGAAGCCCATAGCCTGACAATAATGCATTGGTCAGTTAATACATTTGCTGCAATTGAAACAAATGTATAAATTCAGTTACAGTAATGATGTACTGTATATAATATCTATCAGGTAAGTAATTTGGTTCTGGTACGAATTGTTGAAAATATACAGGAAGCATCCTCTGCATTTATTGTTTTTCATTCCCATCATTTTGTATTATTGATCAAATTTAAGTTGCAGTTGCCTTTTGAGGGTAGTGTGTTATGGAGTAATGAGCAAAGCAAGACAAAAATAAATTGTGTTATAGCCTATTTCTTTTTTGGATTTTTAATTCTTTATACTTTTAAAGTAAAGCATATGCAATTCTCTTTTTTGTTTACATGTACTGATTGCATCTGGGTGAAAACTATAATTTTGAGAATCTGTGGAGGTTTCAGTGTATTTTTTGTACATTGTTGGTTTAAACCATGAAAAACATCAGGGGGTATCTGGACAGACTAGAACTATCGCCAAAAAAATAAACAAAAATGCAACTACTAGAACGGCAAAATAACCTGGTCCAGCTTAGGCCTTGTGAAAGGTCATTTCTAGATTCTTTACAATTGTCAGAACACTTGATTTTGTGTGTTTTTAACACAGTAATGTATCTAGTACTTTTGGCCGGCCTTGGTATAATGTGGGTATTTTTGTGGTAGAGACATGGTTCTGACAAGCAATATCCTTTAAAATACAGCATGGAATTTTTTTGAATTTTGCATGTTTTGTATTTCATTAAAGCTTATATATTTCTTTTTTATGAAAATGTATATATTGAAACATGGGATTAGTTTTGGTACATTTGTAAAATAAAATGGCTTACAACAGGCAATGTTGGCTGGCTGACCATTTTGTTTTGGACACAAGTGGCTACATGCATGCTGCTGTTCAGCTACTCATTCGCCATTTCCATACAAAAGCCCCAGTTTTGTTTATAAAATTATAACTGGAACTAAGCTGGGAATAAAAACAGCTGTTAGTTCCAATTAATAAAATGCCACTATGAAGCACACATATAAATGGATTGAGATAATGGAAATTTCCCAGAATTGTAAAGTAAGTGGTGAAGAAGTCTGACTGAAAATATTACATTAACACAGCCCTAGATAAGCACATACAAGGCCCCTCCACCCTGTCACAAGCCGTCACAAAAGGGATCTTTTGTTTGGCTAAACGGGTTAAGAGCAAAGCTGGGGGGGAGGAGGAGGGGTTAATGCAGTCTGTACTCATCTAATTCAAGGCTGGCGTGTTCCCTGGCAGTTAGAAAGAAACCAGAGGAACAGGACAATCCAGTCCTGGGAGTCAGATATACACCCTACTCACCCCCAAGCCCTGCGCAGTTAAAGCTGCATCAGGAACATCTGCTGCCTTGGCTGTCCTGACTTGACTGGCTTCAACCTCCCATAATCCAGAGCTTACCAGACCTGCTGGAGTGAGGAGAGCTGCCAGACACCCATTTGTGCCCTTAAATAAAGAACATTTGTTTCTGGACAGAGACAAATGTCTAAAAGCCCAATGGTGGGGTGGAAAACAACAAGAATCTTGTATGAATTTTAATAAACATTTTCAATCAACCTCAGTGCTGGGCAAAGATGAAAAACTATTCTGGGTAGGTTTGTATGAAGCATTTAGCACTCTTCTCAGCCACCTGCAATTCCTTTTTTTTAATTTTTTTTTTAAAAAGCTTTAACATTCCTTTGACAACTGGCAAATTTGTTTACAAAGTTCAGCAGTACGTTCATTTATGTACCATTTGTAAAACGCTCATAAAACCTCAATACAGCTTACAGTGCTGTGTGTGTCTGCTCTACTCTCTAATTATCACTACAGTTTCCCACAGCTCAGCCATAAAATGGTGACTACACATTTAGTGTTTTCAGTCATAAATTAGACTCATGCTCCAATGGCAGACACAACACAACGGTTTCTTGACTGGCATTACACAGGATGCCGGAGGAAAAAAGTTTGTGTGCTTAAAAAAAATACAATGAGGAAATAATAAGCCACCATCAGTTCTTTGTGCAATATTTTGCACACGAAGAGCACTTCTGATTCTAAATTGCAGGAATTAGGAATAAGAGGTTGGACAAATACACCAAAGTCTTAAGAGTCATAACTTTTTGGTGTAGTCATAACCAAGGAGATTTCTTAAAACAACTTAACACTTGCATATTCAGAGCCACACACCATTAGTGGAATAAGCCATTTATTTAGAACGAAATGGAATAGCAATGAGAAATGGGGGGGTAAAAATTGGGCAAACAGATCTCACAATCCTGTTAACATCTACTTCCAGAGCTTCTTAATGGACATGTTCTTTTCACTGTCTTTCTGCATGACCTGGTTGGAAACAAACATCAAAATTTCAATCAAACCCGATTCTGTTCAAGAATACAAATAAAAATAATTTTTACTTCCAGCAAATTAGAACCTGCACATCAAACCCCACTATCATATTCAAGAGCAATATTTATAAATACGAGGTTTACAGACTTAAAAATAAACACACATTATATATATACGACAAATTAGGATAGTTTAAATTGAATGTTTCCGTTTCTCCACTTGGCCACTGTCTAGATTAGAAATGTTGGTGCCAAATTCTTAACCTGTTGTAAATGTGGTTACAAGAGAGGAACCCAGTGGATATACTGCAAGTCTAACTTCACCAAACTAACAGTTAAGTTCAAGGGCAAAATGTAGCTTTATCAGGTGTTTTTTTTTTTTTTTTTTTTGGGGGGGGGGGGAGGGTATCATCAGAAATAAGTGTCCTTACCTTGGCAACAGCCATCTCAAAATCTTCTTGCGTTACATGGACTCTCCTCTCTCTCAGCGCGTACATTCCTGCCTCAGTACAAACCCCCTGAATGACAGGCAAAATTATGGGATTAGCAAAGAGCAGTTAATGTTCGGTGCCCAAAACAAGGCGTCAACAACTGCAGCTCCACAAGCTGCCATATCGGCGATTTCATATTGAGTTGCCATGTGCTGCCACCTCCTGGCCTGAACATGGACTTCAAGGAAGAAAGGAAGGAAACCAAAACACTAAAGTTAAATCACCTGACACAGGAATTATTCAAGATCACTAAATTCTTCACCATAAGGTCACTCATACAGATTTAATACAGCCTAAAGGGGCTCTCAGCCCCCAGTTCCCAGTTATATTGATCGGCCAATGTCAGCAGGCAGTGCAATCAAAAACTGATCGTGCAGCTGTCTGAAGACTCATGCCATACAGAACACAGAACCAGAATGCATCATGGGAGAGTTCCATCTGCTTTTGGATCCTTCCACCCACTGCCCTTACCTTAACCTCGGCTCCCGAAGCCCCCGGCATCAGCTCGGCGATCTTGCGCAGGTTGATCCCTCTCGTCAGGTTCATCTTGCGGGAGTGGATCTTCAGAATGTCCAAACGCGCCTGGAGCCAAAAGAATTAGGGTCAAAACAGCTTCAAACCAGTCGAGACCAGTTAATAATTTACGATCGGCTAAAGATGTGCAAAAGCCAGAATACAACTCTCCCTTCACCACTACCAAAAGTCATTTTCCAGTATCAGAAGGATGCCCTGTCAAACATTCGACCTGTTGTCACTATCCATTCGCTTGACTTCACTGAGAAAGTCATGCAGTCATTGAATTGATTCAAGTCAGCGCAGGTGATCTGTGTGTGACAGCAGGAACCCACACTCCTGGGAGACAATTCACCTCTTCATTAGGAGGAGGGAACTCAATCTTTCTGTCGATGCGGCCGGGTCGCAGTAGGGCCGAGTCCAGAATGTCAATTCGGTTTGTGGCCATGATAACCTGCAGGACAACATGAGAGATCTCTTCAGTACGAATGAATGTGAACAATGAACTTTTAGAAATGGAACGTAGGAGGAAAGGACGAGTAAATAAAGACAACAAAGGAGAGGGAGATCCACACGAAAAAGACAAGAGGCAGAGAGAAGTGAGAGAGAGGGAAAAGCCCCCCCACTTAGTCACCTTAATGTTCTTGGTGGCCTCAAAGCCATCCAGTTGATTGAGGAGCTCCAGCATGGTCCTCTGCACCTCACTGTCCCCTCCGGACCCCCCCTCCAGACGGGAAGAGCCGATGGAGTCGATCTCGTCCATGAAAATGATGGAGGGAGCGTGTTCCCTGGCCATGACGAACAGCTCTCGCACCATGCGGGCCCCTGTGACACAGACACAGTCAGTCTTCAGCAAGAGAGACCCACTGGGAATTGCTTACAGAGACAAGTAACCAGACAATTATCCTGTCCATTTTTCACTGCTTTCATGACCCAGCTGTTCAATATTGGGAAAGCGGTTATAGATTTAATGTCACTGTCACATTGTTTTTGTCACCAAAAACAACCCAAGCTATTTAAAACCAAATAAACATTTAGATTTTTCATTTAATTGTTTAATCGGAAACAATATCAGGTTATGCTGTGCCGACTCTCCCCCACTCTGCAATACTCACCCTCTCCAATGAATTTCTGCACAAGCTCGGACCCAGACACCCGGATGAACGTGCAGTCAGTGTGATGGGCAACAGCTCTTGCCAGCAATGTCTTTCCTGTGCCTGGGGGCCCGTAAAGCAGCACTCCCTGGAACACAAGAATATGAATTTCCACACAAATGTCCACAAATCCACAATGGCTTAATTTCCACTGGACATCTAGCTTTAAATCATTTCAATGCCAACTCATACCAGCAGCTGTACTGGTACTGCACTTCAGATTGCAGTAGTGATTTCACAGAAGAAGCTATGCTGTGTTGTTAGTCCTGTGATGGAATAGTCGCATTTTAACATTGCAAATGTACTGAAGCCTGATCAACAGAGGCAGTGTTTAATGACCCTACTGCGATTAAATGCAATGGGGAGCATGACAAAGAGAAGGGCTGAACACACACCTTGGGCTGGGCAATCCCCAGGGCCTCAAACAGCTCAGGGTGCTTCACAGGTAGCTCGATCACTTCTTTGATCTCCTTGATCTGCTTATCCAGACCACCGATCATCTCATAGGTGGAGTCTGGTACCTTCTCTACCATCATGAGAGACACCAGTGGGTCCACTTTGTTAGGCAGGATCTTGTGAAGTGTGTAACTGTCATTCCGCAGAGCTACGCGGCAATTTGGGGTCACCTTTGGATGTGGAGGGAAAAGGCAAGATTATTTTTGTTGTGTGTGAGAGCATTTTTAGAATTCTACGAATGACTTTTATTTCAATTATTTTTCCCACCAAAATGTACCATAATTGATAAAGTATGTTATGAGAAATTCAATAACTTTTTAAGACCATAACTTTCATGATAACACTCAACTATTCTAATTTATTTATGGTTCACAAAGGGAGATGGAAATCTATTTTTCAACATTGCTGCATCTGAGTTTAAAGGCACATGAGCAGTTTCCAGTTTCCAGTTTTTTCTTTACTTCAAACTTCAAAAAACCCCAATCTAAGTCTTCAAGTTTTTTTAAACAGAGAATTGACACGACCTCTATAAAGAATGAGAGGTCTCCACAGAATATGCTACTCACATCATTGATATCAATGTTTTTATCCACATCGACCACAAATTTTCCTTCTGGATGCACCTAAAAAACAAAGCAGGTTTCTCCATTTACAAAACAAGACAGAAAATTACACCACTGCTTAGTTTCTTTTTAAATGCCAATATAATAAATATACACTACAGACAAAAAAACAGGAATGCACTTAAAGAATATTGTATGAATCGCACAGCTGTAGCACAAAAAAGCTTTGCACCAGCCAGGCAGTGTATACCAAGATCGCTCCATATGTGAACAGACTGCCTGAATTCAAACTCCTGCCGCAGAAACAGCAGCTTTTACTCACTTCCGTAGATATTCAGAATCTTCCAGGGCTGCAGTCTTACACAGTAACATTACCAGCATAAAAGGTGGCCTCTTATTTATGTTATTTTAATTAATAAAGTGTGAGTACCAAGTTGACCTACCTTGACCAGGACTTTCTTCTTATCCATGGCTCTCACCACCTCTCCCACATAGGAGCCCTGCTCCTGCAAAAGCTGCAGTTCCTCCCGGAGGAGGCGCACTAAAACACAAAAGCACAAAAATGTCCACTTTGATAATCACCTTCAAAGACATGCCACAGAACTCTTCAGATGATCCCTATCCTTTCTGTGCTATACGATCTCACACACAGGCCCAATGAAATGTTCTGTTTCCCCTCTACTTCCATCCTGGATGTCTGCATCTCAGCTTACAATCCCCACACTGCCATACCTGGTTACAGAAGATCTTCCAGGTACACCAAAAAGCTATTTTTTAAAAGACACCTAGGAGACGTCAATTACTACTACACTAACCTAAGGGGAAAGTCCACTATGGAAGCTGCCTGTATCAATTCAGTCAAAGTGTTCGCCATGTTAACAGGCTGAACTTGGGCAGAGACTAAACAAATCTCAACGGAGCAGAGGCCCACCTTTGGCGTTGAGCTCATTCCTCTGAGCTTGCAGGCGTCTTAAATTCTGACTCTTGTCGTTCACCGTCAGCTGGAGGCACAAAAGAAGAGGGTCAATGCAATATCCTGGAGGCATGCCAGTGTAAACACAGCAGTGAGAAAACAAGCCCATCGCACATTTCCTACCTGAAGCTCCTCTATTTTTGAAAGGTAGTACTGTCGGAGACCGGTGCCTCCTTTGCCCTCTTCCATTTCCATCTGGAACCAAACATGAAAAGATGGACATTTTCCGTTGTGCATGAGGTAACAGAAATACATATATTTAACACACAATACAGAGTGGGCTGCGGGTAAAGATGCAGTAGCTGTTAGTATCTCAATTGAGTTTTAAATGCAGCGGTTTAATCGTTATACAGGCAAAGCAAAAAGCTGAATAAACACACATTAAACTGGAATCCACCACGGCGGCTTAAAAGCGATCCATATAAATAAAGCTTTTATCAAATCGGTTAACGATGCTGTTTCCTATCAGAATGGTTGAGACAATAATATAATTTTAATGAATCTGAACAAGGCCCTGACAATACACAACACTAAACACGATCAAACCAAACTCACGTACCCAGTGAAGAGCTCAGCGGAATTAGTGTAAGTTTCAGTTTACAGGACTTTTTTTAAGATGTCCAATCGATTGGTAAATAATAATAAAACACAAGTGCAAGTCATGTCCCACATTAATGCCGCTAGTGACACAGAATGAGACAGCAAACCGGGATATTGTGACGGTCTGTGAACTGAATATGTGAACATGAACTCAATCACTAACAAACATACGGTGAAGGCTTACAAGTTAAGGCATTTCGACTTATTTACCGTCACGAAAACAAATCCGATCGTCTGTTAGACCAGAATCATACATAAATGAACCATCAAAGCACTTACATGATCCAAACCATCCAGCGCCATCTTGCACTTTCAAACTTCCTCTCAAACATGGAATGACTTCCGGCGACGTCACGCAAACTCGCTGTTAAGAATACATCGCCGCCTGGCGGAGACTGCGTCGCTCAGACACATACAGAGACACGCAGCACATGTATTACAGAAAAGTGATTTTTGTGCATCATCTGCTGCTTTTAAAATAATGAGATAAAGACTGCCACATATCCATATATGAAAATATATTTTAATTTATGATAACTATCTGACCACCACATGTACTGTAGTACTGTAAATGGTAATGGTAATATAAATGTACATTTATTTATTGCCAAGATACTGCTACTTGCATAAATGCATATATTACATAAACATACACACTATATATCTCAATGGAGATGATTAAGGTTTGTGAGAGTGCTCTGACCTTGAGTTCCCTTTTTAAAAGGAATAAAGCAGAAGATGTCAGCCAAAGTCATACTGATTAACTCACTCCAAATCACAGTAGATTTCTTTCACTTCGTTTGATTGCAGAGTAAGATTAGGCTCATTATGTAATCAGTGTATTTCTTTACCAATTAACATCCTCAAAAGTTGCTGGCTGGAGTTCATTTCCATTAGCAGGTATTCATGTGTTTTAATTTCTTGCAAGGAAGAGTCTTCACTAAGCAAACCATTTTCATAATGATTGTTTCCGGTCTTTCTTAAAACCACCAAATAAATATATACAGAACTGTGCAAAAGTTTTAGGCAGGTGTGAAAAAATGCTGTAAAGTAAGAATGCTTTCAAAAATAGACATTTATCAATTAACTAAATGCAAAGTGAGTGAACAGAAGAAAACTCTAAATCAAATTCATATTTGGTGTGATCACCCTCTGCCTTCAAAACAGCATCAATTCTTCTAGGTACACTTGCACAAAGTCAGGGATTTTGTAGGCATGTAGTCAGGTGTATGATTAAACAATTATACCAAACAGGTGCTAATGATCATCAATTCAATATGTAGGTTGAAACACAACCATTAACTGAAACAGAAACAGCTGTGTAGGAGGAATAAAACTGGGTGAAGAACAGCCAAAATCAGCTAACAAGGTGAGGTTGCTGAAAAAAAGTAATTCACCATGGCAAGACTGAGCACAGCAACAAGACACAAGGTAGTTATACTGCATCAGCAAGGTCTCTCCCAGCCAGACATTTCAAGGCAGACAGGGGTTTCTAGATGAAAGACTCATCATGCTTACTTCCCTTCACAATCGGAAGATGTCCAGCAGTGCCATCAGCTCAGAATTGTCAGAAAACAGTGGGACCCTGGTCCACCCATCTACTGTCTGGAGAAGTCTGGTCAGAAGTGGCCTTCATGGAAGACTTGCGGCCAAAAAGCCATACCTCTGATGTGGCAACCAGGCCAAGTGACTCAAGTATGCATGAAAACACAGGGACTGGGGTGCAGAAAAATGGCAGCGGGTGCTCTGGACTGATGAGTTAAAATGCTGTGGCAGAAGGCAGTTTGTTTGCTGAAGGGCTGGAGAACGGTACATGAATGAGTGCATGGTGGAGGTTCCTTGCAAGTTGGGTTCTGCATTTCTGCAAATGGAGTTGGGGATTTGGTCAGAATTAATGGTCTCCTCAATGCTGAGAAGGACAGGCAGATAATTATCCATCATGCAATACCATCTTTGGCCCCAAATTTATTATGCAGCATGACAACGACCCCAAACATACAGCAAAAGCCATTAAGAACTATCTTCAGTGTAAAGAACAATGAGTCCTGGACGTGATGGTATGGCCCCCACAGAGCCCTGATGTCATCATCGAGTCTGTCTGGGATTACATGAAGAGGGAAGCAACTGAGGCTGAATAAATCCACAGATAAAACTGTGGTTAGTTCTCCAAGATGTTTGGGCCAACCTACCTGCCGAGTCCCTTCCGTAAATTCACCAGTGTTAAAATTAACTCTAAAAAAAGTGTTTATATAATCCACACTCACCAGAGTAAAATTAACACTTTCAACAGAGTTGGCATTTTTACAGTGCCTCACAAAGTTCTGCTCTCAGGGAGTTAAATAAGCAACTCTTAAAAGTGTTTATTTTATTTAACACTGTACTAGAGAGAATATATATATATTGGTTTACAATTTACTTGTCAGTAAATAAATACCCAGACCAAATCAAACACACCAACAGGTCAGGCATATACAGGTAATGCTTACAAGCACCACCACAAACTGAGAAATAGCCAACCATTTTGGTTTGGGGTTGACTCAAAGACATGAGTTCAAAGTTTAGGTAGAAAAATCTGACAACACAAACATAAATACATTGGTGGGTAAAGATACATTGTACCCTCAAACAATAATTAGTGTACAATGTAATTAACTAACATTTATACAATTATTTAAAAAAACAAAACATAAAAACAACAATTATTCAGGAAACTACCACAATGCATTGTGGGTATGGTAAATTCTTTGTTTTTACACCAGTACAGTGTAAAATCAACACTCTTTCATTTGACACCCAGTATTAACACTGACTCTCAAGATGGTTTAACTCTGAAAGTGTCAACTGAATCTCTTTAGTGTTGAAACAACATTGATTTTAACACTATATTATTAACACTGGGATTTCAACACTACAGATTTTGCTGTGTACCTAGAAGAATTGATGCTGTTTTGAAGGCAAAGGGTGGTCACACCAAATATGGATTTGATGTAGATTTTTCTTCTGTTCACTCACTTTGCATTTAGTTAATTGATAAATATAATCTATTAACGTCTTTTTTGAAAGCATTCTTACTTTACAGCATTTTCACACCTGCCTAAAATTTTGCACAGAAATAATTTATATATATATATATATATATATATATATATATATATATATATATATATATATATATACTGTATGTGTGTGTTTGTGTATGTGGGGATTGATTGTGGGATTGATATTTATGCTTCATATGGCACTAATCATTTGAGGATGGTAACCTAAATCCTTAATACATGGTTTGATTAAGTAATTAAATGCTCAGGTGGAACAAATACCAAAAGATCCCATCGATTTCCAGGACCATTGTTCCCCATCACTGTCTGAGCATGAACCAACAAGTGCATAGCCTGTTTACATACAATAGTACATGGAAAAAAAGTAAGACAAACAAACATGAACTTAGATATTAAGGATTTTATTGTAAATAAAACTGTGTGTTACAAACTGTGCCATCACATGAATAAAGATTAGATGTAACTGACATGAAATCAAATCCATACAGTCCTGTAACACATGCTTCTCTCATCATTTAATGGCTGACCGATATAAGAATAGCATCAGTTGGTGTGGCCATAGTACATTAACCTTAACTTCCTCTGCCACTAAACATTTAAAGGATCTATTGCTCCTCCCATTATTCAGCAGCTATCTTACTACAGGGTGCACAAAACTGTCCATCCCCTGCTTACCAAAGTGGCCACAATTGCTTGTTTTATCAGTCCTAGGGAGTCAAAGTTAGCCTTGGTGAATTAATCTGCAATCACTTCTTCAGTTTCCCCAGACCATGTAGAAATTAAACAAGCCTTCCCACGCTCTCATAGCTGAGCTGGAGTTTTCTTTACGAATGATGGATGGGGTGATGTAAGACGGAGATTGAAGAAGGGGGAAAAACACTGGGGACATGGAACTGGGCGTGCTGAGTTGGCTCACTTTACACCCTCAATTCCCTTTTCTCTTCACTGCAGAATCACAGCCTCCCTTCTGTTGCATCATAGTATTCTGCACAGAAAAACAAATGAAATAAACAACAACCATGTCATTTAAATAGCTTCCAACAACACCAGTGCGGTTAAATTATTAATCTGTTGTGTCCGTTAAACCCATTGCACAAGGGATCTCTAAATGCATGTCTCAGCCCACTGCACATTTTTTCACTTTGCTTTCTTTAATTAGATTTACATTTTTCACACTGCACTCCCGGATCTGTGCAGCTGAGAGAAGGCACAGAGCTGAGGTAGTGGGAAGTGAGTGGGGAAAATGTAAATGGAAGAAATAGGTTTTAAATCCTCACTGCCTCCTCTTGCCTGCACAGCTCACTGGTTGTTTGTTTGTGTCTGTCTGGGATTTAAGGTATTTTAAACTATTGGAATTCTTTGTATTTTAATAACAATTAAAAACAAATTCAGATGAAAGCGAAATGGCCTCTATTGAAGGGCACAGTACCTGCTGCAGGGGGGATGTCTGCTCCCACTGTCCTTGTTGCACTGGGGGGAGGGGGAGGTGGGACAGCCCTCCTGTAATCAAAAGGAATTGGTGTTAGATAGGGACTGGGTTAGAAGTATCACTTTGATGGGAGGACACGAGCGGTGTTAAAGAATGTCAGCCCTTTTTTTCTGTTTGTTGTTGCGTTGGCATCACTCACATGTCTTTGCTGGGAGAAGCTATGGAATCCACATGATGCACTCCACCCTCTTGGTAGTGCCGTGCTTGCTGTGGGGTCTGAGGCCATGAGGGATACACAGGGAAGGGCAGGGGCTCATAGTGATGGTAGTAGACAGGCTCGGGATCTTCTTCTTCCAGTATTATGGGAATTCTAGGAGGCTAAACACCATGCCATAATATTAGAACACTCTCATTCATTCCTGAACATATAACTGGTTAAATATCCAACTGGCATTTAGTTTCTTCCACCCAGCTGATGTTTGCAAGTGCTGTATAAGTAGGAGTTTCAGACCTCTGCAGCAACACTCAAATCTTCCGCCGCTGTACTTATATTGCTTCTATGTCTATGTTCTTGCAAGACCCACAGCAGACATGTCTGATTTAGATTGGGCAGTCAAGCGGAGAGAAATGTCATAGTCCTTTTGGACGGGATAATTGTGTCCCAGCTCTAGGTTTGATCCTTTACATTACACGTGTGATTGTGCTAAAGAATAGTCACATATCCTTAGCCTTTGATCCATGGTTAAGTAGGTTCTATTAGTCTCAGGGAATGTTTGAAATTGAATTCCTGTAATTTCAAATTTCTTATCAGTCCAGCTTCATATAAGATATGAGATATGAGATAAAACTTAAATTTCTCCATGGTTTCCAGGATTTTATGCCTACACCAGACACTACTTGTTTTCCCCAATGCAACCGGCCCTGCAGTTCTTCAGCAATCTACTATTTCCAGCCGACTGCAAGATCACAGTTTTAAAAAGGCTGTCTACAAAAAGGAGTTCTGCATTTTCTCTGTGAAGGGAACGAGCACCACGGCAAAGCCCATGGTGTGGTTCTCGATATCACAGAATCTCAATAATTTCCCCACTGGCTACCTAGAGGGCAGATTTATCTTATCCATGGCTGGTGTCGGTCTTATCAGACCACGTAGATATATAAATCATATCGCAAACGAATGCATGGCGAACCACCATAATCTCCAATCACACAGGAAAGAAGTCAAAGGACTGTGTTCTCAGAGCAGTGAAGAAGGTGAAAGGGGAGAAAACTAGCACATCGTTAGTCCTCATTAGTCATTAACAAGCATATGTTATACATAGACATCACAGGGATAGCACTGTGCTGAAGACGACTAAATGAAGGTGTTTTTTGCTGCTCACAATACATAGTAACAGGTGCTATTGATAGTCATTCAGGAGCAGGGTGAAAGATGTAAATTATTACTCGATTTCTCAGCAGTCACAGTAAATGCACACACTCACACAAAAAAACGTGCTATTCTGTATTTCAAATGAAGAGCTGGTGGAAGTCTGATGTCTTGCTGCGTTGAACCTCACACAGTCCCTGAGAGGTATTATTGTTTTCTCTAGTAAATCTGGAATCACTACAAAGAAATCACTTAAAAATAAAAAAAATATAAAGAAGTACCAAGTTTCAGACTTGGACTTACCTCTGGGGGAGGCTGTGGGGTTGGCTGTGAATAGCCAAAAGCATTTAGAGCTGACATGGTCATATTGTTCATAATGACCTGGTGCATCTGGGCATTCTGAATCATCATCAGCTCCACTAAATCTTCCAGAGGAAGAAGAGAGGAACCCCAGGAGAGTAAACCAACTGCATAATAACTTTCACATGCTGAACACAATGTGCTCCTATTGTTTAGGCTGCTCTTATGTTAGTCTATAAAAAAGTGTCTGTTTATTTGTTTGTTTTTTGCAGGGGACATATCATCTAGAAATAAGACTTATCCCTGCAGACATAATCAACAAGTATCCTATGTATTTGATCAGATTTCATGATGTGCTCTTCTGAAAGACCATTATCATTATACAGATCTTCTTCCTACCAAAACATACACAATGCAATGTACCGCATGGGAAGACAAAAACACTGTGAATAAAATGTGGGTAAAAAACTAATTATATATATATATATATATATATATATATATATATATATATATATATATATATATATATATATATATATAGTTATCTTGGTTTTTAAAAGAGAGAAAGAAAAGTTTCAGTCAAGGCCTTTGAAAGCGATTTAGGGAGGGTGGCTGCTTTGTGAATAACCACACACTCGCCTTCTTAAATTGGAATTACGGATACAAAATGCACCCATGCTGTTAATGATTTCGGTGATGGCTGTATTGGTGTGTGTGTGTTAGTGATTACAGGTCTGTATTTCCTGTCGTTCACTTAACGCAACATACATACCCTCTTTTATATGGCCTGGTCGGATGGGAGGCACTGCAGGGGACATCGCTGATGGGAGCTGCTGTATGATTGTGGTTGGCTGCTGTGGTACCTGGAGGGAAGATGAGAAACTGATTAGATTGTTCATGTTTTCATATCAAATCACCTCTGAATTACTTACCTGGAAAAAAAAGCCTGCTTACATAGTCAAAGCATAATTATTCCACTGATGAATACAAACTGCCCAGCTGTGGTGTTGAATGGCCATGAATGCCAAACCCTGCTCAAACTAGAGTTTAATGTAATTTGTACTTATTTTTAGTTAAATACAGTGTAATATTGTCTGCTTATTTTATTAATATATTTTTTTAATGTTCTAAACCACTACAAACTGAATAATAATGATTATGTTTGGTACAGACTTCCTTAAAAATGTTGACCATGCTCTTTCTGTGTGTTACAAGTTTTCTTTGCTTTACTATAGTTTCCCAGAATATATCATACAAATGACTGTGCATGTTTACACATTTACCATGATTTAAAAGCACATTAGCGCAATTACTTCTGCCTTCACTAGGCAATGTCACTCTCCCCCTTTGATAAGGTCTATGTCACTGGTATGGAAATTTGTCAAGCCTCCTCTAGGATCACATTGAAAGCAAGTGAAGAATCACACATTACAGTAATACATGTAATAATATACAGACTTACAGGCTGCTGGATAATTTGCACATTTTGATAATCCTGGTTCCATTCCGGCGACAGTTGATAGGTGTTCTCATTATTCCATGCCATACTATATATAGAAGTGGACTTTTACAGTGCTTCTGCGACAAACAATTTCATAGCAAGCAAGGTACCATTAGTTACCATGACTGCAGAGTGTAAACACACTCCTATTGTTCACAACAGAGGTGACAGGCTATGTTATGTTTGAACTTCTTGTGTAATTGAAGCAGGAAAAATGGAGTGTTTACCTTGAGTTTCTGTTATGTATTGAAGCACTTGCTTTGGAACCACAAAGAAAGTATAATTTAGAATTCACTTTTGGGGGGGCAAAACCAAAGCTTTGGCACATACTACTAGATCTACACTGGGAGGAACCTTTAGTGATGTTAGGGCTTCCAGGGACAAAGGAGGTGAGAGCAGGTAATAACTATTACTGTGAATTAATCAATTACTACAATATATAAACACATATAAAACATTCAAGTCATACAACTATAAGTCACAGTGGATGTCTGATAGATAGATAGCTAAATTAATTGATTCATTAATTAATTAATAGCCCGACCCTGGTCACCACCAGAATGTCCAATTAGGCCCATGCATACAGTCAGTAGAACAGTAACCTAAGTTACCTGGGGACACTAAACCTAAGCCTTGCTTGGACAGAAATGTACACCTAACTTGATTGCTAGATTTAAGTGTATCGTTTAGCTACATCAATGAAAATAACATCCCAACCTTCACCTATTTCCCTAACAAACCAATCCTAACAGAATATCATTGTACATCAGATCCAGGGCAGGGTCATCACTAAAAGTCAGTTTTGTTTTAAGGTTTATAATGGGGTGGGCAGGTGGGCGGGCTGGCGGAGCTGAAGGAGGGGTGAAGTGCCACACAATGTTTTTAAATGAAGCGGATGTGTTCTTAGCTTGAAAGGTTTGGGAAATACACAGTTATGTATCAGACTCCACTTGCCTTCTGTATTCTTAAGTAAACCCCCAGCAAGGTGGCAGCAGAGACCAGTTTAAAAAGGACATCTCTTCTCAACATGAATTACTTTACTATATATATTAGATGTTCTTTTTAGTTCTGTTGCATTTTTCTGCAGTTTAAAACATTCTGTTGAGAAATTATAAGCAAACCTCAGTGCGTAATGTATCCTGTGGAAAGCTGGTATACATATGTGTATAATTACTGCAGCTAATCAACTTTAAAGGTATATATACAGTGAGCAACTAATCCAGACCGGACAAGGAGTTGACTTCATTATGAGTGAATTCAAGTGAAAATGTTTATATATGCTATTGACATGATAATAGTGTTTGAAACAGAAAAAGAAGTCTGAAGCAGAATGATGGGATGCCTGGTTGAAAATGCCACTAGGGAAAAAAAGAGAAGAAAGGGAAGCCTTACAAGACCTGACAACCATTTTTCTCATATTTGTGTAGTTGTTTTTTGGCATCCTTAAGTTGAAAGCAAAACTGGTTTCTGTTGCTGTATTAAATTACTCCTCAGCTGCCTGTGATTTTCCTATACAGCTGAAATTACTTGCAAATGCAGGAGAGCTGGAAAGATTTATAGGTAAGGGTTAAAATTGCTTTCCAGGTTGTTGGTTGGGTAAGTTTCATTTTAATGTGGTTGTCATGGCAGCAGGGAGAATATGCTGGTGTTTTATTGTCACTTTTGAAATAATATGTTTTTTATATCATATTTTATTGTTTTTTCTCTGTGACATCTCGTACGCAAGGTGATTTTAGATGGTTAACTTCAGATAAAGCAGAGGATGCCTATACAAATGGCTCTTGCTTGCAAATTATTCCACCTTTATATAGCGTGTATGTATTTAATTACACATGAGCTGCTCTGGACTTCTGCCGCCGCTGATAAAAAGGTCATCAAGTTGATTAAATTAATCAAGCTGTAAATGGCCACAAGAGGGCTATGTTCAAAAATATATGTCGTGGTTCATTTTACCCAGCTTTCAGCTCATTTCTTTCAACACAATTGCATCTTACAAAAGTGCACATTCTAGATTATTCTCAGCTATGTGACAAAAACTGAAAAATGTGCAGTTCCTATATAAAGCAGGTGCTCCTCTTTTTTCTAGCTTTTCCTTTCCTTTCAGTGAAAATCCTGAATACTTCAAAACTATATATCAGTTACAGGTTAATAAGGGAACCTAGGAAGGTAATCATTGTATTTAAAAACAAAACAGAAACTATCAGTTCTGTGCTGCAGTTAAAAGCATTGCCAAGCAGCTTCTGTAGAAAAGCGCCCAGACACAAACAGCCATGTACACATAAAATGTCTATATCTGAGCCAAGAGATATGTTGACTCAAAAAACTGGGAAAGAGAAAAAACGACATGGAATAACAGCAATTTAAAAAGCTGCTGGGGTGCTTAAACACTTTTGCAGATTTTCCCTCCACATACAAGTGTACCCTTGTTCCCTTCTAAACAGAAATAAATAGCCAATCGGGGTGTTAAATAAGTGCTGCCGACTTCCTCATGTGCAGTAGCAATACAACAATCGGTCACATGTCGCTTAGCATAGGTTTTCTCAAAGAGAGGACGACACTCAACTCCCCCTTCCTCCCTCCACCAGCACCAAAAAGAAAAAACTAAGTGTCTGTAATAGATTTTTGCAGGGGGCACAAGGTGCCAGGGGAGACTGTACCAATCGATTCCTCTTCTTTGGTCTCAGTGCACTGTGCTAATGTGTGCAGAGGGACAAACATGATGAGACAAAAAACCACCAAAGTGACTGTGTGCCTTCTAATAGGAAAACAAAAAGTGACCTACAAATGAACTATCAACTCAGTCACCTAAGAGAGTCATTGCTTTAAATTTGGGGACCTCCTCAATCTGTGAGACCTCTACAGAGAACACGGTAAACAGTATAATTTCACAACATTCAGAAACAAAACATCATGCACACCTGACTATGTGTGATTGTTATTGGTTTTGTATTTAACGGTTATTGTTTACTTTTCATATTTACCATTTTCCATTATCATGAATTCATAAATTATACAAGAATAATACTCACCTCTTACCCTGTTTGTCAGCTTTTGGCATTCTTTATGCGTAGTCAATCTCATATACGCAGGCAGTGAATCATTTCTTCCATCTTACACAAAAAGCAGAAAGTGAAAACAAAATGAATTTTCAATGACCTGAAGCCATTAGAAGCAGAAGTGTTTTGTCAAGCTCCCTAGCTTTTCCCTGTACTAAACTATGGGTAAGTTGGGATCATTTTGAGGTCTCCCAGATCTGCCTAATTCTCTGCACTCTTGACATTATATTTTCTGTCAACATACATTTTTGACCAAAAACCATTTTGGCATCTTGGCAGACTCCCTTTTCTCTGTGTCTGTGTGGCTGCACACTACCAAGATATCTTTTCTATTAGGGTCACAGACTCATTGAACTGTTTTGCCACCTGCACTCTGCGCTGGGTTTTTCTGTGACATTCTGAAACCCCTTCTGCAGCCTGAAGAAAAAGCTCCTCACCACACTGTTATGCACCTGTTGTCTTTCCTTTGATGTCCTCACCATAGGAGATGTGTGCCGATTTCACATTCTCTTTACTTCCCTGTCCATGCTGTTTCACAAGCTGCGAGAGACTTGCAAGGGATCAAGCTCTGTCTCATGGTGACGGATTAATGCTACATAAACTAACAGAAGAAAAAAACACACACAAAAAAACACAGTTATCTTTAGCTTGCAATAAAGCAGCAGTAGCTACTTCTGGGACTCGTCATAAAATGGGGAAAAACTCAAATCAAATAAGTTATTGTCCAAACTGAGACAATAATTATCAAGTACTTTCAACTTACTTTTCTCTGTCAACACACTTTCCTGTTTCTGTCTAGTTCAATAACGAAGAGGCAGATATAGGTTTTGTCAACCTATGTGTCAATCAAGACTGAATTTTATGTATTTACTTATTTTTAATGTAAGTCTCCTAAACAGTCTTCTTAAGAGGATCACATTAAGATTTCGCAGATTTCAGTTTCTGGTGCCAGGATAGGAAAATCAAAGGTCACTTTCTTCTTAGTTGTTCATTTCTATTATATATATTTTTTCCATTAAACACTGGTGGTCTACAGAGACCAGACACATACTATCTAGAATTGCATGCATTCAAAGCTCCTGCTTTAATAAAGTGCAGATAGAGAAGTAACACGATCACTGAGCTCCAGATCAGAATGTAATAAAAAAATAGATACTTTAATTTCTGGAAAGCAAATTCCATCACACAAGCTGACATTTTGATTGCCCGCCTAAGTCAAGTTGCATCAGATTCAAGCCAAATTACATTTTTTTTCCCAGTTCTGCTAATAAAAAATAAAAAATGAGGTTTCATAGAACAGCAATCTAAGGGAACGCAAGATCAGTGGGTCCTTTCTTGCCCCTACGTGAACATTTAAAGATAGGCACACTCTCCTTTTAGCCTTTAAAACGTTAAAAAAAACTGTAATAAAAGGCTTCTATAAAGGTCTCTTTGCTGTATCTCATACGTTTCTGACCTTGAAACGTATTTGTCAGGATTGCGTGTGCTGCTACTAACAGTCAGGATTATTCTGAGTTCTCTAACTAGGCTGCGTAAATACTTCCCTGGAGTAAAAATCACCGCACAGTAAAATTACCCATGATCATAGGCGTAGGTTTAGGGGGGCAGGGTATTAAGAGAGTATCAATTTGTCAATCAATCATGGACATCCCTCCCATTTTAAAATGGGAATATAATATTATTTCACAGTGTCTGGGTGAAACACTGTGTTTCTTAAGTAACTCCAATAGCAAAATTAACAATTTAAATACATAAGGCTTGTCATTGCATCTGTAGATACTAAAGCATTTCAAAGAGGTGACCGAGATTAAGCGACAGAAATATGTAATTTCTATGAAAACTGTGCTAGAAGAAAACTGCAGAATTGCAAAGTGTCTGTTGATAGGGACGCATTTGTGAAGTCCTGATTTTAGAGCACAGATTGATTTCGATACGTCTGTACTCTGTGATCGTTAGGAAACAGATTTCCATCGACCCAGTCTACTGTGTAACAGTCTCCAATAAAATTAGGAAATTCTCGAGAGAAAAGCGAATGCAGTCACTAGCTAGGTTTTGAAAGCCAAAAAGTGGTTTCAATTTTAATACAAGCACACCTCCAATCTGACACTTCCTGACCAAGCTGGGATGACTACACTATTATTTAATTGTAACAAGATAAAACAGATGGCATTGGTTCTGTTTCTGGGCACAGTGTTTCCTAAGGGTTGAACAGTATGATCTGGCAATATTTTCCAGCTAAGATCTTCAAAACAAAATAGAACCCAGTAGATTACAAAAAAATCTAAAGAAATGGTCATTTGACCTTTTTTTAAGACAAATACGGTGGCTAATTCTAATGGGCATGTTGTTATTGTTTTGTGTTTTCATTGCTGACAACATCAACAAGATGTCCATTAATTGATCTAAAATATTATCTCCTCTTAGCTGCCATGCTGAGTTGTTGCCTTGCAGAAAATATAACAATTTGCAGTAGATAAAAACAACTGAAAGGCAGTTATTTTTACAGACACCTCTCATCACACCTACACACCTGCTATTTCTTACATCTGAGGGCTGACAGATTTCCTATAAAAACTTGTATCCTTCTCTGCTTGTTGTAGCAATTTGAGTTTGCTATATAAAAAAAAAGCATCCAAAATTTACAAATCTTTTCTCCCTTTTATTGCCCACTTCTCAGTAAATAAATACAGAACGCGAGATACCAGCATCCGGGAAAATGACTCCCTCTATTGTAGGGGGATTGATTGATTGGCAGGCAAATTGAGGTGTAGGCGTAACAACAACAAAAAAGTGTCCCTCTTCCTGAACTTAAATTAAGATGTTTTCTTGATGAAGTTTCTTTTATGCTCCTGTCATACAGAGCCCAGTGAGGACACAAACACCTCGGAGCATCTGAATCTTGAAACAGTAAAGATAATTAGTAGGAATTACAAATGCTTGTTTTTTTTTGTTTGTTTGTTTCACTTTCTAATTGTTAGCTGTTGTGGATGAGGGGGCATTTTAGGTGATCTAGCACAGTGATAATTACCTCTCATGTGGGAAGAGACTCATGGGCAATTAAGATATGTGGCACAGGATACTAACAAGAGGCAATGCACGGCCTCCTGGGATTATCTCCTATTCGGAGACTCTGGTCCACACTGTACAACTATACAAGTTGAAACTGCCTCTGATTAACCTAATGCAGAAAGGCGCTTCCAGACAGTCAGTATCAACTGTAAAAGTTGTAAATATCTAGGAATGCATGCCTACAGTCTAAACTATGATTTAAATCCTATTTGTTATGGCATTCCTTTGAGGTTGTTTCTCTATACAGTCCTCACGCCTCACTGCAAACAAAAAGCTACTGAAAATCTGCAAACTTTTACTCAAACCCCCGGTTAGGTGTGAATGACTCAGTCGTCTCTTGGCATCGGTGACTCGTTTTTCTATTCTTTGTGCTCAATATCATGAGGACCATAATTAGAAAACCCACTGCACAATAGCCAGTGAGGATCCATGTTTTATTGAAGCCCTTGCCAAAAGTACACAAAAGCTTCTTCACACCAGCTCCAATGCGCACTTGGCAAGGAAGGCCAGACCTGCCTCTTGAGGGTTTGATCTTAATTTGGAGAAGAAATCAGATCTACAAATGAACTGCTCCCACTATAGCACATCCTGGCCCATGATAGCTAACTTGCTACTTGCTGAGCTACAATCAGCTACTCACTGAGTAGCATTTTCAAGACGTGTCCCTGGCTCTGTACCAGCAGCCTGCGAAGTAATGGAGAGTGCTAAAGTCTAATTGGTGTGTGTGCCTGCAGGCTGTCTCATCGAGTTGATCAGCCCTAGAATTTGGCTAGTCAATCAATTGAACAGTTGGCTGCCTCAGACACAAGGTATGGAAAGACATTTGTGAATATCTGCTGGACCTAAACTGCTGGTATGTGCTAAAAATAAGGCTCTTCATCTGAGGGTGATAGAGCGCGACTCATCCTCAGTACATTACCAATACGGTTTTTGACCAATATTTGACACCCCAGCTGATGCGGCCTCATTTTCCGTTTTCCAACTGGCTGCATACCACTGAAGGACCGTTTCTATTAGAGTTACACACTCTTTGAACAATTCCTCCACCTGCACTCGGTGCTGGATCTTTGTCAAGCTCCTTCTGCAGTCGAAAGAAAAAGCTCCTCGCCACACTGTAATGCAACTCCTGTCTTCTCTTTGATGTTCCCACCGTACAAAGGTGCCCGCTGATTTCACTCTGCGCTTCCCAGTCCGTGCTGTTTTACAAGCTGCGAGAGACATGCAAGGGATCGAGCTAGATAAGATACCACTGAAGAAAAAAAACAACAACAGCTATCTTTAGCTTGCAATAAAGCAGTAGTAATTAGCTCTAGGACACTTCATAATTAGGGTGAGAAAACTAAAAACAGAAGATGCAGTCCAAACTGAGACAAATATTTTATTCAGGCTTTTTTTATCCAGCATCATAGCTAATCATAGATTAAGCACTTTGACCTGCCACTCTGAGTCTCAAATACCACACTTTAATAAACACAAAGCACTGTTCTACAACAAAGACGTTTTTGAAAAATGCGTAAAATAAACCTACATTGAAATGCACAGTTGTAATGACAGTTTTTTAACTTTTAAGAAGGCACTTAAAAGTTAAGCTTTCAGAAATGGGTTTCAAGCACTGGTAATGTTGTAGATGCAATGCACATCAGTGTTGTTAATTAGCTCCGCTGACGTGATAATTTCCTCAGTCTCCCAGTACAATATAATGGGTGTTCCACTCCTCCTTTGACAAGATTAATCTGGTATGTTTTACTTTCAAAGTTAAATTTATCCATTTTAACGTTTCAATTGTAACTTCTCAGAACCTTTCCTTAGGCTACATGTTTTGTGTGTCTGTTTAATAAATGCTAGCTATAATACAATAACTGCTTTTTGGGTTTACATACTGGTGCAAAGTAAGGATAAATAGTCCAGACATATTGTCCACATTTGAGAAAAAGTTTTCTTGTCAGAAACTGATTGAGTGTAGGGGAGCATACTAAAAATGGGCTTTGATTCATTAAGACATATGCGTTCTAAGGCGTTACCTTGGAAACATGTCATGGGGCAAGTCAGAAATGATGGCAAATACTCAGGCTGACATTTACTGATTTAGTCTCACAAATCAGGTGCCTATCAAGTACTATCTCTCTTTATGTATTTTAAATCTGAAATATGCATTGCCTTTAGAAAAGAAGAAGAAGAAAAACTTAATCCCAAATGGACAGTGGCTGTCAGATTATGTGCACTGTACAGTAAGGAATATAATTTATATATACTATATTTAAGGATTGCCCTATATATTGAATGATATAGGGGCAGCACTGCATTAAAAGAAAATGTTACAGCAGAGGGTTCAGGGCAATAAAAACATCAAGTGGTTGAGTGGTCCATCAAATGAGCCTGAACCAATTTTCTTGAATTCCAGAAACCCAAATTATTATTTTCTTTATATATTTGCAATGATTCTAAAAAAAATGATATGACTCTCAATCCAAACCTGCATTAAAGGCCTTTTGGGGGGTATGTATTATCTGGTCACCTTTATGTCTTCTTTTCAAGGACATGTCAGATCTCTTTTTCTAATAATTCTACTGCTAATCTGAAATATTGCATATCATATTTAGTGAGAAGTGGCAAACCCTCTTCCTGGATGGTTATATATTACTTTGATATGCTGTATTGCAATGGCATTGCAGAATTTGAGAGTTTGTGTAAACACTTATCAGATGAATGGGTCAAGTTTTGACCAGTACTGAATTCTACCGAAAGACGATAAACATTGGCAAACGCTATATTTTGGTATGTGCGCTTTTTGTATTACATGCTACAAGTTAATTATTATGTTTTTTCTCATTTAGACCATGATTAAAGTAGGTATATATTACATTTGTTTTAAATGTAAGTAAATGTAACTCATTTGGTGTTATTTCTTCCAGTCAGTTTCTTCAAGGATTACACAACGTGAATATTGTCACGTACGCCCACCAGAGTATTACCAAACTATTAATTTCATAGGGAGTGAAATGAAGGCACCAAATAAGCCTCTATGAGTTTATACAAAGTCACATATGCTTGATAGCAGTCCCCACACTGCTGAAGTGATCTGGATTTGACTTGTGTCTCTGGGTTATGTGCAGCTCGCTTCAAGAAACTATCTAATTGAGGAAAGAGAAATGTGCAGATATAGGCCGCATCAAACTTCCAATTCCTTTGCAATCAACATGTGTAGGCGGAATCAGAGAGATGAAATTAATGTTTTCTTTGCTTAATTAAGTATAGTTCTTTTTAATCATTTCCAAAAAAAAAGGTTCTTGGCTGCCTGATACTCGTCCTCTGCACCAACTGTACTAATTACAGTCCCTATCTCTCCATGTTTCTCTTGCCGTTCATTATAAGCAATGACAGCTTTCATCTGTAGCTTCTCTCCCCGTCGATCGAGCCTCTCCCACACTGAAACCTCAGTCTGCAAGGTAACATTTAAAAGTGTGTAATTAATCAATGCAGTATTGTGGAATTTGAAAGTCTATTTTTCTATTTTTAAAATCCTTGCTGGCATGTGGGCAAAGTAAAACAAAAGGTACCAATCAAAACTGAAAAAAAGCACGCTGGATCAAATTCAGAATTTGAAAACTAAGTAACAGGTAACACAGGGGAGGGGCAGAGGAGCAAACAGAAAGTACACATGTTAGTTTCCCTTTCTATGAATTCACTTGCTATCAAAAGCATTGGGACAGAAATTAATTCTAATTCTGTTAGATCCATGAGGCGAGGAAATATGGTGCTGCCTTGTGAAATCAAAGCTGACTTAAACAGCTCGCAAGAACTCTCTGACAGCTCTGTCTAAATTAATGTGTCAAAAGACTGGTTATTAAAATGATCTTGATGATTGTAGATCAGAGGCGTAAAAGTGTGTGTGCGTAAAGGGGAGCGGGGGAGGGAGGGAGGGTTCCCCTGTTGAACAGCCCCCAGATGTATTAATATATTATTTTTTATTTTATTTTTCTTGGCACACGCCCTTATCATGGGTGACTTACAAAATATAAGTGCAATACAAAGTGCAAGAATACAGTTCAGTACAAGGCATCAAACAATACAAATTCAAATTTACATAATACAAAGCGAATCAAAGCATAATACATTTTACAAATTCCAGTCTACACAAGTAAATACAATGAGTGAGGTCACACATCCTGAAAAGTAAAAGCTAAGTGCAGTCAACATGTCAGGCCACAGTCAAGGGCTACAGGAAAGGGAGCAAAGGGGAAATCAATAATGCAAGTATTAGTAACGCAAGAAGCATCGTAAAATGTTGAAAAAGTGCTATCTTACAGGAGAGTAAAGGACAAATATTACAAGTATTGTCTGAAAAGATGTGTCTTGAGTAAGCGCTGGAAGGAGGTCAAGGACTCTGCTGTTTTGACTTCAGTGGGAAGGTCGTTCCACTTTTTAAGGGCCAGGGATGAGAAAGAGCGGCTCTGGAGGAAGGGGAGTGGAGAGGAGGCAGAGTTAGTCTTCTGGCACCGGACAACCGCAGTGGTCTGGAGGAGATGTATGGGGAGACGAGGGACTAAAGGTAGCTTGGTCGAGTGTGGTCGAAACAGCGGTAGGTGAGGGTCAATGTCTTGAACTGAATGCGTGCCGGTATTGGGAGCCAGTGGAGGGAGCAGAGCAGTGGAGTAGCATGTGCGAATCGGGGCAGAGAGAATACCAGACGATCCGCAGAGTTCTGGATGAGCTGGAGCGGGAGGGTAGTAGTTGCAGGCAGGCCGGCCAGGATGCGATGAGGGGGCCCAGGTAGTGAGTGTAGAGAGAGAACAGGAGAGGGCCCCAGCACGGAGCCTTGGGGTACGCCTGTGAGGAGAGGTTGTGGGGTGGATGACATGGAATGTCCAATAAACCCTTATGTTGTAAAGCTGTGGCAAACTGTAAAAGCAGCTGTGCCAGTGCTGTTGGGGAGTTGGATAGGTTTCATTTCTAGGCGCGTTTACACTGCCTTTTCTGATCCGGAACATCATTAGCATTTAGAATATTAGAACATAAGAAAGTTTACAAACGAGAGGAGGCCATTCGACCCATCGTGCTCGTTTGGTGTCCATTAATATCTAAGTGATCCAAGGATCCTATCCAGTCTATTTTTAAATGTTCCCAAACTTTCAGCTTCTACCACATCGCTGGGTAGTTTATTCCAGATTGTGACTACTCTCTGTGTAAAGAAGTGTCTCCTGTTTTCCGTCTTGATTGCCTTGAAGTCCAGTTTCCATTTGTGTCCCCAGGCCCCAGGTGCGTGTGTCCCTGCTGATCTGGAAAAGCTCCTCTGGTTTGATGTGGTCGATGCCTTTCATGATTTTGAAGACTTCGATCAAGTCCCCACGTAGTCTCCTCTGTTCCAGGGTGAAAAGGTTCAGTTCCTCAGTCTCTCAGTAGGACTTTCCCTTCAAACCTGGAATAAGTCTGGGTCCTCTCCTCTGAACTGCCTCTAAAGCAGCAATATCCTTCTTCAACTGTGGTGCCCAGACCTGTACACAGTATCCAGATGAGGTCTAACTAGCGCATTGTACAGTCTTAACATTACTTCCCTTGTTTTAAATTCTACACTTTTGACAATATACCCTAACATTCTGTTAGCCTTTTTATTGCTTCCCCACATTGCTTGGATGGAGAAAGTGAGGAGTCCACATAGACTCCTAGGTCTTTCTCATGCATTACTTCATCTAGATCTGTACCTCCCATAGTGTAGTTATAGTGGACATTTTTGTTACCTGCATGTAATACCTTGCACTTGTCCACATTGAATTTCATTTGCCAGGTGTCGGCCCACAACTGAATGTTATCTAAGTCCCTCTGAATAGCCTGTGCTGCCAAGATTGTATCTGCTGAGCCACCTATTTTAGTATCATCTGCAAATTTGACAAGTTTGCTAACTATCCCAGAGTCCAGATCATTAATATAGATTAGAAAAAGCAAAGGCCCTAGTACTGATCCCTGTGGAATTCCACTAACAACCTCACTCCAGTTAGAAGCAACTCCACTAATTGACACCCTCTCCTTCCTATACATCAACCAGTTCATAATCCATCTACTTACATTACCCTGAATGCCTACAGCTTCCAATTTGAGGATCAGTCTTTGGTGTGGAACCTTATCAAAAGCTTTTTGGAAATCTAAGTATATCATATCATATGCTTTCACGTGATCTACAGCTGCAGTTGCATGTTCAAAAAATTCTAATAAATTAGTAAGACATGATCTGCCTCGTCTAAACCCATGTTGACTATCTCCAAGAATATGGTTTTCATTTGATCCTGGCAGTGTGGATGCTTGACCGGCTCAAGTTTGGGCATGCACTGTGGCAGTGTGTGTTTGAAAGGCAGGCGGCAGACAAACAGCCTTCGCATCAATGGAGCAGATAAGAGAACACTGACAAAATAGCTTGACATTTTATAGTACGAAAAAATGCATTGGTTTTACTAGTTAGAATAATTCATAACGAGATAAAATAAGTTTTTTATATAGCTCTGTGTTCTAAATGACTAATCCATACATATAATTAAATTTGGACCGTGCATGTGAAGACACCTGGGGCTGCTGACTGCTGATCCTGATCAAATGGCAGTGTAGACGCGTCCCCACTGATCCACATCATATGTACTGATGCATTTGATCCGAATCAGGAATGGCAGTGAAAAGCACCTTTTGTTAAACTGGTGCTCACAAGGGAAAAAGCACCTCCAGGCAGATGATAAAAGACCAGTTTGGCAGGGGAAGTGGGAGGCACATTTGAGAGGGTCAGTGAGACAGTGCCAAATCAGGTTAAACACCAGTTTGAGCTTTCTTTATGTAATACAATAAAGTCTATTGTGAAGATGTTGACGTGCTTATCATTAACTTGCTTCCACAGTCATAGCTGGAGAAGGCCTGGAAAAAAAGAACTTGCTCCCAGGAAGCTCACCCCCTCGCATGAATGATTTTTTGGTCTTTGGATGTGACAAGCAGCCATTACGCCTCCTGCTCCCCTGAGGGACGGTGTCAACCGAATGATATTCTACCTCACATCACCTCACCCACGGCCCTGTCCCCCCACCCCCCCATCCCTCTCTCAGTCAGGTCTCTTTCAGAAAATAATGGACCTGTCTTTTGAGGCAGCGACAAAATCCTCCCCTCTTAGAATTCTCAGCCCCCTCTTTCAATTAAAAGAGCCGCAGAGTTTCATCCCCATGAGCATTGCAGACATTTCAGAATAAAATCGCTCGAAATTGATTTCTAAAATATATATATATATATATATATATATATATATATATATATATTATATTTGGATAGCCAGCTTCTGTCAGGAAATTATGCCCGTGATAAAGGTACATTTTCCACTCTGCAGCGCTTCCCTTGCTGCTAATAATGAGCAGCACTAACACCGTCTTTATCATAAGAGTGTGTGTGGCGGTTACTGAGCTATATAAGCTCTTGAAACGAATTGCAGTCCACCGATGGCATCGCCTGCTTGCCGTGAACACGCTGCCACTCGTACAGAACAAGCAGACAGCAAGCAAGGCAACGATGTGGCATTCAAAATTACAAGAGAGAGACATCGAAGATCCACGGCTAAATTTGATGAATGCTGTTGTGTGCTATCTCTCCGGGGAGGGGGAGAGGGTGATTCAATTTGGGAATAACAATCACCACTCTCCTCCAACAAGATCTCTATTACACATCTCAGACAGTATAGTGCCATTAATGGGACAGGCCGACATCTGCTGGAAACATATTGTACCAGAGGTCACGTGTTGTGTTCTGGTTGATTCTGGGTCTTATTCTAGGATTTACTTATGTTTATCATGTGGGTGTGATAGGAATGAGCATCCATGTGTTGCTATGCAGAGCAGTTAAGAGGCAAAACTGTAAAGGCCCTTGTTGAGCCCCAATGCTGGGACTCACACACTAGACAAGGAATGCAGATGGTTCTAAATAAAGCTCAAACTCAATCTCAAATCAACAGACCACTGGAAAAGAATTGCATTCAGTGCAGTTTATTTGAACACACACATACACACAAATGGACCACATGCTTTCCATTTTTTACACTAATGGACAGCCGACTACAAGTATAGTGCTTAAAAGTGTGTAAAGGCATAAATAATAATTGGTTTGTTTATCCTTAAGTTCAGATCCATTTAATTCCGACCCCTTTGATGATATGTACAGAAGCAAGCAGGCAAAGGGGTGGGGGCTGACACACACGGCGCCGGATGAAAAAGAAGATCTCGCAGGTATAAAAATTAATTATCCTGCCCATGTCACCTTAAACTCCCTTCTTTTGCAACATCTCGTATGTATATAACAATTATACCCGCTGTGTTGCCACGGCAACCTTCGCCCTGCATCAACATGGACAGCAGGAACAGTCTGCAAAACACTACATAATATCCCATATTAATAGAACAGATTTAACGGCAGCGCAATTTCAGAGCAATTATAACAAGACAACAAAATGACCCTGTCGATAAAAAGGATGCGCAACACTTTTTTCCCCCTCTCTCTATATTACACTGCATCTTTTTATAGCAGTTAACCTTTTCTCTACATTTATTTTTGTGTTTTTTTTGCCTCCTACTTGTTCACACAGCAGGCTGGGGTGTTAGGCTTTACATTGGCTTCTGAAAAGTTATGTCCTGCTGGCCGGGTACCCCACTACGGGCTCCACTTCTACAAACAAGCTCCGGGAACTGAAAACCAAGAACCGATTGTAGATGTCTGTTTGGTGTTTTGTGAAATACCAGTTTAACCCAGGCAAACACCACAGTCCCTGTAGTCCCTGTGCTGTGAAGAAAAATAATCTCAGAATATAATATCAATGGCACAGCAGCGTGACCTAACACTCCACAGCTCGGTCATCCACAGCTGGATCCATTCGCCAGCCACATTAAATACTGTCTGAATAAACATGAGAGCTTTATTAACTGGCTGATCTGTTGGACCCCCCCCCCCTTCTCTTTTCTTTTCCTTTGTAGGGACTGAGACACTTTATGTCTACCCCCGCCCATAATTACAATTTACTCCTGTGTCATTCCACCAGCTGTATCCTCCTGTTACAGTGGAGCTCCGTACCCTGCAATCTCCATGTTCAGTTATACACAGAAGATGCACCTGTTCTCTTTGACTTTCATATAAACTGCCCTTGCTGTGTTTTCTGTTCTGCCTCTTTCGTATCAATGCCGATTTCCCTACTGCAAAGGATGTTCTCTTTTTTCCATTACAAACTTACGGAGAAACATTTAGCTGCTTGCAACAGTTGAATATGAATACCCACTTATATTAACAAGTATCTCAGAGATTTGTAACTTTCAGCTTGCTACTTAATACATGGGAAAGCGAGAGATGATGGGGGTGGGATAATAAAATTTAAAAAAGGGAATAATGAGACAGAAGGAGTCTGGAGAACAGCTTGGGAATTCTCCTTTCACTCGCCGAAGTATGGGTATTAAAATCCATACCTAATTTCATCATACCTAACTTCAGTGCAGGTAACCAGAATGATTTCTTGCCACTTTGACTCAGCCAGCTGTAATGATGTTAGGGAAGGCTCCGTGGGCTCCTATTTTGTGCTCGCGGGTGACTGAGTGTAATTACTCTGTGCCTTGTCTCATCCATTGAGTATTTCCTTTTAAAAAAGCCAAGCCGTGAATGAACCTGCAGTCCGTACCCTGGGGTTTAGCAGAGTGACAGTAAAGCCGAGAGCGGCATTGTCACTTAGCCTGCAAAATGAGAAGAACTGACATGGATAGGATTGAACTATTAGTAACTCTGCAAACCAGACAGCAATTAATGGTTAAATATATATATAAATAAACAGTTTCTTATTGCTGCAAAGCATCTTAGTAAAAATGGAGAACACATACAGATTAGTACTCTTAATGCTGACCTATGCTATTCCTTTTCCCCTACAGACATTTTATTGTAATGGTTTGGTTTACATCCAGAGGGAGTTTTGTTAAACATATGCTATTAAACATACAGTGAGGGAAAAAAGTATTTGATCCCCTGCTGATTTTGTACGTTTGCCCACTGACAAAGAAATGATCAGTCTATAATTTTAATGGTAGTTGTATTTTAACAGTGAGAGACAGAATAACAACAAAAAAATCCAGAAAAACGCATTTCAAAAAAGTTATAAATTGATTTGCATGTTAATGAGGGAAATAAGTATTTGATCCCCTATCAATCAGCAAGATTTCTGACTCCCAGGTGTCTTTTATACAGGTAACGAGTTGAGATTAGGAGCACTCTCTTAAAGGTTACCTGTATAAAAGACACCTGTCCACGGAAGCAATCAATCAATCAGATTCCAAACTCTCCACCATGGCCAAGACCAAAGAGCTGTCCAAGGATGTCAGGGACAAGATTGTAGACCTACACAAGGCTGGAATGGGCTACAAGACCATCGCCAAGCAGCTTGGTGAGAAGGTGACAACAGTTGCTGCGATTATTCGCAAATGGAAGAAACACAAAATAACTGTCAGTCTCCCTCGGTCTGGGGCTCCATGCAAGATCTCACCCTGTGGAGTTTAAATGATCATGAGAACTGTGAGGAATCAGCCCAGAACTACACGGGAGGATCTTGTTCATGATCTCAAGGCAGCTGGAACCATAGTCACCAAGAAAACAATTGGTAACACACTACGCCGTGAAGGACTGAAATCCTGCAGCACCCGCAAGGTCCCCCTGCTCAAGAAAGCACATGTACAGGCCCGTCTGAAGTTTGCCAATAAACATCTGAATGATTCAGAGGAGAACTGGGTGAAAGTGTTGTGGTCAGATGAGTCCAAAATCGAGCTCTTTGGCATCAACTCAACTCGCCGTGTTTGGAGGAGGAGGAATGACCCCAAGAACACCATCCCCACCGTCAAACATGGAGGTGGAAACATTATGCTTTGGGGGTGTTTTTCTGCTAAGGGGACAGGACAACTGCACTGCATCAAAGGGACGATGGACGGGGCCATGTACCATCAAATCTTGGGTGAGAACCTCCATCCCTCAGCCAGGGCATTGCAAATGGGTTGTGGATGGGTATTCCAGCATGACAATGACCCAAAACACACAGCCAAGGCAACAAAGGAGTGGCTCAAGAAGAAGCACATTAAGGTCCTGGAGTGGCCTAGCCAGTCTCCAGACCTTAATCCCATAGAAAATCTGTGGAGGGAGCTGAAGGTTCGAGTTGCCAAACGTCAGCCTCGAAACCTTAATGACCTTAAAATCCCTCCTGATTGGGCCAACCTCATGGCCAACTACAAAAAACGTCTGACCTCTGTAATTGCCAACAAGGGTTTTGCCACCAAGTATTAAATCGAAGGGGTCAAATACTTATTTCCCTCATTAACATGCAAATCACTTTATAACTTTTTTGAAATGCGTTTTTCTGGATTTTTTTGTTGTTATTCTGTCTCTCACTGTTAAAATACACCTATCATTAAAATTATAGACTGATCATTTCTTTGTCAGTGGGCAAACGTACAAAATCAGCAGGGGATCAAATACTTTTTTCCCTCACTGTACTATTTATCATATACAGAGCTGATACACATAAGAGTCTGCTTTATTTGAATTCAGGAAGCACATTACCACATCCTCACTTTAGTTTAAATCACCAAGACGTATTTCACTCCTAATCTACAGCGATTAGCAGAAGAGCACATCAGAGATAAAACTCATCTGCTTTGGCCAGATAACATTAGTTATTGAATACATTTCAGTAACAAGCCATGTTTATGGAGCATTTGCATCACACGCTTCATTGCCAAAGTTTTTAAAAGGCCAGGTGTGAGCCATGGGGTCACTTTGTCAAAGCTGCTTCCTTGCTCTTATTTCTATATTCCATCCCACCTAGAGAGAAAAGAAAAGAAACCTGGGGGAATTTCATTAATCGATTTCACTGTTGACACAGATTCATCCATTGAGCACATACAGCAAATTGTGGACGGAGTCGGAGACAGATTTCAGGAGAGCCATGGATATGTCTTGTACACATGATATCAATTTACATTTTCTTCAGACAGACAATTTCATCATACAAATGCAATGTGTGAAGTCTCCTGCTGTACATATCAAACAAATCTATTGCTTGAACTTCAGGAAAGAGTGCCACCTGCAATCACTCCACACCAGCAATAGTGTGATTCTCACAGCACATGGAGGTGTTGAACCCACAGAAAAACACTTTCCCCATTTTCTTTCTCCATATACTGTCCTTAATCCTGATAACTGTCTATATGTGTTAATGGAAATTAAGACTTAATAACTCTTTTAGCATGTAGTCATGTATAATTCCTTTTGGAATATTTCTATTGAAACCCAAGATCAAGTATGAAAATCGATGCATGGAGATGATCGATCCCAATAGACGTGTCATTATACGATCGCATGGAAAAGACCGGAAAGGCAACCTGCAAAGAAATGACATAAGACTTCCCCGACTGTACTGCAAGTGAAGAATTGAGCACTTTAATAGAGGGTGTAGGTGGAACAAAACCACTGTGACCTTTGTGGTTTGAAGTTTGGCTCTGTTCAGAAAGCTGAGTCATCACCCGGTATAGGCTGCAGCAGCAAAAACAAATTGTTCCAAATGGGACAAGTATATTGAAGATGAAATATTTGGGATCCTGGGGGGGGGACACATCTGCTAAACTGTTCCAGGTGGAGTAAAGAATGAGCCCTATAGCTGACAGTTCAGGTCTCTGTGATGATTGTGGCAGATGATTGTGTGACAAGTGGTTCAATCTTCTGTTTAAACTTCCTGCTGGAAACATGTTACAGGACGACCTAGATATGGTGCTGCAAAGCAGGCACCATGTTCATAAAGTAGATCTCAGATGGAAATGCTTTGTCTTAGACATCACCATTAGCTCTGACACAGGGGGATGAGGACTATATGAAGGAATGGAGAAAAAAAAAGAAACAGGCTTCTATTCCTCAGCAGCACTATCAGTACAGGTCACAGGTGACAGCCTGTTTCAGAGAAAGACAGAAAGTGTCTCCATCTCCATCACAAAAGCACTTCAGTGTTCACCAAAGACTGAGCTGATAATTTTAGGATGTCACTGACTTTTGAGGAGGAGAGGCCAGAGAAAAGCTGTATTGAACAATATACTAATTGGAAAGTGCTGGCACAGGAAAGAGATTACAAACCTGATGGCTCCTTCACTCGGAAGTTGCCGTTTCCTGTCCACGGTGCCTATCTTGCCATGGCTGCAGATGACTGTACTGTGGCACTGTGGATTTGAAAGGGATCTGCAAAATGTCAAGCAGCCTGTGCGAAGCAAAGCATAAATCCTGGGGAAATCAGTGATGTGTAATTTCTATTACAAGCTTCTATTTTGGGCAGCAGCTCATTTATATACTCAAGGAAACCGAATGATCTACTCTTTCGTTCCTTTATGATCTGATTTTCAGTTTGTCCAATGTTTTTCTTTGGCCTACGATAATAATGCAGTCGGTAATTGACCCTGAATCTTGTCCAGCGTTTAATTATACCTGATTGAAAACAAACAAACAAACAAAAACACAGATGGAGAAGTCCTGGTGGTCAGCTCTGAACCATAATTCACTGCCCACTGAGAAGAAAATCCCATCAGGTCCCCCACTACAAAAGATGTCTCAAGCAGATGCTAATTATTTTAGTCATTACTGACAAAATACCTGGTGTAAATCCATAGATACTCCCTGTATTGGTGTTAGTGGCTCATTACTCTTTATTTTCCTTTTGTTTTTTCTGACTTTCATTAGCTCCCTTTGTGTTGATCTTTTCAGCACCATCATTCCTGCCGCGTGTGTGGTATGCAGGTGTAACAAATCAAATTGAACATGCTTAATTTAAAGTTAAATAGGAACTGGACTTGCTATTGCATATATATATATATATATATATATATATATATATATATATATATATATATATATATATATATATATATATATATAATGATAGAGTAAAACAAGACTTAAAAAAATAGATATACTATCACCCATTCTAATTCCCGCATGTATCCCTCTGTGTAATATAGTGGGAAATGATAGACCTTATGAAGTAGGATATTAGGAACATAACTTCACATTGCACTGAATTGTGAAGTTGCAGATGCTGGCACTGACATGTAAAAAGCAAGTCAGTGGGCTTCGATATAACAGCATGTTGAATGTGTGGAAAAGAACCAGAGCACATCTGAGATATACACTCACCTAAAGGATTATTAGGAACACCATACTAATACTGTGTTTGATCCCCTTTCGCCTTCAGAACTGCCTTAATTCTACGTGGCATTGATTCAACAAGGTGCTGAAAGCATTCTTTAGAAATGTTGGCCCATATTGATAGGATAGCATCTTGCAGTTGATGGAGATTTGTGGGATGCACATCCAGGGCACGAAGCTCCCGTTCCACCACATCCCAAAGATGCTCTATTGGGTTGAGATCTGGTGACTGTGGGGGCCAGTTTAGTACAGTGAACTCATTGTCATGTTCAAGAAACCAATTTGAAATGATTGGACCTTTGTGACATGGTGCATTATCCTGCTGGAAGTAGCCATCAGAGGATGGGTACATGGTGGTCATAAAGGGATGGACATGGTCAGAAACAATGCTCAGGTAGGCCGTGGCATTTAAACGATGCCCAATTGTCACTAAGGGGCCTAAAGTGTGCCAAGAAAACATCCCCCACACCATTACACCACCACCACCAGCCTGCACAGTGGTAACAAGGCATGATGGATCCATGTTCTCATGCTGTTTATAGAGGATTGTTTAAATTCACAGCACATATCTATGAAATATGCATAATGCAATAAAGATACATTAAGTCATTAATTAATGATTTGTAAAAAATTGAATGCGTCTGGACTAAAGCAGGGGTTCTTAACCAGGGGTTTCTGCAGGTGTGCGAGACACGGCTGATTTATTAGGGTTTTCATAAATCGGCCCAGTTAGGCAGCAGCAGCATGCCCCCCTTACTGTCAAGAGCTCATCAGCACAACCCCCCCACACACACACACACACATACACACATATACACTCCTTGACTTGATTACGTTTGAGAATTGCAGTTGTGCATATTGTTAAAAGAACTTGGACCATACTTTTGCAAGGGTGGTCTGGAGCTTCTGCGTTCAACAAAACTTAGAAGGCTCACCGATTAACAAAAGATTCAGACATAGAGAAGATCTACATTCTCTTGAGTTCTCCGACATGATCCGAGACAAAGTGCTATGGACACAGTATTTCTTACAAATTGTCAAATCCTCGCTATTTACAAGAACAGATGGACGGCATTTGTTGAGGAGTATTTTTAATGTGGTCCATATGCACGGCAATTCTTCCAAGCGCTTGCATGTGCATGGCCATGTGGTAGGTGTGATATTGGAGGCGATAAAACGTATTTTCAGCTCAGAGCTTGTTAGCCGAGTTATAAATAGCTCTTCAGTTGCAAGGATCGGAGACGCAGAGAATGCAAGACAATTCCAGCACATCTCACAGCGGCCTAACGTTACATCTACAACCTGTGTGGGTAGTTTCTCGCTGTTAAGAAGGGTCTAGTCCATGGCTAGGCAATGCAAGGTCTCAGGTGCTGCCTTGCTCTTTTAAAGGCTCCTTCAGAGGTCACTGAAACTAAGAGAGGCTGAGGAAAGATTAAGTCTTACAACACAATTGATATTGGAGGACCAAAAAATATTATAATAATGTCTGTGTTGACAAAGAGCAAACTTGTGTTTCACATGCCACTGAAGAGCAACTGCTCGCAGTCCCTGTGACGTCTTTCTTATGCTGAAGGAATGAGAGGTTGATGTTCAGCCTCACAGCTTTGCTTTCAAGACACAGCATGTGGCTTCAGGAGTCAGGTCCCTGTAATGAATGGCCTTCAAATTTAATCCAAATGCAATAGAGCAAATATTTATCCGAAGAAAAAGCAAAGTCATTTTCCAAGACACAGACGAGGCCGTAAATGTTTAATTTCAATTGGTAATACCACTCTCTAATGATGTCCTCCGTTTCTGGCAATGGGAATGAATGATCCCCCAGAAGTGACGAGATCACACACATTCTTTCTGTGATCTGCAGAAATTATTAATGATGTTGACGTTCTCAGTGACGCCCATTATTTATCAGCAAGAGAAAGAAATTAAATGACCTGAGATTATGTTCATGCCCATCACATGAGACAAAAAGTTTGGAACTCCTCGGCCACATTTACTTGTTATAACCAAAGTGGATGTATGCAGAAAAGAAAGTGCTTATGCGCTGGGAGGTATCAAATAACATCCAATGCCGATCATGCACCATTCTCAAATTGTGCTCCCTTTCTTGCAGTATTATTTCAGTTTACATACTGAAAAGAGGTGATCTTAGTTACAGACATTAACATTCCAGTACATTGCACACATTTTTCATGCACGTGAGGGTACAAATGAATATATCCTATGGGACCAGAGAACAGCCAAAAGATGGGATGCCATACACTAAGAATATTTTTTTGTGATCAAAATCTGACACTAAGAAATACTTGCTTCTGCCCTTACAAAGCCTTCTATCATTATCTGGACAAATGACTTTAATAACTGAATGTTAAAGAGCAATTATAGCAGTATATGCAATATTTCATGGTAGTCATAGCCATTTCTACCAGTCACCTCTCAGAAAGAGATTAGATTACATTTTTCGATTTGGCCCATAAAACAAGCTTGTATGTTTAAAGTGATGCACACAGAAGCATTAATTGGATTGGCATACACAGGGATTAATCATGACAGTCAAAGCCAGCTCCACTAATAACACAGCTTTTGCTGCTTTTAATTTTTTTTTTTTTTTACATCTTTGAAACAAAAGGCTTTTTATAGAGCAATTAGGCACATCATTCAATTACGTTGCCAGGGAAGAAAAGAAAGAAAATCAGTCTGTAATGGAAGAGATGATTTTAAATGACTAAAGGGACTTATTTAAAATGGAGGTATGATATAAAAACCTAAAAATATTTATGAAAAAGGAGACATGCTTGATATTGCAACTGAAAGTAAACAGGGCTCATTCAATTAGCATAAAGTAAAGCTTTCAGGGATGTGAAACAAATGAGGCAACTCGGATGTATATTTCCCCAAGATGATTCCACTTGTTTTGATCTACAGCTTCGATCTATAAGTTCATTATGAAATCTTCCTATCTTTTAGATGGTCTTCTTTTAGGTTGTTTTTCATCTCTTGGGATCCATCCGATAGCTATAACATTTTTTACGTTCAGAGACCATTCAATACATCACTGGTTTGTATTTATTCCTCTTACCTTTTCCTCCCTAGCAGCTGCCTTGCTTGGCCAATACCCACAGCATTAGCATCACAACAAAGATTTACCCCAGGATTAACCTCAAAGACTCCAACATGTTGCAAACGTGTCTTTTGGTCTCTCAGGAAGAGGCAGAATTTCTCTTTACAGCAGAACACTTTTCAGAACCTACCTTTCCCTGGATGATTTCACACTCGACTCCTCGACAATGTGCTACAAATTGCAGGTGTTGGTTTCCCCAGGGTCGCTTGCACACCTACCCGATCCATAGAAATCTTGCTGGAGCCACAGCCACTTTGATTTGGGCTGGGGGTTGTGGGGGGACATCCGCTGGAAAGTTTTAGCAGCCTGGATAAACAATGAAAACCCACACACTAAAAATTAGTAACAGATAAGGATACACCAAGCCCTGTGATGTTAGAATGGCAGCCAACAAAAGCAGTGGAATCGTCCAGTTTTTGGCAAAGCCAATGCTCTCTATGTCCAGAATTTTTAAATATGCAAGAAACTACACCGATCAGCCATAACATTATGACCACCTGCCTAATATTGTGTAGGTCCCACTTTTGCCGCCAAAACAGCCCTGACCCGTCAAGGCATGGACTCCACTAGACCTCTGAAGGTGTGCTGTGGTATCTGGCACCAAGACGTTAGCAGCAGATCCTTTAAGTCCTGTAAGTTGCGAGGTGGGGCCTCCATGGATCTGACTTGTTTGTCCAGCACATCCCACAGATGCTCGATTGGATTGAGATCTGGGGAAGGCCAAGTCAACACCTTGAACTCGTTGTTGTGTTTCTCAAACCATTCCTGAACCATTTTTGCTTTGTGGCAGGGCGCATTATCCTGCTGAAAGAGGTCAATGCCATCAGGGAATATCGTTTCCATGAAAGGGTGTACATGGTCTGCAACAATGCTTAGGTAGGTGGTACGTGTCAAAGTAACATCCACATGAATGGCAGGACCCAAGGTTCCCAGCAGAACATTGCCCAAAGCATCACACTGCCCCCGCCAGCCTGCCTACTTCCCATAGTGCATCCTGGTGCCATGTGTTCTCCAGGTAAGTGACACACACGCACCCGACCATCCACGTGATGTAAAAGAAAACGTGATTCATCAGACCAGGCCACCTTCTTCCATTGCTCCATGGTCCAGTTCTGATGCTCACGTGCCCATTGTAGGTGCTTTCGGCAGTGGACAGGGATCAGCATGGGCACCCTGACTGGTCTGCGGCTACACAGCCCCATACACAACAAACTGCGATGCACTGTGTGTTCTGACACCTTTCTATCAGAACCAGCATTCACTTTTTCAGCAATTTGAGCTACAGTAGCTCGTCTGTTGGATTGGACCACACGGGCCAGCCGTCGCTCCCCACGTGCATCAGTGAGCCTTGGCCACCCATGACCCTGTTGCCAGTTCACTGCTTTTCCTTCCTTGGACCACTTTTGATAGGTACTGACCACTGCAGACCCGGAACACCCCACAAGAGCTGCAGTTTTGGAGATGCTCTGACCCAGTCGTCTAGCCATCACAATTTGGCCCTTGTCAAAGTCGCTCAGATCCTTACACTGCCCATTTTTCCTGCTTCTAACACATCAACTTTGAGGACAAAATGTTCACTTGCTGCCTAATATATCCCACCCACTGACAGGTGCCATGATAATGAGATTATCAGTGTTATTCACTTCACCTTTCAGTGGTCATAATGTTATGGCTAATCGGTGTATATTGCAACTATATTGACTCAAGTTGCAATTTAGGATTTTGCACTGTAAAAGGGTCAGGGCTACCACTGGAAATAACGTGAGAAAACTTATTGCAATAGAGGTTTAATACATCCAACTTTGTTTTTATGTTTAATTATGATTCTCTACATTGTGCCCAACCAATCTATTGACCCTGAACTAAGATTTACCCAAATAGCCTTTGACAGGATTACAATGGGCAAAGCTGGGTCCTTGTTCTTCTGGCCTTTTGCCTGTTCATCTGCTGCCCTTATCAGCCAGGTTTACTTTAGATGTTTTGCAGCCATAGCCTCCATTGCTCATTAATGTGATCCTTACACACATGGAATCCTGCACACAAGTGGTTGAAATATACAAAGATCCAGTCAGTTACAAAGGTTTCTAGTAATGTCTTATCCTACCTGCACATTTACAGCTAAAAGATTAATGACTTTAAACTCAATTTCATCATTCCATTAATAAACAGTTTGGATTAATGAATCATATTATTCATGGATGACTTAATAGATATGTATTATTATGAACTTGGTCCAGTATCCTTCTTTCAAAAACCTGCTATCTTTAGAAACTGGCAATTTTCACATCTATAGTTTGTGCACTTTCATCTGTTGCCATCTAATATTTGAATTCATGGGAGTTCACGAGGACAAAAGCCTTGAGATGCCCATCTTGTCTATTCTGATATCTCAAGCATGTTGAAAAGGGATCTGATCTTTCTGCTTTCCTGTGGGGAAAAAAAATACTTTGTTGCTTATGCAGTCTCAATAGTATGTGTTGACTAGCATGACTATTAACCTTCTTCTCAGCCTTAGTGGAGTAAGGGAAAGCCTTGGTGACCAACTATGTCCCAGTGTTGGCCCGGTATTTGGTTTTATTTATTTGTTTCCTCCACACAGGGATGAGGGGAGGGAGCCCAGGGATCTGCAGGGGAGGCAGTAAATGAACACTTTGCAAATTCCAATCTGCGCTCGAACGCAACCCAGTCTCTGCGGAGCACAGCACCACGCCTCTCTGGCTTGCAAAACTGTGGCGTGCTGATGAAGTGGGTGATAATTCGGTTGATGCTGCTGTTGTCGTGCTGTTTACTGTGAAACAGATTTCTCCAGTGAATAAAAACAGATGTCTGGAAGTCGCATGGTCACCGAGCACTGGATTTAGTTTTTTCTTTTTAAACGTGAACCTCTGAAGGGGAAATAGAACGGAAAATGGGACAAAGTCTGGGTAAGGCAAAAATAAAAAAGTTAAATAATTTGCAGAATGAGCTTCTTATGTTATGGTGTGTATGAAATCTCACTGAAAAACAAGTGTGTAGGATAAGCCATGGTTTTGAAAGTGGCCCTTCCAATGGAGACTGCAGCACAAGGTCTGGATTTGACCCCCAGCTATCTACCCTTCCCGGAACCTAAAATCCAGTTTTTGTGAAATACAATTTTAAACTCATGAAGCCCCAAATTAAGCAATCAAACAGAGGCTGGAGGCAGATCCCAAACACTCCTATATTCAGGGGTTTCAAAGACAAGTGGATTACAATAAATGCATGGGAATGAACACATATCAAGCTGGAAATATGAGCTATGAATCGTTGTTGTTTTTTTCCTTTTATGAAGATGGACTGAAATTGAAATGAGATGAGATTCTGAAATGAACATCACACAATGTTTCCTGTTACAAGGTGCTGGACTGTAAATTCCCTACAGTAGTGTGTATAATGTATTCCACGTTAACAACAACAAATATATATATATCCTCGTTGACAAAACTACATCAATGTTAACAAATGGAGGACGAGTTTACCCATCAATGATCTGAGTTCATCTTAAAAAATATAAGGGTCTCTTGTGAATGATCCCCTTATATTAGTAACACCAGATTTATAGATACTAAACTACTATCTCAGACCACCTATTTTATATGAAAAAATAGAAGAAGCCTGCCTGCCCTGAAAATACTTCTATCAACTATGAATATAAAGACGTGCTCAAATTTGTTGGTACCCCTCCACAAAAAATGAAGAATGCACAATTTCCTCTGAAATGACTTGAAACTGACAAAAGTAATTGGCATCCACCAGGAATGAAGCATATGTAATGCAATGGAGCTGTAAGGATACCAACAAATTTGAGCACGTCTGGTAGGTCCTTGGTGTCCGAGTCAAGAGTACACAATCTGATCTCGCTGGCAGTTCCATAATAATAGTGTTAAGTCTTTTTGCTTGACTAACAATGCCTCAGGTCTGATGGCATATGGAGATAGAACCTCAGAATAAGTTCTTGATGATTGTCATTAAGACTCTGACTTGCTGAGGCAGGTATCACCCCAGAATATCCTGATACATTCTTGGTTAAGATGGCTTCTGTCTGCAAAACAAACTAACAGAAGAAAAGTAAAGATCTGACTAAAAGGAAGATCGGAAGACTGGGATTACAGCTTGCAATACACATCACTAAACAAAATTTGATGTATTATACTAATTATTCAAAAGCCCCAAAAGTCTAACCCAATCATCCTGATCTTTCCTTTAGTTTGAACCAGAAAATATACTGGTTTGTGGAGACAGGTGAGGAATTGGTACGACATACAGTCTTAATTGGAATCTTTTACAGCATAACACCTGCACCAGGCAGGCATTGAGATTTAAAACCATGTCTATACAGCTTATTGCCTTTCCTTTCACTTTTTCCTGCTGTTGCAGTCACGCTGTTGTCTATACAGTGGTGTGCAAATATGTCTTCAGTGAAACACACATCACAGAATCCCTTGGGCCAATTCCACAATTCCCCCAGCCATCTTCATGCCTGTCCAGTGACCTCTGTCACTGCATCTCTTACAGAAAATACCATGCCGTCAACATCGATGAAACAGGAAGACGACTTGCCGTGTATTTCACAGCACGCATCAGAGCGGTGAAAATCAAAGGTGGATTCCAAATCCCATTGCCGTTCTTCCACTGATAATGAGAACTCTGATCTTGCATTCGTTTGGTGTGTCTCCCCCACCCCCAAGGATTCAAAGACACATAAAATCCACTTGGATTTATTGGCAACATATTTCTTGTCTGAACTCTACTGTTTCTCCTCATCACCTCCCTCTTTCCTCCTAGCTCCATTTATTATTATTTTCCTCGATTTACATCCCAGCAACCGTACATATAAATGCACACATCCATAAATACATATTAATTACATCAAGTACAATCGTCAAAAAAATGGTTTACATCTCCTTGATAGGGTTAAATGATTTAACCGCTCATAATGAAAATTCAAATGAATATACATGGCTCTGATTAGAAAGCCTGTTTTGCTCAAAGGGTTTAATTAAGGAAGAACTGTGAATACAATGATTCTTCTCATGATCGGTGAAGGGGAGGGGGCATTTGGCCATAAGGCGAGAACGCTGTGTATTTCTCCTGTGCCCAGCCAATGGATATCAGGACGAAAATGTCAATGTAAAAACACACAGACTTACCAGAGGAACCTTTGTGTTGAAGCTGGCTTTTATGTGTGGTGATAAGATGCATGTCTGCAGTTTGAAATGATAATGAGAACATTTGTCTATTTGACGCGGATCTCCCACGTTCGCATAAAGAACCACCCAGGCTACCCAGATAAAAACAACACAAAGTTCTTGATTAGATTCAGTCTCCAATTGGACAAAACAATGTTTTTCAGCTAGTGAGGTGTCGGGGGAGCACAGGTTGCTGTGGCTGATTGCCTCTATTGCTCCTGATTTCCTGCTCCCCTTGAAAGTGTTTTTTTTCTGAATGCAGTGGTGAGTAGAAAAGACTTCTCTGTCGCTTTCTTCTCTCCCACCATGTTCAAATGTCAAATCACGAGATGCTGTAAGCTCTGAAATCGCGAGTCAGTGGTAATTCAGAATCACACCAGAAAAAAACAACTAAAAGCTCTGTCTGACACAGCCTAAACCACTTCTCTTGCATGCATGTGCAGAGAGCAAGAATATGCCATCATACAATGAGATCGTATTTTAGGCAGTTTAGGAGCATAAACAGGAGCGGTACAGATGTAGACCAAATTTGTCAGCCTGTACAGGGAAATAAAGCAAAACAAATGGTATGGAGTAAAGAAGCGGATATAAAAATGAATCAAAAGATGTCAGGTCTGTAAACAAAGCCCACACAACTCTGTAGTGTTGATTACGTTACCAGAGATGACTTTTTACCTCATCTCCTGTGTGTATTGATGAATTGATTTTAATGTCTTGCATTGTTCGACCACCTGCTGAAACACCTCCTGGGAGTGAGTTTGACTTCACTGACCTTATTGCATTCTATAAATGACTTATTGAATGCAAAACTAACCTCTAAGGCAAGCATGCTCTAATAGGATACCATTAGGTACTCCACCTCTTTCAAGATATCCCTCAAGTTGTGTTTCTTGAAATATGCAAACATCAATAAATACACAATTACTTACCTAGGAGGGAAAACATTTGTGTTTTTTACACTGGGTGTTATAACCAAAGAAAATGCTCCTTTTTGGAAGAAGGAACAAATTTGTATATAATCAAAAAGAAATTAAGATTGTATAATAAAAGATGTTCAAAATGCATAATTTCCTTATTACAGAGAGGGGGGGCGAATATTTATTTATCTGAAATTTTCAAAACGTATTTGTTAATAAGATGTTATTTTCACAAAATAATATACAAAATAATGGCACAAATCTAATAGCTGTGAAGGCGTTTCGACATCTTTCCAGAGTCAGCATTTTAACTGGCTGATGTTTGAGCATTTTGTTCCGGCTCAACTGTGTATAGAAATGCTACTATATGGATGCCAGACAACCAGTCTATCCCGATGACTCAATAACCTCTTAAGACTTTGAAGTTAAAAGGTCAATGGGGTTTGAAAGAAAAGAGAATCTTTTTTTTTTCCATTTTTAAACATCAACCTGCAGTCAAGAGCTCTTGACGTGTAATGTCTTTATTAATCCGCCTTTCATAGTGGAGGCGCCTGTGGCTCCGACAAGCGCCCATACTGCTCTCGGGAACAATGACGTTTTATGTAAGACCCCGCTTAAGCCTGTATAAGATTGCTTTCTATTGTGGACCAAGCCTGCCTGCCTCTTTGCTTGATCTATTGTTCCCGTCCACCAGGAATAAGAAGCCTTATTAAAGCAGCAGGGCCCAGTAGGTGTTCCGCTGCTGTTGTCACCTGGAGCTTGTGTTCAGCTACAGATTGAGAGCATGGCCAAGGTGTTGTATTTCATTTTGCACAAAGCAGGATTCTTCCAAATGATACTGATTATAATCAGCCAAAAATTCTTCTTTCTTGCAGCCCCCCCACCCAGTATACCCTCATAACTACAGTTCATTTTAGGTCCATGATATGCAGAATTGATCATATAAACTAAAAACACCTCTGCTAGGATGTGATTTAGGAGCTTTTTATCATGTAACATAATGGGATTAAGAACTGACCCACCAGCAATCTTTTACTAGAGGCCTGTGAAAACTGCAATATTAATTAATTTCTTAGCAGTTATTTATTTATTTATCTAAGTTGGCAGTTAAAACCAAGAATAACAAAGTATAAGCCAAACAACTAAATGTTCTGAAACATTACTCTAAACTGTGATTCCTGATTCTTGAGTTGTAATGAAACCCTAGACACTGTACTAGTTCAATAAGAACCCCCTACCACTTTAATAGCCAGAAGTCCAACCCTAGTCAAACCAAGGTCTGAAGTAAACTGCACTACTCAGTTAACTCAGTCTACGTTTAATGGCAACATTAACCCTAAACCCAGCTAAAACACTACCCCAATTGAATCCATTAACTAAACTCTAGTGCAAAACAGAGCTAAGGTAGTTTTCAATTAACTCATAAAGGTATAACAGTAACTGAGAGGCTGTCTGAGAAGCTCTGATATAGACTACATAGTGCACAAAAGTATACAACATTATATATACACTTTCCCCTGCGACGTGAAGGTGTTTAATTTTAATTCTGAAGAACATTATCCATATTTTAGTCACTGTTGCTATAGCAAAACAATCCTTAGGCTGACATTATTACAAGTACGTACTGTGGTGTGCATTTGTATGACACAGATGTAAATTATAAGCATAAATGCATTTACTGCAAGAGTACAGGCCAGTACAAACTGGATGTGAGTGAATAATGAACAGAAGGCTATATACATAATTACAGATGTGCTATTCACTTTCATTGCAGTGTGCATCAGTTTATATTAAACAATGTCTTTATTTACCTATTTGTCATTCGCCCTGTTGGCGGCCCCATGAGTAGCAGTCCTGAGGGTGAAGCAAAAACGTAATGAAATAAACTAAAATGCTGCGCACATGCAACAAGCAAGGCGTGACAGAGTAGAATTATGGATTCTGTGCCACATTCTGCGTGGCAACAAGTGGTGGTTGATGAATTTCAGAAGTTTGCTTTTTCGAAATTCTTCTGAGGAATGCTCTTAAACATCAATGAGCAATGGTACGTGCCGACCAATTCATGCGAGATTGTCTTCCCTCTGCTGTTAACAAGCGCACCTGTGTCTTCACCCATACCCCCCCACCACTGCTGCTCTCACACCAAGGGATTCATCACAAAGTTATTCTCTGGAGTGTTATGTATTTTGATTTTATTTTTCCCAAATTGAAAACCCCCTCAAACCAGCCACACTACTTATTTATTATATTATTGTATTTTATTTTATTAAGTTTTATCCCAAAAGGAAACCAGGGTTATGTTGTTAAAGGCTCCCCAGTGTTGATATTATATTATAACAATATAAATCAACACTGCTGAGGCTTTTACAACGTATGGTGTGTGTGTATGTATATATATATATATATATATATATATATATATATATATATATATATATATATATATATATATATATATATAAATAAAAACATATTGGAATACCATTTGAAAACCTTATTACACTAATGTAAACCATGATTTAAAAATTGGTTAGTAAGCAGTACAAACTGCACAGTGAGATCCAGTACCAGACTGATTAAAAAGACAGCATGTGCAAATATCAACTAAAAGGTACAACTCATATTCAAAAAAACAAGACATGTACTGCTTTTAGTTTTTCACATGCTTTTTTGTAGAAACCTGCGGCTAAAAAATAACTGCCGGTGCTGAGGGAGAAACACCAATTATTGTATTTGCAGTGTTTACAATATTGATTTTTTTTTAACAGACTCCCATACCAGCAGCAGAAATTAAAGGTTAAAATCCTTCAAATAGCATTTACACTAATGTGCTTCAGTTCAACTATTCCATTCCTCCTTGTTCCTCCCCCCAGAAAGTCAAATGTTACTGTGTGTGGGAGGAGGGGGGGGGGGGGGATAGCCTTTCAAAACTCCTGGTACAGACGTCCCACATCAATACCCGATACGACAGTGACTCCATCCCCCACTGTAACTTCAGGGCAAAAGTGTTTGTTTACACAGCAAAAGCAAGAAAGGCACAACTTTGCTATTCCCTAGTGCAGGAACACTATAGATTAAGAATACACAGAGAACAAATGCGCAGAGAATTACACAGCTAACTTCAAGAAACACAGGTCTAAAGGGGGGTCATATATCTTCGTGCTCATGGGTAGGGCTGGGGGAACTTCAGAACTCTTTTTCATTTCACGTCTTGAGGCAGTGAAGGAGAGGACACACCTAATTGGTGCAAGATTCTTAAAATTATAGTATGGATGTATTGAACTCAGTGTTTTAAGTGGTGCGTCTTAACAGATGTGACACACAACATAGAGAGATCTACCCAGCCTCATAAATACAACATTACACACATTAACTCACTGGCACAACTAATTCTAAAATCATCCACTGCCATATATCACAGTGTGTACACTAGATAGATTAATTATTTTAGTTCTCTGTGAACTTAAATTGCTGCATCATACTTTCATTCCACACAGTTTGTGCAGAAGACAGCAAACTGTACTACCTCCTTTAAAGGAATGCAAACTATACTGATAAGGAAGATGACTCTAAAATGTTGTCAATATCTTTTTAGATAGCCAAGCACACAAATAAACGGGATGTAGTAGCTCTCTTGGGGATGGTAGATTTTATGTCCCCGCCACAGAAGTGTTTGATTTGGAGGCACAGCTGACCTTTCCACACGATGGGAAAGTGAGTTTAAATTTATTTCAACCAATTAGCCCCAGCTAACGAGGTCTTACCAAATGTAAACTAGGAGAGCAGCTCGTTAGCCATTCTCATTACAGAATTGCACAGCAGTTAAAACTAATGGCTTTCTATTCGCATGTATTTTAAAAGAATACTAATTAACCAACTGTTTTCTGTTGAGGGTTATGGGCTCACTAACGAGCTCGAGTGTTGCTGCTGACGCACGTGCTGACATGCGGAAACAACACCGGGCCCCTCTCTCGGGGAAATTAATTGACTGCAAAACTTGCTGGAGCCATTGACTGCAACATCAGGTACAGAGGCAGCTATGATGACCATGACGTGGTGGCTGGTTGTAACGTGGCCCATTATTTATGATTACAATATTGTTATTAAATGCATGCTATTCTAACATGCATTGTGTTGATCTAGGCCTATTCTTGTCACCTAAGGCCGCACGCTAAATGAATCCCCAATTACGACTGGTACCCACGGTTTATGTCCGATATTGTGGAAACTGTTCAAATCTATTGATGTATTCAACGGGTTTAAACAGATACAGACCACCAAAACAAGTCACAGTATCTTGCCTGGTGCTGGTGGATTCTCTGGTCTTTGTGTTGGAGGGGCGTATGGTCATGTCGCGTTCGTGTAAAGCAGATTTGCGCAGTTCTGCGGAAATCTGTGCTACACGGTACGACACCAAACCACGAGGTAAGTCTACATGTTCCTTGCAATTAACCCTATAAGACCATGAGACGTTAAAGAACCTCTAAATCAAATGTGGTAAATCGGTATGATGATGTGCAGGTTTGCAAACATTGGTGAACTTTATTCACGACTGCAATGGGCTAGTTAGACAACATTCCTCACTGATAACACATCTACAGCTGTTAACACACGTTGCCTTCTAATCTATTTCCATATGTTTGTATGTAATTGATTTAACTCTGTTTAGGTCTAGAATGATCTGAATCAATTCTGTCTCCCCTCCTAATGTATAAAAATAAGAAATCTATATGTGTATATATGTAATGTACCGTATGTATATGAAAGTATCATTGAGAGTACAAAATCCTTTGGATAATGTGTTTTCAATATCTCCGCTTATGTTTTTCTTTTACAACTAAACAGAAAAGAAAAAAGAACAGATACAGCAGTCATGTGGTGTGTATGAAAGCATCGTAATTGCATGGAAGCCTTGATGTCAAAGTCTTCAGATTGGAGTATATAAGTAAGTGCCTGTGTTCTATTTAATCATGTCACTGAAACCTCCTACAACCTTTCACTTGACACGCATGAAATTCGAAAGCCCACACTTAACAATTAGGTGGCTGTCAGACGATGACAACTGAAAGCCAACACTCTGTGCTGCTCCCCTAATCCTGTACGGTCCTCAGTGAGCAGGGAATGGGGCCTATGCCACTGGAAGACTTGCCCGATTCTCATACTCGCCGCCCATATCACAGGACATGCTAATTACATACCCAATCTAAACTGCCCTCTCTTCAGTGCAATGTGGGAGGTGCATAAGAAGTAAGAATTTTGTATTGCACAGCTTTGTTCTTGTTATTGCCAGGCTTTTAACAGATGCAAGTGGGTAATGGTGTTCGCCACTGCAGTTTTTCAGATTGGTGGAATAGCGAGTAGTGTGTTTGCTATGTCATATGGAGAGAAGTGCCACCCAGGCTCATTTAATCTGTAACGGCAGATATATGTAATGGATATGAACCTAGCACAGGCACAGGCAAATGGACTAAAACAGTAACTTGCTGCATCATCTAGCCAGCTGGTGAAAGACATTTTCCAATTTAAAAACATGTATATATATATATATATATATATATATATATATATATATATATATCTGGAATGAGATGCCTCAGTAGTTGGAAAGGAATCTTTAAAAAACAAAAACAAGCAAACACACACACATAATTTTATTATTTCAGAGCATTGTCATGCATCTCAAAGGTGTCTTTTTCCAAGCACTGATATCATTGTGTCATTACTATTTATTTACGTAAATAATTTAATAAACCACACAAGTTGGTGTGGAAAAATACCATGCTATAAATTGCATCACTTGCCCCCCCTGTGGAATAAGAAACAATATGAACTTGGCTGTCCCCATCCTTTCCATGCATAATAGTTAACAAATCGCCTCGCTAGCTCTTGAGGAGTTTCTTGTGATTAAAGTAATAGCGCAATTATTTTGACGAGCAAAGTGCGGCCGAGGGAATTTGCTTTCGTCTCACGTCCCTATTGGTTTCAGATGAAGTCTTTATCCCTTCATGGCTTCACATTATCAATCAAGCCTTCTATTAGCTTTGTTTTAAATATGATTTCACAGAGCAGTGAGCTTCATCTGAAACTTACTTAAAAATAAGATGTGTGGAAAGCATCAGGCCTAACAAAGGAATGCCATCATATATGCCCAGCCATTAGACGCTGTATGGGTCATGCTGGGTGACTATTTGTTTTTATTTTTTTCCTTCTCCCTGGCACTTCATTTAATTAAACTCATTGCATAATTCAATGTTTCTTAACCTAATGCATTTATAATCAAAATGAATCACTTGGTAAGGCAATCTCTGGGAAAAATCTGTATAGTGTGTGTATCTGCTTTCTAACAGCCCATAAATAAGATAATGTTTTGAGGAGAAGAAGAGGAAAGAGATTGTGTGTGATCTGCTCTCTCTGAACTCTCGAGCTCTTTGAGGTTACTAAAAAAATAATTAATTCAGTAATTAACTAATGGTAACTCATTTCCCCTAATTCCTGAAGGACTCATTATTTTTTGAATGACTCGGTAGAGAAGTACAGCCCAAACCCTGTCCCCAAGAGCCCCTATCCAATAGGTTTTATAGGTCACCTCCAATCATCAGTTTCTTAATACCTGGAACCATTTCATTATGGTCAATTAAGCAGGTGATTTGTTAAATGAAGTTGTTTAGAGCTCATTTGGTATAAACAATTCATTACCTTTTTCAGCCCTCAATGACCAGAGCTCCCTTAATTGAACTATTTGCTCAGTTCATCAATCACTGTCATGTGCTCCCAGTCCTTCGAAATGAATGATTTAGGGTCACCGACAATACTTCCTGAAAGTGCCGTAAACCATGTTAACATGCAGTTTCATGTAGCGATTAATAGGCAGCTGGTACAACAGGGCTGCAGTGACAGTACAGTACAGTAGAGTGCATATGATACAGTATACAGTAGGGGACAGACAAAGCATATTGGAGGGCACACTGTGTGTCGTAGGGGACAAGTGTTGTGTGGGACTGTGTCTGAAAATTCATTACATTTGGCATTTGAAGTGTGCGTGTCTACAGCCTATATGTGTGTGTGTGTGTGTGTGTGTGTGTGTGTGTGTGTGTGTGTGTGTGTGCGTGTGTGTGTGTGTACTGTACAGTTCATGTATTACATACTGTATTGACTTGAATGGTGCTGCATAGTGTCTTCAGTCAATGCACGGTATATAAATTACTTACCTGCCTATTCACCAGGACACATTAAACCTAGTGACCCCCAGCCTATTCACTGTGTAAACAACATGCATACCTATCTAATCCACTAACACACACTAAAGCTATGCCTCCCAAAATGGGCGCAGAAAAAAAAACTGATGCGTGGGTGTGGTATAGGACATCCACTTAAATGTATATGTATTTAATCCTTCCTTGCATATGATGGGTTTTGTATTTAGAACACAGAACTGTAAATCCTCCAGAGGTTTATTTTTCTTCTGAATAAAGGCATACAAAATAATTAAGTAAACATTTCTGAAATGCAAAATAACCTCACCTTAGAATATGTTGTCCATGCTACTTCATAGATCCTGTAATTTGATTTATAGAGAGTTTTGAAAGGCAGAGTGTACACCTTAAGACAGTAAGAAAATTAAACGTTTAATTATTTTAAGCAGTTTAGTACTATGAATATATTGACATCAGTCTCTGTAGAGGATTGACATCCCCCTGATTATTTAAAATCTTGTCGGATTTCTCTGTCCCCTGGAATTTCTCATTCTTGAAGATTCTGAAGCTGACAGGTATGTTAAAGTATCAAAGCATTGTTACAATGTCATGTATTTCTGTAGGATTGTTAGAGAAATAAAACGCTAACGCCAAGAAGAAAAATAAAACGAAAGCTCAGAAAAGGTTACAATCCCGAAGCTACCTGCATCTATAGCCTTAAACCCATATTTAAACTGCGTTCTCAAAACGACGTGGACTACAATAGTTTGGCTGTTGGGACCAGAATACTTCTCCTAACCTCTCATCCTCTCAGTATTGCGTGTGAACCATTCAACACAGTCTACGAGAATAGCAAAATAACACCTTCTTACGTGAACAGCGTGTCTTTTGTGTGTGTGTACATTCATCATTTACATCTGGAAAACGGGCAATTATGATTAGCGCCAAGTCTTCTCTTTCACTGGAGAGGTCAGGCGGGGTTGCGAAATTGCTGCAGGCTACTTGACATTATAAATACTTACAATGGTATGTGCATTAATATATAATATACACATCAGATAAATTATATATTGTAATGTTTTGTTTAATTGATTTCCCCCTCATTCTATTAGCCAAAGTAATTTGGTTCGCACCCTGTGGTATCTCTTAGATTTGCAACAACGCAAAAAAAAAAAAAAAAAAGATTTCAGCAAGAACTGATAGTGGAATATATATAGATATAAAGTGTAAATTAGTTATTAACTGAGTGTGAAGCTTAAATTAGAAAGTTAAAGGAACAGATGCACCATTTTCAAATGTTGAATCTGGCAAAGCAGTATGCTCCGAGTGTCTATTGGTAATTATGGACTTAATTAATAAATACATATTTTTTTATAGTCCGTCTCATAAGGTGTTTGATGTTGTGCATCTCCCCTCAGATATTTACATACACGAAGAAGTTAAAGTGTAACTAATTATTTTAAATTATATGGATACATACATAATAATGGCAATGCTTAACTAATCAACTTTTTGAGAGCATCGCCTGTTAAGTCTGTTTAAGATCAACTTAGTCTACACATTTTATTTAAATACAAAAGTATTATTATTATTTCGTTTCCACTCACTCTTCCAAATAGAAATGTTACCCGTCCTTATTTTCTGCTCATGTGAAGTTTCACATTTTAAGATTACCGTAGCTGTATAGTTTCAGTTCTGGTTTCAGGACCAGTTATTTGCCAACTGGTCAATAATTTAAACCTCACATATAGCTCCCTATACACAGAGCCTCAAGGGTAGCCAATGGGTCCTAACCCTATTTTCTCAGCACATTTTAAACTAGAGGTACAAATCAAGGGTGGCTGTTATTAAAACTCGTCAATAGAGCATTTCTTGTTTTTAAGTAACTGCATAATGCAAGTGATAACGCAGTATAATTGACATGATGCACATAAATCCATTAGTTGTGTTGTTTGATTGAAGCTTTTTTATTTGAATAAATTATAAATAATTATTTTCTAATTCGGTGAGCTTTTAAAAATGTTTTTATTGTACTTTAAAATGCACATTTTAATAAATATCTGCAGAATGTAAGAAATAATTTGTCAAACTAACAATTTTGTGATTTAAGCTATTTATAAATCAAAACAACAATAATTAATGTTGCACGGATATGAAATAATGACAAGCCATTGAAAACTGACATGTTTACTTAAAAATTGTCATGTTGTGTTATACAGATTCATTCAAGTTTCATTTTCGTACAAAAACACAAAACCAACCAAAAAAATTAACATGCAGCATTTGGAGTTTCATAAAAGTGCAAAAAACACTGGTCAAATTCATTAGTCACAATAAACAGGCACTGAGCATGCTTTTCGTTTCAGGAAAAAAAAAAAAAAAAAAACTTGGTTAAGTACAAAGTGTAAATCTTAGGTTAGAAATTCAATATGCAACATCCAAACTGTGGAAAGCGTAAACATGCACTTTCTCCCCCGCTACATAAATAGTTAAAGTACCCCCATTGGTCCCTATATTAGATAATACTCTTTCAACGGAAAGGAGGCATGAAACGTCATATATTCAAATACAGACAGTAAACGTTGGTTTGTTGGATGCTGTTTTCATGCACCAAAAGCGGCATGCAATATCTCAGGATCTCCACGAGCTCCCTTTTTTAATAAATAAATAAATATATTAAATAATAACACTTATAAAACCATGTAAACATTCCTTTACCCACTAAGGGTTAACAATCAAGGAAGAGGAGGCGATTTGTTTCAAACTTAGATACATATTAAACATTTTTTTTTTAAATCAGAATAAATAATAAACTTTTTTTCTTTCCAAGGTTGATCAATAGCTACACGTCAAAAAGTGAAACAATACATTCAAAATTGACCGACTTCAGACTACGTCTGAGTGTATACAAATCAAGCAGCCACCCAAACATTGGGACGTATTGTCTTTTTACTTTGATTTTGTGGTTCATCCTTACGTCTTCCTATCAGGCTAAAACAAATCCCGGGACTTTGCATATATATATATATATATATATATATATATATATATATATATATATATATATATATATATATATCACACAGCATTTGAACCCCAGCCCCCCACCACCACTGCGTTTTCAATCGGGAGCATTGCAATAGTGTCGCTAGTTAAGGCCAATGATGACCGCTTCTACATCTTTGGAAGGTCTCCGGTCTTTCACCAGAAAGTTGATCATGCTTTCGGATTTGATCATGAGGTTGCAGCCCAGAAAGAAGATGCCGAAAATGACAGTCAAGGAGAGGACGCACAGCACCGCTATTTGCACCACCCGCATGATGAAGAGACTGCGCTCGTCCGGAACCAGGACCAGGGAGCTCCCGTCGTTGGCCGTCACCGCGGTCCCGTTGCAGCAGTCCACCAGGGAGCCGGCCAGGTCCTGGCTTTTGTTGCCGAAGATGCCCTGTTCGATGACTGAATGGTTGAAAAAGGTCCCGTTCATCTTGGGTACCGCTCAGATGTGCCAAAAGAGTCCGCTCTACACAGGCAAATGCAGCAAATATCGGTCCAGCGCTTAAACTTTGTGTCATCAGTGAGAAGAATACAATTTAAAAGAAATTAAAGAATACGTATAACGAGAAAAAAAGACTAACGAGGTTAATGTTTTCTCAAAATATATTGCATTTCGCAACAGTAACAAACGCCGGGTCGTTGGATTGTGCTGAAATCAAACTTTGAAGCTGTTGTTACTACGCTGAATGCAGTGCATTAGCCTCGCAATTGAGTTAAGCAAATACTGGATGGCACTGTCTGTGTCTCCGACTGAAGCCAGACCAAGTGTTGGATGAATGTAAAAGTCCCCGTGGGCATTGCGCATTCGTGTTTTCTGTCTCCTACCACAGGTTTCCGTTAAAATCCTCAGGAGAAACTCCTGCCACCTGTGCGCCGGTTTCACTTTATTCAAAATATGTTGTAGCCTATCCTTTAAATGGATTATACATTTCCACGGACTACACCACCGGCGCCGGAGCCGGGGGAGGTTCAGATTGGCAACTGGAATGAGCCAATACCAGCGTCCACCATGCGTTTGGGCTGTGTAGGCTCATTATGTAGCTTATCAGTGCCTTCTTTGCAGAAGAGGCGGTATTCCTTACAAAACGTCAAAAGCTTACCAAGTAATCCAAACGGCAACCGATTACTGTTCTTGCAATCAAAATACCAAGCAAATGGTGTCTCTGTGTGATAAGACGCATTGCTGTGTTGGGTGGATTAATACTCTGTGGATTGTCACAATGTTGTTTGAATTCAGCATGCCTGTTTCTAAAGGGAGCCTACAAAAACAATTTATATCAATCTTAGTCATGTTACACTTGCTGCATTTGTATAGACACTTTTCGCATGCGACACATTTTTATTGAAGGAACTTCTTTTTGTCATACAATTGTTATGTGCTTAAGGACAATGTTTGTGCCCCTGGGCTATTTCCGGTAACACCTAATAACCAGTCTCCAAGATGATGCAACAGTACCAGTCTGCGCTGGTGGTAATTTTCTGGGACAAACAATGTGTAACCTGTACTTACATTTGAAGACCTAGTAGTAAACATAAGCACAGGGGATAATGAATTGTCTCGGGGTTGCACCTCATCCACCATGGAGCACACAAATCAAAGGCTCTCAAGCCCCATGAGTTATTTCAGTGCTGTGCGCGTATGCGAGTCTGAAAACCAACAACCCTGTGCTGAGCATCTTTTAGCCAAAGTCTCATGGGAAATCCGTCTTGCTTCCCAAAAGCATTGTTATTCTTGGTCACCTGAAGCTGTCTATATAATGAGTTTAGCTGGAGGCACCAAACTAGTCATAGGTGAGGTGTTCAGGGAGGAATCTTGTCTTACTACCTCCGGGCGCTAACAGACATCCTCATTCCTCATCACAAAACATCACTTTTGCCCATTCGGTGCTCTGAGATTTTATGTATGTTTTTGCTTTTTGCTTGGCCTGTTTCCTGCCATCTCCTCTCTGCCTCTCTGATGCATTACTGAGTAAACATCAGTGTTGGGGGAAAAAAACTTAAAGGAAAAGATGCAGGGGTGGGTTAGTAAGTGATACTACTGTGGCTTTGGCCTGTTCCCTTCATACATAAGAACATAAGAACATAAGAAAGTTTACAAACGAGAGGGGGCCATCGACCCATCGTGCTCGTTTGGTGTTCATTAATATCTAAGTGATCCAAGGATCCTATCCAGACTATTTTTAAATGTTCCCAAACTTTCAGCTTCAACCACATCGCTGGGTAGTTTATTCCAGATTGTGACTACTCTCTGTGTAAAGAAGTGTCTCCTGTTTTCCGTTTTGAATGCCTTGAAGCCCAATTTCCATTTGTGTCCCCGGGTGTGTGTCCCTGCTGATCTGGAAAAGCTCCTCTGGTTTGATGAGGTCGATGCCCTTCATGATTTTGAAGACTTGGATCAAATCCCCACGTAGTCTCCTCTGTTCCAGGGTGAAAAGGTTCAGTTCCCTCAGTCTCTCCGAGTAGGACTTTCCCTTCAGACCTGGAATAAGTCTGGTTGCTCTCCTCTGAACTGCCTCTAGAGCAGCAATATCTTTCTTGAAGTGTGGTGCCCAGAACTGCACACAGTATTCCAGATGAGCTCTAACTAGCGCATTGTACAGTCTGAACATTACTTCCCTTGTTTTAAATTCTACACTTTTGATGATATACCCTAACATTCTGTTTGCCTTTTTTATTGCTTCCCCACATTGCTTGGATGGAGAAAGTGAGGAGTCCACATAGACTCCTAGGTCTTTCTCATGCGTTACTTCATCTAGTTCTATTCCTCCCATAGTGTAATTATAGTGGACATTTTTGTTACCTGCATGTATTACCTTGCACTTGTCCAAATTGAATCTGCCAGGTGTTGGCCCGCAACTGAATGTTATCTGAAGTCCCTCTGAATAGCCTGTGCTGCTGAGATTGTATCTGCTGAGCCACCTATTTTAGTATCATCTGCAAATTTGACAAGTTTGCTAACTATCCCAGAGTCCAGATCATTAATATAGATTAGAACAGGCCCTAGTACTGATCCCTGTGGAACTCCACTAACAAACTCACGCCAGTTAGAAGTGACTCCTCTAATCGATACCCTCTGTTTCCTATACATCAACCAGTTCATAATCCATCTACTTACATTACTCTGAATGCCTACAGCTTCCAATTTGAGGATAAGTCTTTGGTGTGGAACTTATCAAAATACTGTGGTCAGCCTGCAGAGATGAAGAATCCATGCAATTCTGTTGACTTCCATCATGGTGTCCCTTCTTGATTGGAAACAAGGCGGCAGGAGATACATGGGAAATGCACCTTGCTTGGATAAATTACAGAGATTTCTCAGGAAATAGCAAGAAGAAAACAAGAAGAAGACCAGGGAGAATATGAAAGTGATTTTGGATCCAATACAATGACATAAAGCAGATTACATATGTGTATTTCCTTGGAAATGTTAGGATTCAGAGGTACCTGTTTTTTTTTGTGTTTTTTTTTTTTAGAAATCAAGCAGTCACCATCCTGCACCACAGGTCATCTTTAAGTTTCCTTTCCTTCGCCCCTGAAAGTGCCCATAATTAAAGTCTGATAGGCCTGTGGATCTAACTGATTTGACTGTGATTAGGAGCTGAATGGCCATAATCAAGAATTAAATGACCGTTTGAATACAGTCTTTGGTGCCTCATAAGTTCCATATGGCATCATTAACATACCATTGAATGCGACCACTAACAAGTCTTTTTGACTCCATGGCTTGTCATGTACAGCCACAGGTGTGACGAGACATAAAGGGAACTTTGTCTCAGAGTTTAATCTGTTATTTTATATGAAGAAACTAGAGCAGAAAGACCACCCTTGCAAGAATATTAACAGCAGATACATTTCCCCGTTAGCCATTTTTCTCAAATGTCAGATCTTAGTTAAAACAAAATGTTCCAAACTACCAAAAACTTTTCAGATTTTTTTTTTTTTTCAATCCAATATTATTTTCCAAGAGCTTACTGCAATAAAACAAAGAGAAAGCAGGCTTTCATTTTAATTAAATAATGTTCTTTAAATATCAGATGATCTGCAGGATAAATATACTATATTAGAGATTTTCAGGATTGAAGCAAAAGAGCAGACAGCGCACAAAAAATGCCTTGGCTATCTATTTTTTTAGAAAAAAAATTTCCCCCTTTTACCTTTTGTGCAATAAAAGCAATCGGCAGTTGAAAAGTACTGCAATATCATGATGTAACTCTTTACCTAGAACATGGCACCCTTACCCTGGTCTTCAGTCATCTCCTATCTGTGACTAAAAATCACGTTAACTCTGATGTATTAATCCAATAACTTTTACAATTAAAAAAAAAAGCTCTTGGGAGAACCTGTGTGCGCAGATTGCACTCCGCTGTAGCCTACACGGCAGTCCCTTAAATAAAATAATCATGTAAAATAATAGTGACAGTTCTGGGTGGTGAAACAATCTTTTTTTGACTACAAACAGATGGTTCTTTAGGAAAAATAGGGTGACAGGGCAATGTTTGTTTTTAATGATTTTCGTGACTTTACTGATTTTCTCCCTTGACTTCCAGCAAAGCAACTCCAGAGTTAGCACCCCCATGACGTCACGGCCTATTTCTCGATCTCTGATTAATGGCACATAGAATGAGCTGGACAAAAAACTCACTCCACAGAATATGTGTATTCTTATAGAATAACCTGAGAAACGATGGAATGTTAGTGGAGTTCCCCTTCAAGTCATTAACAGATCGGCTGAATGAAAACTAGAAGTTCCTATGGCTTCCCAGGATTATGTCCACGATGGACTTTTGACAGACACAAGACACACACACATCATCGTCATCAGCCTTTATCGATCCACTGCTGAATAAAGCCGTCCCTGTGATGTTTCCGCTCGTTTAAATATATATAGTAAAATACATTGAAAGCCTTTTGTTTTTCATTTGTACTGAGACCACAGTCTTAATGCAATTCATCATTAGATAATTAGACCTTTGTATTTATTTGTAATTAGAGTGTGTGACAAGGTAGGTATTGTTTATATGTAATGCAGGGAGTCTGGATCCTGTACATCAATTAGGTGATAAAGTTGCTGTCTACCAAATAAATACCATGGCATGATATTTAGAACCAGACTTCTGAATCACTAATAGGTCCTTTGCGTTAAATTGAAACAAATGTCTCTGCCCTAGAGTAACCAAGATCCTAGGGTTCCTGCAAAGAAAAAGACCCCTCCTACACATCCAGATATCTACCAATCAAACACAAAACATAATTTTGAAGAAATGGAAAAGAAACTTATAAACAATTATAGGTTTAGAGCCCACTATTCTCATTTAGGGAAGAATCTCAGAACACTCATTACACATTCAGAGTTTCTCCATCAAAATGATAAAATACCCATTTGCAATCATAATGACTAATACTCAGGCCCTCTTAATTGTGATTATTCTTATTTCAAAAGTTCCTTGTATGAAGATGAACAAAAAACACACAAGTGTGACCCTTACTTTTGCATCTCAGCATTCCTATACATGTGCACAAATTAAGTACTGGTGGTGAAATGACAAAGTTGTGATTGTGTTATGATTAGTCTCACTAATTGATAAGTGCAGATTAGTTTATGCAACTCATTTGAAGTGTAAACTGTTTTTCTGTTAAATAGTTATCATATCTGTCTGGCCCCAGTTTCTTGCATCCTTTCAATAGCTCACCATGTCAAAAGCACTCCTACAATCACACATGTCACTTGTTTGACACTGCAGCTCAATTTAGCTCAAATGATTGTGCATCTAATATTATACCATAAATATGAATTGCTGTAAACCTGCAAATTATAGGCCTGAAGCAATTGCAATGTGACTTCTACTTGACACTTCAGCTTAATAAATGCAATTTTATTCACACTATGTTTTTTGCGACACTCAATGCTCCCTCCTTCCTGTGCTCTCCCTTATTCTGCAGATTGTTTTACCCCCAAATAAGATAAATAAGATAATAAATCTGAGTATGAGAAAATTAGTGACAATAATAGCAATTTCACAGATGTTGTTTTCCAAAAGCAATTTACAGGGACAGGAGGGTGAACTGTGTAGCAAGACCGGCTGCTGTAGTCACTTACACTATGATGATGATTTGAAGTCTTTTCATTGTCTGAGCCTTGAACCAGAGACACCTAGTCTTTTTATTGGGAAGTTGTAACAGGGGGCTTGCAGGGGACAGTGCACATTTGACCTGGGTTTGAGTGGGGCAGGGCCATTTTGAGCATCCTTGAATTATGTTATGTTTGAGTGAGCCCTGCTGCTAGTTTTGTCTGTGGCCAGATTGGAGAGGGCAGTGTCTGCATCCTTTTGTTTGTGTTCCAGGCTCATAGTGCAGGAGAGAAAAATACGGTGGTTTGACCTTTGGTGTCTGTTGCCTTCACCAATCCCTAGTTGGCACCCGGTTTGTAACAATGTAGAAAATTGGGTCAATCTAAAAAGGGAAGTAAACAAAAATAATAACCAAAAAGCAAAATGAACCAATTCAAATAATACATTTAAATAAAAATTAAAAAACAGGCAAGTCAAAGATAAATGGCAAATCTTATCTTTTCTAATTCAGTCAATATAGTTTGAAACCTGAACTAACCGCAGTCTGTTGTCGTTGAGGGTGTTCTCTCTCCATCAGGGATCTCTGCAATCACGTTACATCTCCAGGCCTGCCTAATTAGGAACGGTTGGGATCAATTGGCTAATTCTTATCAAGTCGGAAATTCACCTGGCCAATTCCCCTGCCAGTTGTGCGGAGTGTGAAGTCACGTTGTTAACCATCAAATGCGGTCAGAGTGTGGCTTACAAGCGTGCAGGTCCCTCTAGACAGCACTTTACACTGCTTTTAAGTGAGAGGTTGCCAATGTGTGCTTTGTAACATCAGGGCCATGTGAAACCGATCAGGTTTCTCATCCCTCTCACTAACATGGGAAAGATAACAATCAAACATGCAAAAACTAGCACAATCCCCTCTCATTAAAGGGATGTAATTGCCGGTTCTGGAAAGAACAAGTAAACAACAAAATCTCAGATTTGTCCTGTGCAGAGAGGTATCTGTGTGTGCGTCAAAACCTAGACCATCTGCAAAAGCAAGGATGCCTGACTAAATTGAGTTTCTCCACCGCCTGCACATTCTGTCCTGTTGCTTTCATTCAAAAGTATATTGTTTTACCCATGCATGCCTCATTCAGTCTTTCCTAATGCAAATAATAGTGCTGATCGATAACCAGCTGCCACTGATGGACGATTGATGCAAGCAAATCCGGATCTGGTTTTGGCTGGCGTGGGATTTCCATCCATCCCTCCAGCCACTTTCAATAACCACTACATCCAGTACAAGGTCACAATGAGAGATTTGAGATTTTATTTCCGTTAGTTAAATGAGGTTATCGCTGAGATTTGAACTCCTAACCTGGCACAGGCTCCAGATCCATACCAGTGGCCCCTTGAAATGTCTTCAGGTCAAAGCCGGTATATGCAATTGTGGACTGGATTGAAACCAGGGACAATTTTTATATGCCAGTCTACTGTATAGTTCAGCTGGCTGATGGACAACATAAATGCTCTGTATATGATCGCCTGCCTTTGAATTGCAAATAATAACCATGTCTTTAGTCCTCAGAGCTGTAAGAGCATCAAGAAATCAAGAGTTTTGGGGTCGATCTGTGTTTTTTGGGGACATCAACAGTGGAGTCAGGATGTAAGTTATTCATGACAGTGTTCGCCCTTACTTATACTGGTGACACGTTACTGGTGCTCTGTTCATAGTAATAGAGAATGTGCAGGACGTTGGTTTGCAGTGTGAGTGTTTACAGTGGGGGCCCAGGATGGATAATAGCAGAGTGACTCTATTAGGCTCCAATTAACACTCTGCGTTTTTGTTATTAATATCTTTATTCAATCGAAAGACCTGGGAACGACTGACCCCTGCTCTGCCTTGGAACAACCTCAATCAATTAGCAGTTATAAGAGAGAACTAATGATTTTATTCGAATGCCCACGGCGTGTGCCAGCCAGCAAATATGCCTTATCTAACTGCTAGCACCAGGCCAAAGGGCAGGCATTTAATAGTGTCCCCAAGGCGCTTTGCAAATGTGATCCCACATTATGGAAAAGGATTTGCGTAATTGCTTAATAGCATTCATGCCTCGTCAGGTATTATGACAACGCTTTTAATATGCAAGCTAAAAGATGGTGACCCGCCTGTCATCGAACAGCAATTTGTTGTTTCCAACATGTCAAGATGAGATCTTTGCTGTTACGGAATACATCAAAATGTAGAAATAATAAAAGAATCCCCTTAAGATGTTTTTATTGCATGTCTTTATTCGTGTATTAACAGTGTGACAGGCTGTATGGTGGCTTACTGATTGCATATGCTTTTACCTCACATGCTTGGAGGCTTACATTAAGCTAAGACACTAATGTCATGTTTTTATTCTCCTTCTACATCTTCTGCAAGTGGAAGGATTCATTATCTTGGGATTATTTCTTGCATTAAATGTAGATTTGTTTTTCTTCTGTTAAGGGGAAGACTGACCGGTCACAGAGGACTAAAGTACACGTCTGTGTTCAATGCACTTAGCAGAGAATTTAATTGGAATCAAGCTGTAAAATCTAAAGCTATTTCAGTAGGAGTGTGGTAATTAATACCTATAAATAAACTGTTGAGATTCCAGTTTTATAGCTGCTTTTATGAATTGCATTTGAAATGATGGCAACTAAAGATGTTTTGATGTCATTGGTGATATGGTAGAGATTTGAATGTGTTCTTTTACCACTCCACCGATTGAAAATGGAGTTAAAATGATTGGCATTGTGTGTTTTAGAAATGTAACCGAAGGGCGTATCGATACAGCCTGAGTGGAATGGAAATCAGATGTCACGGCTGCCCTCAAAGGCCCCTGGACTGAAGAACATCTATACAGAGAGAAGAGGCAGGGCATACTCCCTGCTATTGGTTGTATTATAATACTGCTTCTTCATGATTCATTATTCTTCTCATTATGTGCAATGGTACCCAACTGATGTAGCAGAAGTACAGGATGTAAATTAGAGTAGCACAAGGCTCTTAAGCCCATTGGAGATGCATTTCTCATTTAAGTCGATTCAACACTAATATGTTTCTTTCCTGGAACTATAGCAAGAGATGTAAGGTCTTATAAATGAAGTAATAGGACGAGGCAGGGGGGATACACATCGTCCTGAATTGCTGCACTAGTGGGCTTGGACCTGCACTTCAGAACTTCAAAAAAAAACAAGAGTGATACGGAAAGACAAAACATAAAAACATGGAGACTTAGAGGCGTTACCTAGCAACAAAGAGACCAGTATGAACAGCAACAGATGGCGAGGAAATAGTTATTTCGGAAAAAGAAGACGGGGGGGAAAGGAGACATCAAGCAATGGAGCGGGAGTAGCAGTTACCATGTAGCATGAGGGATTTCGAAGCCTAGCAACAGGAACTGAGGGAAGAAGTCCCTTAGCAACGGGGATTAATCAAATTTTTTGCCCAAACCACCTTCCTGTCATTATATTACTTGGCCCGTTTTTATTGAGGCCATCTATAGCACTGTGAAATCCAAATATTTAATAAAGTCCAGTATTAATGAACCTTTATGTAGTGCCCTTCATGCAAAAGGCCTCCGAAAGCACTATATAATTGATTACAGATCAGCAGTGTCTCAGGAGTATCAAAGCATGTTCGCAAAGTTTTCAGTGGAGGCAAGCAGAGTTGCACAATTATTTTTTAGCTGCCAGAAAAGCCACATACCATGACCAGGATATTAATTTAGCTAAAATGATTTTGAAAACTCACTGGTAGCCAGTGCCGCAATCTGAGACGGGAGTAATGTGCTATGAGAAACGTGTAAATTTGCAGATGTTAACATGCTGAAGCCTGAAGGACAGGACTAAAACAATCATTTATTTTTAACTAATTTGACATGTTTTTATTTTCCAGAACTTGTTTGATAAAAATCCATTACCAGGAAAGCACATTAAAATTACAACAGACAAGTCTTCACAGTATTTTAGATGCAAAAGCAAACAAAAATAAATATTTGTTAACATGTGAACAAAACAAACATGACAGACGGGCAGATTTTTGTTTTGTTTTAGGTCTGGTTGTCACTTAAAACTGAGTTTAAACAGACTTTAAAAGAAGCTAACTGGGAGAGTTTGTATATCGATTGAATTAAACAATCCAAATTAGCAATTTTTTATATAATTGAATCTGATCACAGCTTTTCAGCAATGTGTAGGGGCCATGTACAGTGTCACAGATTCCATGTGATGTTTTTCAGTGAAAAATCAGTCCACGGGTTAAATATTTGTTTAGCTTAATATTTCATTGCCTAAACAAAAAACATAATCCCCAGGACTCGCTTGTAAAGCTAGAGACATTATGAAGAAATTAGTGGGAGACAAGGTATTTGTGGAGGCATTGGAAGAGAGAGAGATCTCAAAGCATTACAGAAATAATGGAATTTTGTATGGCTCATTAAAAGCATATGACATTTCTAATTTAGTTTACTTTTTCCTGTGTGGAGATGGTAATTTGCCGTGACAGTGGGGAAACTAGTACATTGTGCTGCTTACTAGGCAATGAATGCTCTCTTGAAAACGAATGCATTACAGGCAGAATTCATCTCCTGGCCTTAATCTGGGTGAGAGTGAGCAGGGAATGCAAAACTTAAGGTTTGTTGCCACGATCAAATTTTAAATCGATGTTTATTGTGTTTTTTGGTTGGTTCAGATTACTGTTCTCTGATGACTGACTGTGAGAACCAGCGGACTATCTCTATGACTGTGTGAAGGCTGCTGGTGCCAATATTGTCAGACTCTCTAGTGATGAATGTCAGCTCCCTCGAATAAATGGCTTTAAAACCTGAATCTCTTCCATCTTGAACAAACTTCTCGGTGGGAAGGTTGCACTACAAATCAAATCCAGCTTGCCAGCATACGTGCACATCGTTAATTGCATTTCTCTCTGTTGATGGGGTTAAGTTTTCGTCCACATTGTTGGAAGCTTGTTATCTTTCTGCTGTGCGCTAATTGGAGAGAACAGTACACCTTGAAAGGCAAATCTATTTGGCAGAGAGTCCCATAAAAATTAGATAGTTTCATTCCACAGGCTCACAAAAGTTTAATTTCTGCTCATTAGAGACCAATTAATAAAGCAGTTGATTTCGCAGGTTGCAGGGAGAGAACTTGATGTGTATTTTTCATATATATAAAAAATGCTGTTGTTGTCGCACAGGGACAGGACTGGTACTAACTTTTAATGTAAAAATAGATACTTTTTACTGAATGCATTAAACACAATAATTCATAATTAAATTGATGTTTACAAACTGAATGCAGTTTTATGTTGGAATTGCCCTAGCTGGTTTAATATCACCAACTAGCTAGGTCTGAGGAGGTTAAAGCATGGTTGTAAATAAAATCGCAAGCCAGAAAGTGATTGTAGCTAGTGTTGTGACTGCAGACAGGGACTAGTCTGGGCCCAGCATATGTTAATTACATTGGGAAAATTAATTACATCAATTCCATTCAGAATTACATATTCTTATTAAATACTACTTAGTAGTTAACAACAGACACAAACATGCTTTTGTTTTTTCTTAAGACATATATGAAAGGTTTAGCGGCAGGAAAGTTGATCTTTGCGATCTCTTTCCATTCTAGTTTATCCCAGCCGTGTTCTATGGGACAGAGGTCAGGATTCTGAGCTGGCGCTGAAATGATTTATATGATGTTCCCCTTGAATCACTGTTTCTTCAATCCCCACTTTGTGACAGGGTATATTAAATGTACGGGCCCTCACAGTACAATTGAATCAAAGCGGGCAGTCCACCACTGCCCCAAAAGATCACAACACATGCTGCTTTTTAAAATGAAATAATGCACACTGGCAAGAATATAATTTTGACAATATGCAAGCTCTGGTGTAATCCATTATAGGCACAGAAAGTCTTGTCCAATTACATTTGGAAATATAGTGTATATTGTGGCTTAAGGTGGAGATCTTTTTTATTATTATTACATTTTGCCAATCACAGATACAAAAATATATCTTCCAAAGTTACTATATACACAGTAACACGCCTTAAACCGCTGAACATGTGCTGAATCACATATAGAGGAGCCCATCACTGTTTAGTACAGCTATTCCAGGCAGTGGGACTGAAATGGCAATTTTCCAAACCTAATCTATATGGTTTAGAGATAGCTAATTAAGAGCCCCTAGATGAATAGAATGATAACGATTGTGCTGTGCTGGCTTTTTCCCTCCAGCATACACAGTGGAAAGGCTAAAGGAGAGCAGAGAGGGAAGTGGGAGGGGAAAGGGGTAATTTTCTAGCAATACTGACAGGCAAATCACTTTACTTTCTTTTTAATTTACTCTGCCATCTAACGCTCCCTGAAACACACTTGCGAGCCCAGTGCCCATCAAATCTGATTAGTTTGCGATGGGAAAAGGGAAACGGGAGACAAGATGGGCATTAACGCTCAAGGTACAATCAAAAAAATGTGCGGGGCCTGCTTACTGGGGCTGCGATGTGATTCCAGAACATTTCTCGCCTGTAACTTAGCAACTGCAAGGCAGAAAATAGAAACAGCAGCTGAGCATAATTCAATAAGAAGAAGAATAAGCAACAACAACAACAAAAAGTCATAGGGAGGCAGTATTGGTCTGACTTCCACACCAGAGTCTATTCCAGCAGGGTGGCGGGGTCTGATGGAAATATGCTTTGCTCTAATCTTTCTCTCGTGAACAAGTCTGAGTCCCCAGCGCCGAGAGGGCTTCCAAATGGACTGACACATGAGGGTCTGGTGAAACATCACACTTCTCTCACGCATCGCACTGGGCTTGGGCTTCACTTCAGGGTGCTTTGTTTTGTTTGGCCAAAATAAAGTTTCACAAAGGCTGCAATAAAATGAAAAAAACATGACACAGCAATAACTTTATAACTATAATAATAGAAGTGCTTATATCTTTCTATTTTGCTTATACCCCCTTTTTTGAACTGACATATTCTCTGCTTTGTTATAATAATAATAGTTTTTCTGAGGATAGAAAGTTTTAGAGTTTGGCAGTAGTCATTTTAGCAGTAGTAGAGGAGGAGGAGGGGAAGTCGGATCATCTTGAGATAAGTCAGGCTATGCACACTGACATGCCCTGTCCCGGGTGCTGGAACCTCGTCTGTACTATTGCCAGTCCTGAGTAGAGTATTTCCCTTTGCCCACCAGAGGGCAGCATTAAACAACTGTGCAAAATTGGTCATCTTCCACCCGGTGGGACAGGGAACTGCCTTTCTCACCTATGAATAATGCAAGTGTACGTGTGCGCACATACATATACACACATCGAATATAATATGAACCATTTCTTCATTTTAAAACTGTAGAACTAACACTCGCACAATTGTAACTGATTGCAATATATCTATCGCATACATTAAGCTCCCCTGCGGCTATACATTTGTTTCACTTTATACTTTTTCACTTAAGTTCTATTTAACATCAATGAATGCATTCAATGGATCAATATAATATGAAATAGTATTTACCTAATGCAAATGTAGCCTACAGACTATAGTAAATGAAAGCTGATTTGAAATGAATGACAGCAGTCTTTATGAGAACCATACTCTATGCTTTATGTGTGTCATTGTAAGAGGGCTTTTCGCAAATGGACTATAAAAATACACACGTTTGTATCGGTGAGTCAGGTACAAGGTAGGTCTTATCTGATCACAGCAGTGGTGCTCCAGTGTCCCGGCAGGCGGCACAGCCCCTTTTCTCCGCCCAGACTAGTTTGTGAGTAAAACGGAAAGAGCCAAACTTGGTTATTAGTGCCATTTGTGCTCCACTCCCCTGCTGTGCCCCCGTCCAGCAAGAGCAGCGGGCAGCGCAGTGCCAGGGCTCCCAGACTGCAAGAAACTAGTCTCAGGCTGCTGTAAAAATGGGATCATATACTGAGCCATTTTGCAAGAACTTTCGGATACTTTTTGTGGTCGTATGTGTCTTATTTGTTAATTCTGGTGTTTGGGGTAAGTTTTTCTGTTTCTTTTCTTTTGCTGTTTATTTACTTATTTCATTAGTGTTTTAGTATTCAGTTGCATTTTGTTGTTCCTCCACGTTTCTAACTGGAAATTAACACATTGCTGATGGACCTGCATGATTTAAGGTGTGTTCTGGACTTTTTCAATGTTATGCCGCTCTCAGATTGCGACTGAAACGTGTTTATTGTCACAGCTCCCCCCTTTGAGTGGGCAAATAATATAGCCCCAGGCAAGCTAAACATTGAGTTTGGACCAAACAAACCACAAAGTTTATTTGTTGTATGTACATAGAGTGGAGAAGTTTTTCCTTGAGAGAAAAAGAAAAAAAAGAAAAATCTAGGCGATGTGAAATGAACTAATTGATTACTGGTGGTCTTTTATAGCGCACTTTAATGTTAAGGCTGTAAAATAAACGGTCAGCCATTCCCAAACACAGCTGCTTTTCATTTTGCGAGTTTACAATTTAAGATTACCAAATAAGGAGGTCTTAGGTTTGTTTAATTTCACATGTTTAAAGTCACATTTGATCAGAAGTTAATAAACGTCCCCTTTGGTTCATTTCAATATTCACACGCATTTTCAAAGAGGACTTAAAACAAAATTATAGAAGCCAAAATTGTATCTATTACATTCACACATACAATTTGTACCCAGTCTTTTCTGTAAGAGATTAATAAAAACACATATCATAAAACGAATCTATTTCCTGTGTCTCAATGAGTTGGGTGGTGGTGCCCATGATGCATGCCAGAATACCTCAACACCGGTGTCAGTCAACATCCCCCCCACGACTAGATGGGAGGGCAGGGTAGGGTGGGACAGATTGCTCATCTCAGGGTGATCAGAGGCCTACCCTTACAGGTTCCCTTTCTTCAAAGGTAGCAGAGACACATACTATAGGCTATATCTTATTTGGAACTATGCTCTATATATTCCTAAATTCAGTACAGCACAAAACCAGCAATGTCGCCAATAAGGCACAGTGCATATAGATTATTTGATAGGCGCTGTGTATGATTAAGACATTGTTCATTGATTGAGATAACGGTCTCTGGAGGTTTGAAGCCCTCAGACATAAAATGGTACTATGGTACATAGTCACACACACGCACACACACACACACACACACACACACACACACACACACAGACATCGGCTTGGTGGAAAGTACTCACCTTACCTGGCACCGGCACCACACAAAGGTCATAAGGATTATAATTGCTAGGTCTTGTTAAGAATTATTTCTCATACCCAAGGGAAGGTGACATCTTCGTGTGACGAATAGTGAGGTCAATATTGAGATACAATTTAAAGATCAGCAGACCTTTTTTTTACTTCCTTTACCAAAAATAGCCAATTTATTGCATTTTTCCCCCTGTAATTGAATTAAAGGTCAAATCCCGAAACTGGACACTCAGACTCCAGTGTATTGTTTAAAGTCAAAGGACTAGCTAATGGTATTCCAGTTTTTCACTCCATCCTTTGCACTCTCTTATGTACCGCACAGTATCTTCTAATTGCATTTTTTATTCACTTTTCTGGCTTATATGTTTGTGTATTTTATTTAACTCTCCAATAGAAACCCTATGCTATTTTAACCAGTTTACCTTTTAACTAGATATTTAATACAATGGAGTAAATACATATAAATGTCCCATGGTTTAACTATGGTATTATAAAAAGGTTCTTCTCAAAACTATCCACGTATGGACAACAATGCACTAATTTAGAGGCTTTATAGCTGTGACCTTTTATAATCCTCATGCTGCTGCACTAATCCATCTCCATTTTAAAATACTCCCAATAAAGTCAGTAACTGAGCTAGAATTGACTGTTCAATTGAATGGACGGCACATTTGCATAGGGGGATGAATGGAGAGCATGGAGGTCATTTACAGTGTCTGTTCTTGGGTCTCAATTAAGCACTGAACTGTCAAATTACAAAGAGTATTTCCAATGATTCTCATTGCCCACCAAACAGTCAAGAGGACTCGCTGTGGAAAGATGCACTATATCAGCAAGTGGCCTTAAGTTAATTATTGGTTTATTTTATTGAATCTGATCTGATGACACCAACAAGCTTAAATTGTACATTTTCTCAGACTCCTTGTTTAAATCCAATATGAACTATATAAATCCTTTCCATCTACTTTACCTAGCCCTGTCATGCTTTGTAACACAGATGACAAAAAAAACTGAAAATCTGACACAAGTCTCCACATTTGCGAAAGAACACAAGCTGTACTAATGTTACAATTGAATGGAGGAGGATTGACTGAGAATGAAGCCCATAATTTAACAGAGAATCATAACCTTGGTCTTATTCAAGCTGGCCAGACAGCACTCCAGTTGGAAGAAGCTCAAATCTATGCGATTCCATGACGACTAATGAAATTGCATTCAGGGATTCGTGAACAAACCCTGATATAAACATTTTATTATCTATATATTTTTTTATTTGTGTAAATGATAAAAAAGAGAGTGGGGGAGTGTTGATATATTGTTTGGTACAGGTTTTTCCTGGTTAAGAAACTCAGTTGCACATCTATTTAATTATAAGTCTGAAACCAGCTTGTCATGACTGTGGTTTAGTATGTTTTTACCCAGAGTAATCCCACGATTGCTCCGTAGCCCGTCATATTACCAGCAGACACTAGAAATGATCATCTTGGCAGCATATCCAGCAATTATATGATAGGTAGAAGAAATCAAACAGGGCAATATATATGGGTGAGGCCATCATATGTTTGTCATTAAGTGCTAACCTGAGCTGCAGAGACATAGCTTTTTTTACGTTCTCATGTGAGTGTTGCTGAAATTTATGTGTTCGGCTCACTGAAAACTGTAATAAGTGACATACTCAAACCTTCTGTAGTCCTAGCTTTGGATTCCCTAAGAGCAGGGGGTCTCCAGCCCAGATTCTGAGTGCCCCACTGTCTCTGCCAACTGAGATCTTCATTGAACCCTCAACTGCAAGAATGGTTGTCTTATTTAATCCTGGTCAGAGGTTTCCAGCTCTTGAACAGGTGGAGATGGTTCCAATAAGTAGTTGACTACTGGGCTGGAATGAAAACACATGGAGACACAGGGAGTACTCTTGGACCAGAGTGGTGAACCACTAGCTTAAGAGTTGTACTTTGGGCTAGACAGAATCAGAGTACTCTGACATGGTTTAATGCATTGTCAGAAGTCGATTTCTACTGCTTATAAAAGCAAGACGTGGCAGGGTACAAGTGTGTCATCTGCGATTCGCGGTTGGTTAAAGTTTTGATTTGTTCTAGCTCTTAGTCAGGAGAACAATACATTTACACCTCCAAAGTGTCTGTAACTGGGATCAGCCCTCTATCACTTGCAAAGCTCCTCCTTCCTTCATGTGCATTGTGTTTCCCTCCAGGTTCAAACATCTGTACGTCCCGAGGAGTGAGTACATGCAAGCAGTGCCTAGCTGTGCACCCTAGTTGTGCGTGGTGCTTTAAGGAGGTAAGATGCACAATTCACACTCCCCGTGACCCTAGTTTTCCTGTTTCAGTAAATATTTCAGTTTACAAGAGGGCTCTCAATGTATTGCTTCAGTACAGCATTTTCTGATTTTGATTTCTGATTCCAAATAAGTGCTAGCTGTTTTTTCCCCAAACTATGCAATTTTCAGCCACAGTCCTGAACTGCCCTAGCCTAGAGGAATACTTGATGTTCCGCTCTGTAATTGTTATCTTGGAATACCTCAGACCTCATAAAATCACCTAGCCCTGAAGTATTCTTAAGAGGCTTCAATCCCCTTCCCCTGATTTTTTTTTATGTTATGCCATGCAGTATATTATACAGAGCCTACTTTGCAGCATTTCTCCAAAAACCTTATAGAGAGGCCAAAACAAACTATACGGAAAATCTTGCATTGCTCATCCTGTGAATTGAGGAGCTCTATGTGAAATGTGACTGTGAAATGTCTATGTGAGCAGGACATTTGCAGTGATGAATTTACTTGGTGTAGTGAATTTGATTCTCCATGTTCCCTGTGTATAAAGTTGGACACTGCCTTTCCTGGGAATACAGGTTCAAAAAGATAGTCAGCCCCCAAAGGCTACCATTGATTTCATGAACCTGGGAATAAGACTAAAATGTATTTCCTGAGAGCCAAAGCCACACCCAGAGCTTGAATTAATTAGTTATAATCAATCTGGCCTTTTCTGACCATTCAGCTTCTTCTACCTTTAATACCATACCTTCAGCGCATTCTCGCAACAGTCAGCGTGTCCCAGCTTGCCCCCGGTTTTCTTCCCAAAACATTCCAGCTATTTGAACCAAACTAAGCTTTAAAATAACCTAAAGGTTGTCAAATGCACACAGAAAAACGACTATTATCACATTATCAGTATTAACGGTATTCATCAATAATGTTAAAGACTTTGCACCATTAATTGTAACTCAAGACTAGGTTGTCTTTTGGTGTTTCCCTCCTTCCCCCCTTACACTTTAAAATTGACATTTACATGAGGCAGATGCCTTTTCCACAAGCTTTGAACAGAGGCCTGTAAATGTCCTGATTTTGCTTGTTTACCTTCGAAAACGATATTTCCCAGGAAGGAATGTCTTTAGTGTAAATGTTTAACTGCACTGAAGCCCCCATGGTGAACTCAGACAGTGGACGGCAATATGGGCAGGGCTTGCAACTGAGGCCCCCAAACATGGTCAGGTTCTTTACGGCTCTTGGTCTCCTTGGGCGTTCTTTCCAAGGCTGCTGGAAGCTGGACAACTTCAGCTCACAGGCACACACTCTGTCCAACCACAATTTGTGCAAGAACACACTGGGGAAATGACTTGTTTTTTCTATATTGCAAAATAACAGTGATGTCATGTGGTAATTTGCAGTGAAGGATGGATACATTTGCCTCCCTTTCATTCCTCTCTCTATTTTCTCACTGTACTGTAGACAGAAGCATGCTTTCACTCGCCTGGCGAGGAGGAGGGTGTATTCTGGCTCAATCTTTGAAAACATGCATTTGTAGGATCATAACTGTTGACAATTTTAAACAGAGCACCAATGTTCAGCATTCATTTTTAAAAGGGTATTCCAAACTGAGTGCTTTAGAAAATATTATTCATATGATATCAGCAGTGCCCATAAGGAAACTGTACAGACTTGCATGTTTTTGAAGCTAAGGGAGATGGGTTTTTGTGTGTGTGTGTGTGTGGTTATTGCTTAACCTCAATATATTCAGGCACAGATAGTTTGAACTTAACTATCATGCTTTGGTTTCATTTAAATGAGCAACAGTCATTGATTTTGTTGAAACTGGATATGTTTCACAAAGGAGAACGGGCCCCAGACTAGATCAAAATTTGGATTCACTTCCTAGATGCAAATTACAATTACAATACTTCTTGAGCAAGGATTCACACTTCTCAACATGTTGTCTTCCTCCGGGCTGAAATGGAAAACCACTATTCCACATAAGCGGGTACAAAAGGGCACAAATTATTATATTAAATATTATTTTTTAATTATTTACTTCAGAAATGTACATTAAAAGACCAAAAGTTTTATGTTCCCATTTAAAAATAAATAAATAAGGAAAATAAAGCAAACCTCTCATTGCATTGCAGTCGTTCGACCAAGAATCTGCCACCGTGTCTCGCTGTGACCTGCAGCGGAATCTGCTGGAGGCCGGATGCAGTGCAGACTTCATTGAGTTTCCAATCAGCACCTTAAAAGAGCAGGAGAAAAAGCCACTGAGTGACAGGGGCTCTGGTGCTGCCTCAGATGCCACCCAGATCAGCCCCCAGAAACTGCAGATCACCCTTCGTCCTGGTACGAAGCAAACCATTTTCATAGTTTTATTTGCAAAGCTTTGGCTCCAAAGTGAAATAACAAAGAGAAGTGAAAAGGAGAACAGTTATTAAAAGCCAAAGTGTTTGCTCAAGGGTACCACTGTTGTGCCTCACTCTGTATTTAACCCTCTGCCAAATATTATTTTTATTACTGCTTTTGACTATTACTCCAGTAGAGTAATGCTTTTTTTGTTTGCTGAAAGTTGACATGTGGGTGTCTACAGGTGAAGAATGCAGATGTACCAGATGTTCAGTGCTGTGTTTGCCCTACAGATGACTCCAAGATTTTCAATGTGAAGGTGAAGCGAGTGGAGGACTATCCTGTGGATCTCTACTACCTGATGGATCTCTCGTACTCCATGAAAGATGACCTGGAGAAGCTGACAACATTGGGCAGCAAACTGGCCGATGCGATGGGCAAGACCACCTCCAACCTACAGATGGGCTTTGGGGCCTTTGTGGACAAGCCCCTCTCTCCATACATGTTTATCTCCCCCCCAGAAGCAGTGAGAAACCCCTGCTATGGGTGAGTATTGCACAGATCAAGGACTGGCTGAAAAAGATGCGCACCGCTTCAGAATGCCTGCAGGGGGATGGAGAAAATGCACCAAACAAGATAACATGCTATTGAAGAACAACAGCAAGGCATTTTGTGCTCTCTTGGAACCGATATCTGTAAAATCACCTGATTGATTTGTTTGTGTGTGTGTGTGTGTGTTTGTGTTGGTGGTAATAGAGCGAAACCTTTACAGCAGAAGTTTAGGAAAATTTTGCTCAACTTTGATGTACCAAAAAACAATGTTGAAATGGTCATAGCTTATTCAAAAATCCCACATGGAACAATCTGTATGAAAGTCCCTGTTCTTCGAAGGCTAAATTAGTTTTCGTGTTTATCCACTTTGACATAAATCGACCCCAATGAAAAAGACTGAGCAATCCTACAAAATACTTGCATAGCCCCAACTCCAAGCCCCTTGCTGTCTTGCAGTATAGCAACAACGTGCTTGCCGCAGTTTGGCTACAAGCACGTCTTGACTCTGACAGAGGAGGTGAGCCGTTTCACAGAGGAAGTGGAAAAGCAGAGAGTATCCAGGAACAGAGACGCGCCAGAGGGGGGCTTTGATGCCATCATCCAGGCCGCTGTTTGCAAGGTAACACCCCCTCGCCTGTGTCTCTGAGAGTAGCTTTAAATGACACCACTACAGTGCTTTAATGCCACTTACACTCTGGCTCTCACCAGAAGGCCCATGTAGAAGTGACATTCCTACAGTTTGTCAGAAACATAGTTCTCGAGGAGGTCAAAATGTCAGAAGAGGAAACTAAGACATAAGTTTTGGTATTTCCATTCTGAATTCCACCGTATGGTGTGATTGCAGTGGTTTATAATGTATTGGTGAAAACAATTTGTTCTTTGGGTTTATCTGGTCAACAGGAGAAGATAGGCTGGCGCCATGAAGCTACTCACCTCCTGGTGTTCACCACTGATGCCAAGACGCATATAGCTCTGGATGGCAGGCTGGCTGGGATAGTACAACCCAATGACGGGCTGTGTCATGTGGGACCAGACAATAACTATGACAAGTCAACCACACTGGTAAGGGAAACTGGCAGCTACATACACTACATGTATTACAGTTGACACAGAACTCAGAACTTTCAGTCGGAATCTTGTATTCATGAACAACGTATGCAATCACAGTGCATGAAGTAGCTTTGGGAGCTAATCTTGTCAGATTGTATATTAAGCACTGCATGGCACAGAATCTTTATAGAGGTCTACCTTAAAATGAAAGAGCTAACCACATTGTTTTCATTATGTTTGGTGTGTACTCTCCATATTCGTCCTGATTTGTGTGAAAACAGGGGCCTTGTTGGGCACTGATGCATTGGTGAATGGTCTGGTCAGAGCCGACCACATTTTAAAACCATATCCAAGTTGAAACTGGAATGACTTTTGTTGTTTTTGCTTCATTTATTCCCTTTTTGACTTCAGGATTACCCTTCCTTGGCCTTGCTGACAGAAAAAATGTCAGAAAACAATATCAACTTGATTTTCGCCGTTACCAACCCTGTGGTTGAGCTGTACCAGGTAGGAATTGGGGTCCAAAGACACAACAAAAGCACTGTACCACACTCTTAAAACACGTATCAACTTGCACTTAACAATGGTGACATCAAGTACAATTGGAGTAATGTCCTCAACTACTACTATGATGCCTGAGGCTAAAGAGCAAGACTTTCTACCCATTTTATTTTCCCCTTGGCTAATTTCATAAATGTTTCCATTCCAACTACCTACATACCTGAGAGGAGGTTTGCAGACAAACATACATAGATTAGCATCCTATTGAGATGCTAATATGAATCCCAATCTGGTTCTTTCCCCTTACACCATCACTTGTTACCTCACTCTCATGTGGCTTAGGGAAGTCTTTTTCCAGATATAGTTTACTGAACAACAATCAACAAGGCGAATCATTCAGACAACACAATGGGCTGGTTTCACACAACCAGATTAGCACTATTCATGGACTACCCAATATTATGGTATGTAGAGTATGCCTAGACTAATACCAATTTGGATCTGTGAAACAGCCAAGATTTTACACAGTGTAGATCATTTTCTTGTTTGGAATGAAGCAAGGTCACCTCAGATCTGTTAACATTATATAAGGGTTTCCAATGGATTGCACTATTTACTTAACTCCCCTAAAACCTTGCCATGTTTAACAATCAGATAAGGGTGCAGGAAACCCATGTAAGATTACCATTGTCGATAAAAGCTGATCAGGTAACCAAGTAAACTGTTTGTGCCTTTCCAGAACTACAGTGAATTGATTCCAGGGACTACAGTGGGACTATTATCAGATGATTCAAGCAATGTGATCCAGCTTATTCTAAATGCTTATGCTGTGAGTATACCTAATTTAAAACAGACCAGACTTTAGACCAAGATAAGAAACAGAAGTATTGTCTATGCAGGAAAAACACTGACAATAGGTGCATTTACACTGCCATTTCTGATCCGGATCAAATACATCGGTACATTTGATCCAGATCAAGTAAAACAAGTAAAAACTGCTGAAGCATTTAAAATAAAAATACAATTATATATTTTTTGCTAACATAAAATAACAAGCCATTTTGATGCGAAAGATCTTTGTCTGCAGTTTGCCTTTAAAACAAATGCCGCTGCAGTGCGTACCGAAACTTGAGCCGGTCCAGTGTCCACACTGCCAGGATCAAATGCTACCGATGCAATTCATCTGGATCAGAAATGGCAGTTTAAATGCGCCTATTGTGGAAAAAAAAAAAAAAAAAAACGGTGTCTTGCATGGTAACCTTTTTCCTTTCTTGTTTTTGTTTTCTTAATGTGTGAAGTGCTCTATGGCAATCTGTGGTGAAGGGTGCTATACTAAAGCTAAATTTGAAATTGAATTTGTGGTAAGAGCATCCAGAACTGGGAGAAATGGTTTCAGTGGGTGAATGTGTGTCTCCTCACAGAAAATCCGCTCCAAAGTAGAGCTGGAGGTGCAGGGTGTGCCAGAGGAGCTCTCCTTGGCCTTCAATGCCACCTGCCTGAATGGAGAGGTCACCCCTGGGCTGAAATCCTGCTCCGGCCTCAAGATAGGAGACATGGTCAGTACTGTTTTAGCAGCATTTTCCAGATGAGCACTCATATCAGCAGCCTCGAAACCTTTGCTGCTTATATGGCAGACAGACCGAAGCTGGCCAAAACACTCCTCTGTCCATAGCTTAAAAATCAGCCTTTCCCAGTCATAAAGGAAGCACAAGGGAATTACATAATCTTGTAATATTGGGCTATACACAACACACCCTGACATATTGCATTTTTACCCATCTGCTGTCCATCACCATAACCCGGCTGAGATCATTGTCTGCACTTAATTAAAATTGTGTTTAGAATCCCATGGATATAATATACAGTCCATCTGAATTAATGGGAGGGACAGCTTGTTAGGAAGTGTGACAAGGCCTGTTTCCATGTAGTGACTTCAACAGAACTGACTCAGATTCAGTACTTTCAACAAAGTTATTAAAAACAAAGCCTGGAATGTTCCACTGAGACCCTCCCCCCAACACACACATACACGTCCCACAACAAAGACATTCATTCACATTACCTCCTATCTACTGGTGATTGAGAACATATAGAGGAAAATACCTTTTTTCCTGGCTGAGAATATAAACAGTTATGTGGTTTTCAACCTCTGATTGAAAACCACGACTTTTTTTTTCATTACGGTAGAGACTGCAACTAAGTAGTACCATTTTGTATATATTTTTTTAAATGTATTTAGGGTTTTCATTTATTTTTTAATCCAAAGTGGCAAAGGTACAGAAGTGTATTAGGGCCACGTAGGGAGTGTTTTATTTTATTTTATTATTTTTAATGAGGGGGCGAGCAGGGGGGTTATATTCTAATTAAAAAGTCAGAATTTTAGAGATTAAAGTCAGAATTTTAGTGGATGAGGAACCGCTGTACAGACATGCTCAAATTTGTTGGTACCCCTCCACAAAAAATGAAGAATGCACAATTTCCTCTGAAATAACTTGAACTGACAAAAGTAATTGATCAAAAGTAATCAGACTTTGCTTTTGATTTTGTTTTTCAACATAATATTGTAAATAATAAAACAAATGAAAATGGCATGGACAAAAATGATGGGACCTTCAACCTAATATTTTGTTGCACAAGTAAACTTTTCTGTGATAAATCCAAAGGTTGGAAAAAAAGAAAATGCTTTAGCACAGTGAGGAATATTTCATGATCAAACACCCAGTAGTTATCGGCTCCATACTTGTCAGAATAATTCCAGCCTCTTAGTATTATGATTCATGCATAATTATATCAGACAGTGTTGGTTCAGTTGCATTTTGCTTAGAGATTATGCCACTGAAGCACAATACTGTAGATAGAGGCAATCACTGCAATCAAACGTTCTGTCTCAGGTATGATGGGTGCCTTCTCCAGACTGCAAGTTTCAGCTCTTTCCATACATGTTCAATGGATTCAGATCAGGACTCATAGAAGGCCACTTCAGAACAGTCCAATGTTTTGTTCTTATCCATTCTTGGGTGCTGTTAGCTGTGTGTTTTGGGTCATTATCCTGTTGGAGGACCCATGACCTGCGACTGAGACAGAGCTTTCTGACACTGGGCAGTACGTTTCGCTCCAGAATGCTTTGATAGTCTTGAGATTTCATTGTGCCCTGCACAGATTCAAGGCACCCTGTGCCAGGTGCAGCAAAGCAGCCCCAAAACATAACCGAGCCTCCTCCATGTTTCACTGTAGGTATGGTGTTCTTTTCTTTGAATGTTTAATTTTTTTGCTCAAAAAGCGACGGATGGTGCGATCAGAAACTGACGTACCTTCACCTTGGAGTTCAGCTTGTATCTCTTTGGCAGTTATCCTTGGTTCTTTTTCTTCCATTCGCACTATCCCTCTGTTCAACCTGGGGTCAATTTTCCTCTTGTGGCCGCGCCCAGGGAGGTTGGCTACAGTTCCATGGACCTTGAACTTCTTAATAATATTTGCAACTGTTGTCACAGGAACATCAAGCTGCTTGGAGTTGATCTTGTAGCCTCTACCTTTACCATGCTTGTCTGTTATTTTCTTTCTGATCTCCTCAGACAACTCTCTCCTTTGCTTTCTCTGCTCCATGTTCAGTGTGGTGCACACAATGATACCAAACGGCACAGTGACTACTTTCCTCAATTTAAATAGACTGAATGGCTGATTTCAAGATTGGAGACATGTGTGATACTAATTAAAGAAACAATTTAGTTTGTAATATCACTATAATCCAATTATTTATTATCTTTTCTAAGGGGTACCAGCAAATGTGTCCAGGCCATTTTAGAATATCTTTGTAGAATGAGCAATAACCCATCTCTTTTCACAGTTTCTTTGCTTTATTCTATGACATACCAAAGGCATGCAATTATACATGATGCAATAGCTTTTAATTTCATCACTTTCCAGGAGGAATGAAGCATTATTTCAATGAGCAGTAGGGGTACCAACAAATTTGAGCACGTCTGTATATGTATGTATATATGTATATGCGATGTTATTGTTCTTCACAAATTATTCTTATGATTCAAAGTAAAACAAAGGGATGTACAGTGAGGGAAAAAAGTATTTGATCCCCTGCTGATTTTGTACGTTTGCCCACTGACAAAGAAATGATCAGTCTATAATTTTAATGGTAGTTGTATTTTAACAGTGAGAGACAGAATAACAACAAAAAAATCCAGAAAAACGCATGTCAAAAAAGTTATAAATTGATTTGCATGTTAATAAGGGAAATAAGTATTTGACCCCTTCGACTTAGTACTTGGTGGCAAAACCCTTGTTGGCAATCACAGAGGTCAGACATTTCTTGTAGTTGGCCACCAGGTTTGCACACATCTCAGGAGGGATTTTGTCCCACTCCTCTTTGCAGATCCTCTCCAAGTCATTAAGGTTTTGAGGCTAACGTTTGGCAACTCGACCCTTCAGCTCCCTCCACAGATTTTCTATGGGATTAAGGTCTGGAGACTGGCTAGGCCACTCCAGGACCTTAATGTGCTTCTTCTTGAACCACTCCTTTGTTGCCTTGGCTGTGTGTTTTGGGTCATTGTCATGCTGGAATACCCATCCAAGACCCATTTTCAATGCCCTGGCTGAGGGAAGGAGGTTCTCACCCAAGATTTGACGGTACATGGCCCCATCCATCGTCCCTTTGATGCGGTTGTCCTGTCCCCTTAGCAGAAAAACACCCCCAAAGCATAATGTTTCCACCCCCATGTTTGACGGTGGCGATGGTGTTCTTGGGGTCATTCCTCCTCCTCCAAACACGGCGAGTTGAGTTGATGCCAAAGAGCTCGATTTTGGTCTCATCTGACCACAACACTTTCACCCAGTTCTCCTCTGAATCATCCAGATGTTCATTGGCAAACTTCAGACGGGCCTGTACATGTACTTTCTTGAGCAGGGGGACCTTGCGGGCGCTGCAGGATTTCAGTCCTTCATGGCGTAGTGTGTTACCAATTGTTTTCTTGGTGACTATGGTTCCAGCTGCCTTGAGATCATTAACAAGATCCTCCCGTGTAGTTCTGGGCTGATTCCTCACCGTTCTCATGATCATTGAAACTCCACAGGGTGAGATCTTGCATGGAGCCCCAGACCGAGGGAGACTGACAGTTATTTTGTGTTTCTTCCATTTGCGAATAATCGCACCAACTGTTGTCACCTTCTCACCAAGCTGCTTGGCGATGGTCTTGTAGCCCATTCCAGCCTTGTGTAGGTCTACAATCTTGTCCCTGATGTCCTTGGACAGCTCTTTGGTCTTGGCCATGGTGGAGAGTTTGGAATCTGATTGATTGATTGCTTCCGTGGACAGGTGTCTTTTATACAGGTAACGAGCTGAGATTAGGAGCGCTCCCTTTAAGAGAGTGCTCCTAATCTCAGCTCGTTACCTGTATAAAAGACACCTGGGAGCCAGTAATCTTGCTGATTGATAGGGGATCAAATACTTATTTCCCTCATTAACATGCAAATCAATTTATCACTTTTTTGAAATGTGTTTTTCTGGATTTTTTTGTAGTTATTCTGTCTCTCACTGTTAAAATACACCTACCATTAAAATTATAGACTGATAATTTCTTTGTCAGTGGGCAAACGTACAAAATCAGCAGGGGATCAAATACTTTTTTCCCTCACTGTATGCCTCATGTCTCTGTCCTTTTTTGTTGCTGTTGACATATCAAGGCTTTGTTTGTGTTAAAATCTTCCCAAAGATTTTCATAACGACAGCCTTGGGAATTGGTTAAAAAAATCTGACTTGTACCCCTACTGGTCTCAGGTGTCATTCAGCGTTGAGGCTCGTGCTAGGGGCTGCCCCAAGGAGAAGACTAAGACCTTCACCATCAAGCCCGTGGGCTTGAAAGACTCCCTGCAGATCACCGTTAACTTTGAGTGCGAGTGTCAATGCCAGGCACAGGCCCAACCTTTCAGCCCGCTCTGCAACAATGGCAATGGGACTTACGAGTGTGGCATCTGTCAGTGCCACCAGGGGCGGCTGGGCCCACGGTGTGAGTGCTCCGACGGTGACTACAGCCCCAGCCAGCAGGACCAGTGCAGCTCTAACAAGGACGGCCCTGTCTGCAGCGGCCGGGGCAACTGCGTGTGTGGCCAGTGCGTCTGCCACGCCAGCGACTTTGGCAAGATCTGGGGAAAGTTCTGTGAGTGCGATGACTTCAACTGCCTGCGCTTTAAGGGAGAACTGTGCTCAGGTAGGTCCATGAATCCCCCCCCACCCTCACCCAGGCTGGGAGAAGATGGAGAGCTGAACACTCTCAGAGTATTAGCATGTCACAGTTAGGCAGATATGCGGCCATGTGGGTGTTAGGTACAGCATGCATTGCGTTGAAATGTAATTTACAGTGTTTGACTAAATGGTGGAGGTTTCTTTTCCGCAGTGTTCCTGTAGAGGACTGAGGTAAAGAAATGCACATTGTTAACAAAGATATTTAAAGTTGGTTTACAGATAAACTTTTTGGCCACTTTGTTGTTTTCTGACACTTGAGTGACAGCCCTGGACGCCTGAGTCATTAGCTTCAATATTGAGGAAGATATACAGCTTGTGTTCCATTTCCTTTTAAATGTTTCTAACAAGTTCAAAAATAAATACAGGATATCCTATCTGTATTATCTGCTTCACACTACTTGTGGCTTGAACTTCGAAATGCCTGAAATCAAAAGCCGAATACAAATGTATTAGTTTAAGGTCTTAGTTAATTATCATGGTTACTGGTGATAACAGCAGCTTTGACATAGACACAGTGTATATGTGTATAGTTCTCCTCTGTCTAGAACTTAGAGAGGCAGTTTGTCAAAGTTTTGCCCACACTGACCGAGCACCCTCACCACCAAATAGTATGTTTGAGCAATACTAACCAGTGGCTCCTCTCCTCTACTGAAAACAACATGACAGTTTGATGACAGTTAACAAAACATTGACAGGTCTTTCTCTTGAATTGTTATCTCCTGAACCAGCTGTAGAAAGATTCAACTTTTTTATGCTAAAGATCAAAAGGGAAGTCGGAGCATCCTTTAATCTCTCCTCCCCTTTCAAATACATAAAAAAAAATGAACTATGAACATTTTAAAATTCTTAGTATCAGCAGGGTATGGGTTATGGAAATCCTGGAAAAGTTATGGAATTAGAAATGTCATTTCCCAGGCATGGAAATGTTTTGAAATATCATAAAATATCCATAAAGTTTTGGAAAAGTCATAGAAATTTTAAATTTACCTGACATGATAATGATTGTATTATTTTTGTTTGTAAGCTTATCATTCATGTACATTTTAAAATCTAAATTAATGCTTTTATGTGGCGAGTCCTAAAACAGCCAGCTGTGCTCACAGATATATTTGTCATTTTTCAAGTTGTAGTCCACATTTATCCACCACATCCCACACACATCTGAAGATTACATTATAGTGGTTGTGACTACCTCAATTAAATGCACCTATATATAATCATGGAACTTTTGTGAGAAGTTATGGAAAATTCATGGAAATTTTTTGGAATTTCATTGGTAAAAATGAGTGGGAACCCTGTATCAGTGATGTTAAAAACCAGTTATTTACATGAAAAATATGATTTTTTCTGGGCAGAATTGCTGTTGAAAATGTGCTTTCTGGAAATGTTGGTTTTATTTTTTGTTATTGTTGTCATTTTGTTTAGATTTTTATGAGCGGTACCGGCTCTTAGCAACATATTAATTATACAAGTTTATGGAGCTATTTTGTGAAAGACCCAGTGTGCCAAAAAAGTTTAATTGTTTCAATTTTTATCAGTTTTCTGCTGTTCATGCTGGTTTGTATCCTTCAAGAACAAAAGTATTTTTAATGAGAGACGCATCTGTGCAAAAGGTTATTTCTAAAATGTGTTTGTTTCATTCTTAGTTTCTTCAAACCAGTTTCATGAAGTTATTAGATAGTCTTAGTTTCACTTCTCTTAGCTCTTATTTGTCAGGCTTTATTTATTCTGTTTCTTTTTAATTTCTTATTTTGCCTCAGCTGTTGCTTCCAAGAAACAGCACAGAAGAAGAGATATTTTACAAACCTAAACCAACATCCTGACTCCTGTCTCTTTAAAACAATTTCCTTAAAAACATTTTGTTCTTTTTTTGGGGTTGGGGGTTCTCCTAGACAGTCTCCCACCCACCCATTCTGCAGAACAAACTATCAAGAACTCCCACCCGAGGGTCTGACTCATATGGGATCCATTAACAAACATAACAAAAATAGATTTCATTCTGCCCAGGGAAATGCTCACTGCACAAATAAATCCAAGCCAGAGGATTAACTGTTAGCTTGCCCCTTCACCTTATGAACACACTTTGTATTACTCACAGTTGTACAGCTATACCTCAGCCAAACTCCTCAGCTCAGTTATACCTGGAAAAGAACTGTGTGATTAGGGTAGATTACACTTCAGATTTTGAGAGTCAGTCATCCAATGGCCTTGTTTACAATTAGGAGTCTGATTGAGACGTTTATGAATCACAATTTGCCATGCTTAATGTGGGGCTATTATGAGTCCCCATGGGTCTATGGAATATGATATGTATTTACCCTCCTCAGCAAATTTAGACCTTCTTCATCAACCAAAGCAAAATTTTGCATTATGCCATCCATTTCCTTTCATTCTTGGAGGTCCCAAATGGGGATGAGATTTTGAATGCTTGTGAGCTCCAAGAAGTCGTTCATCTTTATTTTTCCCAGACTTCCGAATACCATGGCTTTGCAGCTTTCGAGAACTGAATGGAAACAGTTTAAAAACTGCAAAGGGTAAAATCCTCCAGTTGCATTATACTGTACATGCACATGGAAGCGTTTTCCATCACAAGTATGGCAGGAATGCTAGGTTCTCACGTCAGCACAATGTCCTCCCAGAGTTTGGAAAGTTCTTAAGCAGTATGTAATTCTCCAGACCTCTCTCAGGGGGGAGGGGGAGTTAAATAGGAGTAATTAAACTCAGTCCATCTCTGGGTTTGTTTAATTTTGGTTACTTCTGAGTGGACTGCAGACTCATTTTTTCTAATGACTCATACATCAGTGTGCTTTCTAAACATATACTTTTTAAAGATTTCTAAGTACAGTCCTGGAGGATATTTTCCCCTTGTTATAAACACTTAGGAGAGCATAGATTGAAATTAAAAGTAAAAAAAAAAAAACTCAATTTTAAGTGAGTACAAATTACATTGAAAGGCTGTGTTTTTACAATGTAGAAAAGGATCTGCATTGTAGATTTCTATGGAAAAACATAAATAATCCATCTGGTTTATTTCAGAAGGGGCCAGTAACATTTAAACACATCGCTATATTTATAGAGTTTGGTAACTTATGTCCACTTAACAACCCAATTTTTTTGTTAACACATGCCAACATAAATAGTGACCTACATAATCTGCTTAAAAACTATTTTCAGACATTTCAGTTTTATAGCTGTTTATTGTGATAGTTGGAATGGCTTCTACATGATCACATTTAATGGACAGCCAAAATGAGTTGGTCCAGTTTTATTTACTGGCCTTTACTTTTAGGATTAAGTGGCAGTGATTTTGATGTCTGTTTCACGAGCCTTGTCTAAATCTTAATTTTAGTTGTCTAAGAACATGCACTATAAACTAGAAGATCATATTCTTGAACCCCATCAAAAAACATTAACATACTATAAATGAATACCAATTATTGTAAAAGATCTACAGAAATCTAAAGATAGTAAGATAAAGATTCTCTTACAGATTCTTTTACAGGAATTTTCTGGAAGGAAATACATACACCAAGGCATTTTATTCCTTCCTTGTATAATTGTTCTTGGCGTTTCTTAAAAATGAATCCAACATCCCGATATTGCAATTAAAGGGAGTGTAACACAGCTGCTAAAGAGTAGCAGAGCAATATCGTGAAGGGGAGTTACTGTTCAGGCAAATTAACACAAAAGGGAGTGGGGATTGCTTCAGGTAGAACAGAGAGCGTGTTGCAGAAGTGTGCAGACTTGAGTCAGGGGTGCCTCGGCAGCATACTGTTAATACAGCTGCACATACGCATATATCACAGCACTACATAAGTGCAGTGTGATCTGTGAGAAAGAGTGACAGAAACTAGTGGCAAACATTCTTATTTTCGGTCTCTGCACAGACAGCACAATTATCACAGTCTGATCAATAGCTGTGAGCTAAATAAAGCCACCTCCTATGCTTCTTCAGCACAGAAGCCTCCTTGCTCTCTCATTTCTTTGCACAGATCCTGACTCGTGAATTCGTGTCCGCCGGCAACTGCCAGCTCCAGTGGGGGAATGTTGACATTCCGACTGAGGGAGTTGCTTCGTTTTCTGCTCTTTAGGACATGAAAAAAGTAAAAAGAAAAACTCCCCCTGAATACACTCCAAGAAGGTGGAAGGTGGAGAGGTGAAGAACACACAGGAAAACCAATTTCCCAGCCAATCTCATGTTATTTAGTCACTGAAATTGCTCCACATATTCCCCAGTATTTCATCAGCTTCACTCATTGAAATAATTATCAACAGTTGTATTTCAATTTGTATTTAAGGATGATAAGGACAACTGCAGGATAGTGGGAACTAGGAAGCCGTGCTAGGAACTGATTGTTAAACAATTACGTTAAATGGCCGTGAATTGCTTTAAATTTTCTCTCATTTATTGGGTTATAAATTACACCCACAGAGAAAGTACTCACTGAGAGCTGTGCTCACAGTCAATTAGCCAATTTGCTTTCTGTAAAAAAAAGGTTTATTCTATGGGGGGGAGTTCTAGAGATTGTGTTACTGGACTACAGGTGGTAGAGCTCTAGCACCTGTAAGTTCAGATTCAGGCTATGTCCTTTAGTTGATTGTGGATGGGAGCTTGGCTGAGCACTGTTGAGCCATGAAACCAGTGGCAGTTTACTGTTACATCTGTAAGCCCCCAATATTATTATTACATTGGTTTGAGATGATAGCCCCTGAACTGGTCGGAATGTTTGAGCCAAATCATTATACTTAAAGGACCTCTGTGAAAATCTAGAGGAATCTAGAGTAGACAAATGTAGCTGTAGACTGTTAGGTTTGGTCTCTGTGAATCCCCTTCACTTCTCTCCCTTAACCTATGAGAAGCACATTTTCTCTCCTGCTTTATAGCCAAGCAGCAGAGGTCTGCGGTGTGAGGCAGCACTAATTCACCAGAGGAGTTTTGAGATACGCGCTGATGATATGCACTCCGAGTTCGATCTATTGTAGTTTTTGAGCCAAAACACAGAGACCAAAAGTGCTCCCCTTCTCCCACTACATGAAATGCCTCTGTTGTCTAGCTCATGGATGGAATTGGCTTCTTTACAACTGACAAGAGTTAATTGATTCACTGGGTTACCACACCGATGATGTCTACAAATCTAAATTTAAACCAGCATGGGGAAGAAAAAAAAAGCTTGGGAAGGGTGTTTTTTTTGTCTGGGAAAAGGAACTCATGCTGCAGCAGTCATGATGATTAAGCTCCTGCATAGTTTATAATTACCAAGTCTGGAGACTTGGTATCGGTAGTTGAGCTGTATGGCCGGCAGTGACGTTGTCTTGTTATCCGTGAACATTTGTTTCCACCTGCTTCCTGTGGAGCGTTTATCTTTCTGTGCTGTGTGCTGACACGGGGACCTGCAGACCTCAATGCGCTCTCTGTCCCTTCAGTTGCAGGATTGTGCCTGGCTTTCAGTGCATTGCCCTCCTGTGTAAATACAGGGATAAGTGATCTGTACTTCTGGCCAGAAAAGAGTCATAAGCCGATTGTGCTGAGTAGACGTAACACCCATTTTCTCTCCATAGAGAATACATAACAGTAGGAATTCAAAACCTTGTCAGGAAAGCAGAATTAAATCCATTAGAAATGCCCAATAGCCCCTGAATACAATAGATTTTTTTTTCATTTTTTTCCATGAACAACTGAAATTTAAAAGAAAAACATGCCTATATAAAGCCTATGTTTGTTCTATTTCATGTTTTACATTTTAAAGTTTTAGCCATATTATGTATTTAATGTTTTTTACCCACACAGTCAAACAAGCTGATCCACCAGTGCCTATTACCAGAGTACATAGCTTTAAGTACTCTGCCGAGGTAGTGAACAGTGGGAAGCTTTGGCTGATGTTAATCTTGTCAGATTGTCGTACTGACAGGCGGATTCTCAAAACACAAACTGCTTTTCTTCACGCTTGAAAAAAGGTTCTGCTGAATCATGTGAAAGGAGAGACTGCGCAAACAATAATTTCAATGAAAACCATTTGGATATCTAAGCAGGAGACCTGTGGAAATTGTTAAAGAACTTTTTTATTCTCACAAAAACTTTCAGGGTGAAGGGACTTGGCTAGATCAGGTGTAAATTGTTCACAGAGAGTTTCTGGGATTTTAATAGTTTTGTGCCACCTGATGGTTTAGTTAATTGTGTGAAACTATCTATTATACTGCCATAACATCACCTATAACATCTTTGTAGGGTGACTGGTGGGCCTGAAGTCCCTCCAAACAATACCAAAATTAATATTAAAGTCAATTTGTGAATTCTGTGTTTCTCACCCCACTGCTTTCCATAATTATTGGTGCTTTCAAAATGTAAATGTCAAATATTACAAACAAAAAGACCCACATCCCACCCTCTTTTGGTCTTTGAGGTCTAAGGATCAGTGTGTGAGGTTTTATTGTTCTTTCGCTGCAGCTCACGGTAAATGTTCCTGCGGGTACTGCATGTGCAACGCTGAATGGAAGGGCGAGAACTGTAACTGCTCCACCCGCACTGACACTTGCATGTCTGGCATCGGCCTGCTATGTAGTGGGCGCGGCCAGTGCATCTGTGGCACCTGTGAGTGTACCCAGCCGGGTGCGTACGGACAAACCTGCGAGAAATGCCCCACATGCCCAGATGCCTGCACCTTCAAGAAGTAAGTGAAGCTCTGCAGGGGTATTGTTTTGATCTAGCCTACTCTGAATCACTGAGGGTTTATTATATAGAGGCAATGTTTAAATTGTGGAAATGTATCACCCTGGATAAGGACGTCTGCAAATAAATAAAAGAAAACAAATTGCTAATTGGAGTGGGATAGTTACAGCTTAAGTGCAGCATATTAACTCAGTTGAAATAAAAATCACCACTAGGAACTCATGTTCTTTATTGTTCAGTTAAGCAAGCAAATGGTTCAATTAAGGGAGGGGTTCTTAAGAGTTTTGCCGTGACACCTCCCTTGAGAATGATCTAAATGTCCCCCCCCCAAAAAAAACAATCAACTAATCAAATTGATCAGAACTAAATGTTTCAAAAGTTCTTGACGATGTAATTGATTATGTAATGTTGCTGTTCCTAGCCAGTGGATTAAAGTGACTTATGAACAAATGTTTCCGTTTCTGCCCAGGGATTGCGTGGAATGCCAGCATTTCAAGCGTGGCAGTTTGTTCGATGACCACAATACCTGTTCCAAGATATGCCGAGACGAAATTGTTCTGGTAGATGATCTCAGTAAGGATCTTTTTCTCTTATCAGATTGTAGAATCAGGCTGCGCCCGATAACATAATTTATTTTGGAAAAACATCCAAACACGGGCACACCGTACAGAAAAAAAAGTCATACGATAGATATCAGTGTATTAATTGGATGTCTCATTACACAGCACTGGCGTAACACAAACTGTTGATATGATTTTCCAGCTAAGCAAGACACGAATGCAGTGAATTGCACTTACAAGGATGAAAATGACTGTGTGGAGCGATTCCAGTACTATGAGGACGCCAGTGGAAAGTCCATCCTATATGTGGTCAAGGAGCCAGGTGAGACATAATGCATTTCATGTATAATGCATCTATAGGTTTTCGAGGTGAGAAAATTGGATAATGGTCTCAAGGCAAAAAAACAAACAAACACAGAAACAGAAAAAATCCCTACTGGCTCAATCCCAGCAACAGAGAGTATTATATGGTTGAATCTTGTCCAGTTAAATAATCCAATTAAAGCAAATATGTAAGCCTTGCATACAGGGCCAGTTGGAGCCAGTTCAGGTTTTATGTATGTAAGTCAACATGGGATGCTTTTGATTTTTACAAACTGCTACCAAATGGAGTCTAATTTCCAATCCTTGGGTGGAGTTGTGGGGATGGAGAGAGTGAATGAAAATACATTCAAAACAGGAGAGCAGAAATGGAGAATATTGCAGAGAAGTACCAAACATATGTGTGTAGTCTAGGGCAATATAGTAAGAGATGCTGAGACACACATATTTTAAATATATGCAGACAGAGAGAGATAGAAATAAAAAGCTAGATAAACTCAGCCAAGGAGAAAATGCATACATGTTTCATATTAAGGTTATGATATTATTTTAAGCTTAACAATCTTCCCATTAGCCAGGAAGTCAATTACCGAATAAACCATTGGCTCAACTCACTATAACCAAATACGTTGATTTGAAAAAGCTGCATATGCAGGATCTGGCTTTTCCACACATTTCAGTGGTTAAATGTGTTCCACTATGCAAGCTGCCCCTGTTTCAGTTTAGCCTTCATACGAGTGTGAATCAGCGGGGAGAATGGAAAAACCATTAGCAGTGTTTTAGGGAGTGAGAGGAATTAGGCAGTCACAGCGCAATGAAGAGAGCTGCAAGGAGCAAGAGCGGTGTGTGCTTGTGTGTGGGCTTCACATCCCACAGTGCTTTTTGCATGCTAATATAGCAATCAGCCCCAGAGTGTATGTGTGTGTGTACTTGTTTCAGAGCACATAGACAGAACAGGGTGTGTAATAGAGTAAGAGCAAACTGTACTAAATTATAACATCAATCCCCTAAGTGACTTCCTTTCCAAAGACAGCTTATACAATCAACAACAACAACATAAAAAAGTGTTTTGTTTTGTGTAACAGAGGCTATAACTGTTTGAGCTGGTTGGTTAATTTTAAAATGGCATGGTATCAAATTAGTTTCCCTGTACTCTGTCATCATTTATCTATTGAATGGCTTTGAATTGATATTGCTTTTTCACTTTCCACAAAGAACTAATTGCAAAAGAGAGTCTTTCGCCTCTGGTCTTGATAAATTCTGAATCAAACGGATCATTTGAAACAGCCTGGGCCCAGTCTTTTGTGGTTTGCATAGCAATGGCTCAGTGCAATCAGGGAACTCCCAGTCCAGGGAGGATTGTGTAGCCAGGTGGTGTTAGCATGTGGGTTTAACTGGTGTGGGTCAGAGCTACCCGCTCAGGATTCGAACCTCGCCACACAGCTCCATCCAGTCGATTGATACTGGGAGGTTTATCACTGTACCAATTTTACAGAGGGGTTATGTCACATGTGACAAGCTCATGTACAGGACGCCCCCTGTTACATTGCGATATAAAAAGGATGGTGTGTTTCATTCAAAATGTATTTCAATTTCAACAATCTTTATTTTAACAGTCCATACCTTGAATTAATCAAATTGCATATGCTGATCTATTGTTAGAGCTGAAAAAGGGTTTCTTTCCCATGAGTTGCTCCCATTTGTAATCTGAAACCAGTTATTACAGCAGTAGTCAAGTGCATGATATACGATTATATTGATCGATTGTATTTCCCAAATCTCACTATCTAGTTACCAATGTTTAAGTTATTTAAAGTTATGTTCCAAAACATAACAGCATAAACTATTATACTGTTTGTTTTAATATTAGAGATGATCTAAACACGTCATGGCATGTGTGTTTGTAATTTACAATGGGTTTCTGTGTGGTTTTTTAAATTAATTAAAACCAACCCTTTTCTACATTTTTGTAGTGGCACCTAATTTGAATGGTGCACATGCACCCTGGGGTTGCCTTCAATAAAGCCTTCTTTTGAATACAATATTTTATTAAATACATTATCTGGTAAAGTCCCCTAAATCCAGGCTAGAATGCTGTTATTGCACAGCTCCCCATAGCAATTAATGGGTTTGTCACCTCATAACATGAGCAGCTTTGTATGCCTTTCAGCAGAAAACAAGACCAAATAAATGTTACAAACTGTAGATTGAATAAACAAGCCTGCAGATGTTCATTTTTTATGTAAGCAATGTTTCTTAACCACAAGATTACTCCTAGATTATGATGTGACAGATTACATGCATTAAACTAGACCAATTAAGTGTGTTATTATTATACTGTAATTGGACAGAATGTTGGAGTAGATGGGTAAGGCAATCACAGCAATGCAGATATTCTATTAATGTATCAAATCTTTTTAATGCTTTCTTATTGTCAATATGTATTGCTACCTATCATTGAGAAACAAACAAAACTTTATATATATATATATATATATATATATATATATATATATATATATACATATATATATATATATATATATATATATATATATATATATATATATATATATACATATATACAGTACTGTGCAAATGTTTTAGGGAGGTGTGAAAAAATGCTGTAAAGTAAGAATGCTTTCAAAAATAGACTGTAGTTAATAGATCACCATCAATTCTTCTAGGTACAAGTCAGGGATTTTGTAGGCATATAGTCAAGTGTATGATTAAACAATTATACAAAACAGGTGCTAATGATCATCAATTCAATATGTAGGTTGAAACACAATCATTAACTGAAACAGAAACAGCTGTGTAGGAGGAATAAAACTGGGTGATGAACAGCCCAACTCCGCTAACAAGGTGAGGCTGCTGAAGACAGTTTACTGTCAAAAGTCATACACCATGGCAAGACTGAGCACAGCAACAAGACACAAGGTAGTTATACTGCATCAGCAAGGTCTCTCTCAGGCAGACATTTCAAGGCAGACAGGGGTTTCCAGATGTGCTGTCCAAGCTCTTTTGAAGAAGCACAAAGAAACGGGCAACGTTGAGGACCGCAGACACAGTGGTCGGCCAAGGAAACTTACTGCAGCAGATGAAAGACTCATCATGCGTACTTCCCTTCACAATCGAAATATGTCCAGCAGTGCCATCAGCTCAGAATTGGCAGAAAACAGTGGGACCCTTGTACACCCATCTACTGTCCAGAGAAGTCTTGTCAGAAGTGGCGTTCATGGAAGACTTGAGCCCAAAAAGCAATACCTCTGACGTGGCAACAAGGCCAAGCGACTCAACTATGGACGAAAACACAGGAACTGGGGTGCAGAAAAATGGCAGAAGGTGCTCTGGACTGCTGAGTCAAAATTTGGCTGTAACAGAAGGCAGTTTGTTTGCCGAAGGGCTGGAGAACTGTACACAAATGGTGTAGGTTCCTTGCAAGTTTGGGGCTGCATTTCTGTAAATTGAGAATTAATCGTCTCCTCAATGCTGAGAAGTACAGGCAGATACTTATCCATCATGCAATACCATCAGGGAGGCATCAGATTTATTGTGCAGCATGACAACGACCCCAAACATACAGCAGAAGTCATTAAGAACTATCTTCACCATAAAGAAGAACAATGAGTCCTGGACATGATGGTATGGCCCCCACAGAGCCCTGATCTCAACATCGAGTCTGTCTGGGATTAAATGAAGATGGGGAAGCAACTGAGGCTGCCTAAATCCACAGAAGAACTGTGGTTAGTTCTCCAAGATGTTCGGGCCAACCTACCTGCTGAGTTCCTTCAAAAACTGTGTGCAAGTGTACCTAGAAGAATTGATGCTGTTTTGAAGGCAAAGGGTGGTCACACCAAATATTGATTTGATGTAGATTTTTCTTCTGTTCACTCACTTTGCATTTTGTTAATTGATAAATATAATCTATTAACATGTCTACTTTACAGCATTTTTTCACACCTGCCTAAAACTTTTGCACAGTACTATATATATATACACACACACTTGAATCACACATACTCATAAAATGCATTAGGAAACAAAAACAACAGATATGCCAAGAGCATGCAACAAATACATGATTTCAATGCTATCCCTTCACAGTGCTGGGTAATACCTGGTAGCCACACAAAGGGTTACTCAAACAACAATATATTTTTGCTGTGGGCGATTTGCAAGCATTCCTATTTTTGAGGCACCAGCAGGAGAGAGAGGAGGTTGGCGGGAGGAAGCGAGAGCAGGAAAGACAGACCACACTGTCACCTAAAAATAGTTTATTCTGATGCGATATTTCTGGAGGCAAACAGGTACAGGCTGTACAGAGTCACCGAGACAAGAGTGGAGATATGTGCAGAAAGTATCGTTGAGCTGAAGTTATGCCACCCTACCTGTTAAGGATTAAGTGGGCATCTCAAGAGTCTCTAGTCTCCAACCCTGGTCCATGACAAACAGAAAGTCTGCCAACTTCATTTCCTTTGGAGCTGTCAAGGAAATGCACTGAACCAATCATTGGCTTTATTAGCCAACATTCATGAGGATCTTAAATTGACTGATCAGAGATCCTCACACAACCAGGACAAGGGCTGGAGAGTAGTGGTGCTTCTGCTGCCATGTGCTTGGTGCAGAAGAATGTACACACGCATCTTTTTATGTGCAACAAGCAGTATATTTTGGTACATTAGGCCAACTAAAGGGCCAATTGAAATCCTCAGACACCTCCATCCCTCCCCTCTCCCCCATCCTTAGCCTTCATACCAGTCATGTGTACTTTCATCTAATCTGCTTTTAAGATCCTTGATAACCAATTAAGATTTCCAGAAAAAAAGTCACGAGCAGATGCCGACAGTCTCTGCCAGCAGCAAAACAGAGCCTTCCCTTTCTGCAAAAAACATATGCAGAGATATGCAACAGAAATAACGACAGTGCCAATGCATTCTGAATGGGTTATGCCCTGTACATATGCTCCTCCTGCGCCGTGCCTGCTGGCAGTTTATATCAGCAAGTGGAGTGTTTGCTTGAGCTATAGCAATAGAGATGAGAACAAATCGCATTTTCCTGAAATTCTGGCTAGTGTGGGAGTAAAGAGGGGGGAAACTGACAACCCTCAAGTAAGTTAACTGTGTTAAACTTTGCAAGCTTCACCATGCATTTCCTTTACATTTCTCATGCTTTACTGTGTGTTTTAAACTAGACCGCAAAGATAATGTGATCACAAAAAAACTAAACTCACACGGATTTGCTAAGGTGTGATTTTACAAATGGATCACAGCAGGAGAAGAGAGCAGAGAGTTTTGTGTGGGATTGTTTCTTTGAACCAGAGACTTCTGGGTTCTGAGACTTCTGAAAAGCACTAATGCAAACACACACAATTTCAGAGCTCACCTAACGCTCCCAGCAAACACTTTCAGGCTTTCTTATGTCAGACAAGCTCATCCCTTAAACTGACGTTACCCCAGTGCTTTTTTAGATGCCAGTGCTTCCTTATGAATTAGAGCCGCAGGGGGTGGGGAAAGCAGTCGACACACACACAAATTCACAACAGGTGAGGTGTCGTAACAAAGCATTTGGTATTGGTGCAATACAAAACAGTAGCATTAATGTATCCCTGAGGCTGGATGCATCATTAACCACCTCAACTGGAGTTGCACCAGAGCTCCTGCATTGGAAAAAACCTTCCTCCTAATAACAAACCTCAGTTTCAGGGATCAGCAAGTCTGTACCTGCTGCTCATGGGTTTGGAATGACATCTACCCCTAACACATTACTGTTATTCTTATATTTATTCTTATATTTCTTAGCAGACACCCTTATCCAGCAAATTACAGCTATGTTTTTGAGCAATCTAGGTACGGTGCCTTGTTCAAGGGTACAACTGCAGTGTCCCCCACAGGATTGAACACACAACTCTCCACTCCAGAGTCCAGAGCCCTGACCACGACCCACAATGCTGCTCTTCTAGACAGCACTAAACCCTGTCAGAGATGCTGTACTAATTTTCCACAGTATTACATGCCTTTCTTGATCCTTTCAATGAAGCAGCTTTTTACTGAGGAGTTCATTACTTTAAGTGTATTGTGTTGTATAGCCATAGTGCCTCTAAAATGCAAAACTCTACAAGGAAATGGGTTTTAAATACCTGTCTATACCTGAATATTTAATACAGTGTAGTTCTTATGACAAAGTCATGTATTTACCTTGTTCTGCTTGTTTTAAATGAATTAAGTTGAACAGGAGGAGAAATGCAGCAGCCAGCTTTTAGTTACCTCGTCTACAGCTTTGGGATGTTAGCGCAAAAGGGGATTGATATAACAGCTGACAGCGCTGTGAACTTTAAATATATTTTCCCAGTGGAAATCTAGAAAAATCAACAGATTACAGCAGATTAACTTAATGGGAAAAAATACAATTTCTCTGAAAGCTTTCTGGCAATAGACGATGGTCTAGGTCATGGTCTATAAAGACTGGCTGTTTGGGCATAGTCATCTTTAGCAAAACTCCATGAGGTGGTGACATAAAACTTCCCTTTAACATAAGTACATTTTAAGGATATATAGAATGTTTTTTGTATGGATATAAATACATTCTGCCAAATTCATGCAGCTTCAGCTCTTAGGAAGCTGGAAGCTACTTATGTTTCTCAGACTGCTTGCTTAAGCCAATGTGTTGCTGTGGTTTTCCCCCAGACTGTCCGAAGGGCCCCGACATCCTGGTGGTTCTGCTCTCAGTGGCCGGAGCCATCCTTATCCTGGGCCTAGCAGGCCTGCTCATCTGGAAGCTCCTGATCACCATCCATGACCGCCGCGAGTTTGCTAAATTCGAGGAGGAACGTGCCCGGGCCAAATGGGACACGGTGAGAGGCACCGCTGTGGACACTCACATTGTTCTTCTCTGTATCAAATCAGATATTATGACAATATTAACTACAACAGCAAAATACAGATAATTACCCTTATAAAGGTTTACTGTAGCGTACCTAGGGGAAACAAATATACAGTATATAGATTTGATTTCAGATTACTATTTGTATCTCATCGTGTACATGCGCATGCAAGGAAGTTACCAGGTATCAGAAACTTCTTTCCATAGCACACTCATCTCCTTTTTATTTAAAAAAAAAAAAATTATTCAAGGCCTAATCACCATACTAACCCTCCTCAGGCTTTGCTCACAACCGCAAAATGATGACTGTTCCAGCAGATCTCTTGAAACGCAGTCATCTTTCACTAATTCCTCCTCTGATAGCTTTAGTATGATTTTTTTTTTGAAGATACATCTTATGCTTTACTGTGATCTTCTGAAACCACACTGGAACTTATGTCTTTATTGCCTTCTTTGATCAGTTGCTGCCACCTGTTGACTGAGAAATATCACATGTAAATTCTCTTTCTATGATATGTACAGTGTTATACCACCCGCCCCCCCCAGCCCCCCAAAATGTTTGACATTTTGTTTAATAGTTCATTTGTTTGTCTGTGTGTTTGATAAAGCATTTATGTTTGAGTGTAGTAATACTTTAGTTTATGATACCCAAATGTCAAATCTAGTCCAGTATTTACCTCATCCAATCTGCAAAAGCCCCAGTGTGACTAAAATATCTCCCTTTGCTTTATCACAGGGTCACAACCCTCTGTACAAAGGAGCAACCTCTACCTTCACAAACGTGACATACCGTGGCAACACAGAGTGACACCGGCGCAGCCAATCAGAACCAGCATTACTCAGGATTCTGCTAGCTTGGAGCCAATCGGGGAGCAGCAGGGGATAAGACTGTTTAAAGAGCTGTGTTCAGTTCTGGTTCTCTTCAATTCTTGGTAGCCAAATGTAATGTCATCCCTCGGGTGTAAAACATTATAATAATAGAGGGTGGGAGGGTGGGTAATGGGTGGTGATACAGGCTAATGAACAAGGGATTAAGGAATTTAAGCTGATGAAAAAATTAAACAAGCAATCATTTTTCATTATTACAATGAAAGTCAGTTTATTCTTAGTTTAAGGACCCAAGAGGTATTCATGTCCAGAAACGAGACATATCCTGTTAATTTGTACACAACAGCCTTAGTCATGGATTTCTTCATTTTGAACACACCTTTTCTTTTTCATCTCTGGCTCCTGGGAGAGTGACAGTCAGGAGTGACAGAGCTGGAATATTATTTCCCAAGATGTGAGTTAACTCTTACAGCTGCTTTCAGAAACTTTGATTAGCACCAGCCTTGGACTACTAAAAGATCTAAAATAACAGCGGTAGTCCAAGACTAGTGCTAGTCTGGGTCTGTGAAACCAGCTCTTAAAGTCTTAAGGATAATTGAAGACTATCTCGAATTACTACAATTTCTGAAAAAATAACCAGTTTAATTATATAGCAAACTCAGAAGCTGCTTTTAAGATTTATTTTGTCAGTAAAGAATAGGAGAATATTTTGAATAAAAAAGACAACTACATTTAATTCTGCAAGGACATTTACAGCTACATAGAGAGCCCAAATAAAATACTTAATTTATGATGTTGTGTATGGGAATTTGTAAGATGTATATATTTTGTACCTATAACTGAGATCAGTCAGAAAAAAAAAATGTTTACTGGGAGAAGAAAAGCGGATCCATTTCAAAGATCCAAATAAAACAATGAACATGTTTTTAGTTTGTTCCTCCTTTGAGATTGTTAATAATGTAAAGACAGTAGGATGAACTGAAAGCATTTCTTATGGTCCTTTTGAATGTATGTGCCTTTTCCAGGAAAGCCACATCCAATTTCCAAATTATTTTAATTTCCACTTTCATGTCTCTTGCTGACAACATTTGTCAATTCTAGCAAATAACCAGTACTTCAAATTACAGTGAACCAGTGGGTTTGCTTCAACAGATAAGGCACATAGTACCAAAAAGGCCCAAGTATTTTTCATTCTCAGTTATGTAATGTGAGTTGTTGGCAGGCTTTGTTATGGCTCTTTGTCACACACACACACACACACACACACTCACACACACACACACACACACACACACACACACAGACTTGATTCTGAGCGCATACTTCTACACAGAAGCACACAAAATAAGAAAGTTGTATTTATAGTATGTTCACCTTTGTGTGCTTTTCCTGGTTTAGTAATAATTAAACTGAGCATTCCTGTTGTGTTTTCAACGGAGGATGATTTCAATATCCAACCATGGATCATTGACTGTGACAATATGATGTTAATATAGTGAACTGCCCCGTAGGAAATGCAATTCCCTCTTTCCTCATGAAAGTTAGTTACCCAAGCACTGCACATATCACTGCCATTTTATTTTAGGAGGATAGTTATAAATGATAAAAGTACCTGTTTTGTGAATAAATGGTATATGGGTGAAAGAGAGAGAGGAAAAAAACTTCTTTCCTGAATGTGGTATAAGAAAAACCTTTTTTTGTCATTGCATTGGCAGTTGCTAGACTTCATCAGGGAAATGAAAAACTGGACAATATAATTCAAGGGCTAAGGGTACCTTTTTAAAGTTTCTTTGCTTTATGAGAGTGTGTGAAATATTTTTCTACTTTTTTATTTAAGAAATTAGCCAACTTTTGAGGAAAGGTTTTGTGGGTTCCTCCGTGATTTAACAGTCATGGTGTTTGTGTTTGTTTTGTTTTAGCATTCATTCAATAGAGTCTGAATGTGACTGTCCTATTTAATCCTGCACCTTTAAACACTTACTGTAATTGTCGAAGAACAAAGCACTGTATTAGGCTCATTTAAAAGCACTGCAGCTTTTTTTTTTTATAATTTCTTCACTTTTTTGTATTTCTTTACTTTTTGACTGGGTGGGAAAACAGAGGGACTCTGACTTTAATTTGTCTCCTCTTTCGTGTTGTTTTGTTTTGTTGTTTGTTTCCATGTTCAGCAATACCAAAATGAACTGGGTCTGGCAGAAGAGTGTTTTTGTTTAGTTTGGTGGACAAAATGTGTTCCCTGGGGCTAGTCTAAAGTGCACTTCAATGTACAAAGATTTTGATGCTGAATTTATGGGAATACAAACAATAATATTTGGTTTAGAAAAAAACTAACAAACAATAAACTGCTGTGAACACTGTATGAGTCAATTGTTAAATATGTATGCATGTAAACCCAATATAGTATTTAAAATAGTTTAATAGTTTAATCCAAAACAGTCTTGTATTTCTTCATGTTACTTTCAGGTATTTCATAATAGTTTAATCTCTGGTTATGTGGGACATATCCTGAAATTAGGTGTCACTTAGAGCTTGTTGCAGTTAAGCTCAAAGCAGATGTTTTTTATGGGGCAGTGGGTAGGGGTTCAGCACAGAACCTATGGCATATATAGACACACACAGAGACATGTGTCTATATATACAGCTCTGGAAAAAATTAAGAGACCACTGCAAATTTGTCTTAAATCAGCATCTCTACATGTATGGCAGCCATTCCATTAAATTCATATTTGTATTTGGAATTTGGGAGAAATGTTGTCAGTAGTTTATAGACTAAAACAGAAATGTTCATTGTACCCAAACATATACCTATAAATAGTAAAACCAGAGAAACTGATAATTTTGCAATGGTCTCTTAATTTTTTCCAGAGCTGTATATATAGACACACAGTCACTTGAAAGTCTTTATATCCTTAATTTAAAACCGTTCTTCCCTAATTCATTTAGTTCAATAATATTGTTCATTATCTATTATCTATTTTGTAGGGTGTGAATACTTTCAACTACAACTGTGAATATATAGCCTCTGAAAGTATTTTTCAGACCTGAGTGCATATAGTAATATGTGTATCACCAAAGCATAAATGCATAACATAGCTTTTTCTTAGATATCTGAAATAATGTGATATATTCTAATTCATAAATCACTATCATTTCAGAATACCAATATAAACAGAAATGCGTGTACCAAATAATGAAGCATCTTTGTCATGAGAAATGCTGTCGTTTTCAAGTATTTATGATTGGCGATAAAAAAAAACTGCTCGCTATCTATGACAACATTAATCAGCACCTGGTTTGTTTTAGTATTGCTGACCTTCATGTTAATTAAAAAAAACAAAAACTTTTTTTTTTTAAATGTCATTGTTTTGTTCCATGTTTCTATCTCATGAGGTCAATAAAGTCTTTAAAAATGTTTTCAACTTGATATGCTTCATTTTATGACATGACTGTTCGTATGCTACGTAGTCACGTGTTTTGAGACAGAAAAACGTTTCTGTAGTTTCTTATTTTGAACAAGATTTGATTAGGGAAACCCTGGAATCTAAATTAACAATATAACGTAACTTCATTAAAATGTAATATATTTTAAACATAATGGGACCTGTCTTTGAATGGTTTGCCAAGCTGCTCTACAGACAGGATTGAACACTAGCTCCCTCTGGCGGTACACGCTGTTATAACAGTAGTCTGTTACACAAAATCTTGTTGCAAATCGCGAATATATATATATATATATATATATATATATATATATATATATATATATATAGGCAACAGGAAATTTGCCTATTTCTTGTTGAAATTTGCTTTTGAACATAGGGTAGTACACTCTTCGATTTATATTGAAACGACTTTCTTCTAATCGTGTTGATAAAATGCGCTTTTCGATGCATCAATCAACTTTTTCGCAATTTCATACGCGACGTGCACAGACCCCCCCACTCCGAAACAAAATACGGATTCGCTGTCTTGACGTATTTCCGCTGCCGGTTCCGGGATCTAAAACCATCATGGCGGCGCACAGTGGAGTCAGTCTGTCTGCCGATGTAGGCGGCTCCGAATCGGGCCCGGCTCCGGATCCAGCTCCCGGTGAGGGCTGGAAAAGACCCCAGTTCGGAACACGATACCTGACTGATCCCAGCCAGGTGTTTCAGCACAACGCATGGTATGTGCTTCATTGCATGTCACTACGAAACTCAAAACATGTGGATACGTTGGGCTATCAACTGCTCATTTACAGTAATTTAAATGTGGTTAAATACAATAAATAAACAAATTACAAAGTCACTCCCTTTCTCTATACAGTAAATGATCAAAGTTGTTAACCATTGTCAAATTGATCATCGCTCATTGAGGGGGAAAGCCAAGTGAAAAGTAAATGTTTAGTGTGGTTTGCAGTGCACCTCAGTTACAGGACTGAGACAGTGGGGTACAGTGCCAGTCTCATGGTGTCCCTGCAGGGACAATGTGGAGTGGACGGAGGACCAGGAGACGGCTGCCAAACACAAAGTCCTGGAGAACAGTCAGCCCCTTCCCTCTGAGAAGCAAGGTTTGTGTGGACCCGGCTTCCTCTGACACACACACTTATGGTTTTATTATTCTGCATCTTGTTATGTTTTGTTTCATTGCCCATCAACTCCACATATCATTCTTATAAACTTTTGATAGACTGTACTCCATTAGTGAGAGCAGTGCCACACATGCCAGCCTGTGACTTTGCCTCCATCAGACAGTTTTACAGTGAAAAACAATGTAAGGGGCAAGAAGGTCTTTACTGCTATTATTATAGACCCTCTTTGTATGTAATATCTTCAACTGTGCATTGGATGACTAATATCTAGTCAATTATAGTTACTACAGACAAAATGCAATCAATGTCATACTTTAATTTGCCTATACTTATTTGATCTTGGTGTAAATTATTTACAGGGCCAAATTCCTAAAGCATTTTATACTTAATGTATGAAACCTGTGTTATCCTTTTTATAACTTTTTTTTTCTTATAAGGACATTTAGAGCAGTTGTAATCTTAACATTATTGCTAACCATATTCCAAAAAAGGCATAGACTTTTACCAGTCGGTCTCAATTACTAAAACTTATGCCTATGACTTTGGCAGAGCAAGTCATAACCAACCTGAACCTCTGTGAACATGACCCGTCTAAGACCGCTCAGGGTCCAGCCAAAGACTGATCTAGATCTCTGGGAATTATTTTTTTCTCCCCAGAGGACTATGAGAACAGGGCAAATGAGTACTGGAATGATTTCTACAAGATCCATGAAAACCGCTTCTTTAAGGACCGTCACTGGCTGTTCACAGAGTTCCCCGAGCTGGCTCCTGGTCGAGGACGGAAGCTTCAAACCGCAGTGGACTGTGACGGACAAACAGTGCAAAACCACACAGGGTCAGCCAGTGCTCAGAGCGTTTCTGAGTGCCTCGATGCTATGACTCTGCGTAAGAACGATTTCCCAGGGTCATCCGCCACTTACCGTATATTGGAGGTGAGAGAGGATAGATTTGTTTTGACTCAGTCTTTTATGTGCTGGTATTGCCAAAACAGCAATTTGATTTGTCGGCAGTGCTTGATGAGGGCTTGTAAATAGCATTTCATTATTTGTTGAAACTGAACTGAATAGTTCCTGTGGTAGGCTATAATTATTATTCCATATATCCATTTGAAATAGATTCTGACTTCGAACCAAAGCATACCCCCATCAGGATGACTTATCTGGTTGTTTGAATGTTAGTTACAGTATAAATGGAAAAGCTCACTGTTTGTAAGTTCAGGCAAATCATTTAAAAATAACAGGGAAGTGTTTTGTTACTGTAGCCAGTCCTTTTTTGGACACTTACCCAAGCTGACCTCCGGCATTGAATCAAATGTTCCAGTGTCCGTCGTCTTTGTTTGTTTCCTGACTAATGTTCACGTCAGGATTTAAGAGATGTGGCGGTGGAACAGACCTATCTTTCAGCCAGGAAAGGACAAACAATTTACTGAGCACAACTGGTCTGGCTGGACAGTTTAGCTTTCTCTGGAACTGAGACCCAAACACTTGTCTGTGGTGTATATTTCAGGTCATTTTTGCTATCTTCTGATTGAAAGGAATGAATCCATCTAAGGGATATGGAGAGGTGCCCTAACAGTTGATTAGGCTGAAACTTTTTTCTCTATACATTTTCTCCAGGTTGGCTGTGGTGTGGGGAACACTGTGTTTCCAATTTTAAAGACTAACAAGTAAGTGGCAAATGTCACCCCTTTTGTAGGTGTCTTGAAAGTCATTAAAAGCATAATGACATATATGCCCGTCTCAATTTTTATATTTTATGAAAATGTATGAAAAAGCTGAGTATTTGTCTGTTCCACAAGTAGATATTCTTCACTTTCCTGTCTAAGAAGAGATAAAAATGATCAAATCAATGCAAAAACTCAGCACGGGTATATCTTTTGTGAAATCATGTTTTGTTTAACTCTGGTGTGTGTGTCATTGCCTTTGTTCATGTGTTTGCATTTGCCCTGCAGTGTCCCTGGAATCTTTGTATACTGTTGTGATTTCTCCAGTACAGCGGTGGAGCTTGTTAAGGTGAGAGGGAATGGTGGGACAATTGCTCTTTCAAGGGCCAGTAGAAGGGAAATGGAGGGACGACATCATTTTTTTTTACCTAAGTATTTAACAAAACCGTCATTTGGGTAGATAAACCCGTTTGATGTGTGTTATTAAAAGACGTGTATGCAATGCATTTACCTTTTAGAGCAGAAGACTAGTATCCACACATTTTGGATCATAATAGTGCTTTGCAATTGATCGCTTTGCTAAAGTTCAGGCAGACGTTAGTAATCTTGTCATTCACATGCAAGAGCCTGGATTATTCATAAGCAGTTGATACCCCGACCAATAGTGACTTGCGTTCCTTTTCAGTCCAATGAAGAATACGAGCCCAAGCGCTGCTTCGCCTTTGTCCACGACCTGTGCAATGAGAGCGCTGTCTTCCCTGTCCCCGACGAGAGTTTGGATATCATCGTGCTGATTTTCGTGCTGTCTGCAGTTCACCCTGACAAGTGAGTGTGTGTGTGTGAGGGAGAGTTTGTCCTCATTCTGTTGTCCCTCTTATCTATTCCGCTACTGTGTGCTAGTGTTCTGCACACCGCAGACAATGGAACAATGGCATTGGTCAGATAGGCTTCGTTACAAAAGTACCATTTCCTATCTTGGAAGTGCAGCTGAAATGTAACTGAAAGTGTCTGACAGTGCCAAAATGCCACTTTACCATAAAAGCTGAAATATACACAGTCTGTCACTGCAGTAAGTAACTTTCCTCACCTACCATGCTATCTGTCTCACTCCAAAACAATTGTGTGTGTTCAGTCATTTAAGCTTCTCCTCACTGATGTTTTCTTGAAATCGTGTGGTAAGTTCTGATTAATGGTAATGAGTACTAATTGTTCATGCATTTTATTTTATTTTTTCCTTCATTTAATCTAGAATGCAGAAGTCCATTTCCAGGCTCTCTAAGCTCCTGAAACCAGGGGGAATGATTCTCTTGAGGGACTATGGCCGCTACGATATGGCTCAGCTGCGATTCAAGAAAGGTGCTTGACTTGACAGGTTTGCTAAGTTGTCCAGTGTACCAAAATAAATCGTGTTCAGTTCACCTGTAAGTGTATGACAGGCTCACAATTGTCCTCTGTAGGGTGTCGCATTAATCACCTGTGGCAAACTATCTTATCAAAAGCCTGCTCTTTTTCATGTTTTCATTCAGTGCTAATTTGACTTGGAAATAGTAGCCGATGACTGTTCATGGAGTTGTATGGGGTTTATCAGCAACTCCAAAATCTGCAGTCCTCCAGTGACACGGTTTAATTTGTCTTTTCAGGGCGGTGTCTGTCTGATAACTTCTATGTCCGAGGGGATGGAACTCGAGTCTACTTCTTCACACAAGGTACAAACTTTCCTCGGCATAGCTCTGCCAAGAAGATACGGTTGCAAAACACCAATGTGAATGTTCTTTTGACTTTGTTCCCCCCACTTTTGATGCTCATGAAGAGTAACCCAAAGATTCAAATAGTCTTCCTGAATTCTCATCGTATATGACATATTTGATACATATATAGAGCTGTACTGTTCAAAAGGGAAAATGGGGCTGTGCCAAGAACTGGTGTGATATACAATAGGACAACATTTGGTTTTGATAATGTATAATATAGAAGTATGAACAACAGGAGTCACTTATTAGCATGGCTTTCTGTTGAACTATATTGATTGCTTTTACCTAATCTAAAATCATTGCTGCTAATATCCTCTCATGATGTGTGTCTCTTTATTACAGATGACCTGGATGGCATTTTCACGAGTGCTGGGTTGGAGAAGGTGCAGAATTTGGTAGACCGACGGCTACAGGTGAACCGGGGAAAACAGCTGACTATGTACCGGGTTTGGATCCAGTGCAAGTACCGTAGGCCACTGCCACAGGTGTCTGGTACACAGGACTGAGCAGAGTGGGCATTGTGTGCCTGACTGAGAGACTGGTGCCAGGACTGTTGCTGTGGAGGGTCTGGGAGCAGCATCTTGTGTTGTAGCCCATGACCCCCGAATGCTGTCTTACCTCCAGTTGCTAAGTACTGTTTCCAAAATAGGTCTTGAGACAGCTGGGCTTCAAGTTAAGATGTAACGCAATACGCAGGTCATGATTTGGTCCATTCTTAGGAAAATGGGAACAGGTGATGTTTAAAATTAAATTGGTCTGGTTCACCCTCCAAGAGAAAATTAATAAGAACAAGTTTTAAGATCATTCTGAGGAGTCAGTTTTGGATGAAGTGGTGTTTTGTCAATCATACCAATTGTCATCACTCATACTGTACTGCCATACTATCTATCCTATGCATAGAACTGGTTGTTTTACTGTTGGTTTTAAAATAATTGTTCTATATTTTGAAATAAAATAAATAAATGTGTAAACCAATATGTGATTTTTGATCATTTGGCTTAACAGAAGTTTAAGGACACTTTCAAGTATAATATGTATACATCTTCTGTCTTAGACATTTTGTTTGATTAAAGTATCCTAAGAAATTGAATATCTTTCTAGTTTTGTAGTAGAACTTATAATTTGCTATTGAGTAAAAATGTGGTCATTTTCTAGGAAAATAATTCTGAAGACTCTCCAAACACATGCATAGGAACTGATGTATGAAGTCAATAATTAGCTGTAAGTTCTTAAAAGTAATGCAGTGCAAACAAATGTGCATATAACAAGTTTGTACACTTAAATTGTAATTAATGCATGTTATTCCTACTGGGTAGAAACACAGAAATGTAGGTAGGTTTTGCTGGAAGGCCTCAATTTTTAGGAAAGTTCTAAATAAAATTGAAGAATACAAAATAAAATAATCTCATAATCTCTTGAAAAATAGCCATGCATTTCTGATGCACATGGCTCCCAAACATTGACATTTATAATACAACACAAAGCTCCAGATAACCATTAAATTTAGTCTCTGTGTTTTAGATTCACTTTTAGATGTTTTGTTTTTGTTTTATAAAAGACCTATTCAGACCTAACCTCAGCTGTGTAGTGCTAGTCCTTTAAGTACCAGCATTACTGTACTGTACTGTAGATTGTGTGATTCTAAAATTATACATTTGCTTTGATGTTAAAATGTCCTAGTCAAATCTAAAATGTAGATTGTATTATTGTGATATTTACAAGAATCTGCAAAATAACTAGTGTATTTTTATGAGGGTAATATCATAATTGGAAAATATATGTATTGCTATATGCATATGTATCATCCTCCCCAAACTGTCAATTCAGTGGATAAATAAAGATCTCCAACCTGGGGTCAATGGGCAAAAGCTGGGATCGAACCCAGGATTGTGGTGTTATTTGCTATGTGCAACACAAGTGATCTGTATATAACCTCTGTCTAAAGATGGTGGTCGTTTTATGGAAGATGGAAGTCTAGTTCACTCAGTGTGTGTAACATTCAGATGTGGCCAATCACAACACATGAGCCCCACTGAGCACTGTGGGCTATTCTTGACTGATGCCAGTGAAAATATTTCAGTAAACACACTTCTCAGGACTCCCTGACACTGATACTTGGACAAGACTGAAATGCAGATACTGGCTACTTGTAAGTGTGTGTGTGTGTGGCCCCACAAAGTATCAAGCCAACTCCTATTTTAATAATTGTGTGCATGGTTCTAGGAAATATTTGCAAACGTGGGTGTCCATTTACTTATGTGATATGTGTGTATGTAATGTTTTCTACTGTCAAGCACTAATCGTGTACAACCTGGTTGAACAATCTCCGATCCAAGTTTGTGCTTCAGTGCTTTCATTGGTGCAGATGAAAGACTCTAGGCGGGGTGGGAAAAAACGGGAGCACAATCTCACGAGAAAGAATGAGATTTACCGATTATTGTTTACATTGTTAAAAAAAAATAAAAAAAAAATAGACGGAGAGAGAACCGAACCGAATCGATCCGGATTAAACTAAATTTATCGGAACAAGGTCATTTCCGTGACGGAACACCTGGAACCGGGGCGAGATCCGACGGCCGGATTCTCAGGCACCCGATAAACACACTTCTTGGCAGCTGTTTGTTGATACCGATCCGGACTCACCCCGAAAGAAAACACGAAAGAAAAGTCAGCGTTTTGAATTCACCCATCCCAAATGAAAGACTGTAGGGGTGAGGATTTATTCGATCTAGTCTGAGCAAAGCAAGGAGAGTCTGAGGAGGAGGGGGGGGGGGGCAGCGGTTGCAGAAGAACAGAAGCCCGGGGCTGCCCGCGCAGGGGGAGCGGCAAGGCGGGCTCGGGAAACACCGAGGATCTCTAGGCCGCGAAACGATTCCCCACTCCATCTCCAAAGAGCAGGGCCGTTGCGTCCGTAGCGAGACATCAGTGCCTCTATCCTGGACGTGACCGAGGTGGAGGACGGGGATTGTAACGAGGCCTCGTGTGGGAGTGTCGGGGGTAGCCGGGGAGGGCAGGAGGATACTGGGAATCGGTTCCCGGTGAGAGACCCTGACCTCCGGGGCCTGTGATAAACGACACCGCCGCAGGTAAACAAAGTGGGGATTACAACCTTGCGTTTGCGGGGATGGCGATCTGCGTGTGGATATGTGAACATGAATAACAAGGGGTGTAAAGAAGCACGGTAAAATTAAGTGTTATGAAAGGTAAGACACATTAGAAACATGTAAAATGAAGCGACTGGACTAGAAATGTACTTCTGAAGCAATTGTAACGTAGATCGTAAATTGTTTAAGTGTCTATAAATACATTACACGACTGGTGACTAGAGGTTACTTAAAATGGGTGTATGATACATTTTTATTTTCATACACGGCGTGGCATATATTAATTGTATTAGGGTTTATGAAAACCAAACGGATGGAGAACACAGTATGGACAAACTATTGTAGGACTATAAAAGGAAATGTCATTTTGGGAATCCTATTTCGTATATTTACACCACTGTGTATTAAAACAATAGCTATAACTTTTTGTATTAACTAGGCCTTGGTTTCAATTCATATACATTCCAGTTTGATGAAGGAGTTACAAATGTGATCACTCTTGTCACAGGTTGAAACTTGTTGTGTCACAAAGTAAAAATAGTTTATTCTTTGCATGTTGTATTCAATTATAATTTAAATTAAATTATTTAATACTGTGAATGTTTTACCAATACATGTATTTCTGGCTGCATTATAACTTGTATGTTCCTGGATTATTCAAGAGTTGATTTTACACCCCTAGAGAGATGATGTCTTTTCAGCCATGGTGAAAACCCAGACATTTAGCAATGGGCTTGTCCTTTTAAACCATTTCCATCCTTTAGTAAATCAAGTAGATTGAGGAGGGTATCAATTTATCCACACACAATTGTGTTCAGTTCAGCATTTGAAAACATTCTCCATCTCTCTCTCTCTCTCTTATTCTATACTTCACTTCACTAAAGGTAAATGCGATTACTGAAATATTTCAGGATGTGTCTATACACACCCGATGAGTGTTGGGCACAATTAATCCCGAAGGAATTGGTTTGTGTATTTTTGGAAAAGAACATTTCATTCCGTATTTATCAGCTATTAAAAGACCTTCTCCAATCATGTGATTTTGTGTGTCTTGCATTCCATTACGCTAAGGGGACACAGTTTCCCAGACTATTATCTTTTCATGTAAAGGCAAGGAAGTGAGATGTTTTCTAATAAGCAACATTATTTTCGCCCCCCCCTTCTACTTGATAAAGCTGCACATTGGTGATAGGCTGTGTTTCCTGATGAATGTTGTTTTTTCATAGTGTGCTATAATCAGGTGGTTAAGAGGAAACACAGACGTTTTACTGTAAATGAGGTTTCGGAGACCTGTAGGAGTGGGTCTTGGATTTAAAGGGGAGAAAATGAGTCACCCTACTCAGGAAGGCCTACCTTTAACAACATGTTTCGTTGTGTATTATTGTAATATCACCTCCAATAACAGTTCATTTTGTGTCTTTTTTTTTTTTCCTTTCTTTCCAGCATTGATATCGCTGTGGGTTAAAGTTATGATCATATTGTTTCACAGAGCACATAACCAACGCCAGCAACACGGATAATGGAAAAATGTCCAGTGGGACAGATTGAGTCAAGATGCGCGTGTTGACAATTCCACCACAAATTCATGAGTTGTCATTTTAGAATCGCTTCGCTTGTAGCACCCAAGCAAGATGAGCCAGAGGGCCTGCTGGTCTTGTTCCAGATTTCTTATGTAACCTGTGTTTTGCCCATCTGTCAGTCTCTCACTTATACTCTCGCTCTCTTTCTCTCTTTCTAGAAATGATGGAAGAACTGCACAGTCTGGACCCTAGGCGGCAGGAACTTTTGGAGGCCAGGTTCATGGGAGTTGGGGTCGCCAAGGTTAGTAGTGCCATAGAAAGGATTTTTGGACATACTCTTTACCGATGGCCATGCCAGGCGCTGACATGCAGGCATGGCAGTTGAGCACCTGTGCAGCTCTTGGGTCAGCAGTCTCCTAGACTTCCTTGAATTGTCAACAACACCAGGGCCTGGGAAGAACTTTTATGTGGTCACTGACAAGTAAACAAAATGGTCATTTGTAAAGGAACCAGTGGATTGCCCTTGAGTACATGCTTTTCCAATTCACCTTTTCAGACCCGTTGTAAAAATATAGAATTATTTTTGCAATTTACATGATCAATGGAATTGGAATAGAGTTGAAAAAGGAATTTGTGAAAGGAATTGGGATGGGGAAAAAACTATAATCCACCCCAACCCTGCAACCATGAAAGGTCAGAAGGTGCTGTCCTTTGGAACAAACAGTGTTCCTAACCTACAGGGGTGGGACATCAAAGACCTTTCGAAAGCAGTAGCATTTCTAGCAATGGTGCCATGACCCTCCATGATGTCCACCTGGTTTTGTTTTTTTAAGATTCACTAGAAAGGTGAAAATCAATAGAAATCTTGCTCCCGCATTGTACCCCAGAGATGGTGGTGGATTTCTTTGTTAATGCCTTAATTATCGCTCTACTCTGTTCATGGTGAAAGTCACTGAAAATGTGGACGCTGATGCCTACATGTAAATATTTGTATAATGATATTACGGAAGATGAATTCACTGTGTAACATTTCCGGTGATTTCCGGTGCTACTTTGCAATACGTATTCTGAGTCTACCATAAATAATAAATTAGCCTTTTTTCCCCCTCTTCAGAATTGAGTGTAGTATATATTAAGGGCATATATCGAATATATCGTATGGTATATATCGAATAGAGAAAAAGAGCACCAACATCACTTTTTGATTTCAAATTTGGGCTGAAATAAATGCATTAACTGACAATCTTATCCAGATGCTTCCAGCTGTAGGCAAAACCCAAAATGTGAAGCTTGGGAAGAATGCTGATTTGGTAAAACTCATCTATTGTCTCACCCCCACTTTCTCCCTGTATAAAGTGCGACTCTGAAAACGAATGCCAGGTTGAAGCCAGCGCTTTGGGCTGAGTGCCAGCCTTGTCTAGCTTTCAGCACAGGGCTGCTTGCAAGAAAATGGTGGCAGCTGAAACATTGCCACTCATGTGATTCTTTTCTGCTTCATGGAAATATTTGCTTTGTGTGGATCCTATCACCGAGTGAAGACGGAGGGCTTATGCTTTTGAAGTGTATGTGGGAGGATGTGTCTTGACCTCAGAAAAGATGATCCCTGCGTCACTTTCTGTCCCACCTGCAGAACGCAGACGCACACAAAAGTGCTGCAGTGTCTTGCTTTATCCAGAGGCTTACAGAGGCTTTATCTTGAGAGATGCACATTACCTTTTCCCCCCATTCTTTACACTGAATCTTAAATCATCTTGATATTTTTCTTGACTTAACTGTCCTGATTTATCAATTCAGATGTCAAAGAATTCCTCGGAGCATCAGGCAACCCGAGTTTCCTTTTCTCTTTCTCTCTCCCTCTCTTTTTCCTCCTTCCCCAGATTGCTCTGCAGGAGAACTTAAAACACTTGTCGGAGGAAGCAGAATTTGATTTGTGCAGCATCTTTGTATATTGTCTCTGAGTCACTGATATTTGTCAGAAGCCTCGATCTATTAGATTTAGATTACTTTGATTACTGACCCTCACATTGTAAGAGGTGACAATACAATATAGTGTTCTGTAGACTTTCTGCCCTTCTCCTTAGCAGTCTGCCTCTTTCATTTACACCTGCTTAGTCATGAAGATGTACTGATTTGAAAACCAGATTGCAGACTTGTAGCAGTCATCAAGGTGTCTTTGTTTCCTCAGCCTTGCAATAAAAAGCAATGATCCTTCTTCTGTCATAGGTATCTCAAGCATCATAGTTCACATACATTTAATTTCTGTTCCCTTTAGCTGCGGTAATATAGTTTTTTTCTGTTTTTCTCCTGGGGTGCGTCTTCACACTGAAGTTGCCAACTGCTTCTTGAAATCTGAAATCTTTTGGACTACACAAGGCTTTTTGGCCTTCAATGGATCTATGCTGTAATTCTACAGTATTTCAAGATAATATTAATGCAGTGGAATATATTGTACTGCAGCAGACAGTTTAGTTTAGTTTTTTTTTTTTCTTAAATATGTTTTTTATTGCTGGGTGTGGTATCACAAAAAGGTAATAGACTCCCTTGGATAAATATCAAGCACTTGATGACAAATTTACTAAGGGTTACATTTCATACTGGTAGTAACTGTATTTTGTTTGTACATCATTTTATTGCTTTTTGCTAACAAAAAAGCCAAAAGAAATACCAGTAACCTCCCAGTATGTGACCATAAAATCCTTATATAAACAAAAGGTAAATGTATCATTCAGACCTGCCTCCTAAGTGATCAGGTTCTGTTAAGTCATACTGAATGTTTTGCAACTGTAAGGCTGAATGTCATTAATTTAAGTATGTCTGATAAACAAAACCGCTGACATCTTTGGGTTATAAAGCACTGTCCAGTTGCTGGATCAGGAGTAACTGATGTGTACAATTCTCACTGCTTCTCTACCCACTTAGAAATAGATGGAGAAAGGTTTATGTTTTTATTAAAATTACCTTTTAAAGGTAACGAATCTCTGTTTCCCCATCATGAAATGTGCTTACCTTAAACATAATCTTCTCGTCAGTCTCTCTTCATAGTGTGAGTTTCCCAGTAAAGCAACTTACTGTAACCACTATTCAAGATTATGATTTCACTCACTGCTGAGGCCTTTGTCTCATTAAAATCTATATAAAAATCTGCTCATCACTGTAGCTGGCCGTCCTTTCTGCTGTCACCCAGTAAGCATCAATGTCATGTGAAATTGAACTAGTCTGCAGGAAAGGAGCTTCATTGTTTTTGTTTGTTGTGCTTGTATGTTTTACTGCATAAGCAAAAAATATATATTTGCACACCAAAAGTCTTAATGAGGTGCAGGATTACCAGGCTACACCATCATATAATTTGAAAGCAAGTTAAAGTGTTGTTTTCCCCACAATCCATTTATTTTAATGCAAAACGATGTAGACAGCGTTTAATATTTTCTACTGCCAATTGTTTGAATGAAGATCGGAATCGCCAGAGAAAAAAACAACCTATGCCCCCATATTCTAATGATTATATATATCATTTTAGAACATCATTTTAGATCATCTAGAACATCTCGGTGCATGGCATGGTTGGTAATGTCACTGTAGGACTGTGTAATGGTGAAGGTACAGGTCAAAGCAAGTACAATCGAATGATCAAATTTAAAAACTAAATTTACATTAAGGAAGAGTCCACAGAAAAAAGTACTTTGTACACAAGTTGAATTGCTAAACATTTCCAAACAAAGTTACAATGGAAACCAAAAATACCTAAGAGTGGAACATCATTCTATCTATAGAGTCTTTGGGTTCCCTCTAGCAGGTAAAAATAAGATAAAAATAAGGAATTGAAACCTATCTGTTTAAGTTGACAGTCATTATTTTTTTTTTTTGGTTTCCTAAAATGCTATGCTTTGTGTATAATGACTGAAGAACAATATAGATCCCTCCACGATGCCTCATTTGAAGAATGTGTGTTTCTTAATGGTTTCAACCGCTTGCAAGTCCTTGAGCTACAGTCCCACAGTCTGCTTTATTACAAGGTCTTGTGTTCATAAATCATGACACACCACAGCCAGATTAGTAATTTAACTCTTTTGGTGCAAAATGTAGTACTAGATTAAGATTATGGATGTTTAATACCAGATATCCAGAATGAAAATAAGGAAATGGTTCTGTCTGTTGAACAGAGATGAGATTCCCTGTAAAGTAGCAGAAAAACCAGTGTCATCAACAGGAACAGTTGATAGTCCTATTTATTCTTCATGGATCTCATTCATGTTTTTATTTTCCTTTCTATTTAGTAATTTTTTTTTTTTTAGTTTAATGTTGATTCAATACATACGCCTTTCTTGTTATTGTTCAAACCTGCCTTCATATGTGTGTGAGACTCTAGTTATTTTCAACTCTTAAAGCTGTAAAACAGAAGTCTAGGCCTCACTCCTGAAAAATGAATGTTTTTTGACAGTCATAACCTGTTTGGTATGCTTTGGATACCTCTGGATAGATATATAGTTCAAATGCCTTTAAAACACATAGTTATTGTGCTAATTTACATTGTAGGGAAATTTATTCTGGACAAAATAAGAAAACAACCCTCAAGGAAATGAAGACGCTGTGACCTCCTTCATACTCCTTTTTGTGTTAGACCATATTTTGTGAAGCAAGGAATGAAAACAACCCAGTTCTGTGGCCCTGGATTGTTTTTCCCATTAGTCTTTTATTATCCCACGAGGTTGAAATGTTGTGTTGTGAGATTGTTCCCTTTCAACAGGCAGTGAAATCGCCATCTCTCATTACATCACTGTTCTGCCTTTGTTCACAGGGTTCAGGTAACAATGAGTCCTCCAATCAAAGTCTGTGCAGCGTGGGCTCTCTCAGTGACAAGGAGCTGGAGGTCAGTAAAACAAATTATAATTGTCTGCGCTTTTCCTTGTAAAGTTGTGTGAATGACAAGTACATGACAGTGATGACTACCTGATTTAAAGTATAGAAATTAATCCTATGGAAAGAGAATGCAGAACAGAAATGGGTGGTTACTCACGCTCGTCTAAGCTGAAGTGTTTTCAGCTTCAGTGAAGCCCCTAAAGCAGTCCCCAATATGAAAGTGAATACCCCTTTATAAACTTTTTTGTTTCTAGTTTTTCTTCTATCAGTGAAGTTTTGTTCAAAAGTGTGGTATCTTGAGTCCACACTCACATATTGTCTTCCCTTTATCTTGTTATCAGTCCTAGAAAGATCTATGAAACAGGAGGTCAGGGGTCAAAATTATATTTTGCCTTGATGCAATATGCTGTGTTCTAAAAGCAGTGCTTTTTTTTTTTTTTGTGTGTGTTTTTCAGACGCCTGAGAAAAAGTCAAACGATCAGAGGAGCCGGAAACGGAAAGGGGATCCATACGACACCAGTCAAGGTGTTTTAACATGTCATGTTTTGATGTCTGTTGTCGAAACCTAGTTTGCGCAGGATTAAATTAACCAAGCCTCGTTTTCTATGAGGTTACTGTTCAGACTTTTTCCTGATAAGAAATACCAGCTGCAGTGGAACCCGAAATGTTGATTCATTCTTCCCATGCAAAACGTCTGAGCCAGCTTTGGGTGTAATTTGTAGGTGGTGAAACATGTCTGTTCTGTCGTCATGGGTCTGATTGAACTGGTCCCTTCTTTTCCAGGGAAAGGAGGATCGAGAGGACACAAAATTAGCGATTACTTTGAGGTGAGTAAAAATTCCTTTTGCGATGCGTATGTCCACTGCAACTTTGACAAGTGAAATGACCACTGCAGGGTCTGGAGGAAGATCATAGAAATATCTTGATGTTCTTTCTACTCCATGCAGGGATGTGGAAAAAGATGATCCCAACTTTTTACATTTGTTTTTCTTATAGTTCACTATAGGTTGCATTCTTAGTCTAAGTGTTTCTCTCTCTCTCTCTCTCTCTCTTTACCAGTTTGCGGGGGGCAGTGGTCCTGGCACAAGCCCTGGCAGAAGTGTACCCCCTGTAGCACGTTCTTCCCCTCAACATTCCTTATCCAACCCCCCCGCCTCGGTGAGCACCCTGCAGATCTTCTCTTTCCACAAGGGGGTAGTACAAATAAACAACGTAAAACTGGGACTGTATTCTTCCCTTCCCCCGCAGACGAATAGTATAGTACTAGCAATTCAGAGACTTGCAAGCAGTTATTTCGCAATCCTATGACATTTTACTGGAAGAGTATTGCAGAACTTCTGCATCATTTATTGGCTGGCCCTGTGAAGCCATAGATCAGACGGTGTCACTTCATAGCATGAATCACATTCCAATATCTAAAGCAGGGTTTCTGAGCTGCATAATGGCTGAAGCAAGTTAAATGACCTTTGAAAGACATAGTGGAACCCCCTTATTGAACTCAACAAATGTTCCATTATGTCAATCTGTACACAGTAGCTCAACCTACCTCCACCAAGAAACTGTAAACTGTATCCAGCCATTTTGATATTCTGTCTTTGTGTGCTGAGCAGTCTTGGGGGGAATTAATACACTCATGTTGTCTGTGTTGCAGGTCCAGCAAGGTAGCCCATCATCCACTGGCTCAGCCAACACTGACCATTCCTGCAGCTCCCTGAAGCCAATCTCATTTCTGCACAAAGCAACACAGGTACAGAGCTGGGCCTCGGACCGTTCCCTTCACCGCTGGTCACAATTGCTCAGTGTTCACGTTCAAAATATTATTATTGGTGGTTTGAATTCTCTTTTTGTTCCCTTTCTGTTTGCATGTGTGTGTGTATTATACTGAACCAATCCAATGAAGTGGATGATTATAGGATCATGCTTTTCTCTCACCCCTCCCTTGTTTGGCCATCTTTTGCAGTCGGACCTCACGATAGAAAAGCTCAACGCGCTGGAAAACAACAAGAACTCTGATCTAGAGAAGAAAGAGGGAAGAATAGATGACTTACTGAGGGTAGGATTCCCATCTTCACTTTCTGAACTAAGGTTAAACGCCCAATTTCTGTTTGTACAAAATAGTTTTTTGTTGGTGTTGCGTTACAATTTACACAGCTGGAAACACTACAGGGAAAATAATACAAGATTTCCTATTGATGGGCTTCTCTCTGAGAAATCATGTCCTTGCATTCAGACTGCTGTGAATCTTCTAGGCAGTGCAACGGTTTTGCTGTTTACACTTTGGACCCCAGCGGTGATGCATGTCAGTAACATAGAAATCTTGTTCTCCTCTCAGGCCAACTGTGACCTGCGGCGGCAGATTGATGAGCAACAGAAGGTATTGGAAAAGTACAAGGAACGGTTAAACAAGTGTGTGACCATGAGCAAGAAGCTGCTAATCGAGAAGGTGAGCTACTCCGCTTGGCTTTTCATTACTGTGTGATGAGCGAACCCACGTAGCTATGGCATGACAGAAGAGCCAACTCTCTTGGCATAGTGGTAGTGCCTGTGGACTTGCGCTCCCAGCATGCTGGTCTTGAATCCCAACTCCAGCACAGTGGAGCTGCACCTAATCAGTGTGTGTGTGTGTGTGTGTGTTGTATGTGGATTTCTAATTCCTACCTATAAAAGTATGACAGACTTTTCTGACTGGCTGTGACAGACGTTAATGTACAAATTTGAATCTTCTGGAACTAATCAGAATTTTACGCTGAAGAATATGCACAGGATAGAAGACCGTTTAGAGTAAGGACTCGGGTGGCTGAGGAGAAAAACTATTAGATATATAGATCTGTTGCAAAGCCTTTTTCCTTTTCGTCTCGCAGTCCAAGCAGGAGAAGATGGCATGCCGGGACAAGAGCATGCAGGACCGCCTCAGACTCGGGCATTTCACCACAGTGCGGCACGGAGCCTCCTTTACAGAGCAGTGGACTGACGGATACGCCTTTCAGAACCTCATCAAGTAAGAGGCGGCTGTAAAAGCACTGAAACTTGACTAACTCGACAGCTGAGGATCTTGAAGCATTTAATACCTAATCCACCCCAAAGAAAGCAAAGCCAACAGTCAAAAGGCATAAAAGCTCATTTGCAATTCATCATAAGCTTATTGAAGTTTAAAGTAAGAGATTTGCCACGATTGTGAATTATGTGCTTGGGGTAATCTTTCCAGGGTTCTTTGGGCCCCCAAAGGAAACCCTGGATGCCCAATTTGAGCACTGCCCTGGAAATATCGGGATATTAGGGGACAAATTTGGATGTAACTAACTCTATTGTAACGCCTTTAAACAATTTTCTGTGCTTCCGGTGTTGGGGATAGAATCATTAATATTGCATGGCTGCAACACCAAAGGAATAAAACAAGACTTATGAAGTTTGGAAATGTGATTTTCTCAAAGGGACCCCTACCCTTCAGTGACAATGACCAAGTCTGTCTCCTTCAGGCAACAGGAGAGGATCAACTCACAGCGAGAGGAGATTGAGAGGCAGCGCAAGATGTTGGCCAAGCGGAAACCACCGGCGATGGGCCAGATGCCAATGCCCAGCCTAGAGCAGAATAAACGGAAAAACAAGACCAATGGGGCTGAGAATGAAACGTACGCCTGCTTCTATTTATTTATTTATTTATGTATGTATGTATGTATGTATGTATTTATTTTCTCTGTTTATTATATATAATTCTTTACAGCAGGGGTGTCTCGAACCCAGTTCCTACAGGGTCTTCTGTATATTATCCCAACTCTCAATTACTTGGAAATGTTATCAAGCATACCTGTAGCATTAAAGGTCTTTTCCAGTTCATGGCTTACAAATTTTGTTTTGGTTCTCTCTAGGGGACCAGTAACATCATTTGCAGCCAATAGAAAGGAATAGAATTCATCCAGTTAATCAGTTAATTAGACCAAATTCATTACTGGGGGCTTGGCTAGAATTGAAGCAGGCTGCTGGTCTTTATAGCATTCACCAACTCTGGACACCTATAATGAATGTCTGTCTTTTCTTCACAACAGGTTAACACTTGCAGAATACCACGAGCAAGAAGAAATTTTCAAGCTGAGACTTGGACACCTTAAAAAGGTAACATGGCTATTTTGTTGTTTACTGGCAAACCCTGACTTTTGCTATGTAGTTCTGTGAAATCCAGGAGTTAGAACAGGTGTGAAATCTGAGGGAATCCGATCGAGGCGCTGGTTGTGTTTAGAGGTAACAACACAAGTTTATGTTTCGAGAACTGACTGATGTTTCGCGTCACGTTTACAAGGGCAATTAAAATAAGATGGTGAAATGCTGGTTTCTCTTCAGGTTTAAACTGATTTGTTTCAGCATGTCTTTGTTTAAAATTAATTTATATTCAGTTACATCTGTGACATAATGTATGGTGTGCATGTCTGGACCTGCTTCTTACCCTGGGCTTTCCTGTCTGCAGGAGGAGGCCGAGATCCAGGCAGAGTTGGAACGGTTAGAGAGAGTAAGGAACCTTCACATCCGGGAACTCAAAAGGATACACAATGAAGACAACTCCCAGTAAGTCATGGAGCCATCTGAAATTATTTTTTTCTCTCTTATTCTTTCCATCCAAAGTTCAATTTTATTTTATTTTTTACCCCTGTGACAAGCGCTCAGCCACTGGCCCGGCACTCTGATCTGACCCTCACAATCCGTTCCTTGTCAGAGGTGCTAGAACATTTTATTGGTGCTTCACCATTACACTGTTGTTTCAGGTTCAAAGATCACCCCACGCTGAATGACCGGTACCTATTGCTACACTTGTTAGGGAGAGGCGGATTCAGCGAAGTATATAAGGTGAGGGGGGGGTCTTGAGATTCGGATTACGATAAGAGCAGCAATCTCAAATGTTTTTTGTTTTTTTTATCACCTAATCATTATGGGTTTGGAAAATAATTTGTAATACTCCAGATTAATAATGTCAAGAATGGACTATGCTTCAGTTTCTGTACCCGCTGTATTTTAATATTCCAAAATGTTTAAGAATTATTTGTGGAGCATTGTGCCCGTGACCAGACCGGAAGTAAACTGCAAGAGATCGCAGACCCAGCCCTTTGCAAGAGCCTACTAAGCTTTTATAGTTTTTTTTTGGTGTAACAATCAAAGCTAGACAACTGTATTAACTTATTTTTTGTTTTCTTTACTCCCGGAAAAAAAAAAATCTAGGCCTTCGACCTAACAGAGCAGAGATATGTTGCTGTCAAAATTCACCAATTGAACAAAAACTGGAGAGACGAGAAGAAGGAAAACTACCACAAGTATGCTTATCGTTTCCTTGTTTCTCTATACTGGTGGACATAGTCACAACAGAGGTCTTCAAAAACAGCCAGATTATCTGGATCCCATGTTCCCTCTTTGGCCAGCTGACAAACCAGGGGGAAGCTCTGAATTGCATTTCCACCTTGGCCTCCTGATTACCACTCCTCCTCTTATGGCTTATTGCTGTACTTTCTGCTGTGCTTTTGATCTGCAGTGAAGCTAGGGAATGTAACTTTGCTGAACTCCACAGATCTGCTATAATGGTTATCCTTTCCTCTCCTGCTATAAAGACATGCCTTCCAGTTAACCAGAACTCTTCAGACAGTTTACATTATTTATATACTATATATTTATATATATTTGTATTCCCTGTATGCCTACATCTCCTGAAGTAACATTTAATATTTCAAAAGCATTTTGTGTTTTCTTAGCTTTCGCCAGTAAGTCTTCCGTCTCATTTGCTGATGCTGATTAAAAGTTTGTGGGCGAGCAGATTAGCCTCAGATAGTGGTCTGCGGCCTCTTGCTCACAGATGGCCTTGAGGGACCTCTCTCTAAGCTTTTCCTTTATGCAGCTGTCAGCGTGCCAAGTCGCAACCTAAGTGGAGAAGAATATCAAATATGCTAGTGTTAATGGTGGCGGCCAGCTCAATTCCTCGAGTGTTTCAGTTCAGTGGGTTTTCAATCTTTTAATTGCCAACCTCTTAAGCCTGTACAAATCGGTCCAATTAAGCACATCATTAAGCACAAGTAATTAAGAGCTCAGCTGGAACAAAGCCCAAAAGACCCCATTCCCCCTGAAGGCCAGAGGTGGCAATCCCTGGCTAGGGTAAAGTCCACTAATTCTGATTTGTAACTCTACAAAATGTAGGACAAGATCCAAGATGCTGCACAGACGAAGCACTGTCTGCTGACACTTTTTATGATCTGAGTCAATGGTGTTAAACTGTGTCACCTTTTGATTCCAGACACGCCTGCAGGGAATACAGAATCCACAAAGAGCTGGATCACCCGCGCATTGTCAAACTCTACGACTATTTCTCCCTCGACACCGACTCGTAAGTTCGTCCTTGCCTACAGTTTTTCTCAATTCCAGTTTTTACTTCTAGTTTCTGTGTATTTATTTTCTTCCCCTCAACAAAATTGAACATTGCAAAAGATTTTATTTTCTTTGCCTCTGGGATATTTTTTTGCCACGTATGTTTTATATTTTCTTCAAGCAACTTGTTTTTTGTTTTCAATTGATATGTGTACATTTTCACATCCATCCAACTTCAAAGCTTGGTAAAGCCCAAGACCCAGCAACATGGACCCTAATCCTTAAACCTTGCCATCTTTTAAAAGCATGTGACTCTCTATGAAAACATGGCTTAACCCCTGTCGTGTGTGTGTGTGTGTGTGTGTGTGTGTGTGTGTGTTCAGGTTTTGTACGGTTCTCGAGTACTGCGAGGGGAACGACCTGGACTTCTACCTGAAACAACACAAGCTGATGTCGGAGAAGGAGGCTCGCTCCATTATCATGCAGATTGTCAATGCACTGAAGTACCTCAATGAGATCAAGCCCCCTATTATTCACTATGACCTCAAGCCCGGTAAGTCGACATTTCTTACACCACAATTACCTTGTGCTGCAACAATGTACCCTTCATGGGTTTCTTGTCAAAGCCCACTATGATATTGGCATTTGCAGTCTATCTTGGAGCCCCAGAAGATAAAATCAATATTCCATAATCTTGCCTTTTGTAATAACCCGAGATGTCTTTTTTGCACAGGCAACATTCTCCTTGTCAACGGGACCGCGTGCGGGGAGATTAAAATCACAGACTTCGGCTTGTCCAAAATCATGGACGACGACAGCTATAACTCAGTGGATGGGATGGAGCTGACGTCACAGGGAGCTGGAACCTACTGGTAACAGCACATCAGCATAGTTTGCCTATTATGCCTAACATAATTCAGCCTACCTCTGAATTTGGGGACTCAACCCCAGCATTCTTCATGCTAAAATGGAGGGACAGGGGAAATGTAGTTATAGCTAATTTCTCATCTGCCTTTGTCTTCTGCCTGCCAGGTACCTCCCACCAGAGTGTTTTGTGGTAGGGAAGGAGCCCCCCAAGATCTCCAACAAGGTGGATGTGTGGTCAGTTGGTGTCATCTTCTACCAGTGTCTCTATGGGCGGAAGGTAAGTCCACAGAGTTTCTCTTTTCCCTGGGACACAGGAAGAGTTGTGTAGTAAACTGTAATTTGTTGATGCCCCTACATTCAGCCCATTTCAGGCAACAGTGTACTTGTTATTATTTTTCTTAGCAGAGAACCTTATCGTTACCATTGTTACAATATCTCACACAGCGAGCGATCTAGGTACAGTACATTTCTCCGTGCTCGGCAGTGTCCTCCCCCAGGAAGTGAACACATGACCCTCTGCTCGGGGGGCCAGAGCCTTAACTGCTACTCCACACCTTATGCCTTTCACATGAAACTGGTATTAAAGAGCTTGAGTTTTCTTGTCGTCATCCACAGCCTTTTGGTCACAACCAGTCGCAGCAAGACATCCTTCAGGAGAATACCATCCTGAAGGCCACAGAAGTGCAGTTTCCCCCGAAGCCAGTAGTATCCCCAGAAGCAAAGGTAACCAGCATTAATGTTACTATGCCATCTGATCCCAATCTAGTTCCAGTCATGATCATGGCTGACTGACTGGATGTCTGCCTTGCTTGCATGTGTAAGTTATACTCAGGTAACAGTCAAAGTACTTTCAAGCTTAAAAAAATAAAATAAAACCGTGACATGCTGGATTCCTGCCACATATACATACATTTTTTAATTGATGCAATAACACAACACTGACTTCAATTCTGTATCTTCCCAGTAGGTGGTGGTGTTGTATATGGTAATTGTGTATGACTATGAGCCTCTCCCTGCATGACTTTTCATCCTAACAATGAGAGAAGCAGAGCTTTTAAGTCCCAAATGGTTAACCCTTGATCTGCCTGCAATGCCACTGGAACCCAAAAAGGTCACCTTTCTTTTCACCCCTTCAACAAAAGCAAAAAATGTAATCTCTTGCAAGAGAAATGTAATCTCTGAAGGATGATGGGTGATAAAAGTGCAACTGACTGAAAGTGGAGCCTATGTGACTGACAGACTAGTTAGCTTGTGTCTGTGCTTGGATTTCACAGGCATTCATCCGGCGCTGTCTGGCATACAGGAAAGAGGACCGGATAGATGTACTCCAGTTGGCGAGCGATCCATACCTGATGCCACACATCCGCAAGTCCGTGGCCACTACCGGAGCACCTGGGAATGCCATCCCCTCCACCTCAAGTTCCTCCAACAGCAGCGCCTCCAACTGATCTGCTGGAACTGCAGCTGTGAACCTGACGAAAAGCCCTAGTAAACAAAAAAAAAAAAAAAAAAAAAAGGAAGAAGAACATTTTTTTTTTAAAAGAAGGTTAGATTTAAAAACGAAAAAAAAACAAAGGCAAAAGTGAAAAATTGGGAACTGGTCGGAACGTGGAAAGGCAAGACCGTATTGGAACGGGGAGGCCAGATTCTGTCCCAGCCGTACTTTCCCAAGAGCCTTCCCCCCCACCGGATAGTTGTATTGAAGGGCAATGGCAAATCCCACCGCCCAGAAAAGCAGGAACTGTGGCTGTGGGTGGGGGGGGGGGGGAGAACGCGTGAAGAGGCCAGAGGGCTACAGACCGAATTCAGAAGTCTTTATGAAAGAAAAGCATAGCGGAACTGCCTGTGTCTAAGGCCCTGCCCAAACAGTCCTGTGCATAACCTGATGTCTAGACTTGGCTGAAGCTTTTTATTTCCCCCCATGAGTGTTCATCTGTCAGATCATTGAATGCTCAGAGTACAACAAAAGGACTTAAGTCAGGTGAGCTTATTCAGTTTGACCACAAGCTGATTTTCTTTTTTTCTTCACCTCCCTGTGAAAAATCCTTTTCAATGGCCGTTCTGAACAGTTGAAATCTGGGCTCTGGAAGGAGAATCTGTTTTGTTTCCCCCCCCTCTTCCTTCGCCCAACCAAAGTTTGAGACTGTCAGTTGGTGGTACGGTTTTATTACATTTTTAAAGAGTTTGTGGACTTTTAAGCCTGAAAAGCGGAGGTGGGGTGGGGGTTACACTTCTGAGGTTGTAGCAGGTTTTAGTTTTCTGTTCAATTTGATCAGTTGTTTCTAACGTTTTAACAAAAACACACAAAAATCAGAACTGGAAATTGGATTTTATTTTTAGTTCAGAGTCCATGTATTTGCGAATATCCCCCCCCCCCACACACTTTTTTAAATATATACAAGGGGCTGTAATTTCAGGATGTTGTTTGATGGGGAGGATGGGCCTTGGCAGAAAATGCATATAAACCATTAAATATTGTTTAAAAAATTATAATAATGTGGTGTGACTTTTACTGAGTACAGCTGCATGTCATTGCATATTCTAATTAATGTGATGGTGTCCTTATTATTTTATCATTTTATTTGTAAGAGTTATGCATTCCCTGCTTATCTGACAACTATACTAGGATTGTACAGCTATCTTAGGTTGCACGACACCACCATATTCACATGGTAAAATTGTGGTTTCAGCAAACCTGCCCATCTGGTGCAGTAAAAACAGACTTGAGTCATTCCAGAAGCAAGTCTTTTCACTGGATGAGAAGGTGTCTGAAGAACTATACTGTTTTTCAGTTGCTTGCCATTCCACAGCTTATTTATGTCCCAAGGGTATTTGAATTGAATTATCTGAATTATATTGTCCATTATACTTCAGGCATTTGCCATCCACCCCACAGGATATTGTACAACACTGTACCACTAGTTTGAATTAGGATGTATCCTGTAAAGTCACACTGCATTGCCTCAGTACTGAAAAGATCTGGCTAGGATACTTGCTTATCTGAATGAAGCAAGCTGCTGGACGGATCCTCACATCAGCTGTGTGTGCGGTTAGCCTCTCTAGCACCTGTTCTGTGTGCTGGCGACTGTAGAAATGGTAAACGTGTGTAGAAAACTAATTCTTGGTTATTTGTCAATCAGTACAGCAACACCTACATCTACACCAAAAAAAAGTCTATATACACTTTTGAGTTCATTGGAAACTCAAGACATTTTGTTTGTGTTCATTTTGAGAACATTGCAAGACTGAGGACAAAAATAATAATTTGGGGGAAATACCTGCAGCGCACTGTCAATGCTAGAAATAAAACACTCTGAGCAAGCAGGCGTGATGTAATGAGGAAAATTCCATTGTGAACGAGCAGCCAACCATTCCTGCCAGGAGTGGACTTTCTGAAAGCTGTGCTGGAGATTTTGCAGGGGATACGCATACAGGCTGTAGGGGTTTTTAAAGAGAGGTGCAGCTTTGGTTTTGCTGGGAGGTTGGGTGGGTCCTGGAAGATTATGAATATTTGAAAGCCCCTGTTTTACAGAGACAAGATGAAGACGTCTTGAATTCATAATTTAAAAAATAAAATGCTTTGTTGGGGGAGGGTGGGGTGTATTCATGCAATACAGAAGGGTGCTTTTCATAAATAAAAAGATTGAGAATGATTACTCTGGTTTTGTTAACCACATCTGAAGGGAATTGCAGAGCACAGTGGCCATGTCTTTCCCCGAAGGCCTGTGACCCAAGCTGACCCCAATGGGTGAAACAACTTACTTTCCACATGCCTGAACTCCTCTTATCTACTGACTACAGAGGCCAAACAGTATGTTGTTTTTTTGTTGTGTGTGTGCTTTCTCCAGAGGGAAAAGATCAGGATATCAGAGTAATTTCTTTGCTATGGACTTGTCTTGCCATCTGGTGGCGGTGGGTTCTGAAACGGAGAAGGCAAAGTTGGAACTTACATCAGTTATCAATTTTAGCCATTCTACTGTGAGCTTTGAAAATAACAGAAACGTAGATTGCTCTGGCTCCTTGTATCCAGGTTAATGGAATCTGGGTGTGTTAAATGAACTGTGATGTTAAAACAACAACTGTGCTTGACAGGGACACCCATTGCAATATATAACTTACACACACACACACACACACGTGTTTCCTTGGCAAAAAAGGTCCCAATTGTATAACCTCTTGAGATGTTTCCTTGTGGTGTTTTGAAGTATTCTGTCAATACAACAGAAACCATTCTCCTGTGTATCTGAAATCCTGGATGTCTGTAGCCCCCTCTCTAGGCCAGGGATAGCTGCTCTGGCTTGTTCACAAGTGCAGACTGCTGGGAAACATGCCCTAATGTCTTGGAGGTGGTGCCTTTAACCCTGCACTGCCCCCACAGAAACACCGTACATCTGGCAAGCAGGTGGGTACAACTATATACGTGGCCTCACTGAGGATAAGAGATTTAACAAAAGTTGTTTTTTCCCAGAGTTTCCCACCTCCCCACCTCCCCATGTTCTTTGCTTTATTTTTTACAACTGTTTTAGCACCAGCTTTCCTTTCTTCCCCACCCCTTCCTCTTCCACTTCTGTTTTTGAACAATTATGGGGCTAACCCATCCTGGAAAACCTGAACCCCTTAGTGGCACTGAGTGACACCTTTGATGGTTTGGGACAGGTATATAGTTTGATGGACTAGACTCTAATCTGCATTTATGTCAGTGTAGCACATATGGGATTTAGAACCACCACACAAGGAACAATTTTAGTATAGTGTTCCCTATCTCCTCCCTTTTATAATAGGAAAGGAAATGCATTAGTTTGGCTTATACACTTCTTTCTCTGTGATTAGTGTCTTGATTGGGAAGTCTGATTTGCCAAAAGTGGCGTACACAGACATTTAGAGGCATTGGCCATTTTTGTAGGTAAAACCTAAAATGGAAAACCAGTTTGTGTTGGTCTTCGTTGCCTTGCTGTGTCCCAGCTGCTCTTTGATGGAAGAGTGATAAGGCAAAACTCATTGTTCGGTCACTTGTCCTTATTTGTTTTTTATTCTGCTCGTGGAGCATATTATAGACAGTTTTGCAAGAATGAATATTTGTCTGTTTACGAGTTGCATGAAATGGCCCGTGTTTAAAAATGTTTCTGTTCCTTGCATTTTTCTGTGGACAGATTTGGCAGTTCCGGATGATTTCATCTGAGGTCAGCTGCAGTTTAGCTGTTAAGCTAAAGCTACTGGCACAGGCCAAAGACAGTAAGAGAACTTGTGAGCTTTCAGCTTGAAAAACATTTCATATTTCGGAATCATTTCAGATTCTTATCCCAGTATTTTGAGGTATGCGTTCTTTTTTCCTTCTGTGTTACAGAAGGAATTTCCCAAAATCCTTTCTGCTTTTCCAGTTTGTGGTTTTGCATTTGTTTTGCTCTCAGTTTTATGGATTGCCCTAGTTAGCGGCCCTATACACTGAGAGAAATAGATGCACTGGGTTGCCGATTGGTCTCTGATTACATTTCTGACCTACTTTCAACAACTGTGCTGAATCAAATGAGCAGTAGCAGCACAACCATGTTTTCCAGGAATACAGGGGTTAAGTTGGTGATATAATTCCTGATTAATTTCCCCTCAAAATCCTGTGACGTTGTCACCTACCATTATGTGAAGTCTTGTGGTCTGTTCAGCAGTGGCACCAAGTCAGATTGAAATGTTTAAATAGTGGAAATGAGTTATTGAAGTTCAGATTAAAAACCTGCAGGCAAGAGCCTATTAAGGCAGTGGTTCTCAAACTTTTTTTTTAACACTCTACAACTCTCTCGCAGACCCCTTGTGGGTCGTGGACCCCACTTTGAGAAACCCAGTATTAAGGCACTTTATCATAAAAACAAAGGCTTTTTTCATGTTTGCTCCCCTCCTATACACTCACCTAAAGGATTATTAGGAACACCATACTAATACTGTGTGACCCCCTTTCGCCTTCAGAACTGCCTTAATTCTACGTGGCATTGATTCAACAAGGTGCTGAAAGCATTCTTTAGAAATGTTGGCCCATATTGATAGGATAGCATCTTGCAGTTGATGGAGATTTGTGGGATGCACATCCAGGGCACGAAGCTCCCGTTCCACCACATCCCAAAGATGCTCTATTGGGTTGACATCTGGTGACTGTGGGGGCCAGTTTAGTACAGTGAACTCATTGTCATGTTCAAGAAACCAATTTGAAATGATTGGACCTTTGTGACGTGGTGCATTATCCTGCTGGAAGTAGCCATCAGAGGATGAGTACATGGTGGTCATAAAGGGATGGACATGGTCAGAAACAATGCTCAGGTAGGCCGTGGCATTTAAACGATGCCCAATTGGCACTAAGGGGCCTAAAGTGTGCCAAGAAAACATCCCCCACACCATTACACCACCACCACCAGCCTGCACAGTGGTAACAAGGCATGATGGATCCATGTTCTCATTCTGTTTACGCCAAATTCTGACTCTACCATCTGAATGTCTCAACAGAAATCGAGACTCATCAGACCAGGCAACATTTTTCCAGTCTTCAACTGTCCAATTTTGGTGAACTTGTGCAAATTGTAGCCTCTTTTTCCTATTTGTAGTGGAGATGAGTGGTACCCGGTGGGGTCTTCTGCTGTTGTAGCCCATCCGCCTCAAGGTTGTACGTGTTGTGGCTTCACAAATGCTTTGCTGCATACCTCGGTTGTAACGAGTGGTTATTTCAGTCAAAGTTGCTCTTCTATCAGCTTCAATCAGTTGGCCCATTCTCCTCTGACCTCTAGCATCAACAAGGCATTTTTGCCCACAGGACTGCCGCATACTGGATGTTTTTCCCTTTTCACACCATTCTTTGTAAACCCTAGAAATGGTTGTGCGTGAAAATCCCAGTAACTGAGCAGATTGTGAAATACTCAGACCGGCCCGTCTGGCACCAACAACCATGCCACGCTCAAAATTGCTTAAATCACCTTTCTTTCCCATTCAGACATTCAGTTTGGAGTTCAGGAGATTGTCTTGACCAGGACCACACCCCTAAATGCATTGAAGCAACTGCCATGTGATTGGTTGGTTAGATAATTGCATTAATGAGAAATTGAACAGGTGTTCCTAATAATCCTTTAGGTGAGTGTATATGACTTTTCTATTCCTCGCCCACAGGAAAGCAAGAACAGCTTTCTGTGTGGGCCACTGGCTAAGGAGCTTGCACCATCATCCGTTTTTGTAGGTCACAGTAGATGATCTTAGGGTTACCCAGGGTTCCTGTGTGCCCCTGAGCAGTTCTGTCCTCTGTTCGCAATGGCAGCGGGCTAACTGAATTCAAGAGCAAATGAACAGCAGTATTAAAACTGATGTGTGCCAAAACAAAAAGGAGCAACACATTAAAATAAATAGTTAAAGAGTTGTGAACTATAATTTGGTTTAAATGCTGCCAGATTGAATTTGTGTCACTGCATGATGTATGCTTTGCTGTTTTAATAGCGGTATTTAAAATCTAATGTTATTTTGATGAATATCCTCATTGGTATTGTGAAAATAGGTAGGAAGTTTGGGTTGAATTGTGCGTTACTGTGAAACACTCTAAACCACTAAAGATGACAAATAGTTAATCAAGGCGATTTGGTACACAAATGGGTGTTTTTATAAATGAAAATGTCTAGTTATGCTGTTCAATTTGTCATCCATAGTGGGTGGTATAGAGGGTGCTAACGTTGTGTGTGACTGCTACTATTTGAGTTCAAACTAATAAGCTGATGTGACTGAGAACACAGAGCAGCAGTCAATAAAGTTCCATGATGTAAGCCCGAAAACCCTGAAGGCTGTTGCTCTCTCACTCTCACACACACACAAGACGGAGAAACAGTGCAAGGTTTTAGGATGGCGAAAGGCTAGGAGTTCAGACATTCAACAGCCAGGTGTTACAGTGTGGAGGGAATGTATTTGGGATTTTGCAAAGTACAATTTGTACAACTCCCAGGCATTTTGTAAAGCTGAATTAGTGATTGGAAAGAATATATTTATTTTTAATTTGTGTCAAAGGTCCCAAGGATCACCTTTTCTGTGTTGTTTTACAGATTACTTTCCTCTAATGAGATGATGCAGCAAGCTGTTGTGTAATTAAAGTTGATGCGTGACTTAGGGTTTTATCTGTTAGTTACTCCACTGGATGCAGTTTTGTCATGTTACAGTCTGTGTGCTGCAGGAAGCTCTTAAAAAAGTAATAGTAGTAGCAATTAAATGCCCACTGCTGTACTGGCATGTACCCACTTTGGTGCCCGTATTTAATTGACCATGACTTTCTGAGGCTCTTCATGTTCTGGTTTTGTTTTTTGAGTATGAGTTTTGTGGTCTGCACAGTTAACTGCAGTTCAAATAATTTTTCTGAGTGCTGCCTCAAATCTCAGTTTTTTGCAATTGAGAGTCAACCTTAAAGCTGCACTGAAAAGGCTCCCCCATCCACCCTTTTCACCCAGAACAACACTGTCCACATAGAGCTTTAATAATGCAAAGGAAAACCGCTGAAGTAGCATAATTGTTATAGGGTATTAAATAGCCAAACATGTACTGATCACAGCAGTCTCTTTGGGATTTTCTCAACCATGGGAAGTTTCACTCGCAGAAATATGAGCACTGAGGGCCTGGAAAGTGGAGACCAATCCTTTTATTTCATATTATTTTTTTAAACGCTTGTGCCAAGCAGCTGCCGAGACTCCTTGTGCACCTATCTTATGTTTCTTATAGCTTATGCTTTCTGTTACAGAAACGCAACTACAGTACTTGTGACTGTCCTCGATTTATGTACTTTGTTTTATTTTAGATATGAATATTTATTTCTGTCTGTGGTACCAAGCCATTTCGCTTCGTTTTTTTCTTCTGTTCTCATCTGAAGGGTTTGAACAATCCATGTTGGCTACCAAACCTTTGTGGTAATCGGGCTTTTCAATTATGGTTTCCCATGATTGTGATTCAATGTGAGGGTGTCACCCTCGGAGTTACAGGCAAGCCGTGTCTCGTCTCTTTAAACAACTTGGCCGCTTGCATCCCAGCCCCCCCCCCCTATAGTGGGAGCCTCACTTGCATAATATCAGGGAATAATAGCACAAGAGAATCTTTCTCTAAATAATTACACATTTCCAAAAGGACATCAATATGCAAAAGATGCCAATTTATAATTCTCATGGTTGAGACCAGTTTCCAAAAGTCCACAAGCTTTTTATGATTTAAACAAGAGAAAAGGTAAAAGGTAATTTTTTGTTTTTCTTTGTAAGTCATTGCAGTATTTGATGTGAAGCCTTCTAAGGTTCTATGGGGGGGAAAAAAGGAATTCCCATTTCTTATTTTTACTACGCCCCAAATATAAAGGTTTTTAGAGTTTTAAATGAATAAATTCAGGACAGCATTGTTAAGGTCTTGGAACAAATCCTGGTGGTTCAGCAATACTCTTTTTTCACCACCAGATGTAGGCCCGAATTCCTGAAAAATTGTCTGTCGAAAGCCACGTGGAAGCAGACCTACGTGATAAAACATCCAATTCTGCAGCCAGAAACTTTTTTCTTTTTTAAATACTTTATACTGAGATCGTATATCTTCGACTGTGAAAGAATCAAGATGGGTCAGCACAATCCAGTTTTTCATCCACAATGAGCAATGGCTATTTTCTGGGTAGACTGTGTATTATCACTACGTACATAAATGGAAAAACGGTTTTATTTATGCAGGTTTCCAAAACCGCATGTTCTGAGATCTAAAATATGAATATTTGACCCAAGTGTACATATACAAGAATAGTCCCTATTTATGGACTGTAGCATAATATAACACACCTGGGTATAAAAGTCCTTTAATATTGGTGACATGCTGGATTAGTGTACTTACTATAGCACTTGGCACACTGTACAAATATAATTGTCACATGTAATTACCATGATATAGTTTCCAACACAAATACCTCTATTTACAGAACAGTTTTAAGTAGTTTACTAAGTCATGGCCTGTTCTATAAATAGACAAAGCACTTTATGTTCTTCTATCATTCAAGATCCTTTCAGGAACATTACATACAGATGTATTTATTTTTTAAACTGCCCATCAATATATTCCACTTGGCTGGTTGCTTTTGCATTTTTTATAAACATTTGTACTTTTTCATCAACTAGTGTGAGAGTCTCAGGATAGTTTGGTGGTAAATATTATAAAATTAAGCATCGATTAATAGGTATTTGAAATATCCCAATCAACATGATTAAGTAAAGAAGTAAATTAACTAATTACACTGTAAGTTACAAAGCCTGCAACTACAGTCCCCAGCATCCCGTCACGAGAGTACGGCGGAGTACCATAGCAACAATGTGGATGCTCGGTGCTGCTTCTCTCTCTCTTTGCAAAACAAGTCCAAACAGCAACAAAACTGCTTTTCTTTTTTGTTTCCCTCTTTCTTATTGGTCTATGTGGGGAGGTATTTGGCAGCGTACGAATCACGGGAACTGAGAGCAGAGTCACTAAGCATCGCTGCTCAGGCCGAGACCGAGCTCTTGCTTTTAATTCCTTCGTGAGAATTTGAATCGCTGCCTCTGCTGACTAATTAAAGACAAGTCGAAACCATAAGCGAACCCCCAGGTCCCCAGTACAGTTCGCCAGGATCGTCGGTACTGGTTGCCAACACAGCAGAGGAAGATTGGAAAGCCCTAGGGCTTGAATTGTCAAAACTCCTGCCTTTGATAGCGTAACCCCCAGAGTGTTGAAGTCAGATTTGCTTCTAGTCCCATTTATAGAATATAAAAAAACAAGAACAATTGGCAGCATATAGGAGCTAAAGGGGGTTAGATGTTTCCTTGATGTTCGTAAGACAAAACTCAAGGAAAACAGCATAAATGTTTATTTTGTGTGCCAACCCTTACTATTATTTACAAAGCAAAACTGTATTTGTAGTTTTCTTCCAGGTCTAAAGAAATTACAGGCCTCTGTGTCTTATTCAAAACAGACTCTACACAGATATCTATTCTAGTGTCACCAGGAACACACTGAGGTTATTTGAGGCAATCCAACCCATGCCAATACTCTGTGGTTCTGACTGTTAAGTGCGGGAGGGGGGTTGGAAGCATAGAAGGATGCATAGAATCCTGTGGGTGTAGTGAGATGTACATGTTGTTTTGGAGATGCATTAAGTTGTATGTATCCTGCAAGACAGAAAAATATCACATGGAAAAATATTACAGGACACATGTTTGTGTTCCAGCTGGTTGAGTCTTGGAGAGGAGGCTTAAGTCCTCCTGCAGATCTTCTGAAATGGCCTTTACAGAGTTCTCACTGTAGCCCTGTGGAATATTTATTCCACCCTTCTGTCTGTAGATGGATTTTCTTTCAAGGATGCAGTCCAAGTCTGGAGTCGGGAATCAACAGGTTTATTATTCATTATTTATGAAGGCTTTCTGTGAGCCCCTACAACACACAGCACCCAGTCCCTAACTAATGTTAAGAGAGGGATTAGGAAATCAAATGGGGAAATATAAAGAAACATGCAAAGAGCTTTTTTCAATACTATAACAGCAAGAGGTCAGTAAAGGAGGAAGTGAAACCACTAAAGGAAAAAAAAATAAGGATCTTGGTAAACGAACAAGATGTGGCAATTGTTCTAAATTAGTATTTTACAGAGGTGTTTACAAAAGAAAAGACATATAACATGCCAACAGCTTAACAATCAGTCCAGTCAAACCCTAAGAGAGATCAGGATAAATGAGGAGGAGGTACTAAAGGGACTAGAAGAATTAAAAAACCAACAAATCACCTGGGCCAGGTGGTATATTTCCAACAGTAAAAAAAAAATAAAAAAAAAATAGGGGAATTATTGATAAGCAGCTAACTCAAGTATTCCAAATGACACTTAGAACAGGGGATGTGCCAACTGACTGGAAAATGGCAAATGACATACCAATCCACAAGAAAGGGGACAAAACTGTATTCTGTATTTAAGAATTCTGTATTTAAGAATAGACGTGAAGGTTGGTTGCTTATGGCAAAACTGTAGCGATTGTAGCAAGATATTTAGTCTTGGACCTAATGAGTAATGTGGTATTGTAATTGTATTTTGGGATTGCACTCTGTAGTCTGTACTGTCTGAAAAGTGCACACTGACCAGGTCACAGGGGTCTTGGTAAAATTACACAGTCAGTCCTTACTAAGAATAGAGAGCAGTAGAATAAAGCACAGTTAAAATTATTTCTGATTATAGGTTTGAATTTCCATTCTACATCATAAATCAACACTCTGAAATCTGAACCAAAGTGCAAGAGCTTTGGTAGAGTACATCCTACCGAAAGGGGCTACTAAGCTGTTTCATCCCATGTTCTTGAAAATTGCAGTGATTCAGTCTCTTCTTATCACTTGTCTTGTTTAACTATGTCTGACCAAGTTACCTAGTCAGGCTTCAATTTTACAGATTTCTGAGATATACAGAAGATCAATTATTTTTTATCATGTACTGTGGCACCAAGTGAAAGCAATACCAATATTATTGTAGGTCTTGTTGCTGCGGTAGTGAAATGGAAGGAAGCACCAATTTCTAACAATGGGAGCAGATGAGGATCGGATCGGATCGGATCTTGGACTCTGGTCATCCTTGCCCCATACTCAAAGCAACTGACCTTATACATATGCAAGTAAAAGGCATTGAATGTAGGTAAAATAGCCACTAGAACTCAATTTAAAAATGTTTTCAGAATGTATTAATTTTGCACAGATGGGATGTTGTCAAGCTGTTTCAGCCATAATCGTAGAAGTAATATATATAATGTGTGTGTGTTTGTGCGTTTACATTTGTCATTATCTGATGTGTGTGCCTCTGACTTCACCTTTCACATATTGCTTTCAGGGAAGGAGCAAGAAGTCTGTGTCAAAAGCTACCATCAAGCCACAATTTAAAGCCAAGATTTAATTTTAACGATTGAAGTTATGATGAGGCAATTTGAACATTAAATATAACTCCTGCTACGTTTCACATGGTGCAGCAATCCGTTTCGTAGTCCTACCATTAACCCACACTGCAGTCATCCAATACAGCACCTTTAAACCTTGTCATATTTAAACCTTTAAACCATGAGACATCATATCGAAGAACATTTTGCACATGAAACTCAACTCCTAGTGTCGGTGCTTACTGTGCTTACTATAGTAAATCACACAGACTAGAACACATTCGTTTATTACTATTATTGTATGATTACATCTCTCTAAAAAGATTCATTCGGAACAGCTAGTAAATCTATACTGATGACATTAATCACTGACACATTTTAGGGTTTTGGTAAAGTCTTAAAAACGCATACTATTAAAAAAAAAAAAAGTTATTGTTTTTCTACGCACACATGCACACGAAGGAAAACGATCATGTGCAACTTCTCTGGGGAAGAAGAAGGTTATAAGGCCAGTTGATGGAGTTAGTTGTGGAAGTTTAGTGGGGAGGGGGGTCGCTGGGTCTGCCTCCTCGGCAGGGCGACGGTGACGCAGTGTCTGCTCCGCACGGGCTCTCCAGCAGACGCGCACAGACGCTGCACCCGACTCACCGTCCCTCTCTCCCTCGACTCCATCACTCCATCCTGGGGGGAAAACAACACCTCATTCGCCCTACCTATTCGTACAAAACCCGGGCATGCAACGCAGCGACCGTCACAAGACTTCTCCATGGAGCCACTGCTTTTACTTTTACAGATGCACTTTATATTTATGTATCCTTAGTCTGGAACTGAGGGTTGCCATCTCAGGTAGGAACAACGGATTCTTTCTCTCTCTCTCTCTCTCTCTCTCTCTTAAATCTGTGGCGTTAAAGTCTGATGTTTCATAGGCTCATAGTTGTACCGGTAGTTAGCCACCTTTTAAAAGTTTTTTCCCCCAGTATTTTTTGTAGGCAGGGGCTGTATTAGGGAGTTCTGCGAGTACAGTTTTGCAGCTGTATTAACTAGAAGAGGAATGCCACGAAAGACCAAATACTGAGTAAAAACAGATGTGAGAGAGAGAGCTAAGCTTTTTTCTGAAGGGGGAGGGGGGCGCTTTCATGTTGCAGTTTCTTTTTTCTTCTTCTTTTCCCCCAACATGTTTTTCTGTAGACTTGCATGAAGCTGAAATAAGGTGTGCGTTTTATTGTGCCCCCTCGCTCCTCTTCATTTGCACAATGTATTGGATGTATTTGCCTTTGCATTGAACGATGTGGCATCCAGATGTCAGGACTGCATTGCTCTGCTGTTATATAATTATTCCTGACGGCCCTTGTAGTTTTCGAGTTATATTTTTTTTCCACTAAGTCACCAAGTAGGTTTGTTTAATCCCCTTATTGGTATATTTAAAAACAACTGACACTGAAGCTTAGAATTAGTTATTGTATTGATTTGTATTTATTTATTATTTTTATTTCGTCTTTCAAATATACATAACAATTGCCACTCACTATGCAATGACATTTTAATTATTTACTTATGCTTAATAGATTAGCAATGTTTTCAATTCACAATGTTTTTTATAATAAAAATAATAAAAAGCTTTGCTATATATTGTACTTACTCCCTGCAGGCATTGAACTCAAAAGTTTATGTTACAGTTCACAATTATTAATGTGCAATTTGTTACCATGTGTGATCATTCATAATTGTGTCACTATACGGGACTAAGCAGAGACATAAAATACTTCTTATGTCATAATTAGTATTATGTCTAATACCATCTTAAGGCATTCAAGTATACTTAGTGAAATCAACTAGATATTTATGCATTCATTGTTTAAGTAAAAAAATAGCATTTTTTTTCAAATAAAATTGTGAGGCTGTATTCCCCTGAATTTTACTTCGGTTTTTTTAGCTGTGAGGGCCCGAAATTGCATTAACAACCGTTAAAGGGATTGTGCCACAGGTTTAAATGTCGAATGGTGCCAAAGCAATGACTGACATTGCACTGTGTTTTAATACATGTTTTTAGATAGCTTTGTCTTCAAGTCAATATTACTAGTCTAATTTAATAAGTAAACGAGCAGATCTTAATGAATGACCAGTTGAAATGCATGTGCATATCACCGAAAATGCAGCTGTGTAAAACGAGCAACGTGTCATTTGCTCATATTAAGAATAAGGAACTGACTATCTAATTAAGTTATAATTCTCCCAGTCTATCTAATGATCTAATAATTATCTAATCTAATTTAAACCAGTACCTCTTGCATTTCATTAATGATTGCCTATCATTCTGTGGTTCATGGAAATGAAAGAGGGAGATGTCAATCAAGCTTAATCTCGCTCTGGGGAATGGGCAGAAACAAGGCAAGCTGGTACCTAACCTTAGATCCCCTGTCATAGTTCAGCACTTTATATACACAGGGGAGTTTTTGAACTGCTGCTTTTACTTATCTACATCAATTACCCAGAATCCAACACTATTGCAGAATTCACAGAATTCTGAGGGGTAACTGAGTCTCTCATCAGCAAAGAAACATTGAACAGATTTGGACAGGATACAATAGTAGGCGACATTATATCTTATGTCATGATATGCAAAGTAGCCTTTAAGACCAATGCACACACTCTGAATACCTATTGGGTGATAGAGAAAGGCAATCTCAATAGCCAGGTAGTATGGGAAGAAATAACAGAATGCAGTGATCTAAATTCTTGGATAGTATACAGTAAAAGCTGTTTAGAGCTATGACCTCAGATGAGATATTGGGTTGCAAAAAATATAATTCAATACATAAGTGATATTGCAGCACTGGAGAGAGTTCACAGTCTTTCTCACAGATCAGGACCAGAAGGCATTAATGGAAATAAAGTTCAGCTGATTTCCTGACTATTAAAAGGTGGCACTTCTTTATGCAAATTGGTTGTTCTTGGTTGTGCATAACAAAGTGCCAAGTCTTGTAATCGGGGCGGGGGGGCAGGCGAAATGAGCTTTGTTTCAGATCTTGGATCCGAGAGCCTCAATCTTGTATGTAACTAAAATTCTTCACAGCTGTTGAAGCTTTATAAATATGCTTTCTCTTTTGTTATACTTCAGCCAGAGGAAGTAGAACTGTGAAGTGCAGAAGTCTTCTCCCAATATGTAACCCATATATCGGTATTTTTTTCATACTTCTACTTAGTTCCCCACAGTTCCCACTCCTCTCATGATCATATCAAACCTATTTTCCTCTAGCGTGTAGTGTGAGTCCTACAACAACAAAAAATGCAGCTATGGTGTTGGCTCTTTTTGTAGTTTTGAGCCTTATTTTAGATTGTATCTATCAGGCTGTGGCACCTAATTGTGAGATTGCACTTTGGCTGGGATGTCTGACTGCCCAATTAGTGTGCAGCATTCCAACATCCTGTTTGCAATTGGTCTTCAGCTTGACTTACCATTGCTTAACTGTACTGAGAAGAATTAGTCCCCTTGGACATGAGGTCAAATCGACAGCTTTATTTAATTTAGTTCCTCCTCTCTTTTCCACTGTGCATTTGCTGCAGAGAAAGGGCAGCCAAATTCTCAGCAGGAGGGCAGTGAGAGCTACTTCTAAAACCTCCTGGTGATACATGCTCTTTACCAGTGAGAGTGCACAAGGCACTGTAATCCCCCGGAAATTATCTGTGTTGGTGCTGGTCTGCCAACTTCAAGCCTGTCTAGGGACTGTCCATAGTCAAGAAATACAAATGTGTGGGTGGGTGGGTCTGTGTTTGTGTGTTTGTGTGTGTGTCTTACGAAATTTAAAAACAATAGATCTACAGATATATGGTGTACAAAATAGTCTTTTGAGGCTAATAAAAGTTATAAAATGGAAAGAGTACTATATATATTAGAATATTAGAGATTGTATGTGTGTAGCTTTTACAATACAGGAATCTGTCCTTGATCCCAATGAAAACATCTGTGCAAACACAAGGGGTCCTCGCTTATGGACTTTCTGAACTTTCTGTTTTGCTAGCCCCCCCAGCAGCCTCTGTCTTCCCAGCCACCTTGGTTTATTTTCTTGGCCTGAGATTTATGGTGAATGGCTGACTTGATGCTCAACATGTTTGCCATGTGGAATCTCTAAACAAAACAACAAGTTACTGAAACAGACCTGAAGGAGGAGGTGGGAAGGAAGGGGGTGGAGTGGAGTGGGTGTTGTGTGACTTTAATAGAAGTTATTTTTGGCTGGAGATCGAACTTGTTGTTGGGAGGAAATGGGGGCAGCTGTATTGTGTTGGAGCAAGGTTAAATCGCAAAACCCGCTGAATTTAAAATCCGGTGTAACTGCACGTCCCTCTTTTCCCATGATGAATATTTCTGTCTTTTTCAATGCTTGGAATGGAATTGAAACAATATAACATGGTTTGCTTTTAGTCATCCCAGTTTCACATAATCGGTTATGTAAAAGGGTTGTAATGATGAAAGTATATTATCAGTTCATCACAGAGGCTCTTGACTCCATTGAGATGCGTGCATTAAAAAGGTCATGTAAGGTGATTGATGTCTTTATCTTGCACGCTTCACTTTTCACCCAGACTTGTGACAAGATTCAGCTGTTAGCAATGTCATTCTCTCTATTTTAAACATACCTGGAATTTCCTAACTTGTACCCGCTCTTAAAATTATCTTATTCGTTTATTTATCTTCTGTTAACAAAGGGGAGTCTTCATTTTTTCTGGTACTACTTAAAAAAACAACAAGCCACACAGAAAATGAAGCATCCTTACATATAGACTGAATAGGACCTATACTTTAGATAAGCAAGCATATGGTAACTGTTGTTAAAGAGCCTGAATACCCTTTAAAAGTAATTTGAAACCATATATTTCTTTTAAGTGTAAGGTTATACATTCTTTAGTTACGAACAAAGATTTTTGTGCCTTTTGCAAGTAATACAATGGTGTCATATTTGAGGCAATACTGGATTCGGCTGAGTGAGCATCCAGGGAGCCAAGAGTGGGCATAATGCCAAACACAGAGTATGGACATTGAAAAATTACATGCTTATAGTAGTAATGTAGGAAGAATACAGTTGTCATACTTTAAAGTTCAAAAGTCAATCAAAAACACACTGTCTAGCAGTAAAGACTGGATTTGTTTCAAGCACCAAAAGTGACTTTCTATTGCTACTCCACTGACCTTGCATGCTGTGGTTGTTTATAATTCAACAAATAAATATTGGATTTAAACAATAGTGTAATGGCAGAAACAATCAAGAGTCCAAGCACCTGTTGTGTCTTTGTAGTTAAATATAAGTTGCTAGTAAACTGTAGCCTTTTAATTAATTTAGTCACTTTATGAGGCTCAAGGTGGAAGCTATCCGTTACACACACTCTCATTCACACACGCACACGCACACACACACATGCACACACACACACATATATCCTAAGACAGATAATAATAGTAATATTCTCTGTTATTTTCCAACTTTCTTTTCCCGTCTGCTAATGACATGGGGCCCAAAGAGGTATTTGTTTCTTTTTCCTTTTCAGCCCCCACTTTATGGGGAGTTTTTACAACACCTCTGTCTGCTGCCTTCTCGGGCCCAGCCAGGGCTCACTTCCTGCCATTGGCGACCTAGACTGATGGAAATGCGGGCTTAGAAAACCACACAGATTTTGTAATCAGCATCAGATACGATCTCCTGTCATTCCAGATGTTATGGTGGCCCACCAGCCACTATCAGAGGGATCAGCAATAGTCATTTCACTTTGCTGCTCTCTGCCATACACACACAGTCTTGGCAGATGGAGAGTGGAGAGACCTAGTGAATTTAAAAATACTTTCAAGATGGGTGCAAAATATCCTCCACTTGCTGCTGCAATTTAGCATTATGTTTGCAAGTGATTTTGCAGGACATTCAATCAATCAATCAATCAATCAATCAATCAATTTGTATTTGTATAGCGCCCTTTGCAGGGTAGCCACAGAGCGCTTTACAGACTGGTAAGCATACAACAAACGTGCAGCAAAATAAAATAATACATAAATAATAAAACCAATTAAATTAAATATAGACCTTTAAACAGTTTACATGATCTAAAATAAAGTAAATGAATATTGAAATAAACAAACCATTTAGGCACAGAGGAGAGAAAAACTAAAAAAAACTCCTATGGATGGCATGTAGGAGAAAATAAATCTCTGGCGGTCCATGGCTTAGGGCCTAGGGCTAATGGTTGCCTCCCCTCCAGGCAGTATAGTTGTTAGAGCAGCAAGGAGATCAGAAAGTGTGATTCATTGTGTGATCCAGCAGTTGAAAGCACATGCTTGTATCCAGGAAGTCTCCGATTCACCTCTCGGCTCTCCCTGAGTCACTCTGAGATACTGTAGTGTCATTGCCCACCTGTGCTCTGATCTTAAGGCAACAGTATTTGATACACTGTTGTCTTGAAAGTAAAGCATCATTGAAATTCATAATCTGATAAACTGCACTCAACTGAGACATTCGTGACAGCGTGAAGCACTCTTGAGTGTTTTTTAGTTTAGTTCAGATCTTTCCCTTAATACTGAGCCACTAGTCAGAAAGCAGAATCCGAATGATCACACATGGCACAGATTTATGAAAACTTTGTTTAACATTCAAGCCTCAATGCAACTGATATTTAAACTTCAGTTAAAAATACAACAGTTATTCACTAACTACCAAGAGACAGTTTTACTTCCTATCTTGATTAGTTGGTAATGTGTGCCTATTTAGTTTCAGAGCTTTTCAAATGTTCTCTGTTCATTTTATCGAATAACATCAAGTTTTGCGTATGCTGTGAAGTAGTACTCTGTGAACATGCTATTACTACTGTTTAGATGTAGGCCTACAATATAGAAGTTGCTTGCTTTCTAGCTCATATGGCTTCTGTTTAGTGTTTAATGTTGTTTTCAATACATTAACTGCAATACATACATGTGGTTCAACAACGGTGTATCATAGTGGTAGTCAACAAAAATGTAGTTCTTAATGGTTTCTTGGCTCTAATTGTGGCCCGGGTGATTTATACTGTATATCAGTTCAAGAGGATATGCATATTTAAGTACTCAGTGTCCCACATAAGAGATTCTCCATTAACATCAACTTCTCCAAAACACAGTGTTTTTATAGCATCCTAAACAGAATTCTATATACTTTCCTCCCCTACGGTCATCTGTCATTTCCAAAGCACGACAAATGCTTGTTTATCAAATATGTTTGATGAGAAAATAACTACGTGCTGCGACTATGGCATGATTGTGGCAGCTGATGGATCGTATGTATAACCAGTTCAAAACACACACACTGAACATCACTGAAATTGATTGTGGAGATTGGAAAAGCCAGCCATAACCTTACCACATTTTACTGTAGAAAAATAGGACCGTCTCCCCAACACTGAACAGCTTTTATGGCTGTGCATCCGAGCTTTCCCAATAGCTTTTTAGATTATGCCGACTCCATTGGCTGAGATTTTCGTGGTCAGATGCATTACCGATACCTCTATACTGCCAACCAAATAATATCACCAGTGCTCGGCTTGAGACGGAGGAATAGGTCCTGGCTAAAGGCATGAAATAGATGAACGTTTTTTAGGTCTCCATTCATTCAGATTGTGGAAGCTCAGGATGGATATTTTTTTTTGTTTAGATTGAAACCAGGGCCATGAATAAACGGAGCAGTTATGGAAGTTGCCTTAAATTCTCTGCTTAACCTCACAACTGCTGAGCTAGGCGTGACCACCCATTGTGCTCTCATTTCAATGACAGGCTTGTGAAACCAATCTTACCCTGTCAGATTAACATACCGCCCCTTTCACTGCAGTACAGAGCCAACCCGGGGGAGGTGGAGGGTACTCCTACAAACCCTTAAGGTTTGGTGCATTTGTTTTTTAGCCTGAGATCCTAATGCAAGTTAGGACAGCCTATTGGAGACCCATCATATCTCTAATCTGGCAGCAAGAGCAGGGGCTGTTTTGATAGGTACTTTGATGGGTTTTGATTAATGGATCAGAGTGGGGGGAGAACAACCTACATGAGAAACAACTAAAAGAACTCTCAATATCAACTCAATATCTGCTAATTTCTCCTCCCACTCTCTCTCCCTCTCTCTCTCTTTCCAGACAAAGATGTGTTCGGTTTCTACAATGAAAAGCTGAAGGCCTGCCTGGGCGTCCAGTCCTCCAGCCTGTACATCTCCGAGCACTGCAACAACACGTCGCACCAGTGGAAGTGGGTGTCACGCCAGCGACTCTACAACCTTGGCTCCTCGCGCTGCCTGGGGCTCAATATGGGCAACAACAGTGACTCTGTCCTGGACATGTACCCCTGTGACCGCGAGTCAGCCAGGCTGCGATGGAGATTCACCTGCCGGGAGCTGCTGGACACACTAGATCACTTCCTGCCACACTCGCTGGGGGGCAACCTCTCCCAAGCCCTTTCTAAGTGGAAGGTGTACGGCGAAGACCAGGACCTGTGTGGCAAATACTACCGAGGTAAGCCACCGGGAGTTTCCTCCAAGTTCCTCTCAAATTTAATAACAACACCACCACCTAAAAAAAACATTGTTCCAAATCTGAGGTCCCATTCTAATAGGCTTTATACATAAGGGAGAATGTATCTTCATTAAGGTTTAACAAAGCTAAAGAATAAATGCTATTGTATAATAGATTTGTTGTTGTTTTTTCCTGTTTGAGAGAGAAAAACTGGGACAGTGGTTTCTAAAACAGGCTGTAGAAGTTATCCCTCAAACTTGTCTAATGGATTGTAAACAGTTGTTTTCCCTTTCACTTAGTATTCAGTCTTTTCACAGATCTCTTTTTCTGCTGTGCAAAGGCAAAAACTAGGCCCTGGGCCTGCTTGTGAACCGGTTTGAATTAGAGCCTCAACACCCTGTAGAGAAGGGCTGATGAATTAGTCTCTGAGGAAAGAAATTGGTTATAGTTTAATGATCTGAGCATGAAGTATTTAAACTGTGGGTCTAAAGTAAAGATAAAAAAATTATTACTATTGACTTGAGTCAGCAATGCAAAATTGTGATAAGAAGCATGTGGGGAGCTTTTAACCTTTTTTTTTTTCTCTCACACTTGATGAGATCCCTTTCAGTGCAATAAAACGGCTTTGGATTCTGTGAGCTCTCAGCCTGGTGAACGTCAGCCTCTTGGAATATAGTCCTTGTCTTCTCTGACATTAAAAGCTTCCCTCCCCGTTACGTGGATCAGAGCAGACAGGGGTTTATCGTGGAATAGACATTGATTGGTGCATGCCATGTGCAGTGTAATTGTCTGTAATCCATTTTGGAGACTTCCCATAGTCCACTGAGGGGATAGACGTTACTGCAATTGAAAACAGTGCCACAAGCCAAAGCTGAAGCCTTATTAAGTCACTCAAACGTTATGACAGGCTTGTTAACGGCACCATGATGGCCAGTACGTACTATGCGGTTCTGATCACGGGTCTTCTGCCAGCGTGGTTGCAATGTTTCAGTCAGGACTCCATGTGTGTACCAGCGCTCCCAAACACACAAAGCTGCTGCAGTACTATGCTGTTAAGAACTAAGTGGAGTGAAGGGATGGTCACATTGAGTTTGGAGCAACTCAAGCAATGGTTGAAAAAATCCCTCTCAGATGTATTTATATGTGTGTGTTTACACTATTTAGCCACACAGCTCTGAATTCTCTTTCACTTGCCTTCCTCCTTCCCCAGAGATCTACACCATTCAGGGGAACTCTCACGGCCGGCCCTGCACCATCCCCTTTATGTACGACAACCAGTGGTTCCACGAGTGCACCAGTATAGGCCGGGAAGATGGACACCTCTGGTGCGCCACCACCACAGACTACGGAAAGGATGAGAGATGGGGCTTCTGCCCAGTCAAGAGTGAGTATGCTTCTCTTTTGGCTTGACATTCAGGGGCCTTCGTTTTGAGCCTCATTTTCTAGGCCAGAGTTCCCCAACCCTGGTCCTTTTTAGGTTTTCTAGGTGTCTTACATCAGTGTCTGATTCAGGTACTACTAGGGAGCTTGCTTTTTTTTCTTTGAAAAGCGGACACTTTTATTTTGGACTGGTGTGGGAGACCCCTGCTGTACAGTATAACCTGCAGAGATAAACGGCAGGGTCTTGCGTGTACTTGCACTGTAAGAATAACTTGATGTCATAACTTGGTATACACAGTTAGGTCCATACATATTTGGACAGAGACACAATTGTCATCATTGTGGCTCTGTATGCCACCACAATGGATTTGAAAGGAAACAAAGATGTGCTTTAAGTGTAGACTTTCATCTTTAATTTGAGGGAAGTTACATCCAAATTGGGTGAACGGTGTAGGAATTACACCCATTTTTATATGTGGTCCCCCCAATTTTAGGGGCTCAAAAGTAATTGGACAAATTAAAATACTCATGAATTACATTGTGAGTTTAAATACTTGGTTGCAAATCCTTTGCAGTCAATGACTGCCTGAAGTCTGGATGACACATCACCAGATGCTGGGTTTCTTCCCTGGTGATGCTCTGCAGCTGTCTTTAGTTCCTGCTTATTCATGAGGCGTTTTGCCTTCAGTTTTGCCTTAGAAATAAAAAAAAACCAATCAGAGAGATAGCAATAACATCAGGTGTGGCCAAATCAACTATTTGGTACATACAGTGAGGGAAAAAAATATTTGATCCCCTGCTGATTTTGTACGTTTGCCCACTGACAAAGAAATGATCAGTCTATAATTTTAATGGTAGGTGTATTTTAACAGTGAGAGACAGAATAACAACAAAAAAATCCAGAAAAACGCATTTCAAAAAAGTTATAAATTGATTTGCATGTTAATGAGGGAAATAAGTATTTGATCCCCTATCAATCAGCAAGATTTCTGGCTCCCAGGTGTCTTTTATACAGGTAACGAGCTGAGATTAGGAGCACTCTCTTAAAGGGAGTGCTCCTAATCTCAGCTCGTTACCTGTATAAAAGACAGCTGTCCACAGAAGCAATCAATCAATCAGATTCCAAACTCTCCACCATGGCCAAGACCAAAGAGCTGTCCAAGGATGTCAGGGACAAGATTGTAGACCTACACAAGGCTGGAATGGGCTACAAGACCATCGCCAAGCAGCTTGGTGAGAAGGTGACAACAGTTGGTGCGATTATTCGCAAATGGAAGAAACACAAAATAACTGTCAGTCTCCCTCGGTCTGGGGCTCCATGCAAGATCTCACCTCGTGGAGTTTCAATGATCATGAGAACGGTGAGGAATCAGCCCAGAACTACACGGGAGGATCTTGTTAATGATCTCAAGGCAGCTGGGACCATAGTCACCAAGAAAACAACTGGTAACGCACTACGCCGTGAAGGACTGAAATCCTGCAGCGCCCGCAAGGTCCCCCTGCTCAGGAAAGCACATGTAGAGGCCCGTCTGAAGTTTGCCAATGAACATCTGAATGATTCAGAGGAGAACTGGGTGAAAGTGTTGTGGTCAGACCAAAATCGAGCTCTTTAGCATCAACTCAACTCGCCGTGTTTGGAGCCGAAACCTTAATGACTTGGAGAGGATCTGCAAAGAGGAGTGGGACAAAATCCCTCCTGAGATGTGTGCAAACCTGGTGGCCGACTACAAGAAACGTCTGACCTCTGTGATTGCCAACAAGGGTTTTGCCACCAAGTACTAAGTCGAAGGGGTCAGATACTTATTTCCCTCATTAACATGCAAATTAATTTATAATTTTTTTGAAATGCGTTTTTCTTGATTTTTTTTGTTGTTATTCTGTCTCTCACTATTAAAATACACCTACCATTAAAATGTATAGACTGATCATTTCTTTGTCAGTGGGCAAACGTACAAAATCAGCAGGGGATCAAATACTTTTTTCCCCCACTGTACTTAAAAAGATAGAATGCACTGGTGAGCTCAGGAACACCAAAAGGCCTGGAAGACCACGGAAAACAGTTATTTCCCTGGTGAAGAAAAACCCCTTTACAACAGTTGGCCAGATCAAGAACACCCTCCAGGAGGTAGACGTATCTGTGTCAAAGTCAACAATCAAGATAAGACTTCACCAGATTAAATACAGAGGGTTTACCACAAGATGTTAACAGGAAACAGGAAGACCAGATTAGAGTTTCCAAAAAACATCTAAAGAACCCTGTACAGTTCTGGAACAACATCCTATGGACAGATGAGACAAAGATCAACTTGTACCAGAATGATGGGAAGCAAAGACTATGGAGAAGGGAAGGAACTGCTCATGAACCGAAGCATACCACCTCATCTGTGAAGCATGGTGGAGGTAGTGTTATGGCATGGGCATGTATGTCTGCATAGGGAACTGGTTCCCTTTTATTTATTGATGTGACTGCTGATAAAAGCAGCAGGATGAATTCTGAAGTGTTTAGGGTTATATTATCTGCTCAGATTCAGCCAAATGCTAAAAACTCATTGGATGGCGCTTCATAGTGCAGATTGACAATGGCCTGAAGCATACTGTGAAAGCAAGCCATGACTTTTTTAAGGCGACTAAGTGGAATGTTCTGCAATGGCCAAGTCAATCACCTGACCTGAATCCAATTGAGCAGCATTTCACTTACTGAAGGCAAACCTGAAGGCAAAACAAGAACAAGCAGGAACTAAAGACAGCTGCAGTGCAGGCCTGACAGAGCATCACCAGGGAAGAAACCCAGCATCTGGTGAATTCTATGGGTTCCAGACTTCAGGCAGTCATTGACTGCAAAGAATTTGCTACCAAGTATTGAAACTCACAATTAAATTCATGATTATGTTAGTTTGTCCAAATACTTTTGAACCCCTAATATTGGGGGGACCACATATAAAAATGGATGTAATTCCTACACCATTCACCCAATTTGGATGTAGCTACCCTCAAATTAAAGATGAAAGTCTACACTTTGTTTCCTTTCAAATCCATTGTGGTGGCATAAAGAGCCACAATGATGACAATTGTGTCACTGTCCAAATATGTATGGACCTAACTGTATATATACCAGGCCCATTCTTATGCAACACAAATAATGTAGTGGCAACACTAATTCTTTTATAGAAAATATGGTAGATTTTAAGCTAAATCTTAGGTTGGCTGTTTTCATTACAGCTCCAAAAGCTTTTCCCACTATGGGGATGTATGGTTCTGTATAAAATTATTGTGATCCTTTTTCAGGGGCTCCAGCAGTGATCCCATTCCAAGTCAAACACCATACAGGATGAGGGGTGTGTGTGTGACACTGAGAGGTTAGCTCAGGAATGCAGGCCCCCTAGAGTTTGGCTCAGTGATTAAAAACACACAGATTTTTTTATGTTTTTTATTTTTTTATTTAAAAGCTGCAGCTTGTGCGTGGTTCATTGAGCAAACTGAGTAATAATTGCATTTTTTACACTACACATATTTTGCATGAAAAGACAATCTACAGAAAACAAACCAATTATCCTTCTTTTCAGTAGTCTCTAATCCCAAATTATTTCAATTTCTGTATTCTTTTTTTTCTTTTTATAATCTGCTATTTATTCTGGGGGAATATGTCTTGTATTTCTTGATCTTAAACGTGGACGATGCCTGATCTTGACATATTAACATAGTACATTCGCTGTAATATTCTTCACATACCAACAACCCCCCACCTCAAAAAAAGGCCAAATCCAGCCCAGACTTCTCTTTTCACATCCCAGTGGGGTACAGCGACTTTCATGTGCACTGGAAAGCACCTTGAGAAAAAAGATCCCCAAAGATCTGATGTCTGTCTTGTTCATTCTCTGTCTCTCTCTCTCTCTCTCTCTCTCACTTGTTCTGTACCCAGGTCCTGGCTGTGAGACCTTCTGGGACTCAGACCCCGTCACCAAAAGTTGTTACCAGTTCAACTTCCAGTCCACCCTGTCCTGGACTGAGGCTCGTGTCAGCTGTCTCCAGCAGGGGGCAGACTTGCTGAGCATCACCGAGCTGCATGAGCAGACCTACATCAACGGTACAGGGGGCTTAAGAACAGCTGGACTGTATATAAACACTGTAACACTGTGACTAACATGTGCCGTCTGCTCCTGAGACTTTCACAGTGAAGCAAGGAAGCTTCTACAGAAGCACAAAATAAACTCCTGCTCATTTCCTGTAAACAATCCCTGCAGCACAGTTACTGATGCAGTGCAGGATAATGTTATGGATTTCTTCAAGTATTCTTAAGCACAAATCTTTATTGTTTTTTATGTGAAGGAGCCCTTTAGGTTATTTGTTTAAATCCACCAGTTTATTCCCAAATCTAAAATCCTGTAGGAGTTTCTTGCCAGCAGCTTGTAGAATAATTTTTGTTGTTGTTGTTGATGTTGCGGTTGATGTTATTGTATGAGTAACAAGAAGGTCTGTAACTGATCTCTGGTACTGTGTTTTAATTAGCTTCTCCTGTCTCTGCTGTGGGGTTTGTGTGTTTAGGTCTGTTGACCGGTTACAGCTCCTCCCTTTGGATTGGCCTCAACGACCTGGACATCAATGGGGGCTGGCAGTGGTCGGACTCCTCTCCTCTCAAATACCTCAACTGGGAGACAGGTCAGAGTGTATTCCACCCTACCCAGCCACAGTGGTTTAAATAAAAACAAATATATATATTCTTCACTTAGTGCAGTTTTAGGAACAGTACCATATAGTCGTTGTTGTCCTGTTGATGTGGCAGGAGTATGTAAACTCTAAAAACTGGGTTCACTCTTCCAGACCAGCCAGATCAACAGGACCAGGAGAGCTGTGCGGTGATTCGGACTGAGACGTCTGGGCGCTGGAAGAACAAAGAGTGCTCCATTGCTCTGCCCTATGTCTGTAAGAAGAAACCCAATGCCACCACGGATCCCTTCTCCACAGGTGAGACTCCAGTGGATCTTGACTGACCCATCTGTTCCTTAACCTAGGGCCCATTCGGCCACTTTTACACTGTGATGAAAACTTCAAAGCTTCTTCTCTCTAGATGTGAAACCCTTCTGTAGGTTGTATGTATGTCGCCATATATGAAAGTGAGATGTGTTAAAAAATATGGTTCCTGATAAAGCCGGCACCAAAGTCTTACCCTGGCAGAGATTTGGACTAATATGTTTCATTGAGGGAATTTGAAATCCACTTGATCTAAATAATTTTACTATAATGTGTAATATATTTGTCTTAATGCTTTGCACAAGAAAAACAAAAAGGGAAAGAAAAAAACAAATAAAAACAGCCTTTTTATTTGTGAGCCTTCAGTTTTCTGAGTGTTATGAATGCGGCTGAGTAGTGGAGATGGTTGGGGGGCGGGGGATGCTGTAAAATGTGGGTCAGTATCATGCTGTGTTTCTTAGGAGATTCCTGGGTGGAGAAGGACGTAGACTGTGATGTGGGCTGGAATGCTTTCCAGTCCAGCTGTTATCGTGTCAACGTTGAGAAGATGGTCTGGAAGGACGCGCAGAAAGCCTGTCAGAAGATGGAGGCTGGCCTAGTGAGCATCCACACTCGGACCGAACTGGATTTCATCATGAAGAACTTGACACGTGGTAAGCATTCAACCAATAGGAAGAGGCCATTTGTCCCATCTTCCTCTTTGACTTTTAGTTTCTTACTTTTCCAAGGATCCCTTTTTCGCTTGCTTTTGCTTTGGTGCTTGGTATTGTTTTTGTTTTCGTTTTCTTTTTCCTTTACTGCAACTTCTTGGCATGAAAAGTCTATTTTCCTGACTCTCTTGCTTTGGCTTTTGTTAGTTTGAGGCTTTTGAATACTGCTTTGGCAAACCTTTTACCACAAGGCAACAAAATGGTCTGTAATCTTGTATAAAATGAAACAAACTACTGTGCTATTATGTCATATGAGAAATGTGAGAAATGCTCAGAAATCATTGAACTTAGTTTGGCTATGTCTGTTCTCTCAAGGGACCTGTAAGAGTCACTACCAGGTCTGCCCTTGGTACAGAGGGCCTTGCTTTCCCTTGTGACGAGTATGTCTCAGTTTTTGCTGATGTTGGTAAATTCACATGGTTGGGACCTTCTATTGCTTGGTTCTCAAAACATTCAATTATCTCTAGCTTGACACTGCCAAATGTAGAGAAGCACAAATCAGACTATGGATAACAAAGGTTCCTGTTGTCTCTAAGTCAAGTCCCGAGTCCCTCGAAGGTCACAGATGAGGGTTTGTTGAAAGCAAAAGGGTCTATTTTTATTCGGGCTCAGTCCACAGATCATGTCTCCTTTCAGGCCTGAATAAACATCTTATTAATTAAACGTGACCTTGTCCTGTGTATTCCATATAGGCAGCAATATATATATATATATATTTTATTTTTATTTTTATTTTTTATTTTTATTTTTTTAAGTGTAAATTACTTGATTTGTTTATTTATTATTTTAAACGACATGCTTAAAATCGAGTTGGTGCCTAGTTTTGAAGAATATTGTATTCAAGTAGTAAATGTTTGGTTCTTCAATATGCTGCAGACAGTATACACTCACCTAAAGGATTATTAGGAACACCATACTAATACTGTGTTTGACCCCCTTTCGCCTTCAGAACTGCCTTAATTCTACGTGGCATTGATTCAACAAGGTGCTGAAAGCATTCTTTAGAAATGTTGGCCCATATTGATAGGATAGCATCTTGCAGTTGATGGAGATTTGTGGGATGCACATCCAGGGCACGAAGCTCCCGTTCCACCACATCCCAAAGATGCTCTATTGGGTTGACATCTGGTGACTGTGGGGGCCAGTTTAGTACAGTGAACTCATTGTCATGTTCAAGAAACCAATTTGAAATGATTCGACCTTTGTGACATGGTGCATTATCCTGCTGGAAGTAGCCATCAGAGGATGTGTACATGGTGGTCATAAAGGGATGGACATGGTCAGAAACAATGCTCAGGTAGGCCGTGGCATTTAAACGATGCCCAATTGGCACTAAGGGGCCTAAAGTGTGCCAAGAAAACATCCCCCACACCATTACACCACCACCACCAGCCTGCACAGTGGTAACAAGGCATGATGGATCCATGTTCTCATTCTGTTTACGCCAAATTCTGACTCTACCATCTGAATGTCTCAACAGAAATCGAGACTCATCAGACCAGGCAACATTTTTCCAGTCTTCAACTGTCCAATTTTGGCGAGCTTGTGCAAATTGTAGACTCTTTTTCCTATTTGTAGTGGAGATGAGTGGTACCCGGTGGGGTCTTCTGCTGTTGTAGCCCATCCGCCTCAAGGTTGTACGTGTTGTGGCTTCACAAATGCTTTGCTGCATACCTCGGTTGTAACGAGTGGTTATTTCAGTCAAAGTTGCTCTTCTATCAGCTTGAATCAGTCGGCCCATTCTCCTCTGACCTCTAGCATCAACAAGGCATTTTTGCCCACAGGACTGCCGCATACTGGATGTTTTTCCCTTTTCACACCATTCTTTGTAAACCCTAGAAATGGTTGTGCGTGAAAATCCCAGTAACTGAGCAGATTGTGAAATACTCAGACCGGCCCGTCTGGCACCAACAACCATGTCACGCTCAAAATTGCTTAAATCACCTTTCTTTCCCATTCAGACATTCAGTTTGGAGTTCAGGAGATTGTCTTGACCAGGACCACACCCCTAAATGCATTGAAGCAACTGCCATGTGATTGGTTGGTTAGATAATTGCATTAATGAGAAATTGAACAGGTGTTCCTAATAATCCTTTAGGTGAGTGTATTTGGTAAACATAGGATTGATTTCTTGCGATTCAAAACAAGCATATGGATTGACTTCAGGCTGCTCATTTGGTCCAAATTAAAAACAAAGGCATTTCACGCGGTAGCTTAAGATCACATTAATTAACCAATTAATTAAATAGCTGATTGAATAACTGAAAGCTCAGTTGTAATACAAAAAAACACAAGTGAGTATTTCCAGGAAAAGGGCTGCACACCCACAGTTTACGATGCTTGGGAGTAATAGGGCTGTTCTTGAGCTAGTTTCCAATGTAAGTTAAAGGTCAACTGTTCAGATGATGTCTCCCTTCTTCCTGAGATTGATGTGATGGGCCTCCTGTTTTTCAGATATAGATCAGCTGTGGATCGGGCTCCATGATACCAGGATGCAGATGAACTTTGAGTGGACAGATGGCACCCCTGTCCTCTTCACCTTCTGGAATCGCTTCCAGCCAAACACCAACAGCACCAAAGAAGAAGACTGCGTCACCATTGGTGTGCCTGTGAGTGTCTTGTCAGCCAGTGGATTTCTGTCCTTTCTTCCTTCTCTCTCTGTCTCTCTCTCTTTCTCTCTCTCAATCTTTTAATTCAATCCTCCAAGTTGTAGAATTTTAGACAGTCTACAAACCATCCCTACATATTGCAGTGAACAACAATGAATACCATTCTATAAGTTTTGTTTTGGAGGAATGTGTGTGAAATAACATATTTGATTGTAATAGAGATGTCTCAATTGTTGTGTGTCTTCAGCCAGGACGGTGGGAAGTCAAAGCCTGCAATCTGTCCCTGCCGTCCGTCTGCAAGAAACAGGGGCACAAAAGTGACAGCAAGGTGCAGGTTAATGGCTGCTCAAAGGTAGGAGCGTGGATGTTTTTCAATCTTTAAATGAGTCGTATGGAGGGAAACATTATAATAAGGGTTGTATTTGAATATCAGTCTGCAGTTACACAACACCTATGAGAGAGAAACTGAGGAGATGGTGAGACTTAATTTGTAATTATCCTAATCAAATCCAGAGCAGGTGTCAAAAAACAAGATAGCTTTAGAAACACGTCAGGAGCATCAAACCTGATTCCTCAGTGCGCTTTTCCTTGATGTTCTCTGGTACAAACACCAACTACAATTTACTGTGGCCGAAGTCTCCTCGCATGCCTCTGCACTGACTCGTGCTTCGCATTGTGCATGACGTTACCCACCACGCCACCTTGACCTCTTCCCCTGACAGGGAACCTTCCCACCACAAAAGGCCTATTCACTGTCCTGTCCTGTCATGCAACAACAAACTCGGTATCAAGGACCTTCTTCCAGCGGGCAGTGGTTATTTGAATTCGCCGTCGTAATAGTCAGCGCTGCCAGGGGCTGGAGGTCAGCCAGGCCTGCCGCCCCCTCGTACAGAGAACTGCTGGGTGCAGGCGAGTGCCACAGACATCTGGAAAATTGATCTCTGCTGTACTACAGTCTCTTCATCCCTTCTCTCACTCTGTTTGGAACCCTGATTCTTTCAGCAGTATTGTTTGTTTATATATATATATATATATATATATATATATATATATATATATACATATGTATACATTTCAGTGTGGAACAGGGAGTAGAAAAATACTTTACAGTATATATTATTAATACAATTCTAAAAACATTTACAAGAAATTAGCAATGTTTGATTTCTCATTGATTGTCAAGAGCATAACTAATGATTTAGGGGGTTGTGGGCCTGAAACCTTTTGCAGGCTGTTCTTGGGATTTGCCCCACACAGTTCACTTGGAGGACCCTGGCTTAAAAACCTCTTGTGGGTCTTCACACCAAAGTGTTCACCCTGCTGTCTGTGCAATGTGTGAGTTATTGCAGGCTAGCTATTTACAGAAGGCACAGAAATGGTCTGTGGCAGCTTATAGCTATGGGCAATTTATTCTGGTAACTTTCTGATAATAAGATCTCCATATTCTGAGGTGGCAGCCAAACTAAAAAGTGAATCGAAAAACAGTTCAGAATACATTGTTGTTGGAGCTTTGAAATATTTCCCAATGCTAAGTAAAGATGTAGCAGCATAGCCTCTTTTTATTGTGACTTTGTTACATCCTGTGAATAACAAAGCCCTTCTCATAAGACTGTTTTGGGGGCTCACTGGCTGAAGACAAAATGGTGATTATATCAGCGTTAAACTTCATTCCATTATGAGTTCCTGTAATGTGTTAAAAATACCATGTATGGTCAATGTTCTTCACTTCCAGATGAGCAGAAAATACTTGTGTGTATGGTAACAGCTGAACAATTTCTTGACTTTTTCAAATGCCAAAAACTGCCTCTGAAAATCTCCCAGTGGATAATCTCGCCCACTCGTCATGTTGGCTTTGTGTTGCTTTCCATCTGTGAATGTCTTTATCTGTAAATACCTATCTTCTCTTTCAGCTTTGTCTCATCCTGTTTCCACTGAAATTACAGAAATGGATGTCTAAGATGTATTTTAATACATAAACTAAACTAAAGTAAAGTAGAATATCTGCTTTGTGTAAAAAATATATATATTTAAATACATACTTGATTTCACTTGTGTCCCCTGTGAATTGTTAGAATGAGGAAGATACAAGCTGGGACGAACAAAATATAATCTACATTCTGAAAAAAGCCAAGATGTTGAACAAAACAGTTGAGCGTGTATTTAACCAATTATATACTGTACAGTTTTTCATTTTCAGCTACAAATTTCAATCACAAGCCCGTTTATGACCTTTTTTCTTCTTCATTAGAGTAGTAGGCTGGCCTTGCACTGATTTACTTGTGTTCTTGTCCGTCTCTGCCAGGGCTGGAAGTGGCATAGTCCATCGTGCTACTTTCTTGGAGAAGAGCCATTGAATTTTGAAGAGGCAAAGAAGGCTTGTGTGAACAAAGACGCTGCTCTGGTCACAATTACCAACAGGTACTGCCCAAGGATAGAGCCCAAATTCTCCTATGTATCTTCATTTGAGTTGGGATTTTGTAGCCTTGCCCACCAGTGGAGCATATTTTGTGAATGTAATTATTGGAAATGACAGTTCACCATCTGAAAATCCAACTACTTTCTAAGAAAATGGCAACTTTTAAAGGTTTAATCATTTGGAAATTGGAATGGAATTTGCATTTTATTGTACTCAAAGGAAGGTTACTTCACCATAATCTAAGAGGTGGATGGAAAGATGGCACCAAAGAATTAAACTCAATATAGAGCCTTTAATACTTATTTTAATTTAAAGCAAGAAAGATCCAAACACTTGAGCCACTTTTGGCATGAGAGCATCTTACTTGCAGATTCGATGTCCCAAAGGGGTGCGTGATGAGGAAGTGTTAGAGCACACACTGGACTCTTCACACTGATCAGAGGTCTCACACTGTGCCCCGTGGCTTCCAGGTTTGAGCAGGCCTTTGTGAACAGCATGGTGTACGGCCGCACAGGGGACTATTTCTGGACTGCTCTCCAAGACCAAAATGAGACGGGCGCCTTCCATTGGCTGAGTGGAGATGAGGTCACCTACACCAACTGGAACCATGACCAGCCAGGTAGACCATGAACCATGAACACCCTGCCAGACCAGCTTGGTTTTGTTGCTCTGCAGGTTTCATACGCCGAGCTAGACACCACTCAAAAAGGTTGAAATGTTAACTTTTATGAAATGCTGAAATAAATTAAGAAAAGGATTTTTAAAAAAGAAAATTGTGAAATCTGCAAACTTCAGTCATCAGCTGACCACAGTCCTATTGTAATTTCTTTCCCATCCTTTCTCTAGGCTTCGACAAGGGTGGCTGTGTGGTGCTGGCAACGGGCAGCGCTACTGGACTGTGGGAGGTGAAGGACTGCAGCTCTACCAGAGCCAAGTACCTCTGTCGCCAGAACACTGGGCCCTCCGAGAGCCCAGGGCTGCCCATGCCCGCCCCTACACCAAGCCTCACAGGCTCCTGTCCACAGGAATGGAAAAGCAGCAGCACACTGCACCACTGCTACAAGGTACCCCTCAGAGTGAAAGGTAGTCACTGTGGATTCAGACAGCTGATGAGCTTGAAGTTTGATGGAACAACAAACACATTTTTTACCATTGCTGTACAATGAACTGTATATTGTCACAAAATATAATGTCCAATTTTAGTAATGACGAAACACACTTTACAGTATGAAATAAAGAATTCAAAGAAAAAAGGGAACAAGACGGAAATCTAAAATGACCAACCCTTCATTGGGACAACACTTGCTCTAATGATCTGTAAATACAAAATCCAAAAACCAACCAGTCCGTTGGTGGTAAAATGCCAATATGACTGTTTGGCATTTCTTCACATAAGGAAGCCTTTCTGTATATAAAAAATCAAAAGTAATCACTTCCAGCTTTGGTCCAGCAGCTGCCAGTAAGTGCATCAGAGCTATGCCGCCAGACTTTGGCTCCCTCAGGGGGTTTCTCTACTGGCATTTCGCTCCCTCTCGCAAGGGGGACCTGATGCACCATGTGTTTCTAATCTAGGCACAGGCTGCTGGTGAACAGAGCTGGCCCTGCTCCCAGTAGATTATATCCTGCTAAGGTAAACACTGTCTGTGTCAAGGATCACCCTGCCAAGTAAACTGCATTGTTGTGCTGATCGTAGTAGCACACAGTGATCTTTATTGTAGCGATCAAACAGAAGACAGGAGTGAAACAATCTCGTGTAATGGCTTCTGATGTGTTACTCTGCGAGGCAAAATGGAGAGTGCAAATTACACTACGGGTAACTATTACAAATAAAGTGCATGGTTACAGTTCACGTTGTCTCCTCTCTCCATGTCATGAACTGTAACTGTAACACTTTTGGACCTAGTTTTGATGTTGCAATAATTATGTTTATGTTTACTCATCATTTTGACAGACCTGTAATGAAATGCACTAATGTAGAACTTCCATAGCTCCTTTTACCCCATAAGCAAGCAGGCGATAAAGTGAAAGTGAATATTCCTTTAAAAAGATTTGGGACAATAAAGCAACATACACCATGACTCTTTCATTGGGAGAAAAAAAAATGTTATAAAAGGCTGTTGAAGTGGAAATGTGACACGATATGGCTTTAGTTCTGGTTTCACCCCAGGTCTGTGGTGAGACATGGCCACGAAGAGACAAAATCGAGCAAGTTGTGACTAGAACAACATCACAGTCAAAGAGTTTGATGTGGTTAGGGGAAAAGCTCAAAATCATAGGCTTCCGCAAACTGTTGTCATTTTCACAACTCTTTTCTCTCTCTCGCTCTGTTCAGGTGTTCCATTTCCCCGAGCTGGATCAGAAGCTCAACTGGATGCAGGCCCACTTATACTGCCATAAGCACGGGGCCCAGCTTCTGAGCATCAGCAGCTTCGATGAGGAGCAGTTTGTGGCCCAGATCCTCCACGAGACCTTTGGGTGAGCACCTCTTAAGTTGTGGTTCGAAAGAGCCTTCGCCCTCTACTTTTGAAACCATACAATTCGATGATTCGTTGACTTTCGTATCATGTTGACCGTTAAACTCTACTCATTTGAAAATGACATCTTTACAGAGTGTGCTGGACAGAACACTAATCCAGCCACAGAAACGTGTGCTATATCCATTACAGATGATCCAGAGGAATGGGGTCGATCCCATATGAATAGTCAATGGCTTTATCTGCAAAAGCAAAGAGTGTATGGCCAACAGAATAACCCAGACTAGAACTTCAGTTTCTCTCCCTTGCATTGAAGAAACCTAAATCTCTCTTCTTCATACTCTGTTCATCCTGTAGAGAGTCGGAGGACCATGAGCAACACTGGTTCTGGATTGGTCTGAACCGTAGAAACCCGATGGACAAGGGCAGCTGGAAGTGGAGTGATGGCTCAGGGGTGAGGCAGACACTGTGCCACTCAATCAGTGAAAACGTCTGCATGCAGCCTGACCCTCTCCCTCCCAAACCCCTGCTTTCAGCTTATTAGAGACTTTTAAACTAAAGTTTGGGAGGAGGCCACCTCTCCCAATCTCACATCACTCTTGCTCCATGCACAGTCAATCAGATGCACTCTAACATACACAGACTGATAAATACCAAGCAAATACCGAGCTTCCTGTGGTCTGTGTCAGTAGCTTGGCTCACAGAGTGCTACAACCACTCTCCCTCTTGCTTAAAACTTTCAGTAGCACATCCCTCTGCCTCCCCATTCTCCGGCTTTGCAGCAGCTGTGGAATTATGGGAGTCTCATTTGTTCCTGCATATTATAAAGGCACATCAGCTGGGTATTCTAACACATATTCCCTTTTCCCCTCCTCACAGTACTCCTATCACAACTTTGGACGCTATTACTATGAGTATGACAACAGGCAGTGTGCAGTGGCAGACTTGGGCACCATGCAGTGGCTGGCGATGCAGTGTGAAACAGAGCTGGACTGGATCTGCAAGATACCCAAAGGTAACGCATGTGTATGGGGCATAGCACCACTCCTGGAGGGCTACAATCGGGCAGCTATTAAAGGTCTCTTAAAGCCAATACCTGAGAAAAGGGTTAAATTGAGTCTGTTCAGACAGTAATTGGTCCAGATGAAATTAAAACAGAAGCCTTAAATGATCTAAAAGGCCCAGAGTTCTCACTGTTCTTTTCCTCTGAGGTGAATTAATTTAATGACAAAAATAAAACCGTCCCTACAATGCTGGGTCTGTGGTTAGTATGTTAGCTAAACTGGTGGTTAAATTGTTCCCATAATACCCTTCTGACATGTACTGATAGTAAATTACGCATGTGGATGTTTATATTTGTTTAAGTTAATCTACAATTTGATTGTCTTTTATTAACAAAAAGAAAACAAAACAAGAAAAGCGCACATAATATGGCTGACCACATTTTGATTCATAACATGAAAAAACTTTTTTCCCCTTTCAGGCACACATGTGAAGGAGCCTGAAGAAAATGAAGGTATGGTCAATAATATCTTCTGTACGTTCTGTTTCCAGTTAATATTGCTCTGATGCTTCACTACTCCATAGTTGTTTTTTGTGCCCTGGCCTAACACTGGGCCTGTGCCCCTCTGCCTCCTCAGGTGGGGGCAGCAAGGAGTGGGTGACCTTTAAGGATGTGGAGTTCAAGTTCTTTGACCATCGGGCCACCTGGGAGCAGACCCAGCGCATCTGCAGTTGGTTTGAAACCTCGCTGGCTTCAATTCACACCTCTGAAGAGCTGGACTTCCTCAGCCAGGCCCTGGGCAAGGTAGGACCTGGGACCAATTGCATAAAACAGCTTTCATTGACGTTCCTCCTTTGTCTCTTCCTTGAGATCAAGGGTGTCACAAAAGTACTATAAAATATTGAAGCCCATAAGTAAGATAAGGAAAATACTGCTATATGATACTGTAGTTATGCAATGGTCAAGGTGTGCTATGCAGTCTCCGGCCCTATTTCCCTAATGCATTTTCATTCATATCATTCTGAGCTAGAATTTTGCATTTAATAAATTGGTCTGGAAAGGGGTTTCATGATTCACAAGTGTTCAGAATCTCTGAGCCATTTAAAAATGCCTTGGCTGGATACTAGGACCTCCTACTTGTGGAATTCATGTTCTAGAGTCCCCCTTGAGTTCTCAGCTGATGTCATAAAACCAACCCCCCACAAAATACAGTGAAGTGAAGTTGAACCTTAAATTAAAATAGAAGCATTTAATGCGAACTGGTCACAGCATGTATTTACTGAACTTACCTGCTTTTCCCCCATTTTGACTTAGATGTCCAAAAATGAAGGCCAGCAGTGGTGGATTGGACTGTACACAAATGAAAATGATGGACGTTTCAGGTCAGCTTTTTGTCCTTAAGTCTCACTGCCTAGCAATTACCACAGGCATGTCCAGTCAGCGTTTCATGACTGGAACATCAACAGAGATATGATATAATATGGCATGAAAAATGTGCTGTCCTGTTCGGTCCTGGTCTGTGACCATTTCTGCGCCGTTGTGACATTGATAAAAGGCTCTCTCTCTCTCATAGGTGGTCGGACAAATCTGTGGTGGACTATGTGGCCTGGGCTCCTGGCAAGCCACGCCCCGTGAGCCGTGACAGGAAGTGTGTGTATATGACAGCCGGTAGAGGTAAGGTCATCTCTGTGGAGTCACTGAGCTTCTCGGGAGCTCCGCCTGGGGCACTCCTCCTCAGAAAGCAGGCTTTTCTCCGACTACATCACTCTGTCATTCCATAAAAGTACCATACAATGGCTTATTTTCCCTGTAAGGTTCTGTAAGGGGTCTTTATGTAGTTTAATTCAAGATCCAACATTCCATCCTACATATTCCTAAAACACACTTCCTTACAGTTCTGTTCCTCTTTGACACAGGAATTACTATTAAAGCTGTAACTGATGCAACAGTTACACCCGACCCACACTCCCCTGGAAACAATGAAGCTTTTCTAGAGCCCAATGTCAGAATTATCTAACTGATGTCTTTTTTTTTTTTTTTCTTTTCAACAGGGGAATGGAGTGACCAGAAGTGCTCTACTGATCTGCCCTATGTATGTAAAAGGGTCAACAGGACTCAAACAACCCCGACCACCCCTTCTCTGGTGCCCTCTATTGGGGGATGTCCAGAGGGCTGGACCCTCTTCCTTAACAAGGTACAGCACAATCCTTTTGTCATCATCAAAAGAATCAGAGAGTCACAGCTAACACTTAATGGAACCAGGATCTGCAATATTTGTGTGTATGACAGAAGAAATGTAACTGTCACATTGGGTTTTTTTTTATTCAAGTTTAAATTAATGTTACAGCATAAAAGCTTTATTTATTTTTTTAACATGTGATTAAAATACCCAATCATATTCCCCCAGTGCTACAGGATATATGGCGAACAGGAGACAAGGAGGGTCACCTGGGCCAAGGCAAAGACATTCTGTGAGATTCAGGGGGCAGTTCTGGCCACAGTTTCCAATCACCTTGAGCAAGGTAGAAGAACTTCACCATCTCACTCATGCGAAGTAGAAACTGTGTTAAAACATGAACATAATGTCTAAATTCAGCCACAAAGTCAGCATTTAAAAACTGGTCCACTCTTATTAACTATCATTACATCCCATATTGTACAGATCCATGAACACAAACAAGATCTAGTCCTTGAATTCCCCTTCCTTCTTTTGCTCATTGAGCCCCCACTATAGTTCCCCTATCATGGATTTTAGGATTGTGTTTAAAATAATGGTTACATAGAAATATGGACCACCTTTGATACTTCTGTGAGAGAGGCCTAACTACAATTTGGGTGGAAAAATAATTAGTACAAAAGCAGCTGGTTAATACATTTAGTTTATTTTTATGATGGGCAGCAAGGGGGACTTGGATACTTCGGTACTTTACAAAATGGAAGAGAGGAATAACTGTAAAAAATGAGCAATAAAGGAGTTATTTTCTACAGCCTTCATCACCACCCTTCTGTCTGGTGTGACCTTTAACCTCTGGATTGGCCTGTCGGATTCTGAAAGGAAATTCCACTGGCAGGAAAAGGAGTCTGTGATGTATGTCAACTGGGGCCCAGGACAGCCCACAGGATACCAGGCCTCCATGTTAACCAGGACCCCGGTAGGGAGTTAATTCGTGTTTAATGCTTTTTAATAGTATTGAACTGACAATTCTTCAACAATTATGTTTTCTTGAAACCCTCCAGGAAACATTCTGATATTTATTTGACCTGGTACCTAGAGTGACTGACTATACTGTGACTTAATACACCCTTGACAGGTGTTTTCCAAAATATGTATAGTGTTCCTATCTTGTCTTGTGTTTAAACAAACGACAGGCAGAGAAAACATGCTTCCACAAAGAAATGTTTCCCAACCAAGATGTACCAACGTGTGCCATTAGGATTGGGGATACTGGGAGCAGGAGGGAGGGAATGGGAAGTGATTGGTGAGGAGCGGCCATGATTGGGTAACACGGCCTGTTTTCTGTTGTTGTCCAGATGAACTGTGCTGTGATTTTACATGGAAACCCCCAGAGGAACACAGGCTACTGGGCAGTGAAGGGTTGTGATGAAGAAAAGCATGGATACCTTTGCCAGAAAAAGAAAGGTATGGCCTTCTCATTAAAGACAGAAGATATATAAAACAAGCAGTTATATTGATGGATGTGTTGACTGTAGTTTGACCAGTTCAGGAGTGCTGTATCGTCTGAGAAGAGTTGCATTGCTGAGTTTATTTTCCCTTGCAGATGTTTCGCTCCAAAGTCAGGTGAATCCCTTCCCTCCCTCTCTCACTGGACCCCTTCAATACCGGAACATCTCCTACCGCATCCTCCAAAAGCCCCTGGACTGGGAGGGAGCAGTGCATCTGTGTGACACTTTGAACGCCAGCCTCACTTCCATACAGGATCCTTATCAGCAGGCCTACCTCACCCAGATCCTCAGCGCCCTCAATGTGCCCACGTGGATTGGCCTCTACAATGATGGGGTAAGTCCACAGGAGGTGTTTCAGTATGGGATCACTGTGGCAGTCCCTGCCATCAGGGCATAAAACTGTATTATTGTGAAATTGAAAACTGTTAAAAGCCCTGACATTTCCCTGTGTCTGTGTTTCTCAGGGCCGAAGTTACTTGTGGCTTGGGGAGGATCAAGTGTCCTACACAGACTGGCGCGAAGGGGAGCCCAGCCAAACCATGGGCTGTGGGTACATGAGCGCCACGGGCAAGTGGGCTGTCAGAAGCTGTGAGACTAAGCTGAAGGCTGCCATCTGCCAGCTGAACAAAGGTACCGCATCCCGGCCCAGTAACTTGCACTGTATTTCAAATTAAATAAAAGAATGATCAGTTCGATCAACCGCGATAGGGTACAGATTTGTAGGGCAAAGCTTTGATCAGTACAGAATGATGCAAAACCTACAACATCTCCAGGCAAAATCTCCAACCTGTTTGTGGACATAGCTGTTGTTTAGCTACTGTGGCGCCTTTTTCCCACAGAGCCGGTGAAAGAGCACAAGTGGACTTACAGTGGACACTGTCCCCATACCCTGGAGGAATCCTCTTGGATCCCCTTCCGCAATCACTGCTACTCCTTCCACCTGGAAAAACTCACTCCACAAAAGGACGCTGCTGAGAAATGCAGGAAAGGTAGGGCACAACTTACGCCACTTTTTTGTATGTTTGTTTTTGTTTTTTCCCATGTGGATCACCTGAATCTGAAACCATCTAATTTAAAATCTAATAATAAAATAATAATTGAATGATTTATCAATATAGCCAATCAGGGAACTAACAATAAACACTGCAGATGCCAATTTTATCTTTTAAATTCATACTCTTCCTTTCTCTGTAGTTGTAGCTTTATTTAATTGTATCTTAAATTATGGTTTTGCAGCAGGATCTATACATTATAAATCATGTATCCTTTCTGTGGATCACCTGAAGGGACCCACAGACCCACAGTAGTTCATAGACCCACAGTTTGAGAACCTCCTCTTTGCACCTGCTGACTCCCTCTCTTTCTTCTCTTTCTGCCTCACATGGCGCCCCCCGTCCCGTCCCATGGCTGTTGGCGTCTTGCGCAGTGGGAGCTCAGATGCTGTCCATAATGGACGAGACAGAGAACAGCTTTGTGTGGGAGCACATGCAGGCCTACCAGGAGCAGGCACACGGTGCATGGCTTGGAATCACCATGAACCCCAAAGGTAGGAAAGGAGCTCACAGGCCTGCCTCTTTTGTAGCTGTAGCAGGATGGTTAAGCCTAATTAAGCCTAGTTAAGCCTCTCTGTAGAACTGACTGGGGAAGGGTTGAGATTATTTTTATGCATCGGGGCGGTTCAGTTCAATAATGGCCCTGTGGGGAGGTGTTAAGGTCAGCATCTCTTGTTTGTGTGCACAGGGGGCAATCTGGTGTGGCTGGAGGACACGGCGGTAGAATTCACAAACTGGGGGACCCAGGACTCCAACCTCAGCATGCTGAGTCCCAACTCCTGCTTCTGGATCCAGAGCAACACGGGTATCTGGAAGCTGGGCTCCTGCAATAATAAGACCCACGCCATCATCTGCAAGAGGACGCGGGGTAAGAGCCACACACCAACACTGTTTTTAAGACTGGGACAATTGAATTCAGGATTAGCATCATTTAAAGGAGCTGAATCGATATGAGTAAAGTTCTGCCATGCCTGCTTGACTTAATGACATCCAGTAGTTTTAATATTAGATGTATACTGAAGATATAAGAAACCTGGTCCACATTGGGTGAAAAATCTGTACTTTTTTACTCATAAGTAGTTTGATAAATTAAGTCACTAGAGGCTTTGTTGAAACCAAACAAAACTCTATAGCCCTGATTAACCTAAATTGGAAGCCTTTAAGTGCAAGAAAGTCTCCTACTTTAAAATCAACCTCATGATTCACTTTGCTTCACTTTTTCTCTTTACAGATGCAAAAGCTGAGCAGACATTCAGTAAGTGTGATTAAGCAAATCTTGACTCATTAGAAGAAGGGAAAAGACTGGATTGTTTGTGTACTGATCAAATTGAAAACTGGAAAATGTGTATATATAATGTATAAATACTCAGTAAATCCCTTATGGAAGAAAAGTATTAAGTTAAATCAAATCAATCACCGGAAGCACAGTACTTTTATGTAGCCTTCATCAGTGCCCTGTTTCTCATCCACAGTTGAACAGGATCACATGCCCACCTTCGTGATCGTGATCGTGACCGCTGTGGCCCTGTGCCTCTTCATCATGGCCGCCATCTTCCTGTACAGGAGGCGGAGCGGTGGGGCACGGGGGGCCTTCGAGGGGGCACGCTACAGCCGCACCAACTCCGCCCCCACGGAGTCCGCCGAGAAAAACATCCTGGTGTCTGACATGGAGATGAACGAGCAGCCAGAGTAACGGGACGAGACGGGATGGACAGACTGACACAGACAGACAGACTGACTGACAGACTGACGGACTGACGGGTGTTTGAAGATGCTCTGGGGCTGTGTGGAGCACAGCGGAAAACCAAGTGACTCACCCATAGCCAAGCAGCATGGAAACCAGGGCCGACACCTGTGAGAAACAGGAGGAAAGAAGACTCCCCCTTTATCTGCAAGACAACATTATCTCCTTGTACCCCCTTGTCCTTTTCTTAAGCTTCATTATTTGATGACGCGTAGCTCAAGTTGAATAACAAGTATAACAAAATATATGAGCAGTATATGTTTTTTTTTTTTTCTTCCTGCCTCATTGCAATATATATTGTTATACTTGCTTATCAAAATACAGAATCGATGCATTTTGATGAACAGTCAGAGACTATAGAGACTTACGTTTTTAAACCTGACTTTCCTTGTGCTGTCTTCTGTTTGCAAAAGGTATTCTTTGGTCACAGCTTTCACGATTTACATTCTGCTGAGGTTGAAGTATCTCATGGGGGGCCCCCCCGCCAGGATCGATTGTGTAAAAATCCCAAACCTTCATACTCATTGATTTTATTCCTGACTGCGCCTGGGTAGTGACCATTGTCATGATCGGATGGGGAATCATGGGCTGTCAGTGCCGTCGGCTGTAGTGCAGTAAACGCTTTGCTCATGTCCTGAGGTTCAAACATGGATTCATTGACCCCAGGGGAGAGATTTATTCTGTAATTCTGTATGGAATTTGAGAAGCATGCTAAAGAATGTTCTAGTGTTTGAAAAACATGGCAAATTCATCGTGCAGCTCCACAGACAAACTATATGGGCTTGTGCAGCTCAGAGGGAATTCAGCAGACACAAATGTGGATTAGGGAAGGCAAATAGCAATATAATCCTGTTTTAATCCTGTGCTGTCTTTAAACTAGAGCAGAATGGTAACTGTAAAAGTTACAAAGCATTATTCCAGGCCTATGTATCCTTTATTTTCGTTCTGTTGGGTGGTCTTTGGTTTTGTAAAAAAAAGACAGAACTCCACCCTGGGTACTCAGAATGCAGTTCACATGCTGTTTGTGTCAAACAAATGCGTTGACTGTGTTAGTCTGTTAGTTTGAGACCTCTCTAACATTTGCCCCTCCCCCCCTTCCGGAGGGTGAAAGCACAACAATTTAATTGCATTCTTGATTTATTGGTCATAGTAGAAAAGCTGAGAAGGAGAAAAGAAAAAGGACTGTGGTTTTCCTTTGATGTTAGGGTTTGAGTTTCAGTGAGTCTGTGGAAGTGTTCGCCACGGGAACTCAACACGATGAAAAACTAAAAAGAAAGACCGCTTTGTATAAGCAAATGCATTTGAAAAAGAAATCAGAAGTATGATAATCCTTATTTTCCTTTTTTTTACTGTAGACATTCAACTTTATAGCTAAAGGCAGAACCACACATACAGAAAGCTAAGGTTCAGATTGAATTTTTGAACAGCTTTGTATGACACTACAAGTCTAAAGTAAACAAAGGCTGCTTGTGTGTTGGGGGTATAATTCTGTTTTGAGGGATTCACTGTGCTTGGTTGTAGTGTTGTGGAAACGTCAGAAGGTCCAGGGGGCTGACATTGTCTTATTAATGAGAACACTCTACCCATTCAATGCAGGCATGAGCAAGTAAACAGGTTCACCTCAAGGTCTTTTACAAGTGGTTACAAAACAACAGCCCAGGTTGGTGTCTGTTACACCTTACAATAAACCCTTTGAAAAACTAAGCTTCCAAAATCTGGAGATGCTGAATTCATCATTCCCTTTTCATAGTTGGAGTCTCCGTAAACCAACATAGCTGCTATAGCATTGTGTTCTTGAACATGGATGGCCGGGGTTTTCTGCCATGGCCTTTTTGTTAGGTACATTCTGACAGATGCTTGATTCCAAGAAACATTGTAATCATTATGAAAATGTCTGTGATGAAAGCATTTTGGCATAATAGATACAAAGAAGGGTGGTACGGTGGTTAGCACTACTGCCTCACAGCTCCAGGGTCCTGGGTTCAAATGCTGGCTTGGGGGGACCTGTCTGTGTGGAGTTTGCATGTTCTCCCCATGGTCTCTCTAAATTGCCCTGTGTGTGTTGCCCCATCCTGGGTGTACTCCTGCCTTGTGCCATATGCCTGCTGGGATCAGCTCTGGCTTCCCCTTGCCAGGATAAGTGGTTTTGAAAATGGATGGATACAAGGAACTTTAAATTTATTTTTTCTGAATGAAAAAATAAGAAAAATACTTTGACTGTTTATGTCGAACTAAAGATAAGTGCCATTGTTTCTCGGAACAGATCACAAGGACAAGTACATTTTCAGTTTTTTTTCTCTCTAACTGAGGGCCGTTGGGCAATGAGGAACCAAATCCAAAGTATTGTAGCTTTTTTTTCTATTCTTTTTTTGCTATACTGTAAAGTGCATGCAAAGTATTGTAGCTTTTTATAAGCACAGGTTTCACGCAAGGATTTACCATTAGGTTTGGCTTTTTAATATTTAATTTGCATTTCATTTGTGTGTTGTTGTCGTCATCTGTACATTTCCGATAGAATCTTGAGAATCTGCGTAGAAAATGAAGGATTCCCACCCACAAATCATGGTGTATTCTGGAGCAGTGCAATATCGTTGTCCCGGTCAACAACAAATGACAGCCAAAGAAAGCCACCATGTTCTTGTTGTTTCTTTTTTTTACCTGGTTCGGCCTGAAGAGTCCAGAGCGAGATGTGTACTTGAAACAGTATTCAGGATCCTAAAATGAATACTGTTCATTTTGCCTACACAAATAGGAATACATGCATCTCTTATTTTGTGTTATGTTGAGTAAAATGATAATATAACCTTACCAGGGGTGAGGGGGGGGTGGCAGAGGGGGGAACGGTGCTGCCGATCAGAGAGTGATTTCACTTCCTGTTCATGAGGGTTTCTTCATGCAGACAGTCTAATGAGGGAAGCAGATGAATGTTCTCAATGCCAACCATACCCACTTTCACCTGATCGCAGGCAGCAACAGCAGCAGCATTACTGAGACATTCTTTGCCTCAGGGGTAATCCGTGAGCTGAAGACTCCTCAGCGGCATGGCTCTTACTGGAAACCTCTCGATCTTTGTGCAGCTCATTGTGGTTTTCTTCATCAAGCTGGTCCCTTCACTACCAGAGTACCACAAAAAGTCTCCAGAGAGCCCCAGTAGAGCTGAAAGAGTAGCATCATCTCTTTGGATGTGGGGTGTTCGTAGTATGTGATACGGAGTATATAGTAGCTGTGGATTGTTTGTTTTTATTTTTTGTCTTTGTTAAATTTTACTCCCTTGTCCAAGTGGATGTAGTCTAGTAGTCCCACAAATGGAAAATAACTTTCTGCTTCAACAGTCGCCTGTATAAAGAAACAAAATGTCAAGCAACTATACAGTGTTTATGAAGTGGACCATCTTCACAGGTCAGATTCATCCACCCAGTGGTTTGAAACTGCTTTGTGTAGTGAATCGATCACAGAAGTTGTACTTTAAGACTTTGATGTAACCACTATTTAATTTTTTTAAGGGATTCATTCATCTGATATTCAGTCTTTGTGCTGATTAATATTCCCTGGAGAATAATTGAGTTATGTGGGTAGTTCCAAACAACAAATGAGTGGCCTTTTTTCCCCCTCCAGATATTTTTAATTACTAAGAATTACTGCAGTCTTTTTATAGGACTTTTTATAGCTCTATATTGCCTGGGGCACTATGATTATAAGATGAGGAAAGTGCAATTTACTTCTGTAGATGTCTTTAAAGAGAGATTTTGGTATTTTCCCATTATTCATGAGGTGATGCAATAGCATTGTGGTCAATGGAAAATTTGAAGATTGGATTTTTTTCTTTCTTTTTAATATCAGAATTTATTTTCCTGTAAACACATTACATATTTTTAACTTTCGGAAGAAGAATGAAATTGAAAGGAATCTGTTGGAGTGAAGCAGTATGTTTAGTTTCCAGTGGTAAGAGTGAGGAAGAGTACAGTAGGTCTGGAACCGATTAACGGAGCAACTGCGGTTTGTTTGGGATTTCTCTATTCCAAAGTGCCTCAGCGCTGGCTCCTGGTGGTGACTCTGTGTATTGCTCAGGTGGTGGCTGTGTTGTCTGAAAGGATTTTGTTCATTCTGGGATAGTATTTGAGTGTTTCCAGCTCAAGCCTGCACTTTTCAGTCTGGGACTGTAATGCAGGCTGTCTGTGGGGGGAGGGGGGTTGGGGGTGTGGGGGTAGGGAGGCGCTTTTGTACATTTTGAATATGTAAAGTCAATTTGCTGATAAATAAGCACCTGTTTTTTGTTTTGTATGAAATTAATAAAAAAAGTATGTATTCGCTTTATGAAGGAGGATCAATATTATTTCTACTTCTCTGGCCTTTGGCTTTCGATCTCAAAATTGAAAGATAGAGATACTGCCTATGAAGTCTGATAAATCAGCTATTTAAAAAGATGGGTGGCAACACATGCATAAACCTCCAGAATATCTAGAACTCAGTTGACGAGTTGAAGAGCTTCAGGAGTTATTTATGTGATGCTTTCTCTGAATTGATGTAAAGACTGACAAGGTGAGAGTCTCCCAGGTCAAAGTGAACACCACACAAGTATGAAGGCCATCTTCCCTGCACCCCGAGACACAGACACTGTAGGTAAGGATGTGATCGCTACACTCTGTACTTACGAAATCCAGCTATTTTATGTTCTTATCTGAACAGAACAACAAGAAAAAAAAAAGTGGAAGGTCTGCTTGTTACTGAATGCTATGTTTTCTGAAAGTGGCAATAAAAGCTCAAAGAAGCAAATCTAGCACAAGGCAGTTTTGGAGTTAGAAGCATTGCACTGGAGACATTTAAAAAGCTGTTAGTCTTATAAGTGTTAAAAGATTAAAGAGAACTATCAGTGGGTTTCACAGACCCTGATTAACACTCGTCTTGGATTACCTACCTAAAATAACAGTGCAGGATTAGTGCTAATGAGGGTCTGTGAAACCAGCCCTGCATCTCCCCACCATTACTCAAACTACTGCTCTCGCTTTCTCATCACAAACCTACAGGAAAACTGAACATCTCATCTCAACTAAGTCTCATTAATATTACAAACTGAAAGGAAAAAAAAATGAAGGAAAACACCACAAATACAGTCTAAACAAACTGTTTTACAGCGGTATTTAATTTATTAGAACTATTGCAATTTAATACACATGTAAAATGATTACACTTTTTAAATATTTTAAACCTCAGTAGTGCTTTTTTTTTTCTTTTGGTTTTGAGGGGATGGAGTTTAAAATGTGACTATGGCAAAACTACATCCCAGTCTCTCGCCAAGGACATCTCTGTCGGGAAATTAGTGACAAGGAAATTCTGAAGAGTGCAGTTTATTTGTTATGGGTGTGACGGATTAGTTCAGGTTACAAAGTTCCAGGTAAACAAAATTAATATAAGATTTTGTTACATGGTTCCAAGCTATTCATTGTGTTTGTTCACAGGAAGAAAACAAAAAATGGTGACTGTAACCAGTGTAATGGGCTTAATGATCGTCCATCTGCAAACCCTGTTGCTTGTGTTCTGTCTTGGATTGATTTTATTGCGCCGTCTTTTCAGGGATCGCAGTGTAAATTGGGGAACCGAAAAGAAATGGCAGAACAGTGTCTAGATACAGTGCACCTCATACAGCCGTTTAGCAGCCAGAAACATTTTGGCAGAATCAAAAGTTAAATGTCCTCAGGAATTAAAGAGGAGGAGACAAGGAGAAACGAGAGCATCTAATGGTGTGTGGTCGTCCAGGTATAAATATAAATCTCGTGCAGGGCAAACGTTGGCAGCGGCAGAAGTCTAGTGTGGCGAACAGAGTCGAGTCCGCAGCGGGACTTCGTCTCGTCCTGTCAGGCAGTCATTTGTTGTAGAATTGGGAGGACACCCAGGCTAGGCCCCACTTCAGATTGGTGAGCATGAACTTCAGGGCTTTCGTCCACTGCTCCTCCGAGTTGAACTGCGTTTTGATGGAGTACGAGCCGCCACTGCCACCCGTGTCTTCAATTTTGCCTTTCTCCACATCCATTCTGTGGGAAGAGGAGGAGAAATACATCAGTCACTGAAGAGATACTCCCCGCTGGCTTTCCTACCCAGCCCATAGCAGCCCAGTACCTGTGCGCTGAATATACACACGTCTCCACCTGAGTTACTATACTAAGTTACTCTTGTATAAGTTACTCTTGTTACTCAAACACTAATTGGCTAAAGTGGACCTTTTAATTATTGTCAGCTCTTCAGTGCTCAATGATTGATTAATAAGTGACCGAGAGCTGTTCTGAATCAAACACCAGATGGTGAAGAGGTTGGGTCCATTAACTGTGTATGCCAATTGGAAAACAACTATCTAGACCCTAAATCATTATTTAGAACCCACACAGAAAGCCTTTTTCTTTTAAATTGTGTATGCATTTCATTGCATGTGCTTTCTGTCATTGTCCCATGGTGGCCCTGACAGCAGCTCCACTGTCATGTGTGCCTGGAGCAGAGGTACCGTCTGGGTCACTCCCTTCGTTACTTGCCTGTAGGGGAGACAAAAGCCTGTATCCCCTTTCTCCACCTCTTCCTTAAACTGCTGCACACAGTCCAGGAAGGCAACCATGGCGTGGTCGAACTTGTTGTCCCAGAAGAAGCGCAGCCCCCCAGAGCAGTACAGTGGCAACTCCTATTGGCAGGGGAGAAGGAGCAGTGATTCATTGGTTTCAATCATTTTCAGGAGGTAAAAATTGTGCTGCTTTGGAAAATCAGGCTGAAAAGGTCAAAGGTCAAAAAGTAAAACTGTGAATGAACCCCAGGACACAACTTACCTTTGACTTATCTGTGAGTGACTCCAAATACGAATGATTGCCGTACGGAACCAATCTGTACCTGGAAAACGAAGAAAAGACACAGCAGTCACTTGCCATGGCTCCTGCAGAGAGACCCCTTTTTCCTTAATTAAACCCCACAGTGGGGGGAATAACACCAACATGGAAGGCTTTGTTGTTTTTACCCTCTCACCTCTGAAACCTCAGGCCCATCTTGTTGGCCAGCGCATGCAGTAGCAACACAGTCTGCCCCCAGGCCGCGTTGATCTCGTTCCACTCCACAGGAACGCTGGGCAGCCGACCCAGACGGAAGTTATTGATTGTTCCAAACTGCCCGCTGTGCCTGCGGTCGAATAGGAGAAACGTCACTCCGGAGGAAAGCAGGACATCGACACTACTGCATCACATATGACACCAGGGAATTGAAGCCTGCTTTTCTCAAGGCTGGATTAAAGGGATGTTTTTAAAACCACTATGTTCAATAAAAGGTATAATTACTCAAAACATGAATGTACTTAACATGAAAGGAATTCAGGAAGAAATAAAATTGGTCTTACTCAGTATTGCGATTCAAAATGTAGGTCTTTACAGACAAATCAAGGAAGGAGTCTACTTGTTTTTTTTCTTTTTCTTTCTCAAAGAAGAGTCTAATCACGCTGAAATTACTCTACCAGATGTGGAAGGTGGCGTTGAAGACATTGGTCTTCTTGAGTCTGTCCAGCTGGATCTGGGCGTAGCGCATCTGGTTGTCCACACTCTTGAGCTCATCATCCAACTCCAGCTGCTGTCTCTTGAACTCGCTGTACTCCTTCTGATACCTTGCAGTGGTACAGAGGGAGGTGGGTTCAACAAGAGCTCTGATATCCCTACTTTTAGCACCTCCCACCACACGTTTTCAGTGTGACTTTCTGGGTCGGTCATGGGCTTGGCTACACTAATTATGTGGACCCTGCAATACAATCAGCACTCGTGTGTGAAGCTCTGGGGATGTGGGTGTGTCAAGTGTTTACTAACTCATCTTTGGAGCTCAGGGCTTGGGACCAGGGTGTCCGTGTCAGCCCGTGTGGGGAAGTAATGTGTGTGTGTTAGGGAGAGGAGAGAACAGGAGGAATGTCAGCATCTGCAGCATGCAGTGATCCACTTGGAATACATGCCGTTTGTGTGTAAGCCTCTCTCTCCCTCTCGCTCTACTCACTGCAGCTCCTCTCGGTCCAGCTGTTCGGTGTGAGCTCGGCCCCGGGCCAGGTCCTCGGCCACCGTTTTGCGCTGGGCCTCGATGGTCTCCAGCTCCTGGATCAGCTGCTCTTCCTCTGAACTCAGCTTCCTCAGCTCTGCCAGCAAAGAGCCTTCCTCTTCCTCTGTCATGTGAGAGAGCAGCTCCAGACAGTTCCTACAGGGAGACAGTCACAGGTGCTCAGTTGTCACTTTTAAAAGGAATACTGCACGAGGAAGATGGTCTAACACCTGTACTTTCACTCGTTTAAAACACACACACACAAATCAATCCAGCTATTTGCATTCATGCCTCGTTGTTTGTATTTTTTGGACCCGTAAACGTGACGTTTTGGGTCACTGAGTTAATGATTATATTAAATGGGAATCATGCGAAGTCACTGCCCTCAGCTCCCACTCACTTGTAGTTCTGGCACTCGTTCTCTGTGATGTTAAGCTGGGTGTCCAGGTGGTCCAGGAGGGTGTCAGTACACTCCTCACACAAAGGGTGGTCCACGTCCGTCTGGCCAGACATGATATCAAACAGGTCACTCGTCACCTGAGAGTGGCAGGAGAGAGGAAAATGGGGTCAGGGATCTCTCACCCAACTCATTGGCTAACTGCAGAGTGTGTGTGTCACTAAGCTGCGTGCGGTACAAAATGATGAACTCATTTCTCATACACTGAGATTTATTATTCCTTAAATGTATCCCAGGGTGGTTGTCTTTTTTTCTATCTGAAAATGATCAAAGCTAGCAGTCAGCAATGAAGACAGTTTATTTTCTTTTAAGAAATGCAGACTTCCAGGATGAGGTGGGGGAGGTAAATGATACAATGATTCCTAATGGTTTCCTGTCAACACAAATAAACATTAAATTCCTTATAAAATGTTAATAAATGTATTCTCAATATGACATCAGACGTAACAAAAACTGAATTACCTTCAGTCTCCGGCTCAGGTTCTCCATGGTGCCTCCATCAGAGGCCTCCCCGATCAGGGTGAAGCTATTGGCACTCTCAGTGGAAAGCATCCTGCAATACACCAATGACAGAATCACCACAACATTACAAGCATGCTGCACTATCCTGGAGTCTCCAATGGCTTTGTTTTCATTTGGAGGAAGATTTTTTAATGTTTACATTTTAAATTACCAGTCCCAATGCATGGGGTGCACATTACATAGTGGTTTGTTTCTCAAATAGGTGCTTCAAACAAAAGGTCCCCACTAAAACAACATTTGCAGTCTGAGGGACTTGAGACAGGCCACATATTCTACCCTAGATTTGAGTAATAAAGGTTACTTTGAGATCAACTCAGAGGGGATGCAAAGGAAGAGAGATCTGTAGGTCTGAAGTTGAACATAGTAAAATAATGAGTGTAAATGAAACACAAGAGCTATGTGATCGTTAGTGGTCTTACCGAGCTGGAGGAATGTATTTTCTTGATACTCCATCTTGTTTGTTTTCCACAAAATCCTTTGAACAAAATAAAGAACAAGTTAATGGCTTTGGAACCTACAGGAGATAGATCCGTCTCTGTAAAATACTGTTCTACACTCACCTCGGGTACATTTTCATCCTCGTTGCTCTCATCTTGCTTTATATGCGTTACGGTGACTAAGGGAGCTGGGAAAACACCAACAAATGCAATGAGTTTATTGCATTAGACTGCAGGGTTATAAAGGAGATCCGCAGGGGAGATGGTCGGGATTACCTATGAGCTCCTGGATGGTGACTTTGTCCAGCACGTTGAAAGATGTGTCCAGTTTCAGAGGCTGGCTGCACCGCTGACATACGAAGCTCACCTGCATTGTGGAGCTGGAGGATTTGGAGCCCTCCATGGCTGGGCTGCAATGAGAATCAGTAACCGGTCACTAGATCACATATTCAACAACCTGAATGTGAAGGAAACTCTGTATTATATTCGATCCGTCTTTCAGATGCCGTCAAACGTTGAATTGGACAATTCGCTCAGGAAAGGTGTTATGCACACAACATTGTCATTTCGTAATGTAAAGGGTTCCATGCTGCCATTAAAGCAAACAAACATACAATTCATTATATATTTAAATAAGATGTATATATCAGAAGTGCATTTTACATTAAAGCACAGATCGATTTATTTTATGTTGGCAAACCTTTAAAACTATCCACTTTTAAATGGCTCAATTTTCTTGCACAGGGAAGACGTCTGATAAATCGTATATATATATATATATATATATATATAGCTTCAGGTATACATAGCTATAGATATTCATGTTACGTTCTATTTCAATATTGTCATAGTTTGCATTGATACTACAGAACATACAACTAACCCCTATTATATAAACAGCTCATAATATTTGTATTTACCTCATGCAACAACGTAAATCTAATGAGTTGCCACAGAACACAGATGGAACATTTTATGTGTAGAGAAAGTCATAATCATTTTTACAACAATAACCAAGCCACATCTGAACTCTACTACAGCAGCAGAGTACTGCACTTTAAATCGCACTTCCTGTTCAATATAAACATGTTTAGATAACCTGCTGGGGGAAATCTCACCCTTGTTTTATCCAGACAAAAGATCGAAGTCATGTACATCAAATGACGGTCCTTGCGCTCACCAGCATATCATTTATTTTAATTATTATTACAAAAACAAAACATTCGGTAACGGTAACAACCAGAGTTCAGATTATTATTATTTTTCTTCCTCTCTCACAGGACTTCCGGCTTCTCTGTGTTTTTCTAGGAAGTGACGACATGAATCTGGACACGTGCGAATTTCACTTAATTCCTCGTAAATATTGACTAGAACGCGTGTAAAACATACTAAACTAAAGTGGTTGGTTTGGAAAAATGTTTAGTTATTTTTTTAATTTGAGATTGATGTGTTTCTGTATTGCGTTGTATACAATTAAATATCAGGACGGTCAAATACCAAGCTTATATCGTATAGGTTATAGTAATAATACGACTTATTAAAACCATTTGTTGTTCGCCTGGAATTTAAAACTAAAATAATGAAGTACGTTTTAGTTTCTGTCCAAACTCAACTTTGCCTCCACGGTACTAGGTCGCGTTCTTGTAGCGCAGATGTCCGCAGCTCTGCACAGATCTGCGGAATCCCGGCGATCCCATTGGTGGTGCAGCGCAGATCGGCGCAAAATGCGGAAATCTGCGCCACACCAACGCGACCCTTGTGGTAGTGTCGGACTCCTGCAAATAAACACAGGCAAGGTCACATGACATGTTGTTGCGGGAAAATCTGAAAGGAAGAGGAGGTGCCACTAGATAATGCGAAAAGTATGCTTTCTTTATTGTTGTTACGAATATTGAGCATTTCTTTTGTTTGTCTGTGTTTCTGTGTATTGTGTGATTCGTGCGATGAGATTGTTGCGGTCGGTATAGATCCTGTCGACCCAACAGCTACTTTTTTGTTTCATCACCAAAACTACGCGGACACACATCGCTAAACAAAATAACCATTTTTGTCATCCCACTGTTAAAAGTATAAACGAGTCTAGATCATGCGATTAAACTTACTATGTCTTAAAATATACGGTTCCTTTATAACAACCATAGCCTTTGTACAATTTCTAAATGTAATTTCATGACACGTTTGCGAGATTGATTATGTATGTTTTAGCCTACTGAATAACGTGTGCATCTACATCTTAATAGTAGGCTTTTCCTTTTACTAAAGATAAAGTGTCAAACCTGATTTAACAAGATCGCGTCTTTGATTGAATGAGATTTCCATTTATTAAGGGGGTTGGAAATGTAAGCCTTTTATATCAAGCCATATGATAATAAATATCGACTTCGTCAAAAGTTGTAATAGTAATACAAATAAAATGTGTGTGTGTGTGTATATAGAGTGAGAGAGTAAACGTTTTCGAAAACCATGTCTTTTATTTTATTCATTTAGATTGATGCATTCAAAGCAGACTGAATGGCGGCTCCTAAAGGTAAAGTTGAGGATGTCAAACAGGTGCTGTCAATGATCCACAAAAATCTGCAGTGTCCTATATGGTAAGTGAAGTCCAGTAAAATAACTCTGCTGTTTCTCATATCTATTTGTGTGCTGTCAGCTGAGATCTTAGTTGGCAATTTGACCACTAAAGGAGGATGGTGTAGGGCTTTTTGAAGGGTATGAAGCACAAATCCATGTGGTCTCTTCACCTTCTTTGCCAAATAAGATACATGGATGTAACCATTTGAAACCGGCTTGAATTGATTTTAAATAATTCTGTCTTTGCCTATTTTTTATTAGCAGTATAAGAAATGAGCACCTTTTCTGATTGTACCTTTACCTGCTTTGATTAATTTTTGGTCTTAGGCTTTGTGCTGATTTAAAGTTAAATCTGTCTGGAAGTTATGGCATGTTTATTTATGCATTTATAAACCAAAAGTTGACACCAAGGTCTTTGAGAATGGCCCCTCTGCATCGTAGCAATTGCTTTCTGGATGGGAGAAATGGACCAGCTTATTGCCTTATTGCTGTGCTGTGTCCATTCATCATGAAATGTTCCCCGCGCTCTTCATGGGTGATTTAGAACAGCCTTCGCCACCTGGGCCCTCAGGATGTCAACTGAGTCACTCGGCTGATCTAAATCTTACCTTTTTATGATGTATGTGCATATTCACCCTCTTCATCTATAGGAAGTACGCAACGCATTTTATTAAGTTTAAGCACAGAGATTCTATGGATTTTATCACTGTACTGGTCCTGAGGGTTTCTTTGTGTGTGTTGAAGTTGAAGTGTGTTATTTTCCGCCTAACCAATCACTTTGTATTTCCTTTTTTTCAGCCTGGATCTGATGAAAGAGCCCGTTTCTACAAAATGTGACCACCAGTTTTGCAGGTAATCTCCAAATGCATTAAACACATTTGTTTTTTAAAATAAAGTTTATTGAGCTGTTTATTTGTGTAAAAAACATGGCGGTATTCAAGCCATTATTCCACAATTATTTTTTTCTTTATTTTTAAATTTGTAATACCCCCCACAAGAATTTGTAAAAATGGGTTAAGGAACATGCTGCACATCGCATGTTTTGAAGAAGTCCTATTTGAATAGTTTGGATGTCCTTGAAGTGGAAACTTGTTCATTGTATTTAAACACATTATGTCAAATGGGATACATAATAAATTCAGACCGATTTAAACAAACTTTCTATTGACTGCTTATGCATGGAGTATTACCAATCAGGCATGTTTTGGTGCTTGTTCTGGGCGTTACTGAATTGGTCCGGTGACTGAATTCAATCCTATCTGCATGCAAGCAGTGACTTCTCCCTTTGAAGGACTTTTAATATACCAAGCATGCCACCTTATTATGTTATGCAGAATTCACTTTGAATTAGTCCATTCGGCTATAACTCTGCACTGCATCCCCTTTTTGCCTAGTCTTTGTAAACTCATCGTCTTTAATGATGCCCGTAGTTAATTAGAAAGATTAATCAGCTTAATTGTGTCCTTTTTGCTGGGTTGCATTCTCTTTTTTTATGTTAGGACACTGATGTGGCAGATGCAGTATGAATTCTAGAAAACAAATCTGAGAACTCCAGCAGTACTTGACTTGCTTTTTCTTTCTTTTTGCTGAGGACTGTGCCGTGCTCACTTCTCTTGAGAGTCATGTCTGATGAATCTGTATTTGATTCATTGCCCAGTCTTATTTTGCCAAAACCGTAGTTTATTTTCGACCCTGGTCCATTTATTTATTTTGAAATCTCCAACTTCTTAAAAACTGAAAAACCATTTAAAATGTCAAATTATGAGAATACTTATTGAATTAAGTGGCCAAGTTATTTTTATGTTGAGAATTTAAGGATATTTGGCTATGATATTTTTGTGTGTTTGAGTGATTTTAAGAATTCTTTTAATTTAATTTAGCCTTGAGATTTTCTATTGTTTATTGTGTAATTACTTTCGAGCATGATGTATCCATAATTGACCAGTAGTTTTTGGAGAAATCAGTATAAACAAAACGGGATCGGCCACTAGTGTACACAGTCTAGTTTTCCTTTGCCCTGGTATGGCAACATTAACGTGCAGGTTTTGTACACTTCTGCCTCCTCTCTTATTTTCCTAGGTATCTGAATGTATTTGCTTGGACATTCTATTTAGTAGTGCTCACATAACCTGTGTCTGGGGACTTCGAGGAACACTCATAAATATCTGTGCTCAGATCACACTGCAGATCAAATCATCAAAGTCTTTGAATTTTTTTTTCTCTTGCATTCTAGTACACATTGTTCAGATGAGTCTTGTATCAAACGCTGTAGATATGTGAATGAAAAGTATGAATGCCGAAAAATAAAATCCATTTGGCTTTCTGTAGGCTTGTATCCAAGGACCTGTTTCACAAATGCAGCCCTGTAGGAATTAGTATCCAGCAAATGATTATTATTATTTTTTGGGCTATGATCTCAGACCAGAAAGCCTGAAGTCATGTTTGATCTCGGTCCTGTTGAGAATGTCTTGATAAAGTTGCAATATGGGAATTCACTTTTCTTCTTTTCTTTTCATTTATTTATATATTAAACCGACAATAATGAATGTCGAAAACTCTCCTGACAATTAATTAGTGTCCAAATGCGAAGCTTTTCTTTTTTCTCCTTCCCCAATCATGTCTTTATGCCTCCCAGTATATGTCAAAAAAGCACACTGGGTTATATTGCCTTTATGGATGAAGTGGGTGGTGTACAATTTTCATTCTCGATTTGACCCAAACTCAATTTCCTGCCATCCCTGTCAAAGCTGATATAGCTGCCACGCTATAGTGTCTTGAAGGTTCTGCAGAAATGAAGACGTGCCTGGGGGGGGTTCAGTTCAACCAGACTGTGATATCTGTACAGACTGAGATGTGAGAATTGACTCCCTGAGCTCTGGCAGTTTCAGGCAAATGTAATTCCTCCATAATCTCCCTTTCACTTGTTGATTTTGTCTGTATTCTGCACTTAGGTTTTGCATGTTGAAGCTGCTCGGCAGAAACAGAAAGAATGTGGCAGAGTGTCCACTCTGCAAATCGGAAGTCACTAAAAGGTAATGGCTCTGGGGAAATTGGCAGAGGGGAAAACACATCACAGAGGGGTTATGAATCTAGGATAACGCTGACATTTTCTTCAGTATATTGAAGTCTTTATAGAAGCCTGTGATTTTATATACTTATATCAATGCAGATTGGTCCAGAATTTTCCCTTTTGTAATTGAGGATGCTACCAAAAATACACCGAAACATAGACAGTAGGTGTACAGATAATTTTTTTCTGCAGTTGATGAAAAAGATTAGCTATTTAAAAAGGATCCATGTGTTTGACCTCTTTACTTTTCCAGAAGCTTGCAGGAGAGTCCGCGATTTAAGAGGCTGGTTGAGGGACTTCTGAGAACCATCCATGCCTTTGAACAGGACACAGGAACTCAGTGTGAGTGGGGCGTCCCCTTCTCTTCCAGCCTCTCTGGGGTTGAGAACCCTGTGCCTTAGGGTAACCATGGTCTAGCAAGATCTATGCGATAGCTCAACTGCACTTTTACAGCTCCACTACCATCCCTCCCTAGTTGTCCAATTAAAAGAAGAATCTTTCTGAGTCTTCATATCATGAACTCCTATGGAATGGTTGAGAATCCTACCAAGACTTCACACCATCTTTACTTTGATTTTCCCTTTAATAACCATGTTAAACTATATGAAGCCCCTGTTTTTATAGTTTTTATTTTATTTTTAATCCTCATTCCCATTGGTATGTTTTTGAGCACTTTTATCTAAGTCAAATTTAACTTCAAAGGCAATTTTTTTGCTTGCCATAGTTTTGATCGACTTTGCACAGCCACTCAAAATAGTCTAACTAATACAAAGAGAATGTAGCTTTTGCCCAGTTTAAAATTTCAAATGCTATTGCAAATCTCCTTTAAAGTGCAGATGAAAGGAGAATGTGAAAGTGTTTCTGATGTGAAAGATCAAAGGATTTGAGCCACTATATTTCCATCAGAAAATTGTATTTGCATTGTTCTGCCACAATCTTCACGATTTAATGTATTAAATTGAATGTATCAAATTCCTTTAACCTTTTTTTAACCTCTTTCCACTCCAGTATGTATCAGTTCCGTTGTAAATAATTTTACAATTGCAATACTGTTTATTGTAACTGGTGATGGTTGGGGTGGGAAGCTTTTTTCACAGTTAAGGAAAAACAAATTAACATTCTGCTTGTGTATGAAAGAAGACCAAGAAAAAAATGTCAGTCTTCCTAATCCCTGCATTTTACAAAGTCTGTTGTAGTTTACTGAATAGGTTGCCACAGAAAGCTGATAATGAATCCTAATTTCCAGGATGTTTGTTTGATCAAAGTAAAAGCTGCCATTGTTGAAACAGCTGGTAATGAGTCTTTTTTTTTTTTTTTTGTCATGTTGCGGAATTGGCATTTCAGTTTCAAAGATTAAAAATCCTTTTTATTTTTTTGTGTGAAATTGCCTTCTGGTCTTCTTTGACAAGTAACATAGCATTGTTTTTTTTGTTTTTTTGTAATTCACATATGGACTAATGTTCAAACTAAACTCCGTTGTACTAACTACAGTCTTGGGTGAAGGGGTTTCTCTATTAATTGAGGATATGCAGTCATTAGTTTGATCGATGCAGCCCCTGAACACTGGGCTTTTAACTTCTACAATTAAAGCTTTATTGTGATTTCAACAGTGGAAATTATGAGCACAATGCTTAATTGGGGGACTGCGTTTCTTAAGCCCATTTGCTCACCAAATATTTTGCTATTTAAACCGTGCAGGATTTTCTTTTTCTTATCTACTGTATTTTTTTTATTGTATTTATTGGTTCCGATTTGCTGTTTAATCTTTGTTTGTTCAGTTTTCACAGGATCCAAGTTATCCATCTGTGCCCCTGAGAAAAACTCCTATGAAGAACTGAGGGAATATGATGGCGTTATTCAAAGCACAGGTTACAGGAGCAGAGCGAAGAGAACCACAGCAAGCAATGCGTCCAAAAAGGCCGACATGGTGGGCTTCATTTCCCGATCAAGTGTTCTTGCAGTTATTCCTCTAGGAACACCTTTCCAAAAAACTGAACGTTTGGCTTAGTTGACATGTGTCTTTTCTTTAGCAAGAAGTGTTGAAGGATGGAGTTGTCCGGAAAGCTGACCAAAAAACTAAAAAGCAGATGCTGGAAAGTCTGGTGCCATTGGAAATGGGTATACAAAGTTTTTGTTTATTTCTATATTGGTTTCTTTATAGATTATTGTTCTTTTATTATTATTAATAATAATAATAATAATATTTATTTATTGGCAGACGCCCTTATCCAGGGCGACTTTCAAAACATAAGCGCAATACAAAGTGCAAAAATACAGTTCAGTACAAGGCATCAAACATTACAAATTCAGATTTACATAATACAAAGCAATTCAAAGCATAATACATTTTACAAATATATATATTCTTGCTTTTATTATTATTCATGTTAAATTATGTTCTTTTTATTTGAGTTTTCATATTGTACCAAACTAAAGTGTACAAAGCAATTGGATACAGGATGTACTGTTAAAGGTTAAGGTCAGGTACTGCTGATCTGTGGGATTGTGCTGGGAGGCTGGGCCAGACCTTGCCAGGAAAGTAGTGTTGAAGATCAATAGGCCCTGCGGGACTGAACTCTCTTGATTTGCTGAGCTGGGCTTCTACGTGACTTTGTTGTGCAGAAGTGTTTCACAAAAATCTGACTGGTGATGCTGTTTATCCCTCTGGAGAAATGCCACTCGTCTTATTCCTACGACCCACAAAGACTACCCTACTATTGACTAGACCTATATGAGTTGGCTGATTTAATGTTTTTTTTAATACTATTGGCAAACTACTAATTGGGAGATGTGACACAGGTTTGTGCTGCCAGGTTCCATTTAAACAGGAAAGGTTGTTTGTCCTCTATAATATTTAATATGTGATTTCTGCCTGTGTAGATTCCTCAGAAGAGGACCTGCTTCCTGGGCAGCACACGACTGGGTAAGCAACAGCCTGCTGCTGTCAACTACTGTGTGCTTTTAACAGAATGATTGACGACAGCACCAGGACACACATCTCATGGATATTGGATCATTACTGCCCATTACAGCCACCTGCACATTTGACGCAGTTGCACATTTTTTTCCGGTGTTCTGTTTAACTCCCAACCACTGCAGTATTTAAATGAACTCATTTGTCTTTGCCTTTAAATCAGTCAGTTTTTACACTCTGCGCTGTTGCATTGGGAATATTGGGCGCTGCTGTCAAAGCTCTTCACAATGTAATAGAAGGATGCTGTAAAAGTGCAGTAGAAAAACTTTGAAAGCAGATGCTAGGTTAATGAACTATAGGTACAGGACTCCCTTCAAAGTAGGGAGTCCCTGCTGCTTGGGCTGAAAAAACTTCCAAGTCAGGTCATCAAAGGTGTTTCTGACATACAGGATTGTTTAAAAAATGAAGCAACTCTTTGCAGTGCATAGCAGTTCGATCTTTGTCAGGTGTTTTTATGAACTGTAGGCTCCTGTATAGACTGTACTATTGAAATGGAAAAATAAGATTTTGTAATTTCTTTGAACTCTTAACAACTGGTTTCCTGCACTAAGAATGGGTCTGTGAAACCAGGTCCATATGTCCCTCTAAATCAGTTTACTCTAAATAAGATAAGAAGCTGGGAAAATCCATTATTTTTGTTTGGCCTACAAAACAGAAATGGCTCCCACTGCTAGGCTACGTTTCTCTACTTCTCTGTTGGTAGCTCCTTGTTAAGCAGCTTATGCGACTTTGGGTTGAGCTGGGATGCTGACTGATGTTTTGTGTTGTCTCCTCCCTGCCTCAGTTCTCAGGAGCCTGCATGCATTGAAGCTCAGCCAAATGGGTTTGAGGCCCTTGCAGGAAGTTCGTCCTGCGAAAGGCTGCATGTCGGACTTACTGACAGTGGGTCTTGGCAGGATCACGAGGCTGCGATACCATCTCCAGCAGCGGGTAGGAAATTTACCAGAAGGGGCTCGCTGTGAAATTGGAAGAAGCTGAATGAAAAAAAAAAAAGGTGGAGATAGATGAGCTGGTAAAGGAGCAGTAATGATGGGGCCAGCATAGCCAGGAGAGAAGCAGCGTCGCTAATTAAAATTAAGGAGATGGTACCATCGGCTGAGTTTATAGAGGATTTAATTGTATGCTGCGAGGAAAATTAGATGAAATTAAATTGGTGGCTGTGGAAACCCTGAGATTCTTTTTTTCTTTCTTCCTTTCAAGTTTTACTTTTAAAAATGTAAAACCCTTATGAGCTCCCAAATGAATTAAAGTCCCTTTTTTGTTGTTTTTGTTCATGTTCTTGAAGTAGATTTGTTTGTATGTATTAATGAATGCTTAGTTTTAACCAAATTGTTGTTTCCTCTGTTTTGTGTAATGCAGTTTTAGATAAAAGCTGAGTTTATTTATCATACCTTTTGTAGCCCATTGACAGTAGCACTGATTTCCTCTGCCTTACTGAGGGACATTTCTGAACTTGGTCTGAGTCGCACCCTATATATTGTTAAAGCAATCTATACTGTCAACTCCAGTAGAGCTTAAGTCACTTCTGAAGCTTAATTTGACTTTAATGGAGTATAAAATAATTTTACATGAACATTAAAAAAAATATATATGTATATGTTCTTCAGAAACTAATTCCGACCTTTTTTTAATTGTTAGAGGAGGATTGTTTGGCAAAACTAATGGATCTGGATGATGCCTCTTGTTTAACAAATTCTGGGACAGCTGTATCTGGTTCCACAGTGGCAGTGGTTAAAGAACACAAGGGTCCTGCTGACATGACTGACTTCCCAATGGAGCCCAAACCCAACACTGAAATCGACCTCAACCTTTGCTCTTCCAAGAAAGAGAGAGAGCCGAATTCCACCTTTTCAGGGAAAGCTTCAAAGGATGGAAAACGCAAGTCAGGCAGGAGTAACAAGAAGTCGGTCTCCACTGGAGGCCAGGACTGCTTGGGTAAAGACAAAAACTCTGGAGAGAAAGTGAAAGGGGGTCATTCAGATGCAGGGGACCACCTCCAAGAAGCGTTGGGTTTAGCCAAGGTTGTTTCGGACAAAATTGTGGAAAAAAGACGGAGGAGGAGTATTCAGAAGGTCTCTGAGTGGCTCTCTGGGATCGATGATCCCATATGCTCTTCTGGACTACAAAACAGTGAGGATGGTGCTGATTTTCAGTTGGAAGAGTGTGATTCTGAAGGGGATTCCACTGAGACGCAGAAGTACGAAGAGGTGGCAAAGGAAGAGTTGGATAGCCTGAAGAAAACTGACCGCAGGACATCTCTGGAAAACCAAATATTTGGGGTCGTGTACAGGAGAGATCGGAAGTCAGACACTCAGGTTAACAAGAGCATTTCTTCTGATGATAAAAGAACATGTGACCCCCCTTCAAGTAAAGAACGCCAGGTGGACAAGAAAGCCAGCAAGAGAAAATCTAATGAGTTGACTCCTGCCGACTTCATCAAGAGACCTCCTGCTTTAGATGACAAGAGTACCACTGGTGAGCAGCCATTAGAAGGCAAAGATCAACAGTGCCCTGCCAAAAGTGACAATGCCAGCTTACTCTCAATGGAGGGGGAAAACGATAAGAGAAAAGAAAGCCCTTCTTTTGATTTTACGCATCAAACAATAGCAAGGGCAGAGAAAGCTGATGTAAGAGCCTCCTGGAAGAACATAAAAGATGACATGCCACAAGAGTGCACAGAGAGCACAGGAAAAAAAAACAAGTCTAATAGAAGGGATAGTGTGAAAAAGAGTGCATCAACAACTAAGAAGGCCACCAAGGCAGCAAAGTCCCTAGAACTGGTTACCTGCCAGCTGACTGATGATCATCAAGTGTTACACATTGCTGGTCCACAGGAGCTTGCTTCTAATGAGAAGGAAGTCCAGATTGAGAGCTACCCGAGCAGTGAAGATCCAGCAAGCGCCATCATCGAGTCCAGGGCAATTCGTAGGAGCAGGAGGCTGCAGCTTTTCACGGAAGAGGTACAGGCTACTAGTAAAAGGCTCCGATCTGAAACTGCAAAATTTAAACCATATACAAGTGCGGAAGCTGAGAGGGTTTTTGAGGGCTTTGAAAATGAGCAGAGTTCTGCACAAATTGACCAAGGGAGAACGCAAATGGTTGAAAGCACCGTTCTCCAGCAAGCTGATAAAATTAGTGCAAAACAGGTTGGAGAGTTGAAACCAAATCCGGTGGAAATAGCTGCTGGCAAAAAAGGCATTGAACAGCACCTTGTGGAGATGATTGTGGAAAAGAGCTCTCAGATTTCAATGATCCCCAATACAGAATCTCCACAGACTTCCAGCAATATCATCGATCCTGCTCCACCCACTTTGGAAATCTCAGCAGTTCCTGATACGGGAGCAGATGTGATGGTGACAAATGATTTGCTCTGTGCCGAGCTGGCTGAAGGTAAGAACGATAGCGAGTTGGACACAGAACAGCTTTTGAAAACCTTCAAGACCACCAAGAGAAGGTCCTTTAATTTGCTGCCAAGCCCTGATCACCCACCTCAGGAAAACAGACAATCTGAAGACCAGGTATTGTCTGGCAAAAGTCCAGAAGAAGCAGAAGAAGGAAAGGACACTTGTGAGAGAAACCCTACCAATTCAGAGAAACAATCAGAGCGGTGTTGTGTGGCAGAATTTGTGAAGTCACCCGGGTCAAAGATGGATGTTTGTGCTTCTCTGAAGCAAGTGGACCTTGAGAACTTTGGTGGCAGTGATGTCATTCCACCTACAGTTCCTGTTCCCCGGAGGGAAGCTTCATCTCAGAAAAGCAAAGACAGTGGTGTAAAATCGCACAGTCTGACAAAAGGGCAGGTCCGGACCAGAAGCTGTTCCAGAGCAGCTGAATTTGGCGAGTGCTCAGATCCCAACTCCTGGAAGAGTTCCGACTGCAGTCGCAGAACGAGAGCTAACCGCAGCAATGGAAACTGCACTGAGTCTGTTGAAGTGTCACCTTTGGGGAAAGCAAGAAGGACGAGGAAAAGCTTAAATCAGTTCCCCTCAGTGTCTGACTCTGGGCTTCTCTTCTCAGAAACTCCTGAGGACCACCAGAATCCGACTACTGGAATCCCAGCGACAAAGGAGTCAATGGTGGAAGATGGGAAACTGAAGAGGAAAACATTGGACAGCTCAGCAGGAGATGGTGAAAGTGATGTTGTGCATAGTTTTCATATGCCTGCTAAGATATCTCAAGAGTCGTCCATGACCCCAGATGGCCTTTTGCCTCCACATTTTGTTGTTGATAATGGAATGTGTGATGACGGACAGGGACAGATGATGGAAAGCAAAGATCACTTAAGCCAGCAGTCCCCAGCTGCCAAGCCAAGGAAGAGACGGAGGGCCCAAAGACTGGAGTCTTCTGATTCAGACTCCAGTTTTGACGAAGAGCTTGTACCCCTTGCAGTATTGTTTGGCTCAAAGAGGCCTCCCGGCTTGCCTCAGCAAGATCCTTCACTTCAGGAATGTGGCTTCCCAGATAAGATGGCCACCTCTCATGTTCTTGTTGAGCGATCAGCTGTCATCATGGTCTCCAGCCAAGACAGTTTCCCAGGTAGCCAAACATCTGTAGATCTGTTCTCCACACAGTGGGGCCATTCCAGTCAACTGGAGCAGGTCACAGAGCTGTCGAGAAGCGCTCCACTGGATAGATGTTCACCAGTTAACTCTCCCAATGACAGCTGCCACAGTGTGGAGGAGAACGGAGCGGACAACAATGGGCATTTAGAGGGAAAGATCGGTAATCACAGGTTTATTTGTTTCTGTTTAAGCCTAAAATGTACTATACATATTTCAAAAGCCAATTCTAGATTTGATATGCAGATTTTGACTTTGCAGGATTTTGTGCTTTTATCTGTTTTGGAACACTGATAGTCGCTTAACTGCATAATTTGAGCATGGTGTTCTAGATTTTGCCATAGAACAACTCAGTGTTAATTCACCTTCCAATGTGTTATTCATATTATTGTTCAAAAACTGGTTGAAGAAGGTGTTGGTTTAAAGCTGACGTGATTAGATTGAAAAACAAATTGACAATACTGTGATTTTGTGCGTTTTAAGGCTGTTTTTTGTTTTTGGGACCTGTGTAGGTGAGGCTGCAGCATATGATCGTGAGGCCAGTCATCCAGTGGAGTCCCCGTTGCTGTCTTCTCAAAGTGAAATTCTCACCACTCAGGTAAGCCTGGCTTCTGAGGGAATTAAGTTTGGCTGCATTTCTCAAAACAGAGCAGTGAGGATGGGCCTATGGATGGGGCTCAAGAAACTTTTGGGGACATTTCTTGAACTGGAAATGGAGTTCTAGATCAGTGTTTCTGAACCAGGGTGCCATGGCACATTGGTGTGTCTTCAGTTCCACACAATATAAAGAAAATAATACAATTATTCACAATTCTGTTCTCCAAACTATTTAAAACTATCTGTAAAACCATTCCTACCTCTGTATGTGAATCATAGCCTGGGAGTTTTTCTTATTTCAGATTTATACATTTTTAAGATCATGCCATTTTTTCTTTATCATCCAAATGTTCAGTTGATGTGGATATAGCAATTAGACTAGCAGCTGAGTTTTTTTTCTGAAGTGTGATACTGCATTGCATTGTCTACAGCAGAGACATTTCACTAGTGGAACCTTTTTTGTTTCATCAGTAGGTGATATGATATATGTATTTTTAGCTACTCACAACAATACTCTGTAAACAACCTACATATAACCTTTAGACCATTCCTGCCTTCATCTGTTTTGCTATTTGAAGATTAGCTTGGACACATCTTTAAATTTCAGATTTGGTGAGACTTTTCCTAAACGTTCCAATCTTATTCAGAAGGTAGGTATATGTATTTTATGGGCAGCAGGATTCCTAGCTGTGTATTAGCACATTGCAGCCACCAGAGGGCAGAACTCACTCATGTACATCAGCATTTGTCCTTTATCTTGTGATAAATGCCCAACATGTTTCAAAATGTAGGTCTCAGCAACTTTTAAATTGCATTTTATTATGGGTGATATTTTGTGAGATGAAAACTAGCCAGGTAGATAATTTGCACACTCTAAGCAATTTTTCTTCATACCTGTATTATTATTTTATTCATTTAAAATGTTTTGTTTCATTTTCAAGAAAACTAAAAATGTTTTCGGGTGCAGAGTGTGAGTAGGGTTGGGTGGCATTTTCAAACAAGATGGAATTAACGGATCAGCTTTCAAAGCTCTCCATATATAAAATGTCCTGATACTGTCTTAGTTCTGGTTTCCTTGAATCCCATTCTTGATCTGTGGCCAATTCAAAGGGATTGTAAAGTATTGAAATATGTCAGACTCTAGCTGTCCACACTGTTGTCTCACATTAGCTGAGCTCAATTCTGTTCCTCCTTGTGATGGCAGTTTCTGACAGTTATTTTGCCAGGTGTTGCAACAATGAGAAGCGGCAGCAGTGAACGGTCATTAGTTCTTTCCATTTCTCTCCAGTTTAATTTTTCAGGTGTTTTCCCCCAAGCTTCTAGACTCCTTGGCAGAATATAAATTATATCCCAATCAAATGTTTCTTAATTATGACAGAAAGCTGTTATTGTGTACTTAACTTACAGGGTTTTTGTGTTCCCAAATCTGTCCACTTTTGCTTTTTTTCCCCCCATCTTTCCCTGCTTCACATCCAAAGGCCTACTATTAAGCTGTTTTTTGAGAATAATTTGTGAAATTATTTTATTTTCCATTTGTGTTATTGTGGTGTAGTATAACTTGGAGCATGGCACACAGTTGTTGCTCTTGCATGGATTCACAGTGAAGTGTTTATTTGTATTTATTTCTTGCGCATCCGGTCTAACAAACTGAGACTCCCCTGTGTCAAGGCTGTGTAAACCAGAGGAAGTGTTACAGTGTGAAACTTGTGCTGTCATCAAGGCTTGCTTTACCAACTGTTCCATCAGAATTGAAGTCCCTGAATGGCTCTGTGTTCATCCTCAGCAAAAGGACACCATGCAGAAGGACCTGAGGCGGCTGGAGCAGGAAATGGCATTACTGGAGGCTGCCCTGAAGGAGCAGAGGAGCCCCGAAGCAGCCTCTCCTGCCAGGAAGAGCATCTGTCTTCCACCAAACTCCCAGGGTACGGCAGCCACAGGAGAGAAAGGTATGGTGACACTTACCTCTAGTGGCTTGCCGCAATGTCCCTCTTTAGCTGGCGTGTGTCTGCACCAAAGCAGGAGACCTGGAGATTGGATTTCAGCAGGTACAGGGAATGTGACATTCGCAGCAGGGTGGAAATGGTGTCCCCTTTTCACAGCACAGTGCACCAGTGACATAAACTTGCGGTTCGTCTCTCATCACAAAGGAGGATTACAAAATGCAACCCCCCATCACACTCTTCTTAAAGTAACTTTTATCTGTGATTCATGAGATATTTTGATTAGTTAAGTTAGAGGTTCCAGCTCCCACCCCATTCAATATGCTTCTCTTCCCAGGGATCAATTCACCTGGTGTATGAATTAAAACATCCCATAGTTTCACACCCTGACACAGGCTTTGCAAAAGCCGCATTTGTTGCTCTGTGTTCGCCTCTTGCCAAGATGGGTGAGTGAGCAATATAATGATGAATGGCCTCTTAACAAATACAGAGTTTCTCTCCGGTGGGATGTGTCTTACAGTACTGTTGGTAATGTGTCAGCCTTTCTGAGTTTGGCATGGAGGGCTAGAGGTGGGGGGAGGTGGGGGAATAGGGGAATTTAGACCTTCAAGTTATACAGAAGAAACCTGGGGAAAAATGGGTAATGGTACTTTTTTTTTTGTAATGTCCAGGAAAAGTACTGGGTTTTCCAAAAGAATTCCGTTCTCTTTTGTGGTCCAAAGTCTTTGAATGAAAAAGCTCTGGGTTGGGAGAGTGCAGAGCAAACATTGTCGACCTGGATCTGATTCTGCGGTGCGTGCGAGTCTTCAAGCAGCCCGATTCAGCATTCAGAGAGCACTCCCCACATGGGCCTCGATTGATTTCTCGATCTGTTGCAAAGTACATGGCATTAATTTCAATGAGGGAATTGCGGTATCTTCACCTTATAGATCACTGACATATCCGTAAGCATTATATTAATTTGTGTTTTATTTAAGAGGCGATGTAACTCAATAATAGACCTTGTCTTATGTACACGTACAAAATGTGGATTATGTACTTTTTACAATTTCCATACACGCATGTAAAAGGAACATTTTAGATTAAATCCAATAAGTAAGGTCATTCTGTTAAGTTATAGGTAATCTCCAGAGCTGACATTACATGAACACTGTAGTAAGATTTTGTAATAAATGAATATCAAATACCACAGCATCAGGAATATAAATGTCATTTGAATTTATATCACTCCAAATATTTGCAATGCCTCACAAACCTATGAATATACTTCCACTGTTTGGATTCAGAGGCAGACTCCCTTGGGAAAGATATGTAAACCATCTTGAAACTTTTGTAAGTTGGCTTTTCGTAGCTGAAATATAATTACGATAATTTTTGTGCAAAGCTCTGAAAACAAAAACAAAAATGGCAGAAGAGAATTTGATCATCACCAGTTCAGCCTCCAGGGCGTAGAGAAGATGAAAAAAATAAGTGTCAGGGAGATCTCAACCATTTCATCATTAGTTTCCCCCCATCAGTTCACACATCTGTAACTTCAGAAACCTCTCATTTTCCAAAATGCATTTAAATAAAATTACTTTGTTTTTCAGAAATCTTGGTTATAGTATTTATAGAATTTTTTTTTTTGCAGATTTTCAAGTGTCCTCACACTCCAATTTTTGCGTGCTCTGTATTTTAGTTTTTTTGTTGTTGTTGTTATTAATCTGTTCAACCTGCTTGCTGTTACTCACAAAGAACTCTTCGGTGCTTAAAAATCTCTATATATATTTTTAATATGATGGAAGGCAACTTAATATTAATGTTATTAAGGTAATGTCGGTGAACCGGAGGAGCAGTGAAACGTAGGCGTTGATAAAGTAGCTGAGGGTACAATTTATCCTGGCAGACCCTCTGTGTATGACAGATTTGCTTAAACAACCATGATAATTATGGGGGAGATAACTGTCATATTAGCAGGGATGTACTGCAAACAACATGCAAATCATTTCTGGCGAACCGGATGGCCTAGCCCAACACGCTTCATGAGATTTTAAACTTTTATTAAATCTTCTCATAATCTCAGCTCAACTTGCTTTCTCTGTTAACAACTCTGTGTTACCTGATGCATAATGGATTGAACTGTACCAGCGACCACATTTGGTTTACTTAGTTAGGAAATACACAAATATTTATTTTGTAATAGTTGTGATACTGATTGTAGTTCACAGTCCCACTCATCTGTCAGAAAGTTGGTAGTGTAACCCTCCTTGGTTCAGATACAAAGGAGGAAACTGTGTGCAACAGTCCAGAATTCTAAGTCCCGTAGAACACTTCTGGGATCAGCAGGAAAGTTGACTGAGTGTAGGTGTAGGATTCACCTCTGCACATCTGTCTGTACATTTTGCAGCAGTTCCCTACACCCTCTGTTAACTGCCATGTTTTGGTATACGTCTGTTGTTCCAATGCATTGCCCAATAGCTACAATGCCTTCCCCTGTACTGCCTCAGTCATGATTTGAAAATGGATTAAAACCAGCATGAAGAATGCCAGCCTCCCCTGGTGGATGGTGGCAGTACAGCCACGAGTTTTAGAAGCATCATTTCAAGAGAACCAACATAGTTTTGCCATACAACTGGTGTGCTGACCAAATTGAAAAGAAAAAAGCAAATGAGGGGACTGAATTGGACAGGAGGTTACTCTAAGCCTTTCAGTGTCAATCATTCAGGCTAGGAGGCAGAGGGAGCATTGTGTGAGTGAAAAATAGCATCAGGGGAAACCATGCAAGTTTGCTTCAGGTGAAATCCTCTAATTTTGCAGCTAGTGCAGAATGATGAACTTTAATTCCTGCCCAGTTGACAGGATGGTTGTTAATGGCAACATGTTATATGTGGTTAACGATTTGTTCTTTTGGTAATGTAGCAAATATTTCCTTCGTTTTCTCCTGCCCTGGCCTCCTGTGCCAGCTGCCTGTGAGTTTTGGGACTGCCCTGCCTTTCACCACCTCCACACCTTCTCCTTAACTCCAGTGCTCGCACTGTGCTGGTAGATCCTGCAGTCTGCTCTGGCCTTACCCTTACTGACTGTACTGCCCTGCTCTGCTTCCATCACATTTCATTGCACATACATTGTATGTGTTCCACTCCATTTTGTTGTAATGCTTGCCACATTATGTAAACTCCTGCACTGGACTGCAGAAGCCGCTGAACTTTGTCATGGATTACACTTAATTTTCATGCATCATTTTCCAGTTTTTCCCATGCAGTCTTGGAAACCCTTTGTGGGGTGCAGAAGATAAAGCTCTGAGCCAGAGAAGTGGGGGAAAAAAGTCAAAATCCTTTTGCATGGTCTTTCAAGGTGGTACAAGCTTCCTTTGGCAGCAGAGTATGCTTTGTGGAAAAATCCCACGGCTGTATAAACGAGCAAGAGTCTTCTCGCCCTTGGTTGGTTGACTTCTCTGTGACATCAGACAGTTAACATTTTGTCGTGTTTCGCTTTTGCTTTCAGAAAGCCGTGACCGCCGCAACGCTGCAGTCTGTGTCAGAATGGAGAGTGAAGGGACCTCGAGGTAAAAACCCAGCTCTGCTTTTCCTTTTTAGATCTCCTCCTCATTTGATCGGTGTGGCTGTCAGGAGCCTGCCTGTGTGACTGGTAAAAGCCTTCGGGCCAGTCAACTTGATCAATCGGCTTGGATGTATTCATCTCTTGTCCGTCTGGGTTTTTCAGTACTGAGAGGGAACATAAGTGCATGGCCCTTGTATGGTGGATCCTGCTTGCACCTCAATTCAAACTGAAGTTTCTGGAAAGTGTCTCCAGAAGAATTTTTTTTATACTGTTGGCAAAGGGAATGACGCCCCAATGGAGACTTCTTTAAACGCTTAGAGGAACACCAATATGTATCCTTAATTTAAAACAGTTCCTCACTAATTAATTTAGTTAAATTAATATTGTTCATTAATCTATACCTATTATTCACAGTTTTAAGGTGTGAATATTTTCGACTACAACTGTGAATGTATTGTTTCCAAACTTGAGTGCATATAGTAATTAAAGATCATTTAATGTTTAGTATTGAAGGCCATTTTCATGTTCCCTTCACAGTGAAGGTGAGACTCTTAGGTCAGAGGCTCCCAAACAGCTTCCTGTCTCTCCGGTCTGCTTACTTGCAAAGAGTAAAATGTCTGACAGTGAGCCGGTCGCCTCCAGTCTCCAGCCTGAGCAGAAGCAGATGGGAAGCCGGGCTAAAGACAAAAAGCAGGAGATGCCAGGTAATACAGGGAATAACTTGGCAAGCTTGCAATGGGCAGGCCATTTTAAAAGCATGCTTTCTGCTTCATTCAAAGTTCTGTGACGAGAAAATAACTTGAAATGCATTTTTGTCAAGGATGACTAATTCTAAAACCAGGAATTGATCTCTAAGAACATAATTTATAAAACGGCTTACTCTGCGGTATTGTATGCAATACATAGTGATGTGATACTTATACGTTTAAATATTAAATTAAATTTAAAAATGATGTGGTTTCCATAACAGTGTAGTTATTGTTGGTTGCGGTGCATCATGTTTTCAAAATGGGAAACCGTGAAAGTGTTCTTTAACAAGTTTTGTACCGTTTCCTTCAGAGTGCTAAAAAAAAAAAAAAAACTGAGTTATGTCAATAATGCAGTCTGACAAAGGTGTGAGATCCAGCAATTTGCTTGTCCATAGTCTCTCAGCACCTGCGTGCTTTTATGTTTTTGTTTCGTACCTTTGAAGTGTGCTCTTGGTTCAGATGAAAATTCACACTCTCACTCGGGTGCACACGGACTCGTCTTGCAATTCTCTGTGGTCCACTAGCTCTTCCGGAAAGCACGTTGGAAGCATTGTGCGGGTTCTTTGGAAAAGCTTAATAAGCAACCTATTTGGCACTTCTCAGTAAATGAGGCCTGACTCAACAGTTTCTGCTTTTTGTTGTTGTTTAAATAGTTTGGATTTGCACTGGTGATTTTCATCCCCTCAAATCCCACTGGCTATTACCGATGTTTCCTCCATAAGATCCTTTAAGGCAGGGGTTTTCAAACCGGTCCTGGAGTACCCCCTGCCCTGCTGGTTTTTGTTCCAACCTAGGTCTTAATTACTTAATTGAATGGTATATTGCTTTGTTAGGTCAATTATGGATTCAATTAATCAATTAAGTCCTCGGAACAAAAACCAGCAGGGCAGGGAGTACTCCAGGACCGGTTTGAAAACCACTGCTTTAAGGGATTTGTCACTTCAGGCTGCACCCCAATTGTACACACACACACACACACACACACACACACACACACACACAGGTAAGAGGGTTGGCTGACATGAAAACAGGTCTACTTTGTTGTTGAAAACATTTGCTGCAAAATCGTATTGAGATGTTTTGTTTCGATTTTGCCAAAAGTTTCACACCAATTTTGAAAAACTAGTTCATTAAACCCGCGGCCAGGAGAAAACACTGTATATGAGCTTAATACTCGAGCTTTAGCGTTTTGGTGTCAGCAGGAGGATGAAAACATCAAGAACTAAGACAAGAGTGTGTAGCACATAGTAGAACTCCGATCACATACTGCTTTAAATCAATAAAGACTTCCCTCCAGATATCACACCAGAAAAAAACATCACAATGATATCGCATAAAACATTAAATGGACCATGATCAAGACGCAAACGATTAATCATGGGTTTAAGCTCAATTAAAAATATGTTTGTAAATGTGATTTGAAAATGCCTAATGACTCGGAATCGCTGACAGATTTGGACAATAATTTGAAATGCTGGGGGCTACACACACACAGTTGTAGAGCTTAACTTTTGACATGGATAATTAACCATCAGCTGTTTGCTATAAATTTACATGTCAAGAAGGTATGGACAAAGTAAATCCGAATGAATTAATGAAATGGTGTCACATATTTGGAAGTGCAAGAAAATTATACAGTTCTGAGGGAGCCAAGGTAGCTGGTGGCAGCCATATTTTTTTTACATACTGTGACCCCATTGGTGCGCTCCTGAAGGTCCCAGCAAACCGTGCAAAGCAACAAACCATGCTGGTAGGTTTTGTGTGTTCTAGTTTCAGACAAATAAGCAAGCTGTACTACTAATCATACAGAAAGGAGTATTTCATAATATTCTGAACATAGGATTCAAAAGGCAAGACTTAGATTCATATTCATTCTCAGACAATTTGATTGACACAAACTGACCAGGGCCAGTGTGTGATGTTTAACCCTAAGCTCTCCTGGCTTTCCCGGCCGTTAGTGGTGCAGCCTGGATTTGAACTGGTGCACAAGGAGCAGGTCAGGAGCCCAAGATCTTTTAAATTGTAATTGTAAAATACATACTCCAATAAACAGGAGCCCAAGATCTGTGTGTTATTGTATTTGTTGTCCAGTTCCACTGCTGCAGTGCTATACGATTCATCACACTTCGACGGGATGCCACGCCTCCACAAGAGTCAATCTGTGGCCCGTCCCAGCTGCACGGGGTTCTACCGCAGGAGATACGCCCCACTGAAAAAATGCACGTTAATCTTGTGGATTTGTAAAGACTGATTGACGGGATGGGTTTCCAACGACAGCAATACAAAGTTAATTACGAACATGGAGTTTGTTGTGGTGAAGAAGTTGTCATGATACAGCTGTCATGCGTGTACTTCCCCACATAGGTGCTTAATTATATGGCACCACTCTGATTCTATTTCAGGTGTAGCGAGGTGCAGAAGCATAATCTGTCTATGTTCTTTCGGGATCTCTGTCAATTCAGCATTATCCCATTTTTAAGGTGGGGGGCCGGTGGGGGGGGGTCTTGCTCTGCAGTTTCTCTCTGGTTGATGTTAAAGCGGATTAGATTCTTATCCCTGCATCACTTGTCAAATGATTAGCTGCAGCAATCCTTAATGCCAGAAAGACTTGCTACATGCGAATGCTGCCAACGTGCTGACACTACGTTTTGAGGGCTGTTAAAAGCGATTATTTAGGCTGTGGTGTTAAAATAAGTGTAGCAGGGTATCGCTTCAACGGGAAACCAAAGTAATTTCTCAGACTACTGAACTGATGGCTTATCTTAATTCAATTTAATTCTAACTGCCACACCATATGCAGTTTCAATAAAAGCTGGATTAGGAAAGGGGGAAGGGGGTGGAAAAATTAAAATCACACTTAGTTTATTTCTGAGGAACTTTTTTTTTTTTTAACCCCCTGTTGTGCTCTTTTCTAATAAAGTGCACTCTCCCTCACTTTGATCTATCAAGAGAGAACATTCATACTGCAGAAAAAATATTAGCCGGGGTCCTATAACCCAGAGATTGCTATCTTATGAGTGAACTGACACTGGGATCCTTTGAGTGGTACCAGTGTTGTGGGGAGTTTTATAACAGGGTAGCAATAAGATAGCCTTATTAAAATGCTCTTGCTCTAGACTAGAGCATTTAGCTAAACATTGTTTGCCATGTTTGTCCCGCTTTACTAGTACAGCTGTTTTATCCATCTGCCACTTTGTTCTTTAATTTGATTTTTATTCTTTGTATTTGATATTTATTAATGTATTTAAAATCCAGTGCTGAACATTGCATGTTAAATTTGAACATTTATTTTTTTCTTTTAATATATCACAACATATCCTAAACCATGTGAAACAATGTTGATCTTAAAATCAATGATCAAATAGCCGCTAAAGCAAAATGGGATTTGGAAGCAGGTTTTTATTTATTTTTTATCCTTGACCATATTTCTTGAGTGACAGGTGTATAGAAATCAGTTGCTAACTATTCAAGAAGGGGTTGGGGGGGGATCAAAGGTGTCTCTAATGTGGGCAGCGCCAGCAATTGCCTCCCCGGAGGTCTCCCGTTGTGTGACTGTGTACTGGAGCTCGATATGCTGGCTCTTGGCTCCGGCTTTGCAAAGGCAATGAGAGTCATTATCGCACGGCCTCTCATCTCGCATTACCTGTAATGGGAGCTGACAGTTTATTTACTCAGCGCTGGTCAGCAACCAAGCTGGCTCCTGCAGAGTGAGAAAATACGACTCCCTAATGCACAGCCACTTCTTGGCTGAGATGAGAATGAGAGCAGGCGTGAGTGCGACACAATGCTTTATGCAGCCCGTGGATTCCACATTGATCAGCCCTGGCGTGTAAGCTTCTGTTCATCTCCTGCTCGGCACTGTGTGCGGCTCAACTGCAATGTGGATTTATTCTTTATTTTATGTAACGGCAAAAGCACAGCCTATTTTATAGTCCCTTAATGTCTTCTGGTCAATAGCAAAATAACGTACGCCACACAGCACAGATGTACACTCACCTAAAGGATTATTAGGAATACCTGTTCAATTTCTCATTAATTCAATTACCTAACCAATCAATCACATGGCAGTTGCTTCAATGCATTTAGGGGTGTGGTCCTGGTCAAGACAATCTCCTGAACTCCAAACTGAATGTCTGAATGGGAAAGAAAGGTGATTTAAGCAATTTTGAGCGTGGCATGGTTGTTGGTGCCAGACGGGCCGGTCTGAGTATTTCACAATCTGCTCAGTTACTGGGATTTTCATGCACAACCATTTCTAGGGTTTACAAAGAATGGTGTGAAAAGGGAAAAACATCCAGTATGCGGCAGTCCTGTGGGCGAAAATGCCTTGTTGATGCTAGAGGTCAGAGGAGAATGGGCCGACTGATTCAAGCTGATAGAAGAGCAACTTTGACTGAAATAACCACTCATTACAACCGAGGTATGCAGCAAAGCATTTGTGAAGCCACAACACGTACAACCTTGAGGCGGATGTGCTACAACAGCAGAAGACCCCACCGGGTACCACTCATCTCCACTACAAATAGGAAAAAGAGACTACAATTTGCACAAGCTCACCAAAATTGGACAGTTGAAGACTGGAAAAATGTTGCCTGGTCTGATGAGTCTCGATTTCTGTTGAGACATTCAGATGGTAGAGTCAGAATTTGGCGTAAACAGAATGAGAACATGGATCCATCATGCCTTGTTACCACTGTGCAGGCTGGTGGTGGTGGTGTAATGGTGTGGGGGATGTTTTCTTGGCACACTTTAGGCCCCTTAGTGCCAATTGGGCAATGTTTAAATGCCACGGCCTACCTGAGCATTGTTTCTGACCATGTCCATCCCTTTATGACCACCATGTACCCATCCTCTGGCTACTTCCAGCAGGATAATGCACCATGTCACTAAGGTCGAATCATTTCAAATTGGTTTCTTGAACATGACAATGAGTTCACTGTACTAAACTGGCCCCCACAGTCACCAGATGTCAACCCAATAGAGCATCTTTGGGATGTGGTGGAACGGGAGCTTCGTGCCCTGGATGTGCATCCCACAAATCTCCATCAACTGCAAGATGCTATCCTATCAATATGGGCCAACATTTCTAAAGAATGCTTTCAGCACCTTGTTGAATCAATGCCACGTAGAATTAAGGCAGTTCTGAAGGCGAAAGGGGGTCAAACACAGTATTAGTATGGTGTTCCTAATAATCCTTTAGGTGAGTGTATAATGCTTGTGCAGTCAAGGGGAAAGTGGGCCACCTGCAATCCTTCCATTAGCAAACATGGCTACTTCAGGTTGCCTTGTAAAGGTCAGGCCTAGATTCCGGACACTGACCTCCTCGGGACAGTTAAAATGCCAGACGGAGGTGGTGATTGTAAAGGCACGTCTTGATCACTTCAGCTAGCGCTTCAGCAGCTGTGAGTGACGTGAGATTGACGGCAGCCTTGAGAAGACATCCCCTTCATGAATGCATGTTGACATCAGTGTGGTGGGCTTCATCTGAAAAACTCCTCAAGATGTAAATCATAAAATAACAGGCTTGTTCCCTAAAGAGATGAACCAACACGTTATTTTATTTTTAAAAACCCTGGTACTGCTTTTTAGGTCTAAAAAATGCTCACTTGTTTTTCTACGGTGATCCATAAATCCACCTGGTTAGAAATAGGCCTTGTGAACTTGCAGTTATTTTATTACCCTACTAAGACTGAACAGAATAGCAGCTAATGATTTCAGCATTTCTTTCTTTATTCTTTGTGCATTTGTTACAACTAATTAAGATGTTACAACTAACTATTCTTTTAGAATAAAGTAACATAAATACCACATTGGAGTAAAACAAAGCTATTTAAGTTGCTGGTGACAAACACTCTGAAGCATTCTTCTAATTGTGGCATAAACCAGCGATCGCAGGAGGTGACGTTGACAGCTTTCTTTGCAGAGTCTCAACACACAAACACATAAACCCAAAGCAGTGAACACAGCTTAGTGTGCGTGCTTGTGTGACAGGCAGTTGTATTAACACAGACTAATCACATTAATGCTTTCATGGTGTCGTCTTAGTTTAAAGGGCAAACACAAGCAGGAGGCTGATAGTGTTGCACAAATAGATTGGTTGACTTTTCCAAATGGTGTTTTCTGGAAGGGTTAGAGAGTGACACTGACCAGCGGCAGATTTAGGTATAGGCGACATGGGAAGGGCGGCATCTTGCTGGTATGATGATATGTCACCGTGTGGGACTGTGGGTCAGTTAACCTTGTCGGACTGTGCGCCCTGATTCTAGTTAGGGTACTGCCTGGGAAGGTCTCCCACTTAGAAGTACGAGATGGGGAGGGGGACGTGGGTAGTTTGATCTCAGGTCTCCCCACTGGAAGCCAGAGGTAAGGGCAGCGGGGGAATCTATCAAATAGCGCACCTCTAACTTAGTACAGTACTAATGCAATTAGTAAAATCAGTCACACTATGAAATGCTACCAAATAAACCACAATTCATTCATAGTACTGTGAATATATAGTTTCACAGAAATATTGTTGCATTTTTTCTGTTTTGTGTGAAATTGTTAAGAATAATATAAAACTAGTCTGCACACCACCAAGGTGAATTGGTTTAGTCTTGACTCTTGGTTGACAGTGTTGGGGGATGGGTAATGTATTGGTGCTCGAGTGCCAAATCAACACAAATTGATATTCTATTTGTGTATTTGTGTCATATAGGATTTGTGCAAATTAGTTTTATTTGTGTGTTTTTTGTTAGCAATAGGATAACTGTAATAATTAGTCTCATTTTTTATTAGGATTTATATACTATAATGTTTCTATTTGTCTGTTACTACTTTTTGATATTTATGAGTCTTATTTTTGTGTATTTTTTATATTTATATAGTTTTAAATGTTTTGATTTATTTGTGTTGTTCCAAATGTCTGAATAAAAATTACAGTTAGTGCAGAATGGTGCTTTTCGTTTTTGTTGCCGGGCAGCGCTGAAGGGGGTGTTCGCCCAGGGAGCCATACAAGCTGGAACCGACACTATAGGCGACCATAATGGACACTTAAAATGGACGAATGGCTGCAAGGGTCCGTGTTGATTGGTCCACACTGGGGAGAAAGGAGGGGGAAATAATCCACCTGGGCAGAGGAGTTCTTCACCTGACCAGGTCAAGGTTTAGATGGCTCTCTAGCCAATGAATGATATTACCCAATTTCGGTTTGTGTAGTACAAAAAAAAAAAAAAAAAAAAGAAAACCAATGCAATCCTTGCTTTCAAGCTAAATGTTGGGTGATGAACTTCCTTACACCCCTGAGCTCTCTAGATTGTTATTACCTTTTTTTCTTCTTTGAAAGGGCGCCTCTCTGTGACAAAGCTCAGAAACGGGAGCACCAGACAGTCTGGAAGTGACCATGTGTGTGAGAACCTGAGCCCCTCGTTGAGACCGCAGGAACGAGACCGATCAATGAATCCGCCTGGCTGGGCAGGGCCGGCAGCTCAGGAGCCTGGTAGACGTCAACCCCAAGAGAGACCGGCTCCGTCTGCTGTGACTACAGACACCAGGGATTGTAGGAGCTCATCCTCCGGGAGGAAAATGTCTTTTGTGGCGTCTGGATTAAACCGAAACGAACTTGTGAGTCATCCAATTATTGTGTTATTATAAAAAATAAATTAGCTTTGTTGTTTCAGTCTGGGCAGGAGGCTGCTGACCTTGAAACCGCTTTAACACCTTTTCAAATCCACATTTATGGTAGTTTGTAGGCGCTTACTTGCATTCTCAATTAATGGCCATCATACAGTGTGATTTAAAGGTCAGATTGCTCAGTTTATACAAATAAATACACATCCTCACTGTCAATTGTGCTTTCAGTTGGGCGCTTGTGAACAGGAGGGTATTCAGGATGCACTCTGATGATCTTCCCTTAGTTGTAAGTCCCATTTACACAATTGTACAGGTATAAGAAAATATTGCTTCAGAAAGCAGGTTGGTATAGGACATATTGAACTGTGTAAGCCAGCATATTGTGTTTAATCAACCATGCTGTTTCACCTTGAACCCACAACCTATAAAGACATATGTTGTGCTCATTGCCATTATAAAAAGTGCAATTATCATGCATTTACTTTATTATTAATTACTTAGCAGACACCCTTATTAGGGGCAACTTACAGTTTACACAAGAAACATTTTAATTTACAAAAGTGCAATCAGTACATAATACAATAAGCATATATCCTAGTACAATGAGGTGACAAGTGCAGACATAATGCAGTGAAACAATAGAAGTGCTAACAATACATAAATACACAGGAGCAGTGGCAAACAATGCTATACCCTCTGTGGAAAGCAGAGGGGGAAGGAAAGGTGAGGATGATGTAGGACAGAATAAGAGGTGCTAGTTGGAGTTTGTTGTACTTCAAAGACCCCATCTTTCCATGTGAACATTTTCCTATCATAAAATGTTTTGAAATGTTTACCCTGCTTCACAACGGCAACTCTTTATCTCACGCAATGTTTTCAGTTCTTTAAAGTGGGGAGAAGAAAAAATAAGGAAAGAAAGAACGAAAGGAGCCTGTCATATGTCATGTATTATATTATTATTTTTTCTGCAGCCTTACGCTGTCAGCGAGCACTTTGTCATCGTCAGCTTTGATGTGCTTATGATGAGACTTTATTGCTAATGTCGTTATCTTCCTGCTGTTCCTTGTTTGGCTGAGAGTACTGTGGAGTTCTTAGAGGCCTGTGCGACTGGAGATTTCAGCAAGCTGTTTTCCATTTATATATTTATTTAGTTTTTTTTTTTTTTTTTAATGTGATAAGCACAGTATATAATGATCTTGTTTTCTGTGCACTGCAGATGCTGGTGCAGAAATTTGCCAAGAAAATGGAGAGCACTCTGTCATCGCAAGTCAACCCAGGGACAACCCACGTGATCATGAAAACGGGTAAGTGTGCGTTGTGTAGGGATAAGAAGGCACAACTAATACTGATCAACAGGAAAACAAGGAGTGACAGTGCCTTGGCTTGATTAAGAGCCTGACCCGCCAAAGTGGAATAAGAGAATGAGTTTTACTTTTTAACAGACAGCTTAATCCCCTTCCTGCCATGGCTTTCTGCAAAGTTAATTTTTCTTGCCGCATGTTGGGGAAAACTCTGACTTCGGGAGAGTCCCAGGGAATGGTTATGTGTATATTAGCTGAATCTGCAACAAGAAACAACAACGGTATAAATTCCAGTGGTATAAATTGCTTCATGACGGATTGGATGAAAGGCATGGAGGGGGGGAGAGTTACAGAGCTGCAAAAAAAGCTGTAATCAGAGCTAATGTTCTCATCCTTCACATGCACGTTATTGGCAACCATTAAATATAAATTAAAAAGTGGTTTTATTTATTTTTTCTTTGTCAAGGTGCGGAATAAATGTCTTTGTTAAGATTCGATTTTCCTGATCATTAACAGCATGAAGTCAGATGCATCATGTGCCCAATCCATCCCCCCTCTCCCAAGTCTCCCCCATCTTTCAAAGTGTCACTGGCTTCCATCGCCTGGTTTCATCTCCGCCGCAGCACTAATGCCTCGCTATTCTGCAGCATCACGTTTGTGGAGACGGCACTCCAAAGTTTAGCTGCCTTTTTATGGCACTGTTTCCTTGGCAACGTGCACACCTATTTTTTTATTTTTATTCCCCCCCCTGTTGATATGGGGGAGCAGGAGACGGGGGAGGGGTTGCTTGGGGATTGAGAAAATCTGTTTGTATTTGAGTGTTTACCAACAACAGGTTTTAGTGGGGTGTGTGTGTGTGTGCAGGTATCATTACAAATGAGCATCTTCACAGGAAGCACAAGTCAGCATAACACCTGTAGTCTGTTCACTACATGTCTTTTAACCCAGTTCCAATCAGGGGGCCTTGACTACTGGTGCTGACTGTGCAGTGGGCGGCTCTATGAATACTATGACACCAGAGTAAAGCTAGACAATCTGGCTGTGCAATCCTTTGTACGAAATATTCTGTAGACCAGTGTTAAGCAGTCCATATGGTTAGAGGGGGAGCAGTTAGCTTGTTAGACTTGAGGTATACAGGGCTGGCAAACATTACAATTTAGACTTAAATGTGTAAATGATGAGAAGACCAAGACAGCCTACTGATTTGCACACGTCACCAACTTGCAAGAACATATGGAATACATTGTTTTGTTTGCCACCTTAAAGACACAAATCCCACTTCTTTTACACAACTCGAATCCCAGTTTTTTCTACCCAGCACTGGCACTGATTGGAAGTGGTGGAATACAAATAAAATCTTCAGCCATTAGAGTAACGGGAAATACCCATTTAAGTGTGACCTTAACGGCTTCAGAAGAATATATGGTTTCAAGCTCACTTTGAAATTACTTTATTTCCCCTTAAACTATTTTGCATGTGTCTATTTTTTGCATACCTGGAAAACTTGTAAGGTTCTTTTGTTCTCCAGTCCTGCTGTGCTCAGATCTACCCTGTTGTTCCTGGTAGAAACTGAGAAATTTTGGACAGGATAGATTTTCTTCCTCAGCCTTTGCCTGATTAATAAAGATTTTAGTTTGTTCTTAGGAGTGTCTGAGAGCTGCCTACTGGTTGATAAAAGGACTTTCTTAATCGACCCTCTAGCTGCAATTGTAAGGTTCTTATTCCTACCAATATATACATGCCTGTGTGTGTATATAGAGATGTATGTATACAATATTTGGGACAGTTTAATTTGAAACTGTCATGTGGCTGACTTGGGCTGGCTCTTCTCACTTCCTGACCTTCGACCCTTCTAACCAGACTGCCTTCCTTCTGTCTGTGTGTGCAGATGGTGATCTGGTGTGTGAGAGGACACTCAAGTACTTCCTGGGAATCGCAGGGAAGAAGTGGGTCGTCAGCCACCTTTGTGAGTGAAATCCATTGCCATTGCCACAGACATTCTGCTCCGGTCACTGAACACTCTCAGCTCTGTATGAAACCTGTGTCTCTCAATCTGTATTAGTCTCATACATACACTGCAGGAAATTATCCCTTTATTTATTTATGTGTCTATTTACTTTAGTTGTTTACTTGTGTCATTGGTACCACTAATATAGAAGATCTCTCCACTGATGTGATATGCCTGACGTTCTGCACGTAGTGGCTGTGGTAGAAAACAACCTTTTTTTGTCTGCATCATTTGTCTTTGTTTTCCATTTCTTAGGGATCGTGGAATGTTTCCGGCAAGGTCAAGTGCTTGATGAGGTGAGTAAACTTATTAGCGATCGACTTGGAGCAGAACTCTGAGCCCTTTGAGTTCGTAAAGAAAAGGTATGCAGCTCCATTGCTGATCTCGGTCTTCACATTCGCATGGATTTTTAGTACAAAACCACTGGAAAGCCTTCTAAAGGAGTCATTTTTTCCCACAAAGATCCCCTCATGGCTACAAGCACCTGGACGATGTTTGGGGTGGCTTTTTGGCTGGGTTGGAATGGAAACAGTGGAAGGTGGAGGGGGACTTTAAGTTGTCTGTGTGGATATCTGTTCTGAGGTAATCGCAGCTTGGGCCCTGATATCCTGCTGCTGCTACCAGCCATGTGATTTATTGTTAAGTTATTAAGCAGGCAACTCGCATAGTTTAACATAACTGGGCCACAGTGTTCTACAGATGATCAACATCGATGCGCTAACAACATCACTCCCAAAATGAATCTACGCATTTCAGGGAAATAAATGAAGGTATACGAGAACATTATAGTGGGCTACAGGTCTAATCCAACCAGAAGTGATTGAAGGAGGCTTCGATAGGTGCTAAACCTCTGCTGTTCAGATGCTTCCGTGCAGCACATGTTTTATTTCCTCCATCATTGGGTTTAAATTGGCACTCTAGACTGGGCAAGCAGATTAGTTTTAAATATTGTTGTCTTTACTACTGCTTTGTATTCTTAGCGGGATGGCTGTGGATGTTATCAAGCTGGTAGATAGATGTAAAGGTCATCATCAGAGACTCCTATTTGAGCAGGCAGCACAGCATTGTTCAGAATTCTGCACTGCAGTCTGTACAGCGCGCGTCTCTTTGACTCCCATCAGAGCCAGAGGAATTGGGAGAGCTAGTGGATGTTCTGTAACTTAATTTATTTCAATTTTTTGTCAGTATTATAAATGTTTTTCTGGGGGAGGTTGCACGAAAACAAAAACACTCAAATGAACTTGTTTGAGAGCAGACATCAGTGTAAACACAGCTTTCTCCTGTCCTCTTCAAAGTGACAGTTTACTTTAGCTAGCAGATTTATTCAATTTTTCTGCTGGGAAAGGGATACTGAAAGTCAGGTGCTGTGGTGTAGGGGCACAGGGCTCCGTTCCTGGAGGGCCACAGTCCAGTAGGTTTTATGGGTCTTTCTGAATCGGCGACTTAAGTACTGAGAAATGTACTTAAATTGCAGACCTGTAAATAAAACTCATTGTTCTAATGAAACATAAAAGCATATCTCGTCATTTTGCATTTCCATGTCGATTTAATTGTCAAAGGTTTTTAATGGCCTACGTACAAGACCACTCTGTTTGTAAAGCCTAAAAGGACTTATACTGCTCTAATGACCCTCTGCCTTGTTTATACAGGCCAAGTTTGAGGTGCGAGGAGATGTAATCAACGGAAGAAGTCACCAGGGACCCAGGAGAGCGAGGACCAGTGGGGATGAGAAGGTAAAGGGTTAAAGTAAAGCCAATGATCTGAAGAAGTAGTAGTTCACACTATGGGGAAAATATAATGTTGTATAACACTGTTGGCCTCACATCAGCTCTGTACTACATGTTTAAATTTAGTGTACATCTCCTATAGGCTGCTTTCACTCCGGCATTACAGGCTAGAGTGATGTCATATTTTTTTTCAAAAGCTGCGTTTGTGATAAATTACCAGAAATCCATCTGTTCTGCTTTGTCCTCTGTACGTTGTTGCTCTACTACTACTATTTATGACTAAGGCCGGTCGTTTTACGTTGTCAGTTAGTCAATCAACTTCCGGAAATTGACAAAATCCAAATACTCAATTTCCATGATGCAGAAGTAAAAATGTTTATTGCCGTCTGTCTCTGCAGTTCTTTGCCTGTTTCAGACATATCTCTTAATCTTTATGTAGGCCTACGACTTCAGTAGGAATTACGGATAAAAGCAGAGGAAAATTTAAAATATTTATTTTGGAGACGTGGAAAGTATTTAGACTCGACAGACCTTGAAAAAATGTAAAGTGTGGCTGGATGTTTTTTCCTTTGAAACCTAATGTTATTTGCTGCTTTTTAAATGACTTGATTAAATCACTCGGTAATTTCAAACAAATCTCAAAATCTTAATTACATTTTTTGGCACATAAAAAGTATCTGTAGCTGGTGAGAAAAATGTCCCTCTCTTAATCGGTGTTAGGAAATTGTAAATCCCTTTTCCCTTCTGTCTGCTTGACTCTGCGATTATACGAAGAAACAAAGAGGGTTGCCTTTAACTACCTTGTTTAAGTCATAGCTCAGGGCGTGAATAATATAATGGTATTAAAAGTGATATCTTGTATATAATTAAAAAAAAACTATATGCGGTACTTGGTGAGTGAGTGGAGCAACTTGGAAGCTGATACGAAGCAGTCAGCAAAATTCTGCCTTTACTGACCCTCCAATTGAAAGTCGGTTCAAATTAGTCAGGCTGTTAAGTAAACCTAGCATTTGCAGTTCTTGCTGGAGGGTATCCTACCATTAAATAGCTTCCAAGGCTTACCATTTAAAAACACACACACACACACACACACACGCACACATGCTTCAAGATGACAGTGGTAAAGGGAATGTAGCTTCCCATGACAAATTCTGGCTCTTCTACTAGTCACCCGGTACTGAACCTCATTGGGTTTGGTTTCAGATGCGGCAACAAAATGTATCCTTGTGTATATGACTCATTAATGTACACTTCCAATTTCTAGTCTTTTGACGTTGCTTTGCATAAAGGCATCTGGAGAATTAGTTTATTTTATTAAAAACTCACAGCTGGGGAAACTGTTTATCCCATACTGATTAAAAGCTTACTACTTCATACAAATATTACTTAGGTCTCAGTTTCCCCAGGTCTTTTACAACATTTTGCATTGTAGGCAAAACTTTGCAAAGAAATCAAAACCGCAAACCTTAATGCGTTTTGAAGATCATCCCAAGAACCCGCAAACGAAGTGACCGAAGAGATCTTGACAGAGTAGCGGAGATCGCTATTGTGAAAGGTGGAGAAGGGTGGGGGCAGGAGCAATTTGTCAGGAGCTCTGGCAGCCATCCTTTCTCATCATCCGCTGAGAAGTCTGAGAATCACTTGTTTGGCAGTATTGATCTCTCTGTAAAGTCTTGAAGGCTGGCAAAGTGCTTTTCCTCTACCAATTAGACCCTAAAGTTTTTAATGAACATTGTAAATAAATCTTAGTGAACATAGTTTCCTGCTCATTTTTTTTTAATAACTCCCTTGAATGCTTTTTTTGATTTGTAAGTATATTTTTAGTCTTTGTAACTGTGTAACTCTTTGAATTTTGTTACCACTTTTTGTTTTGTATCGGTCCCCTGAAGAAAACCACTAGTCTCTCACGTGGGTGTTATATTGCTTGAGGATGAGCAAAAATCATATGCACTTTTAATTAAGCTATTCATGCTTTTACCCCCCACTGTTTGTGTATGATGTTCATGATTGATTTACTTTTTACCTGCAAGTTTGGAATCACCATTTCTTAATCAGCATGACTCATCACTAAAAGGAAATCCTTGGAATAGTTCTGAAGCCCCAACAATAAAGGCTGGTTGCAGCACTGCCTGAATCAATTATGTAGTTGTCGGGAATGAGACTAATAGGAGGCAATTTTAACTCTTCAATTAATGAACAGGTGCTTCAGTTTATACAGACAGACTAGGTGTATTTGTTCACTCGAGGCCTTGAACTTTTCCTCCAGTATATAACATGGAAGGGGAGCATTTGGAATCAATTGAAGCTTCAAAGATGAATCGTAATTTTTTTTGTTTTGTTAAGACCTTCCAATCTAACATCATCACATTTAATGGGCTGGTTTCACAGACCCAAATTAGCTCTAGTCATGGATTACCCAGTACTATTTTCAGTAAAGTAGAGTTCAATGTGTCAGTTTCTAAATACAACTTTACACAAAACTTAATTCTGTTTTTACACCTTTTTTGCATTCTGGCACATGCACAAAGCATATCAAATTTTACAAGGTCTTACGGGGAATCTTCTATTAAATGATTTTAGTTAATCTTTTTTGACCCTGACAGATGGAAATGAACTGCTGCTGAAATTAGGCAAGGCCCCTGTAGGCCTCTTCATTGGAAAGATACATTTCTGAAATATAATAAGCAATTATTGAGACACAAAATCAAACCGTCAGACGCAAAGCATTTCTGAGATTATGTCGGCAAGACAAATGGAAGACCATGTCTAGGGAGTGCTCAAAATTATTTATCTCGTAAGTCAGGCTTTGCAGTTTTTGTGTCTCACCCACTCATCTCTATGAAAGCACGTCCTTCAGTTGGGGCACAGCAATGGGTGTACAGCCCTCTTCGTCCCCCTCTGAAAAGGAGGCAGGTCTGCTCCTAGCTATTAGAATTCAGTGTCAGGCTCGCAAACATCCTCAGAAATGTCGGGAATATAATTTTTTTTTAATAATCTGAACTAATTTCCTTCAACAGTCTTCTGCAGAGACAGAGATGCATCCCAATATCAGCATGAAAAAGATGCTAACATCAGTCTGTACTACTGGGTCAGGAGCCAGTGCCTTATGCTTATTTGAGACCAGAGTCTTATTTCAGAAATGTGTTGTTGTGGGTTTTAGTATAAGGGTTGGGGAGCACTTCTTGACTTTTCTCTCCATTTGTAGTTCCACTCCAAATGACCCTCTTAAACAGGTTTGTTCATTTTGTTTCTCTCTCTCTGCTTTCAGCTCCTGTTGAGTGGCTACGAGATCTGCTGCTATGGATCATTTACTGACATGACTGGAGGTAGGAGCTGCCGTATGCTGCAGCAAAAGGGAAGGAATGGAAAAAACCATGCGGGAGATATTAAAGTTTTATCAAACTGAAGATCAGCATCATCAATGCCATCATCAGTAGCTTTTACTGTTCTAACACAAGCACTCCTGTGAGTCATGGGTAGTCTAGTCTAGATAGGAGATGAGTGTTGGTGGGCCACACTTTTCATTCGGCCCAGTTTCTCTTAAACATGGGATTTTATGACGCATTTGATACCCTTTTTGTTGTTTCTTTCTTTCTTTGATGGCTTAAAGTCATTATTTTCAATCAAGGTACACTACTTCTTAAAAGCTTTGGTTGGACCAAAAGGCAGAATACATTGCAGACATTCGGGGATTGAGGAATTGATCATCCTGTCTTCGATTACTCTGTTAAAATAGGGATCTTAAGGCTACAGAATAGTTTGTTTTGCAGAGGGTTAATTGTCACGAGCTGCCATGGATTCGTCGGGAACTCGGCGCAGAAGGGAACAGGGTTGCTCAGGCGTTGGGTTGTGCACGCTGTCAGTTTGGCTCAGTGTGGCTCTGCTTTGCCTGTTCTGGGATGACGCACCACACTGATTTTGTGAAAAGTCCCCCGAGTACCTTTGAGATGATTCCCTGTAAAGACACTGTCAGTGTTCATCAGCATTTGCTGTTTAATTCATTTTCAAATAAAGCAACGACAACCATTTGCAGTCATTTTAGTAGGCATTTGGACAGCTTGACCAATTAAGAAACATGCTTTGCCCTGATAAAGCAGATCGTCACCGGTGTTTATACTGATGTATTTATACTTTCCGGGTCCATAAAACACTTAAATTCAGACCATGCAATGCGCAGATTTCTGATGCAATCTCCGATGTCATACTTCTGCTCTTATGACCCTGATTTCAGGTCCATGTGGTGTTAAGAGTTTTGTGATTGCGAATTCCAAACAGGCAGAAATGGCATTTTAAAAGAAAGAAAATAGTTAAATAGGAAAAGTTGCCAGACAGAATCACTGTTAGGGGCGAACACTGCCTTTGATTTATTGCGCCTAAAAGTGAAGTAACATAATGACACACAAATCTTACAATGGAAAACATTTGTTTTCAGATGCGCACAATGAATATTAACACCCTGCCTCAGAGACTGAAATATTGTAATCGTGTCTGAACAGCTGTTATTGACTATGTTTATAATTCCGCTTGTTTCATAATCCTTTTTGTTGGTTTTGGTCATTTTGTATTTATTTATTTTGTGTTTTATTAGTCCTTTTAGCTGGGAATTATCAATAATATAATATTGAAATCAGAGGCTGGAGGTGAAAAAAATCTAAATTTGAGTTTTTAATTATTAATCTTCCGGATGCAGTTGTACTCAAGAATTTTTAGCTCTTTAAACTATGTTTAGTATGCCTGGAATCATGTTTCAAAATGTTTCCTCCCCTCTGAATTTAAGTGGCACATTCATAAGAAAGAGGAGTCTTCCCTAAAAACATTTCCTTTGATTAAATCCTCTTGACTGTCCAATGGGATTCCTAAGTCCCTCACCTGACAGGACACTTTCCTGATCGGTAGAAACGGGCCCGTTTTGCTTCGGTGACCGCAGGGGACATGGCAAATTCTGGATATTGCAGACATTTAAAAATGGCTTGATTTGAGATGTACTTAGAGAAATAAATGTTTGCTCGTCTTGTCAGAACATCACCGCAGGATTTCTGGTAACTACTATTGCCCGTTAAAGAAGCTACACAACCGATAAATGCCTGCCTTCTGAAAACAGGCCTGAAAAAAATTACCTTTAAAGACCACGTTAGTGTTAATCAATATTTCCTTTTTTTGTTTGTTTTTTAAATTGAGCTGGAGCTAATTATCATCATTTACAGTCAGTTACTATCTATTAAGTCTCATGAGCACACAATTCCATTATTGGTATGTGTGCATGCATGATGTATAGTTTTTTCGGATCAATAAACTTCTAAACCTTAACACTATGGTAGGTCAACACACAAGTTTTTTTTGTTTTTTCTTCTCCCCCCCCTGCCCTCTTCAGCATGAAACACCACTGTCTGTTTGCATCCTCTCTCAATCTGAATGGGATACTTCTTGATTAGGGATGTACTGCAAGTGCTGGAGAAACTTGGAAACAAAATCTGTTTCAGAGCCCGAGAGCTGACAGCCTCTTGGTAAATGCAGGAGCTGTTGTGATTCTTCTGCTGCCGGTGGATTTTCTGCCACTGCAAACCTGACAGGCCTGACTCTTCAAAGAACGCTTTTGTGTCTTTTGTAAAAAGAGAGAAAAAAAAAAAAAACTTTCCTTTTTTACCCCCGTTTCTCTCCCTCATCCTGATTTTTTCCCCTTGTGGATAAATTTCCATGCTATTTGCATGGAAAGGAGCTCGGCATTGAGTATAAGCTGTTAACACCTGTTTAATGAATGCGAGAAATGCTTCGCCTGTAAGGAGATAATGCTTTTATTTGCATAGATTGAAAATGTCAAGCAAGGTACATTCATTTATGGAAAGTCGTCTCGCAGGTGGATAGAACGTCTCATTCAGGAATTAATCCCATCTCCCAATAGAAATGTTTCCTCTAGGCCCAGAAAATTGATTTTGTCTTTTTTTTTTTTTTTTTTTTCCTGTGTCACAAAATCAGTTGGGAAATGAAGCTGGAAAATAAATGAGAGCTGGTATGCCGTTGCACGCCTTTTCAAAGGCCGCCACTCGGGCTGCTTTCACTGGGTGGAAAGTGTTATGGGATCTTGTGCTAACTTCTGTGCAATGCATGACAAATTGGCTGTATTTACTGTATTGGCTTTTTTCTTTTTTCCTTTCCCTGCAATGGTATCTCAAGCCGCAGACAGGAATATTGTATTGTAGCGGTTTCTTTTTGTTTTTGATTTTTAAAAAGAAAACCAGAAATTATCGTTCTCCATTTAACGACATCAGTCTGATCCAAAGTGGTAAATGCCCTTGATGTTCTGCACTACACTAACTAGCTAATACATTTTTCTCTTGATCACAATTTTACAACTAATAACATGCATGTTGATCTTAAAGAGTAATTCCGCACTCATTGTTACTTAATGGCAGAAAAGTGCTTGATTTGCTTTGTGAAGTTCCTTATAAAATGACCACAGGCCACTTTCTTGCTTTTAGTGGAAGATGGATATTGCTCTTCATTGTAGCTGCGTTATCCTATATTGACCAATCTGGTTTTCTACGTTCACATAACAATACACTAAAAGGCAGGTAATGGACATTGCGAGAAGACCACCCACCATTAAAGTCAAATTCAAGGCCACTTCATTTGGGGAAAAAACAACCTACGTGATGGTAAATTGGAACTAGAAAGAATATTCGGGGGAAAAAAAGAACTAAGGCAATGTTGTTTTTCAAATGCTTTTCAACTGTTAATAAAATGTATTTTTGAGTGCTCCTTAAATCAGTTGCATTTAAAAAAAAAAGTTTTACTTCCATTCTTAAATTTGTCTTATTTATTTCTAAATTTATCATCCATTTAATCTTTTATTTTCCCCGCTGTGTCTTACAATAATGCACAATTTGATTTTACCAACCACAAAAAAAAAAAAATGTCCGAAAAGATTAGATTGTATCCTTGCACAGTTATAAGCACTGAAAAACTGCTTAAAGACTTAATTCTTGTCACAAGGTTGGAACAGCTTAATAGGCTGTTTTTGTGTTTTGGTTTGTTTCTTTTGTTCGTTTGCCGATTTTGTAGTCTGGTCTGCAGTATCTGGGGAGAACTTTGTTGCAGGAGGTGTGCTTCAGGCTGCTGTCTCTGAAGTTTTTCCAGAAATACTTTCCCTCAAACCATGATGATGCAGAAGAGACGAGCTGTCTTTTTGTGTCCAGTAGCTGCAAAGCACTTCAGACAGGCAGCAGCCTCCAAGACCGAATTACTGCCCAATCGCAAACTGACATCTTAAAAGCAATTCTCTTTGGACTGGGAACAATTTCATGCACACTACATAAACTGTTGAATCTGCATGTGTTCATTTACTGAATGCTGTATTAGTTGAGTCTTTGATATTGCCATCCTCCAAAGGTCTTGGTTTTTGTAGGTTATTTTTATTTAGGAGCATAGTGGTATCTGTATTTGGTGTGTGTATGTATCTACACTCACCTAAAGGATTATTAGGAACACCTGTTCAATTTCTCATTAATGCAATTATCTAACCAACCAATCACATGGCAGTTGCTTCAATGCATTTAGGGGTGTGGTCCTGGTCAAGACAATCTCCTGAACTCCAAACTGAATGTCTGAATGGGAAAGAAAGGTGATTTAAGCAATTTTGAGTGTGGCATGGTTGTTGGTGCCAGACGGGCCGGTCTGAGTATTTCACAATCTGCACAGTTACTGGGATTTTCACGTACAACCATTTCTAGGGTTTACAAAGAATGGTGTGAAAAGGGAAAAACATCCAGTATGCGGCAGTCCTGTGGGCGAAAATGCCTTGTTGATGCTAGAGGTCAGAGGAGAATGGGCCGACTGATTCAAGCTGATAGAAGAGCAACTTTGACTGAAATAACCATTCGTTACAACCGAGGTATGCAGCAAAGCATTTGTGAAGCCACAACACGTACAACCTTGAGGCGGATGGGCTACAACAGCAGAAGACCCCACCGGGTACCACTCATCTCCACTACAAATAGGAAAAAGATGCTACAATTTGCACAAGCTCACCAAAATTGGACAGTTGAAGACTGGAAAAATGTTGCCTGGTCTGATGAGTCTCGATTTCTGTTGAGACATTCAGATGGTAGAGTCAGAATTTGGCGTAAACAGAATGAGAACATGGATCCATCATGCCTTGTTACCACTGTGCAGGCTGGTGGTGGTGGTGTAATGGTGTGGGGGATGTTTTCTTGGCACACTTTAGGCCCCTTAGTGCCAATTGGGCATCGTTTAAATGCCACGGCCTACCTGAGCATTGTTTCTGGCCATGTCCATCCCTTTATGACCACCATGTACCCATCCTCTGATGGCTACTTCCAGCAGGATAATGCACCATGTCACTAAGGTCGAATCATTTCAAATTGGTTTCTTGAACATGACAATGAGTTCACTGTACTAAACTGGCCCCCACAGTCACCAGATGTCAACCCAATAGAGCATCTTTGGGATGTGGTGGAACGGGAGCTTCGTGCCCTGAATGTGCATCCCACAAATCTCCATCAACTGCAAGATGCTATCCTATCAATATGGGCCAACATTTCTAAAGAATGCTTTCAGCACCTTGTTGAATCAATGCCATGTAGAATTAAGGCAGTTCTGAAGGCGAAAGGGGGTCAAACACAGTATTAGTATGGTGTTCCTAATAATCCTTTAGGTGAGTGTATATGTGTATGTATGTGATATATATAATATATACATACAGCTCTGCAAAAAATTGAGACCACTCCAAGTTCAGAAATCAATGTTAAGTGGTCTCTTAATTTTTTCCAGAGCTGTATGTGTGTGTATGTATGTGTATATATATATGCGCAATGGCACACACATGTAGTGCATGCTTTTAAGGTACATTCTCCTGCTGCTTTTAAGAGAGTGTAATGCTAACAGAGATGAATGCAGTTAATAATGTGCAAAGGATTTACTCTCCTCTTCTCTTTGCCAGAGGTGTCTGTGTGCAAGATGTCCAGTATGTGGAGAAGCTGCAGATAGATTGCAGAGACTGAGCAGCAGTTCTGGGAGATGAATGGCATTGTTGCATTTAATTGCGCCGCCTGCCTTGTGCTGTCATACCGTTTCTGTTTTCCCAATGGGTTTCTTTTTCAGTGATCGATAATCCTCACACATAATGAGTTTTCAGCCCAAATCCTCTTTAATTTGCCATGTTTATGAAGTAAAAGAATAATAAAAAGCTGAAAAGACTTCAAGGACAAAAATGAAAAGGGCGCAGGGTACAGTTTTGACCTATAGCCTTCCACAGGTTTAAATAGAAATGTTCCATTGAAAGCTATTGAACCATGTTTGTATTGCTTTGCTCAAGCTGCCGTTTTTGTGTGTGGTATTCATTGCCATTTTTTGGTTTAAGAACACAGGAGAAGGTTATTAGTTTTAGTTTGTTATCCGGCCTATTGTGCTTTTTGAGTTGTTGATTCATGATTCTCTTCCAACTCCCAGGTAGTCTTAAATGTGTTTTGGGCTTGATTTCCACTTGTGTCCCCAGGTGTCTCTCTTGTACCTGAGTTAGTCCATTGCATTAACCTAGTTTAGTACCTTCCTGGCTTTTGGAAACTTGAATTGAATCCCCTTCTACCCTACATCATTGCCTTTTGAGGTTCAAAGTATCCATTACAAAGGCCCAGTGGTCTCAGTGGGTTGTCCTACCTCGGGGTCATGGAAATAGTGTGTTGTAGCAGTGAGGTTGAATTTGGTTTCGACCTCTCACCTTGCAGTATAAATTAATCAAAGATCTCTGTCCCTCACTCTCTTCTGAGGATCACAGGGCCCGCTGCACCAAGGGAATATCATACTACAGTCTGTGAGTAGCATAGCCCGTGGTCTGCTAGGAAATGTAGTGATACTAGTCCAGTTTCAGAACCTTCAGGCAGTGGAGCTCATTCTTCTGCTCCAAACTTCTACCAGTGCGCAAAGTGTGGAAACTCCTATGTAACTGTGGGAAATGTTCAACCAATGCTGTTTGTGTGTTTCAGGGCAGTTGGAGTGGATGGTGGAGTTATGTGGAGCAACAGTTGCTAAAGAACCTTTTCTCTTCACTTACAACCCAGTAAGTGAAACTGTCCTTATTTTGGGTATTCCTTTCATTCAATGCAACTTCGTTATAGAGTCTAATGAGTAAGACTAATGCAGTAAGCTACACAGTGAACTAAAACTGTAATGCAGTAATTTTTTGTTTTTATATTTAAGATGCTCTTAGACTTGAACTGTTCCTTGTTTGGCATTGAGCCAGTTTTGCTCAATAAGTGGTTCTAATCATCAATTTTCACAATTGATATAGCAGTAAACATGAAAGCAGAGTCATGCTCCTGTAATCCTTATTTTTGCTGATATTTTTTAATCTTCTTGTAGTAGTGTGCCATAAAATCAACCTTTAATCCACAGCATCATTCCTATTCTGTGAAACTAGGTACTGTATTGATCAGTGACAAACCAGATGGCACATTTTACAATCTGAAATTATTGGGCAGCATAGACTGTCATAATTAATCTGCAAACTCTTTTATTTCTTTATTTATTCATCATTAAAGAGTGAAAAAATAAATTAACAAGTATAAATAAGACTTAATTGTGCCCAATGAATTGGCCTATAGCAATTGAAGCTAGCAATTTAGATTGATGTAAGGGTCGCTTTGTTTTCCAAATTTGTAGCAAATACATGATCAGGAATTGTTTTTGTAAGCCGTATTCTGCAGGATGAGAAGAAGGAACCAATTTAAGTGACAATGTTGTGGCAAGGTAATTATCTTGACATAATTGCTGTCTTATCTTATTGCGCATCTTTTCATACGTACTTATCAAGATTGTTGTGCACAGCGAGCGCTCTCTGCTAGAGGATGTAAGTGGAGGATTATGTTATATTTTGAGAACCTGAATGTGTAGTGTTTCGCTTTTGCTTATTAATCAGCAGTTTGATTTGGGATGTCTGGGATTGTTCAACAGCTCGGATTTGGTATGGGGGGAGGGGGGTTTGGGGTTTCCCTAGAAAATCTGCTAACGTAAGGTTTTGAGTAACATGGTTGAAAAATGTAGTAAGACAAAAATTCTAGGGTTCTCTACATGTTTCAACTGGAAGATGAGCACATAAAAGATCCGAAAATTGCAGCCTGAGCAAATGAGCGCCAGTGGAAGCAGACCAGTTTGTTCTTCTGCTGAACACTGCCTGTATGCATCATACAGATCAGATAACATTCACAATGTGTCCATAAGGGTGCCAATACATAGGCACGTGACCCTTGAATGTATTTATCACTGTAATCCACACATCTATAGGAATTTCTATTAGAATGCTCTGATAGATTCAGTAAGCAGGAACCTGTTCTATAAAATGATGTGAGCTGGACCTGCAAGATCCCAGAGCAGCTTCTGTGTGTCAGAACCAGCCTCAGAAGGCAAGAGTCAATCACACAGTCAATTAAATTTACTGAAGAATTGCGCAAGATAACGAAATGCAGCTGCCCTGCAGCAAGCAGACATCTTATCATAACTCCAATATGTGTCAGTAGCAATTCCTTTCTGATCCCCGGAAAGGCTGGTTAGTTCCAAATAATTATTGTTCTCAATAATACATTTTAACGACATCAGGATGCAATTATTGGACCAAGGTAGAACATTCATGCAGCTAATGTCATTTAATGTTTTTTTTCCTTTTATTGATATATTTTTCAAAAAGTGAGGCCAATACCCTAGCACTATGTTAAAAATTAAAATGAAAAGTGTTGCAGTATATTTTTATTTTCTGTACCTAAACACAGCTTTTTGACCAATTACTATCGAGAAATAATTCAGCAGAAATTCAGAGTGCTTTCCTCTAGAACAGTGGTTCTCAAACCTGTCCTGGAGTACCACCTGTCCTGCTGTTTTTTGTTCCAACCGAGCTCTCAATTAGGAATCGAGGCATTCCTTCTTTTAAAAAAATCCTTCATAGCTGACAATATTAATTTTCTGCTCCCTCTTCCTACATTCTTGTATACCAAGAGAACCCTTAATTTAAGTAATTTGATTACATTTGACTCTTTAAATTGTGTAACTGATAAAAAGTTGGCTCCTTAATTTCCTTATACAATTTTATACTTAACTTAAAACCCCTACTATTAAAAATTATTAAAAGGCTCTGATTTAGGAAATTATTAGTTCAATTAAAGGTTCAATTAAATAATTGAGAGCTCATTTGGAACAAAAACCAGCAGGACAGGTGGTACTCCAGGACAGGTTTGAGAACCACTTAGACCACTTGAGAACCACAGTTAGAAGTTGGAGGTGCGCACGATCACCTGTAACAGACCACCCTCGGGCATGTTTTATCCCTGAAGGATAGAGAGCAAAGGTTTTTCTGTTCAATTTCAGCCTGTCTCTGCGGTTTAAGAAATAAAGGTTTCGAAGCACTTTGATCGAGTAATGCATTAGCTCAATGTGGCAGGTGCTGCTTCCTGGGAAGCCGCACAGTGATGGTGTCATTGCTGTATGATCTGAAACAAATTGACTTAGCACACAGCCAGTGCCGGGTAAACTTCAAGATGGTGGCAACATGAAATGATAACGGTTCCTCAGCTGCAAATCCTACATGCTCTTTTTCCAATCGAGGCATTCCTTCTTTTAATAAAATCCTTCATAGCTGACAATATTAATTTTCTGCTCCCTCTTCCTACATTCTTGTATACCAGGAGCTAGACTTCTTATAGAAGAAAGTCTGCTTCTGAATTGAAAGCAGTTTGTCTGCTTTTGAACAGTAAGAAAATTACACTAGTTAGTAATATTACAGTATATATGATCCGTAGCTCTGAAATTATCCACATATTGTATATGTCGCCTGCTTCCTTTGCAACTTGGATTGATTTTTATTAAATCTTATATCTTACATCTGGCTACATCTTGATCTGTAACTTTTTTCCTTTTTCCAATGCAGGGCAGCACCCCAGTGATTGTGGTACAGCCAGACTCGGAAGAATCGCAAAAGGACTACCGAGGTAAGGCGTACTCGCACTGGTCGTCTTCTTCATTTCAGCTTTAATGTCAGTATGCAGTAAAATAAAAAACGGTCTCTTAAAGAGCTGTAAGGAAAAGGTTTAACAGATTTAAGGACATTCATATTGTAGAGCCTGGTAACCAATTCGGCCTTGACACCAGTAACCCCTGTATTCGTGCGAAAAGAGCCCTGTGACCTGTAATGTCCATGAGCATGACCAGGACACATTTTATCTGGGCTAAACATATTATGCAATGGTAAAGACTGATGTACACACAGTATTTGTCCTGGTTTTGATCATGCATTTCCTCCTGGAATCGCAGTGGGATCATCAGTGATATTATTTGAAGGAGGTGACATTTTCAATCTCTTTATTTCTTTGCATAAAATTCTAAGCCCTTCTTTTGAAGACCCATATTTTTTTTTATATCGGCAAACACAGATTTCTCTCTTTGCTGGCAAATGTCACTTACGTAAGTTCTCCCACATAATGGGAGGAAAGGGAGCGTGGGAGAGCTGGTGAAACCTCTTCTGACTTCTCCCTCGTTTGCCATTTCTCTCTTTGATTTATTTCCCGTGCCATAGCAGCAGGTACCCTTTTTGTATAATTTATATTTTTGTAGCCTTGAGGCAAGAACACAAACCTGTAGAGCAATCTGAAAAAAAACACACAAAAAAAACACTGTGCTAAAATGTAAAGTCCTTCATGTCTTTTTACTCTGGGTATCACATATTATGTTTCCTTGGACCAACTGTTCGAAAGAAAATTCAATAACCGTGTTTTTTCTCTACTAATCTGAATTTGTCCCCCTCACACATCCGAGTGATAAATGATAAACCCTGCACCACACAGAATGAATCCTTGTTGAGTGTCTGGTCTCGAAGCCTCAAAAATAAGAACAAAAAAAGGCGCTTGTATTTTACAGACCATTTTATTGAAATGGATTTTCAAATGAAGAAAAGTTTACTTTTACATTGAAAGTGGCAGCCCCCGATTTAAATGAGAGAAAAAAAAAAAAAACGGAGACACAACCCCCAAAAAACACAGCAATCGAAACAAAACATTCTGACGATTTTGTTCCATGCTGGTGCACATGAACCTAAATGCTTTAAACAGCTGCTTATTGCTTCTTGAGCCAAAGCGTCAAAACAGTGGAGATTATTAAACATAATGCGTATTTAATATGTTCCAGCTTGGCTCTTTAAAGTTGTTTACAGACGTTTGATGGCGGACAAAATGAACAAGCAAGTGTACTAGGACTCTCTTGTCGTCGGTTACAGTGACATGGAACAGCATTCACAGTGGTCTGTATGAGTGGAACATGCTTCACTTGTGTGGGTTAGACGTGCCCAGGGACTCTGGTTCCAATCTGAGGGAGGCCTGACAACACGTTCCACACAGGTGATACTTGCAGGAAAGAATACGCATGAGGGCTTGTTTATTTTGTATTTTTGTTTGTTCATTCCCCAGCTCTCAAGAGGAAGTACAAGGCCAGTGTGGTGACAAGGGAGTGGGTCCTGGACAGTGTGGCCCTCTACAGTTGTCAGAGTTTAGGTGACTACCTACTGGATCCTCTCCAGTGACGGATTCTGCCACCAGCAAGCCATAGCTGCAGCGTCTGATCTAGAACCTGTGGCGTTCTCCTGAGGAAAAAACTAAAATGACACTACAAGACCTCGTGCACCACTGTGGATCTTACTTAATTAGAAACTACTCTTGCATGATGTATTTTGATCCTTCGTACCTTTTGAGAGTAATATGGTACATAGTGGAAATATGGACCATTGTCCGCTACAACCGAAACAAATGTTTTAGTGTTGCCTTTGCTAACACATCCTCTGCCAGGCTGACACAAGCTCAGGGGGAAAAAAAATTAAAGTCCCTCTGAGAATCCTCAAAGCCAAGCTCTACTATATAATGAATTAAAGAAACAGATCCCAAACCTTAGCTGAAAGTATTCCAAAGTGTTTCTCATTTGCCATAATTATAGGTCTCTGCAATTAACACTGCCACCTAATAGTAATTATAATAATAACTATTACAAAATTGTAATACAACATTTTGGCTCTTGTTTGTGTGTTTGCAACACGCAAAATATTGGGCATCCAGAGTCCAGGAAGATAGAAAGAGGATGAAATGGGACCCGTTTGTTTATTGCAGTCATTGAAAAATTAATCTAGGTCCTTTGTTAGGCCACACAGGACCATAAGGCCCTCAAAACCAAACATTACTCAATCAACCCTCGGGAGGTTTCCAATTATAGCCTATCATCCAGGGAAGAGTAAAGACCAAATTTTGGGTTGCCACAGGGAGCAAGTGTTCGACAGCATGGGGCGGTATGTTCAGCTGTCACTACCAATTTAAACTACTCTCTTTTTATCTGGAACTCTCCCTCTCATCCTCCTCTTCAAAACCTTGACCTCAAAATATGAAGTCTTATTTTTCTGTTGGAAGAGTTTTATTTCCTCTTGGTGGAGATAATAGAGGGGTGTCCAAGATTCTGAAGTTAAAGTGACCTCAGACTTCACCATTTATGTGCAATTTGCAGTACTTTGTCAAAAAACAAAATTGATCAAAATAGTTGCTTGCAATGAAAATGTATTTTTCGTTCGTTGCAGGTTGAAGTCATGGTCGCGTAATGTGGGCGGTGATTGACAGACTGAGGATGGTTTTAATCTAGACTGCTGTCTGATTATTTGGCAAGATTTATTATGCTAGTGCATGAGGAGCCATTGTTATTCTAAAGAGGATAGCAACCTGCTGGTATTTTTTGAGAGGTTGTTTTAAGCGTTTTCAAAACTACTGATTAAAGCATTTTTCCCTTCTTTAAAGAATTCAGGCAAAATCAAAAGAAGCCTGCTACATTTTAGAATATGTTTGATGTTCTGCCCTTGAAGAAAACATGCTTTGCTGGCTCTGAGAGTGCCAATGCACAGAAAGAGGTGGCATCTTATGCATTAATAAGATCATGGCTTTTTCCACAGCACTTCATGAAATATTCAAATTTTGCTTACCTATTACTCTCTTCTTACTCCTGAATTTGTTTGAAAATTCTCAGTTTAAAAGTGTCAAATTGACCCATCTTAACCACTTCCTGTTTACTCACAGCAAAAATAAGTTATTTAAATGACAATTCTTGTGGGGCTACTGCTAAAAGATTTATCTTAGCTATGCAAGAAATTATGGATGGATCGAAATGATGACAATCAGGATCAATCAGGATCAAAAGATCATTTGACTGAACTGGTTACTAATTACTTGTGCATTTTAAAGCAATATTCTTCCCAAACTGAAAAAGTCGACTACATTCTCTGCATAATAAATGTAATTTTGATATTGTCAACATTATCTGTGTGTATTGCAGTTCAGCTATAAAGTTTTGTTTCCTTCTGTTTGTGCAATTCCAGGCTGAGCTCTGTAAGCTTGTTTTTTACATTTGTATAAAAACAAAAAAGGAAGCTATTTCATTTGTGATTCATTATTACTGTACTTGTATCTCCTAAGGAAACAATCTTTCCTCTTCACTTTACTACTCTGACCAAATTTATATACTCATGTTCACAAAATGTCAGTAAAGAGTCTGCACTAAGTAAAAATCATGTTAACTCATGCAAATGTAAAATTTACTTGTCAGGTTGCTTCCTTAAACTGCATTACCCCCTTACCAATCTTGTTCTGTTTCCTGCATAAGGTAGGCACAGGAATTCAGTCTTTCATTGGTGAAAAATCATTGTTTTAGAACCACATTGGAAAAGCTTGAATTAGCTGTGTATTATTTTGCAAGAGCAGTACTGAGAAGCGAAGGCAAAACAAACACTGTGGTGACAGTTTTCCAAAGTCACAGTTTCCCCTCGATGCCTTCACCAGCACTAGCTTTAATTTCCCTGCCTGTCACCCTGGTCCTGCCGGGCCGCGTCACTAGCTGCAACAGCCTTGACTATGCCAGCAGATCTTAGAAATCTGAAATCTGGCCCTAGCAATGCTGTTTCATGTTTTGATACAGTACGGCCTCCTTCAACACCTCCACCACCACCACCCTTCCCCCTTTCACTACCTAGTGTGGTGACAGACTGAGTGAATTTCTCAAGGGAGCACTTTATTCCATTTTCCCTTACACTGCGTCTTGTCATGTGTGTCGCTCCTTATTTTTCGCTGGGACAAATGCCCTGACTCGTGAGCTCCTGTGGTACCACTTGTCTTGCGCAGGGGGGATGGAACATCATAATTGACTTTTTTTTTTTTTTCATTTTTATTGCTTGTCAAAATGTCTCCCTCGATCGTAGCGACTAAGTTAACTGAGAGTATGAAGGGTTATTACACCCAGCTGAGCACTGGTGGTGTGCCTTCCAGTGCATACATCTCCTATATGTACTCTGAGAACTTAGGGGAATAAGGATATTAACAGCCAGGGTGTAACTGCCCCTCTGTCAAGGAATGATATTAGTCAACTGCATCACTGTTGATCTTTTCAAAGACGTGTGAACGACAACTATTTTTGATTTTTGTAGTGGCACCTATATTGGAATGTGACCAATACAGGAAAAATTAAATAAAAATCAAACCCCAACTAAAGACTGTACCCTCCCAGACTTGTATCAGTTGTCCTGTCTATTTGTCTAAAGCGCCTGGAATAATTGAAATATTTTTTGACAACCTCCGCTTGCAGTAGCTCTAGGAAAACGTCACCAAATTCAATATTGTGTAAGCAACTGGGCTCATCACTTTGCTTATCAGGACATGAAGTAGTGGGGGGTGACGCATCCCCACAGAATGCACAGTTAAGCACAGTGCTGATTTTCTAATTGCACCTTGAGTGTTTCAGTAACTGCCTGTTCAGGGACCTTTTTTGAGGTCACTTTTCTGGATAGAGTCACAGAAAAATCTAAGATTAAACTATCAGGCATTTTGAGGCGCTGCCGTCATTTCGCTTTGTCCCTTCTGTGCATCTTGACGCCTGTACCGATTTCTGAAGCTAACTTGACATGGATAAATAATTTAAAGCCTGTTACCTGCCTTAAGGATTATGTTGTATACAGAGTCATCATTCTGATCGGTGGCCATTCTCTTTGTCATGCCTTGCGTCTATTTCAGCTGCCAAGCGTTTCCGGAAATAAGAATTGTTACTGCTTAATAAGCGTAAAAAGTTCACACTGAACGTAATGCAACGTTTCCAAGTGTAATCAACAAGACCAGTTAGACATCTGTATAAAACTGGTATTTTTGGTGTAAAATACATTCCATTCAATCCTTACCCAGGGCTACCAGAAGAGAGTAAATTTCCAAACAAATGAAACCAGAATCTCCATCCTCCTACAACGACACTATTTGTTTGCCAATTTTTTTCCTGTAGGTGTTTTTTTGCCGTTTTTAAAAGCGTCTCTTTCTTATCCATTCCTGTCCGTTATCTGAAACGAGTCTTTCTCTCGGTTGCTGTGGACGTTTGTCCCATATACCTATATTGTGTGAAGGGAAGCCAGCAAGACAAATGCTACAGTTGGTGAATACTGAACCCTCACTGGTTTTTCTTTGCTGTCGAGGCCTTCTCTGCTAATGAAAGACAGGAAGGGCAGTGTCACCTTGGTCGGTGGTCCTGTCTACTCCTTATCTCCCTGCCCCACATTGGTGTTTTATCTGTCTCACGCAAGATAACGACATTCTGCGGTGAATAATGTTCTGCTGTAATAAGTCTGGCAAGAAATTCTTGTAATTACCCCTGCAAAACATGATAGAGTGGACTTTGAAATCACTGTGCTTAACAGAAAGGACATAGAAACATCTCTTCACAGATTTGTCTTTTTCGTAAATGGATAGGACACCTAATGTATTGGTAATGGGAACCAAACAACTGGTTTACTACAGGGTGGTGATATTTTGCAGGGCAGGGTCAAAGGTCAAGAAATCTACACAACCCATATACACACTTTCACCATCTTTTTAACATGACAGTTTTATTTTATTTTTAAGTTACATTTTTAAATTCATAATTGTAAAATGGATTTTCGAAAAATGTTCAATTGAAAAGAACAATTCCATTGAGTGATTGATTTATGCCAGAGCTTTGCAACTGTCAGTACTTTATTAGAGCATCAATACTTGCTCCTGGCTACCTTTCCGTATTCACTTTAGAAAATCGGAGGAATGCTAAAAAGGTGATTCAGCTGTCTAAGAAGAAGATCGAGCGAAAGGGTTACTTTGCAATGTAACAACACTGCCCCCCCACCCTTTGCTATATACACTTGGTCCATTTTGCTTTTATTTAATAATGGTATACCACAAGATAAACTAATTTTAAGACCAGTTTTTGCTTCTCAAATGTTTTTAACCAGTTTGACTTCTGCATTTAGGAGAAATTATCTGGATGTTTGAGTGCAAAGAGTGAGAGTTAAAGAAATTTTAAGAAAGTCTTTGCGTTCAAGCTCAGATTATATTTCTGTGGCGTAACCTTTTGTTTGAAAGCTGACCAGTAATTGAGTGACGGTTAAGACCTTTTGAGGATGTCAAGACACTGCCCTAAGGCCTGAAGGGAAGGCTTCGGTTGGAGCATCGCAAGCACAGCTTTAATAGAGGTTCAATTAAATCATAAAATCCTTTTTCATTTTTTAAAATAAAACATCGAAAAAAAAAATTCTAAGTGTCCAGTCGCATAAATAATATTTCACAGCTATGAGGTGAGGAAGGATATTCAGTCTGAAAATACAAAAGAGATTACGTGCCCTTTCAACAGTTTGACACCTAAAATGACGCTTTGCCAGTTTAATAAGTCTGAATTACTCAAATGTGGGCCGAAGAACTTGAAAACCACCAATTCAGGGGAGATGTAAAATTAATGAGAAGTGCTGAAGTATTTTCACCCATCCAAATGTTAAACGCAGCTGTTCAAGACGGCCTTTGAGATGAATTTGAGTGGAGACAGACTGCGCGATGTGAGCGGTCCCCGTTTAAAACTTAGGGCACTTGCAAATAGCCCATTATAACATGATTATCCCAAATAAGCGGATTCAAACTTGTAGCAGGTAGTGCCGAAAATTGACCGACATTTCCTCTCTCTCTCTCCCTGTGTAATTAAATTCTGTTCCACATTCAGAGAGATGTTTCGTTCAGACACAGACCCATCACAGCTTATCGCCTGCCAGGGGGTCAATCTTGAGGCCCAGTTCAGTGTGCCCTCGTCAAGTATTAATGACTTGTGGTCTTAAAGCCTGTCATTAGCCGTGGGATGAGCTGCACGGAGTGAATCGGGGGGCTGAGCAAGGAGGGGAAGGAGAGGGAAGCAACAGGAGAGCAGATCCAATCTGCGGGATCTAGAATTTGTTGAGTCAGACCTCTTGCGAGTCTTTTTACAGTCTTCACAAATCAAGATTAATGATCCCCCCCTCCTCTTCCACAGCTCTTTTAATGAGCCAATCGTAAACCTGAGGGCCTACTCCAGCCTGCTGATAAATAACAGCGCTCCGTCTTTTCAACACTTGCAACAATTAGGTTCTAATGGGCATTGTGCTGCTGATAATCGGGCATCAGTACGAGCGTTACAGTTACACCCTGTGTTGTGTTATTGTACGTCACCCTTTTAGGATCTGTGTATCTCGGAATACAACCTTCCCCCCCTCCACATGCACACATAAAGTCACAAACACACTACTACTCCATCCCACACACCAAGAAACCTGTTTAAAAAAATGGCTTCCCACGAGTAGCAGGGCGCTGTTGTATTAGTACAACGATCCATAAAGTAACACGGACAATTATTGGAGAGGCTGCTAAATCCTTTTCTCAGACCATATCTGAGGATTGAAAAAAAAAAAAACGCAATCGCACTGCTTTATGAAGTCATTACTGAGGGACTGCATGTCAGCGGTTAAAGCCCCTGAAAGCTGCAAAGGAGGTACAATGACTAGTGACTTGAATAAATACACACTCTCAAATAAAAAATAAAAAAGAAGCTGAATGCAATATTAATTGTGTCCTGGGGTATAGTTTGATTTCTTCACAATCGGTGTCCCTTTTCGCGGGGTTCTTAATTAGTATTGACGCCGGCGCGTTCCTGAGCCGTGGAGATGGGCATTCGGAGGCCTCGCGGGGCAGCACCGCGCTTCACAAACACAGAGTTTGCTTATCACAGCGGACAACCTTGTCATCCCTTCCTTTAGGCCTGCCAGCCAAATCTTTTTAATCATACCAGCTGCCATTCACAGATTCAAGCAATTCATTCAGGCAGTGTGAGGCCAAACGTGTATGGGAGAGTGGTTAAGGTAAGAATGTTACAATGCCCCTTTTTTCTGTATGCGGAGAGAATGAAGCCTTGTCAGACTTTTTCCTTTTTTCCTTCCCCGGCTCATGTCTTAAATTATCATCACTCTGTGGAAACATTTATATGAGCTTTTCTGTTTCTCTGTCTAGTGTGGCTCAGTGGTGTGCAAGTGAGCCTTCACCTCACATTTGCCTTCAAGCGTTGCGTATTCCATGCAGTCAAAGTACAATAGGAAAAAATATGTATGTATTTATGGATGGATGGATTTATTTATTTATTTATCCCCTGCTAAGAGCCTCCACTTTTCCTGAATCATTTACCCAAGCTGCAATTCAAGTGCTCAATCAGTCTATCAAGAAATAGGTCTCAACATGTACACTTCTCTGTCAGTCTTCATCAGCATGATGAAGATATCATTTTGTGGTTTTTTTCTCTGACTTTGCCCTTGGCAGGAGCAGCAAAACTTAAGTTGTGTACTGCAACAGCATTCTATATCAGCCATAAAAGTTGTGTTTTAAGAAATCTGCAGTGAAGGAGGTGTCTCTAACAAACTGTAGCAATACTAGCATCTCTCTTTATTGCTTCCTTAACAATACTTCATAGTTCAGTGATGGCAGCTTAGTTACTTGGCTGTTTTTCTACTGGCAATCAAAAAACGGCACAACTCGTGTATTATGTTTTTATTTGTCTAAAGCCTTTGTCACAGTGTACTGTAACCCTTTGAGGGCTGGTATTAGAACCTCACATCACCATATATACACCAATCAGCCATAGCATTATGACCACCTGCCTAATATTGTGTAGGTCCCCCTTTTGCCGCCAAAACAGCCCTGACCCGTCAAAGCATGGACTCCACTAGACCTCTGAAGGTGTGCTGTGGTATCTGACACCAAGACATTGGCAGCAGATCCTTTAAGTCCTGTAAGTAGCGAGGTGGGGCCTCCATGGATCGGACTTGTTTGTCCAGCACATCCCATAGATGCTCGATTGGATTGAGATCTGGGGAATTTGGAGGCCAAGTCAACACCTTCAACTCGTGATTCATCAGACCAGGCCACCTTCTTCCATTGCTCCGTGGTCCAGTTCTGATGCTCACGTGCCCATTGTAGGTGCTTTTGGCAGTGGACGGGTCAGCATGGGCACCCTGACTGGTCTGTGGCTATGCAGCCCCATTCATAACAAACTGCGATGCACTGTGTGTTCTGACACCTTTCTATCAGAACCAGCATTAACTTTATCAGCAATTTGAAAGTAGCTCGTCTGTTGAATCGGACCACACGGGCCAGCCTTTGCTCCCCATGTGCATCAGTGAGCCTTGGCCGCTCATGACCCTGTCGCCAGTTCACCGCTTTTCCTTCCTTGGACCACTTTTGATAGGTACTGACCACTGCAGACCGGGAACACCCCACAAGAGCTGCAGTTTTGGAGATGCTCTGACCCAGTCGTCTAGCCATCACAATTTGGCCCTTTGAGCACAAAATGTTCACTTGCTGCCTAATATATCCCACCCACTGACGGGTGCCATGATAACGAGATTATCAGTGTTATTCACTTCACCTGTCAGTGGTCATAACGTTATGGCTGATCAGTGTATGTATGCGTATGTATGTTTATTATATTTGGAGGTTGGATGATAATCAAAGCTATTGAAAATGCATTGCACCCTGCAAGGAATACATTGTATTTTAGACCTGAAGGAAATTCATTCAGCATTTCAAAGGATTACATTATTTGTAATATATATTTGTTTATTATGACTATTGTTATTATTCTTTTCATTTCTTACAATCCAAAGAATATTGAAATGTGAGCATCTTTATATTTTCTGACTTTTCACTTCATAAAAGTGAAAATGGGACACTAGTTAATACAGTATCAAAGTCTGTTCCTTTTCATTACTTCTAGTACTGCAAAATAATGAACTCTACAGGTAGTATCTCTTGTCCAATGAGGCAAAGTACAACACAAGATATGGCCAGCATAGCCAATGAGCTGAAGAACGCTTGTCCAGCCTGCTTCCACAGTGAGCATGTTGGAGAACTAAGAACAAAGCCAAACTTCATCTACCTTGAAAATATAATGTATTAGAAATATTTCATGTCTAACGGAGTACCCAGCAAACATTTTCAATTGAAACCAAAGGCAGGGACTGGACCATTACAGAGGCGTAGCACTGCAGAGATGGCTGTTGTCGCACAAAGTGAAGCCAAGTACAGTTTTGTCGTCGCCAGATTGCAAAGCACCATGGGTCCATATGAGCTAGGAGGTGGATTAAATCAATGTACCAGTGTTGCCCACAGGTAAATTAATACCTGTGTACCTGTTATGCCTGAAGAAAACGGAATGTGTCTGCTGTGAGAAGGAACTTAACTTAGGAGAACTGTGGCAGGCTTTTACGTGGCTTTCAGTGAAAATAGTGCTTAAACCCCACAAAAATAAAAAGTAATCGAGGATTTTTTCATTCTTATTCTTCTTCCCCCAGTAGGATACTACATAGTGGGGAAAAAAAGTCTGAAAGTGATCATTGATTCTCAATATAGTGACTTCTAAATGTTTGGAGGAGCTAGACTAAATGTAGAATCTCCTTATTGACGTTGCATGTGGTAATTCGATCTGTGGGACTGATGCTCATAGCAAAACAAAAGAAGAAAACAGACATTGAAATTGAATCCCTTCCACATTTTCTGTCATTACCCACTTATCTCACACTTGCTGGTTAAACCTTGAAGGAATATTATTTTTTCCATTGCAATAATGTGTACACCAAACCATGGGGGCTGAGTGGAATATTTGAGAAGTTTGCAAACGCTCTGTACATTTCTGACAGCTTTTTTCTGCTAACTCAATGTCTGTGAGGGGAAAAAACACTCCCTGGTTTTTGATGCACTACCTCCCATACATATTAATGAAAGCGATAAAAAGATGCATGCTTACTCCTTTTGTAGTCACTGAGGCTTTCTGCTTTTACACAGTATGTTTATTAGTTGTTTCACAAACCACAAACCCCAAACCCCCCGCCCCCATATTTTTTCCAGTCTGTTCTTTTGTTTGGCCTGACTGTGCTGCTTTCCCTTTGTCTCACTACATAGTGATTATTCTGCTCTGTCTCACCTCTGTTGCCTCCACTCCCGTTTCATTTCTTACATCAGCCTTGCTGGGTACCCCATCTTCTTCCAGAACATTCCAGCTGGGTATACTGAACTAATTTCTTCTTCCTGTCCTATTTAGGTTGTCCTACCCTGAACTTTGCCCATCAAGTGCAGACCTTCAGACAGTCTTTCGATAACGTGTTTATCATTGATAAGCAGAACACAAAGAGAAATACACAAAGTGTGGGATCTTCTTGATATAATTAATCAAGGAAGGCACTTCAGTGTAAATAATCCCTATATGCAGGAGTAGGTTAAGCCAAATAATGTTGGAGCAAAACAATTTTATTTTATGTTCTTGTAAGTCTCATAAGAAAATGTTCTATTATAAAAATGTCTACTGTGTAATATGTTTAAATGTTAGTTTTGCTCATCTGTAAAAATCAGATGCTGGGTAGATGGTGATTTGTTATTATTATTATTTTATTTGTTATTTATGATTTCCGTTTGATCAAAATGTATTTCCTGCTATGCTAGCACATTCCCTGTTAACAAAAAATGTATTCATAAAACAGTGATATTTCAACATGCAGACTTAAATATATATTGTTTCTCCACAGGGCTTTCACACTTCATACACAAGCAGTTTAGTGATATTTTCCAGTCCCAGCACACTGCCTTGGAAGTAGAGTATCTTTGCTGCAGGGTGCAAATAAACCTCAGCAAGGTTCTATATTAAATACACCTGTGGTGGCCAAGTATCTCCCCTATGTTTCAGAGAATCTCTATGTAAAGTTAGTTTCCTTTCACACTCAGAACCAGATGAAGAAAAGTTATTTGGTGATTTGTAATCCAATCAGTAAATGTATCACAGGTGACGGGGATTAGAGCCGGTGACATTAATGAACAGAGAGGGGAGTAGAGCAGCATACACTGCCTTCTTGGTTGAAAGAACCCCGAGCAACTCTTCATTTTTAAAGATTTGTCATTCTTCTATGAAGCAGAGTTTTACTGTTGGGAATTTTGGTTCAATTTGCATAATTTGTTGGGAAAAAAAATCAATTTGGCTAACCGGTTTTAGAGGGCTTAAGCATATCACTTTGGTAAATGGAAATGGATTTATGGATTTGTCATTTCAACATTCAAGGGTGGAAACATTGTAATTTCTTTTCTCTTTGAACTTTGTTTCAGCCTTTCACTCTGGGACTTGAACTGATATCAGAACTTTTTGTCAAGACTCAGATCGCCATTTCCAAGAAGGACTATGTGATGTGGTGAGTTTGGAACTATGCTAATCTACAGGCAGTGTGTTGCTTCTTTACAGATACTGTTTCATATTGTGACGTATAATAAGAGGCTGGGCAGACAACTACTTAAGTAGTTATTTTGAAAAAATTTGTTTTTTGTAATCTTTGAAATTATCACAATCAATAAACATTTAAAAACCTGTTCTGTTTTGTTGTTAGACACTAGATTATGACCAAGGTTCCTTGTTTTCAGTGATAAAAAAAAATATTATCTAAATTCACAAATTAATAGAGAAAATCTGTTTTTTTCTGCGATTCAAAGATAAGATTAGATATTCATAACCAGAACATACACAAACATGATATATTGAGTTAATCAACATTATTTTTATTGAAACTTTAACCATTTCAATCAAGGTTGGAGCCCATAGGGAACCACTAGCCTAATAAAATAAATAAAAACAGGCAATATGATTTTGATGTTTCAGCAAACAGTATTCACTATTGTCCTTTGGCATTGAGCACAGAAAAGAACCCCATGTTTATAGTATAGGTGCTGATCACAAAGGATGATGTTGCGCAAAAGTCACAATTCCACCAACTGCAAGGAGAACCTCCCCTAACTTAAATAAGAACAAAATGTACTGGCTCAATCTAGTTTTGCAGCCATAGAATTTTACCACTGCATTCAGGAAATTGAGATTTACATCGTTCTCTGGAGTAAAAGACATGGAAAATCTCTCTGGTAATTCTGTAGCAGTCTTGTGCAATCTCCCAAGGGAGAAGCATTATTGAGGAGTTGGTGTAATCACAATGGCAATGAGCAGGAATAATGTCTGTGAAATGCTGTGAATGTTTAATGGAATTGAGTTGGGATTGTTTCACGGATCTCAGATATCTGTTGGCTGAGCGGTTTTCATCATCCTAAAGGGAGATGTTAACAGTGGGATTAGCTCACTGCCATGGGTGAAACTGTATAGAATTTAAATACAGTAGTTGATGAAGGGGACAGCCAGTTTACTCCAAATTGCCTGGAATAGAAGACTGCTTAACTCCGTTTCTGTTGCCCAGCCTTCACTACAGGTAACATAAATAATTAGCTTTAAGAAACCATATGCAGTCAGGCCTTCTTCGGTCCCTTGATACTTGGTACTGAACAGAAACAAAAGGAAAAAAACCTTGCAATACTAAACAGGTGAGGTTGTACTCTCTCCAACACTGGATATAATGAGCTCCCGAGGGTGAAAGCGTGCTCAAGCTCTTTTGCCCAGATACCAGGAGGTACAGAAGTGTAGAACATCAGTTGCTTCTCACAAACTGGTTTTGAATAATGTATTTGATAATGAAAGCCAGCGTGGCCTCCTCAGATTTGTCAAAGTCTGCGGGGCCTCTCTGCTCTCCTGCTACTTTGTTTGTAAAATTTGGAGACGTTGCCCCTCTCACAAACCCATCCCAATTCACTTACTCCGTTGCGAGTTACTCCGTTTTCTTGGTTCACCTCTGAAGGGGAAAAATGGCTTTCATGTCTTATTTGGGGGGATGTAGCAGTGGTCCCCAATAAAGGATGGAAGACTTTAACAGGATGTGTTTTTGATTCTTCTGCGCTAGATTTAGAGTTACCACAATGTTCTCAAATTTGCACATTTGGGGCTGTGCAGAGTGGGGATTCAGACATGTTCAAATGCACCCACTCCAAAAGCTTGTGGGGAGCAAGTCTGAAGGCTTCCTCTTAATGGCATCTTAAAGGAATCATCTCCCTTGCAAGTAAAAGGCAATGTTTTCAATTAGCACTGCTTCCCAAAGGAAGTTATTAAACGGCAGCCAAACTGTTGGGTCTGTTGGAAATGAGGGAAGGAGTGTTTGAAAGCTGTAGACATGCTTTTAGTATTGGCAGCTGGCCTAATGATACAGTCGATCTTGGCCTTGAATCCATTTTTCTTGACGGTCTCCTAATGGGACGGGCACACCTTGGAGGTTCATGAAAGAGAATTTGTGGGCGGCCCAAGAGGAAGCACTCCATTATTTATTAACCTCAGGATGTTTAAGAGGGTTACATCAACCTTGTGAGAATTTTAAAAATATATATCACCACCTGTGTAAAAATAAATACATACTGGAAACAAAGCCTTGGGGTGATTTGAACTGAGAGGTGAGCTTTCCTTAAAGGAGTATAGTCTTTTTCATTTTTCATTGTGTTTTGTCTTTGGGGAGAAAGGGGTGAGCCAAGGTCACTGGCCATAGTCAGGCTACACTACATATAATACTTGTTAACTAGTTAAAGAATCCATCTGGCAGCAAACAATTTTAGCCTGTAGCCTCTGCAAAAGCTGCCCAAATGTTCAGAAGCACACGCCTTGGACTATTCTGTAATGTGCTGAGCAAGGGGCCAATCTGATGGCCGCGGACAGATTGTGTTGAACACTGTGGATTCAAGACTTTCTTTCCCTTCCTTACTTGACATGGTTCCTCCCTTATGCTGCAGCTTATTGCTTTACAATTTAAATCATATTCACCCATTGTGTCCGAGTGTGATTGTGCATCTCTCACCAAGGAGTTTGTTGCATTTACTCTGCTAAAGGGAATAATACATGCTGGGGACAAATCCAAATGTGTTATATAGCAGTTTAGGTTGAATATCCGAGCTCACCTAGTGTGTCTGTGATGGCATGAGGTTTATCAAAATGCACTTGCCTTGTGCTAAAGTGAGAACTGTATTTTATTGAGTCTTGTGTCAAAAAAATAAAAGTACCCACCATTCCAAATACAAATCTATTCGACACACATTTGCATTCAGTATACCTAATTGCTACTGAGAGTGGCAAAGTCTGACAGGCGTTGTTTCATTTAAACATTTTCTTCTAGAATTCAAACAGAACGAGATGGATCTTGCACATTTCTGTTGCTATGCTCATTTATTCTTAGGAGCCTGATTAATGACCTTTGGATACTAAATACTGATGAACAGCTCTGTGAAAATGAAAACTAATTTATTCAGAAACCTTTAGAGCACTATGTAATCGAAACCTTTGTGATGCATATATAACAATGTGTGTAATATATATATTATAACACATTTTTTGGTTTGTTTTAACTCCAGTGCTAATTTGCATCAGTCCTAGCCAACATTTAATTCCAGTAGGGGTTTCTTGATTGCTATCCCCACCTCCAGACATTACACTCCCAACACCCCCTGCTCCCAGACAACCCACTGGACAACATTTGGTGTGTGCAGTAATAAAAGCGCCCTGGTGTTAAGTGTTTCTTCTTACCCCCTTTCATTCTACAGGAATCAGGATTGCCTGACTTGTTTTGAAATGGGGGGGAAAGAAACTCAAATATGGCCTCTTAATTTCAAAAAGTGTGGAAAGGTTGTGATCTTGCTTTCTTTGTGCCCGCAATGGCAGTGCCCTGAGTGTCATTCCCTGAGCTTTGCAGCATCAACTCAATATCCTTGACTTTTTTTTGTTAGCCACGTGTGTATTTATAAACCCCGAATTGCCAAAAGAGTTTATATATGTAAACGTTTTTCATTACTGGCTGCCTAGCAACTAGCTTAACCCCACGCACAGTCACTTGAACAAGCCGTATCTCTGCCGTTTCTGTAATTGTTGCGTCTCCACTGAGAAACACAATAAAGGAAGTGCGCAGCCTCTGTCAGGAAGACGAATGGAAGGCCATGGGGGGTAATTAGAGATGTGGGGAGGGGGAAAAAATGTTCCTCTTTATTAAAGAGCTCAGCAATATTGCAGATATGCTGGCAGAATTAAGCGATGTAGCCAATTCACAGGGCTCACAGAAGCACAACAAATGGGTCTGTGTTCAATGCAATCTTTTTGTGTGTGTGTGTGTTTTTTTTTTTACTAATTTTCTTCAAGGACACACCTGCGTTTGATTCATCAAGGGAAAAACAATCGGTATCAGCCAGCTTTGTCACTCTTTTAAGGCCTCACAGGCAACAGGGAGGCTGTCTAATGGAGTCTGTCTGTAAAAAAAGCCAGCTATTTTTTCCCCTCCTCTTATTGATCCTTGAAAACTGGCAGCTAGCATAAGAAATATGTACATGGAGACCAGCCATTAAATCTGTTACAAGATGTAAATCGATAGGAGTTCAACCTGAGTCACAGCAAAGTGTTCAGTTTAAGAGGAAATCAATCCATTTTTTTTCCTTTCTTAGGTGGAATTGCTTACTTCAGATTAAAGCAAGATGAATCCAACCTTTTGTAATTAGCCACATATGACATCTGAAACAATGGGAAAGACAGCGATAGTTGTTGCAGTCAAGACAAAAATAAGATAAACTTCCTATTAAACGTACGTATGTTATTGATCCATGCAATAGTGAAAGTTGTGCAATTCCTTACTTTAAAAAAATATATATATTTAATAACTATTGTGTATATTTCTTGCTAATTCTACATTTATTTACACTTTATCAAGAGTAGGAATATTGTTTTGCAGGCCACTGTTTGTGATTTATTCAACAGTGACACTCTCTACTTTCAACTGAATGCAAGGAAACTGTTTAAAAATCCACTGCTTTATTACTTGTTGTGATGGCAGCTATTTTGCTCCTGGCATTTTTCTATATTTCTTTTATTTATTTTTTTAAACCTTGGAGTGTTGAGTCTTTTTGAAGCAACATATGTTTTTTCATCTAATGCAAATGTCTTTTAAGCTTCACTCCGAAAGCTACAGGGGATTTCTCTCCTAATGTTTGTGGCGTCTGTAAAATGGTTGTCTTTGATTACTTTTTAACGGGGGGAGAGAAATGAATAAATAAAGGAGCCGCAACGGAGAACCACAAACGCATTTATTTTATTTATTTTTGCAACAGGGAAAAGTTTGAGAAGGACAAGGTCAGATTCTCTCAGTGATGTAGCTCACAATCAGCATTCAAATTCACTCATTTACAAACCAAGCAAGAGTCTGTGTGACTGAAGTAAGCTTGCATGATTGTATTGCAAATTGCATATAGTGCTGAAGTGCTGAACAAATTATATTATTGTAATATTATGTAAAACAGTACTGGGTGTGAAACATTTCCCTGGGATATATTAATCAATAAACTGATTTCAGAATAGATGTTTGAACTAGTTAAATTAGTTAATATTAGTAGTATTATCATTATGTAATTAATGCAAATAAATAAAAACAAAAACTGGACTGCAGTCTGAAACCTTAAAAGGTTTTCATTTCTTTCTTCCTGTTGGTTGCCAGAGAGGTTTTAAGGAGTTTGACAGATCACTGATGGCAGGCCATTAAGTTCCTTACATAATAATATAGCCTAGGAGATTACTAGTGTCTTTCTGAAAAATTTCACCTGCTATCCTTCTTACGCTACAAGTAAGATGCATATGGAGGGTTTTTTATTCATTTTATTTTGTACTTTCTCTTTTTCTCAGCTATTACAGAACCAGCTCAATAAGGCCCATTGGAGAAGTGTAGATCCCCCAGAGATGCTTTTCAGCAGTTTAGGATGAAAATGCTTTTGAAATCCCAAGCCATCTCTAGACCCAGATTATGGGCCCTCTCTGTGGAGATGGATTTATTACACAGGGCGTTATTTGCTGTTTATAAACAGGCTGTGTTGTGAAAGTGAAACCAAGTGAAAGATGTGACATTGGTAACATTAATTAGCACTATTTTAGGAGCGTACATGACCACATTTAGAAAACTGTGCTCATGTCTGGGTGGAGTATGTTTTAATTACCACATATCCCCTTTAAATTGTTTGGACCACTGGCTTTCATTAGAAATATCTGACATTCACCTGACCTTGAGTCCTTTTCAAGCACTCAGTTGTGGTTCTAAAATGAAACGCACAACATGGAAAAACAGGATTGAAATCTCATACATCTTAAAATGTTCCCCGCCATATAAAAAGAGATGTGCTCACCCTAGGCAAATGTAAGTTTGAAGCATCCAAATCCCAAAGCATGCCCGCCGATAACTGATCGTTCGCTCTCGGTTGGTTTTATCAAAATCTGCCATCGTTACAAAGTAAAGGGAATTGAAAACATTGGAGAACATGTCTAGCAGGTACTCTCGGGACTATCAAATACTGTGCTCATCTCGTAGACTGAAGTGTATTGTAATGTGTTGTTTTCATTGCATGTTTCATTTTGAATCTTTTGTTTGTTTGTTTGTTTTGCTGTCTTGGCCAGGAAAGCATAATTGTCAGTAAATGTCTAAAACGTCCGCTTTCAAGCAATTTTTCTGGGCATATTAAAGGGCCATTTTGTTTTATTTATCTGCAAGCTCTATCATTTGTAGTTCAAAGGTGGAGGATAAACACTGGGGTATGTGTAAAAATGTGTTTCTACCCTATGGAATACCAGTTTGTCTTGAAACGGCCTGCAGATTTTTGAGGTGGTTTTGTAATTTGTCTTTGGATGGTGTGATATTGTAAGAAGATATCACTTTAGCACATTTTAAAATGCTGGTTTATGAAGCACAATTCCTCAGAAGAGACCTGTCTAATGAACAAAACAACTGTCCTCTAATATTAAATGTATTCAATATGCTTAAAAACATTCACCAGAAAACTGATCCATTTACAAACGAGCAGCTGCACAGCTAATAAGTAGTATACATACTATTACAATAATTTAAATTAAATTACGTAAATCATTTGACCCTTACAGAATTATTTTATGGAGCTGAATGATTCTTTACTTTTTTTATTTATTTTCTTCTTATAACTGAAACCTTTATTAAACCTCAGTAGAGGGCAGTTAATTCATTATAACTGGCACTATAAACAGAACCCCAACCTTAGCCAACACTAGAATTTGAAACTACGTCCAATTTACTGTCTAACCAAAATGCAGCACTAATTTGCACTCCCTAAACTTAATTCCAGTGTCCCATTTAGCTTGATTATGCAAATGCCCATGTCACTGTAAAACCATGTCTTCCTTGAGCTGTCTCCCTAATTAAACCTCACCCTCATACCTTCTCTCTACCGTCAACTACCACACACCACCATCTGAGAAGCTCTAAGCTAGAAATTTGAAAATGACTGGCAAAAATGTCCAAGCACTGTTTAAATATAATATATTGAATGACCATGTTGCTATCCCAATGCTGATGACAATTATACAAGCAGCTCCCCGTCAATACCTTTCCTTCACTCTTAAACCGGACTTCAGTTCTAAGCAGTTTATTAAGCCTGGCTTGGTCATTACTGGGTTGGGAGACTGCTTTGAAAGTCATGTGACTGCTGTCAGTGGTGTCAAGAGGCCAGTAGGTGGCAATCTTCCCTCTGGACCAGAATCTTGGTGACAGGATGCAACAATTCCCATGCATAGGCACACCCCCCCCAGTAATATATGCCTGGCTCCCCAGGCGTAGGGGACATGCCCCACCAATATTGAGAGCGTACCCCCCCAGCTTGACAAGAGTATTGACGCGCCAAGCCCTCTCCCACTCGACAACTACGCTACATGTCCCCCTCAATTCTGAAATTAAACCATGCTCCTGTTCCCGTCTAAGGTTCATGTGCTTAAGAAAGTAGAGCACACATTGTAATAAATGCATGAAGAGATGTTATAATATCTGAATCTCTCTTACTAGCAAGTCCATTGAATGAAAGTAATTTCCTGGGGAAGTGGGGTTTTGTACAATATGTGACAACAGTGGACGGCCTAATTGAAAAGTGTAACAGGCCTGCGTCGGGGAGCTCCGTCAATGGATGCATCAGAGCTGTGATCCAAGGTTTGCCTCCAGCAGGGCTATTACAGAAGAAATTTCCACCCCCGCACATTTAAAAATCGTTGCTGATGTCTCCACTGCCGTGTTTGTTACCAGATTCCATACCTTGTATGTCTTTTTTTTGTTTCCAGAATGATGGGTCGTTCATACTGTCAATAATCTTCTCTCTGCTTTTTTGGTCTCTCATTCATCTGGAATTTCAAAAGTACTTAAACAGGTACTTATACAAACATGTGTTGCCTACATTATTCTTTTAATTTTTTTCCAAAACCTCACCAGAACAATAAATGAATATGTAAATATATTCTGTTTCCTCACAGATTCCACTCCGGTGAAGTGAGAACTGAGGGGGGCGGGGTCGTTGCAAAACTCAGGTAAGCATCCGATTTCTCATCCTCCACTGTTCTGCCACTTGCGCTGCAGGCAGCCTTCAGCTCATATCCCCCGTCTTCCCCAGACATGTTTAAGAGATGAGCACCCTGTTTTGTTCGGCCTGCTTATCTCCCGCTGCAGCAAAGAGAGGAGAAAAGAAAAAATTAGAGAGAAAAAGTTGGGCTCGCTTTTAATGAGATTTTAGGTGAGTCACTCAGGAAATGAAAACAGGGCTCATGCGTTCCTCCATTACGCTCTTGTCAGGGATGATGGGCGGCTGGCACAAAACATATTGTAACTAGCTCCCATCTTACTAGACTGGAAAAGGCTTGCATGACACCTGACTGAGGAGGAGCGTTTTGGTTTGTTTGATTTGTTTGTTAGTTGTACAGATTTATCAAGGCCTAGAGTGCAGCTGTTTTCAAGTAATGGGTGTGTTTCAACACACAAACCAAGGCTAGGATTATCTCTATTTCTGAAACTCCTGGCACATCAGGCTAATATCTCCAGTTAGCTGTCTACAATATATTTAATAGAATACAGGCCCTGCAGTACTTCGGACTTTATGACTACCACAATCCTTCTGATAGATGGCCAAAGGGATATAATGGCATCCCCCTCTCTATTGCGAATTCTAGTAGAGTGAGAGCAGTTGGTTTCTTTCTGCTTCGCCATTCCTGCTCATCCCAGAGGTGGTTTCAACCTTGTAACCTTGTGTAGACTATTTTCATACACACTCTATAAATATATATATATAGCTTATCATTGGTGGAATTACAGTGTGGAGAGTAAGTTTCAAGTTTGTTTCTAGACTCTTCACTTGGGGATTTTGTCTCTTCTGAATTCTGAACGCCAATCATGTCTGCATGTTTTGAGGGGTGGTTCTGAAAATCCTTTTACTTGAGAAAGGATTCGCAAAAACGAGAAGCGATTAACTGTCATCTGAAAGTACGCCGCCGGGTTTTTCCTTTTGAGGCAAGAGACGCTGATGACCTTTGCCGATTAACGTGTTGCAGGGAAGAGAGATAGCATCGAGCTCTGCACTTTGCTGCAAGCGTCGACTGCTGAATGAAACAAAATCCTTAATCTGCAATATGTACGTATCCCTGGGATCAGGAACTTAATCCCTTTTAACCCAGAGAAGTGTAGTGTCTCATGCAGTGCGCTGTGGGACTGCTTTGCCAATCCCTTTTCTGCAGTAATGTTAGATTTATTTACAGAATAAATAAGGCAAGCTAGGAAAAAAGTACAAGCTGGTGCTGGAACTTCAAAAAAGTTAAACTACCGGAAAGTCCTTGTGCTTATCTAGCCGTACTATCTATATGTCAAGGCTGCTCATTGAAATATGGTCTAAGCTTTAGGTTTGTATGTATGCATGACTTATCAAGTTATCTTTCTTTGGCTGTAAGGGATTAGTGTTTGGATACATCCCACCAATCTTTTCTTTTGGTCTTAGAATTTTGGTCAAGGTCTGTAGGTTTAAAACAACAACAATGAACATCTTCCTGTTTTGTTCTCCCAAATTCAATCCAAAGAACTCCTGGACCCTTCCAGAAACCATCCCAAGTTATTCTGTCTTGTTTACAGAGTCTTAAGGCATCGAATGTGCCAGCACGGTGCAGGCAAGGCCGGCTGTGTTTACACTGAAGCTGCGAGAAAATTGAGGCCTGAGAAAGTGACAGGTTAGGGAGATTAGCTAGGCTCAAGATAAACAGATACGCCATCCCTGAGGTTAGAAGGGACTTCTTCATGGTGGTTGTGGATAATTGGAAAGCAATTCAAAAGCCTGTTGACCGCCTGGTCCTATAATCCTGGGGTCATGTCATATTTTGAAGAAATACATCAAGCACAGATTAAGTGATTCCAGTAAAAACTGTACAAACTGAAAGTGCTTCAACTGTATTTATTATTTTTCCCCCACTTTCCCACACTAGGCCTATAGAAAACTTGCTCCTCAGAGGTTTCCATCCTGTTCATTAAGACTACAGCATGAATGCTGCCAGACTATTCAAGTAGGATGACCTATCAATTAATTGAAGTCACAATAACACACAATGTCTCAATCCATTTATAAAAATATCAAAAAGGAATGCCTCTCTTTTATAATGTCTGAAATAACCATCTCTATTAGCAATCCAGTCTGTTTTACCTGACACTTTCTGGTCACACAGGAAGACATTATGCTAGTGTTGATTCACTGACATGAAACTACATTATTAAACTACCATTCTGGAAATATAGGCAAAGCATTAGCTAGACCGGGGTATGATTTTGTGTTAACATTAACAATGGTAACAGCGGTGCAATAGAATGGTGCATGGGCATATTTATCCATTAAAAGGTATGGCACACAGGCAAGATAAATACAATAGATGAATACATATATTTGATATCTGCCATTATTATAAAATATGATTATAAAATATAATTAGATTGTTGTTTTTTTAAGTACATTTAAAAATGCTATTATAATAAAGCTGTACATCTATCACTTGACAAATTACTGTTCCAATATCTTCCCTTGGCAGACGCTATGATGTGTGGAGACATAATGGCATGAATACAGCTTGAGCTTGTAGATCTGAGGGGTTTTCAGGATTGTTGGGGCTGGTAAAGGCTTTCTGAAAGAGCTAAAGGGAATAATTTACATATGACAGTTCTAACTGTTGGGAGATGATTGTCTGAATTCAGTGTCTCCTAAGTGCTTTTACTGTGACTGGAATACACAAGCGTGAAACTGCTGAAAAATGTTGTTAAAATTGAAAAATTGCCAAGCTGCTGCCAAAACGTGTTCGCCGCATTCAACTTTTATACACCATTTTAATTAAACCTGTGATTCAGGCAGAAGCCCATAGTATACTATAACACATGCAGGGGTTCATTGGTAGGCATGTGTGGAGTGGTATTGCTTCCAGGCATTATTTGGCCTTACCTTTCTTGGATCAGACTTGTTTGATTTGAGGGCTAAAAAGTTTTTTGTTCTGAATCTGATGCAAAAAGCATTGTGTAACACCAATATACAGTGAGGGAAAAAAGTATTTGATCCCCTGCTGATTTTGTACGTTTGCCCACTGACAAAGAAATGATCAGTCTATAATTTTAATGGTAGGTGTATTTTAACAGTGAGAGACAGAATAACAACAAAAAAATCCAGAAAAACGCATTTCAAAAAAGTCATAAATTGATTTGCATGTTAATGAGGGAAATAAGTATTTGATCCCCTATCAATCAGCAAGATTTCTGGCTCCCAGGTGTCTTTTATACAGGTAACGAGCTGAGATTAGGAGCACTCTCTTAAAGGGAGTGCTCCTAATCTCAGCTCGTTACCTGTATAAAAGACACCTGTCCACAGAAGCAATCAATCAATCAGATTCCAAACTCTCCACCATGGCCAAGACCAAAGAGCTGTCCAAGGATGTCAGGGACAAGATTGTAGACCTACACAAGGCTGGAATGGGCTACAAGACCATCGCCAAGCAGCTTGGTGAGAAGGTGACAACAGTTGGTGCGATTATTCACAAATGGAAGAAACACAAAATAACTGTCAGTCTCCCTCGGTCTGGGGCTCCATGCAAGATCTCACCTATTGGAGTTACAATGATCATGAGAACGGTGAGGAATCAGCCCAGAACTACACAGGAGGATCTTGTTAATGATCTCAAGGCAGCTGGGACCACAGTCACCAAGAAAACAATTGGTAACACATTATGCCATGAAGGACTGAAATCCTGCAGCGCCCAAAAGGTCCCCCTGCTCAAGAAAGCACATGTTCATTGGCAAACTTCAGACAGGCCTGTACATCTGAATGATTCAGAGAACTGGATGAAAGTGTTGTGGTCAGATGAGACCAAAATCGAGCTCTTTGGCATCAACTCAACTCGCCGTGTTTGGAGGAGGAGGAATGACCCCAAGAACACCATCCCCACCGTCAAACATGGAGGTGGAAACATTATGCTTTGTGGGTGTTTTTCTGCTAAGGGGACAGGACAACTGCACCGCATCAAAGGGACGATGGACGGGGCCATGTACCGTCAAATCTTGGATGAGAACCTCCTTCCCTCAGCCAGGGCATTGAAAATGGGTCGTGGATGGGTATTCCAGCATGACAATGACCCAAAACACACAGCCAAGGCAACAAAGGAGTGGCTCAAGAAGAAGCACATTAAGGTCCTGAAGTGGCCTAGCCAGTCTCCAGACCTTAATCCCATAGAAAATCTGTGGAGGGAGTTGCCAAACGTCAGCCTCGAAACCTTAATGACTTGGAGAGGATCTGCAAAGAGGAGTGGGACAAAATCCCTCCTGAGATGTGTGCAAACCTGGTGGCCAACTACAAGAAACGTCTGACCTCTGTGATTGCCAACAAGGGTTTTGCCACCAAGTACTAAGTCAAAGGGGTCAAATACTTATTTCCCTCATTAACATGCAAATCAATTTATAACTTTTTTGAAATGCGTTTTTCTGGATTTTTTTGTTGTTATTCTGTCTCTCACTGTTAAAATACACCTACCATTAAAATTATAGACTGATAATTTATTTGTCAGTGGGCAAATGTACAAAATCAGCAGGGGATCAAATACTTTTTTCCCTCACTGTACGTCCCCAAATCCATTTCCTCTCCACCCACTTTGAGATGCTTCCTTATATGTACTCCAATACCATGGCAAACAACAATCGTAAGCAGGAAGAGCAACATGATTGTACAGTACGCTTTATGAGTGCTGGTGAACGTAGGGAGGGAGTCCCTGCGGAAACAGCTGGAGCCACTGGCGCAGCAGTAATTCAGGATGCTGGGTTCATCCTGTCACTGCTCTGGGTCCCTGTGTGCTCCCAGACACAGTGGCAGCTGGTGTTTATGCGGAGCCCTGCCAAACTCTGTCTCCGTCCTGTCGGTCACACAAGATATGCCGTGGATGGGCTTTTTTCAGCATGTTTTTTCTCTCCTGTTTGCACATGTGTGGAAACCGTGTTACGTTGTACAGAAAGTCTTTTGGGGTGGGGGGAGAACAGTTTATCTCTCACTCATAGTAGAAGACATTCAGGTTGCATATTACAGTTTTTATGTATTGCCTGGAACAAAAGACACAAATGACAAGACTTTTACACTTGGCTTCTGAACAGATACCTTCAACTTCAGATAAAGGGTTAAACCCCCTTAATAGTTGCATTTTAAAGTGTCTGATAATAGGTTCACGGCTGGAATGTTGTAAATTATTATGTATATATGTGTGTGTGTGTATATATACACCAGTGTGTATTTAACTACTAATACATAAGAACAATCCTTGGCTGTCCTGCTTATTCAAGCAAGGTGTGATACTTATATTTTATGACTATAATAAAGTTTTCTATTCCGTTCACTTAGTCTGAAAGTAAATGGCATCTCATTACACAGAGGTAAGGGCTCTGTGTAAGGGCTTTCTTAGAGAGAAATCTATGTGAAATTATGTTATCAAGTAGCTTCTTGAAAAAGGAGCAAG